>NC_064894.1:14228437-14853125 GCF_929443795.1 Astur gentilis
TCAACATCAAAAGCAGCACTTACATCGTCTCCTATAGTTGACCGATTGAAGAATTTTCAAAAGAGTCTAAGGAAGTTTAGGCTCTTAAAACACCTGGACCATAGAAACGTAGATACCTGTGTAAGCTAAGGGGGATGCATTTCTCTGGAAGTGCTTATCGCGCCATTCATTTTAAGGGGCTGCTTAGATGTCTTATTTACACTAGTCATTTGACTCCTGGCTGGCTGAAGCTAGGTGAGGGGAATCTCATCCTGTGCATACAAATCCCCTTGACTTGTCATACGGCTCCTCTGAAATATCGGTCTGACATTTTTAAACCAGGATCCCACTTAGAGCCCAGCGGCAGGAGTGACGGCCGCGAACGCCGGTGCAGTTTCCCAGATCCCTGCGCCTGTCGGAGCAGATTCCAGGGGCCCCTCCTTCCCTCAGCATGAGAAAATAGGTACAGTGAGGCCCCACGGGTGGGAAAGTGGAGCTGGCTCAACAAAAGAATAAAGAGCATAGTGTGCCCGATGAATGCTTATTTAAGAAAAGCGTCCCACCCAAAAGCAAGGGAAAATACAGGAGTTGAGCTTTGTCACAGTCTAGCCTCAAGCTAGTCAACTTTTTGGCGAGATAAAATCTAGTCTGAAAAATAGTAATAGCCTACAAATATTTTAATTGACTCATAGTAAACGAAATGATTAAAATTTTTATGGGTAAAACTTCTGTATTTGTTCAAACAGAAAATCAGGAGGAAGGGAATAATGAAGATACTGTGCAAAATTTTTAGAACTTTACCAAATAAAAATGTATGTTCTTACAAAAATATCAATCCCTTATTAGAGCCAGATTTCTGCAGAGACTCTTTTCATTTTGACTGGTTAACATTTCTCAAGCAATTAACGTTTTTCTTTTATCTATACTCTCTAGAAGATGTGCTTCTTCCTAATAACCATATCTCAAAACTACTAAAACCCATCGATTTCTCTTACGGTAGTAGTGTAGACGGCCTCTGGATCATCTTCTATAACTCTGGAAAGGCCAAAGTCTGACACTTTACAAACAAGGTTGCTGTTGACAAGAATATTGCGTGCTGCAAGATCCCTGTGTACATATCCCATATCGGCCAAATATCTCATTCCAGCAGCAATTCCTCTCAACATTCCCACTAGCTGAATGACTGTAAATTGCCCATCATGTTTCTGGAGGGAAGAAAGGAGCAGCAATTCTTGTTAGTATAGCTGAGAAGAGAAATAAGAATTAGTTTTACAACTTTAGCTTTCTACTTATTTACTACTTCTGTAGCAATTCAACCTGGGGCAAAGAAACTCACTTCAAACACAAGTTTTATTTTCTTCAGAGATAAAGCAGTACATCCAGTTAAGAAATGTCTGAGTAGTTAATGTACTAGAAGTTAACAAAACTTGCTAATCACTATAAATTTCTGGCTAAGGCAGGGAAAGTCTCTTCTATGAGACATTACCTGATGCACAGTGCTTTATATTTTGCCTTTATGCTCTTCATCTCTCAGCATAATTATTTGTATCAAGAAAATAAAACCTATCTCCTTTTGGAAGCCTAGCTACTGATAATTTTATTCATAGCTTGGAGTTTATCAAACAAAATCTTTCTGTTCTCTGTGGAGTGCTTATACATCATCTCACGCTGTCTTGTACACCTGGTAAGGATCAGAACTGGCCAGTTCAGAACACATACTCAGAAAATGCTAAATTGTTGTGGACTTGCATTTCTTTTTCCTTTGTTCTTCTCTTAAACACAACCATAGTGCATTTAGGGATTCTCGTACGCTGATTTCCACCATGCTGACACAATAAAATTCTGCTCCCAAAAGGCAGAAGATTGGCTTCAGGTATCAGTGGTGTTAACTTCATCTGGTGGCAATAATAAAATCCACCATGTCTATGCCACATTAAATCACTCAAATTCCTAGAATGTTCCCATGTGATCCTGTCTGATCCTCTCATTTCTGATCTGGTTTTGCTGAAATAACGTAGAGAACTGCTAGTATTTGTCAAGCTCCATTTCAGTCTGAAAACCAGATTATATGAATAATTACAGTGAATGAATGAATAATTATACATTCATTATATATGAATAATTATAGGAATAATTATAATAATTTAATTATATGAATATCATGCATGTCTATGTATATATATATGCACGTATATAAAACCATATTTTTAAAAGTGACAATATATAATATATTATATATGTGACTTAAAATATGTTATTATATGTTTTCATTTTGGTACTCACCCTAAGAAATGCATCTAAGGCCCCATTCTCCATGTACTCTATTACAATCATGACTGGTTTCCCTGAAAGAAAAGACAGGTTTTCTTTGAGAAACTGTTACACAAATGGAGTGCCTTTTTTTGATAAAACACATGTTATTCCTTTGAAGGGCTGAATCATTGAGACAACGAACATTTCTGAGGCCTCCAGCACTGTTACTGAGTTCTAATAAGTTCTTAAATGTCTGCATGGAACGTGGTCATGATTCACAAAATTAAACCATACAAATCAAAATGTCAGTGTGTTCTCCTAACTCCTGCTGTGTGAACAGGGCTCCGGAATAATGACACTTCAGATAATATGAAAGGACATAAGAAACCTTATCTCTCTGCATGGTCTTTGAGGCTAAATGAAACTAGAAAAATAATATATTTCAAAGTACTTCATCTTTTAATCATGCGTGCATCTTAATTTTTTTCCTCAGGTTGTAGCATAAAGTAAGTATTGTTTTAGTTAGTTACACATCAGGAGAAAATCCATTAGGAGTGTGCCGCCTGTTTATAATTTGAATCTTTGACCATGAAAAAGCTAAAGTAATTTCTGCCATTATGTTGTTATTTGACTGACAGATCGAGCCACTGCTTACCTCTGGTAACGACCCCTTCTAAGTGAACAACGTTGGGGTGGTCAAACTGTCCCATGATGCTTGCTTCACACAGGAAATCTCTCCTTTGCTTTTCAGTGTAGCCAACTTTCAGGGTTTTTATGGCTACTGCAACATCTCTCTTGCCAGGAAGCTTTAGACGCCCACTGCACACTTCACCAAACTCTCCTAAAATGGAGTAGATCAATGCCGAATTACTCCGACTATAATAGCAACATTCTTTTTAGGCCTTGATTCAACTAGACGCTTAAGCGTGCATTTAAATTTAACATGCGAATGTTTATATTTGAAATGGATTACTTAGGAACACAAAGACAGGCATGTGCTTTAAATGAATTGCTGACTAAGTACCTTACAGGGTAAACACTTCACGTTAAGCCAATCTACAGGACTGTTATTTGAGTCTTTTAAAAGACTTGTTAGTAATTTGTTACATTTTTTTTTTCAAAAACAGGAAATAAAAATGAAGTGGCTTTCATAAGAAAATACTATTACAGAAATGGTAATACCATTTCTAAGTGAAAATGTCATTCTGTTCTACATGGTTTCCTTGCTATGTTTAGATCCAATGGTTTTTTTTCTTTCAAAAGGCAGCTCTTTCAGAGCTGCTTTTAATTCAACATCGTTATGGTGTTAAATGAAGCACTACATTATTACCTTCAAGCAGGATAATTTACTTTGCAGATTATGAAATGAAAGGTGTGACTTATAATAATTTTGTTACATTAAACAAACACAAGCAAATGCTGGAAGTTTGTAAAAGGTTCTAAACTGACAGACAATTGGAACTTGAAGAAGCATGTGAAAAAAATGGCCAAACAGCCAGCAAGAATACAAAAAAAAAAAGAAGCTTCAAAACCCATAATTTGGGAGAGGTGTAATTGGACTCCATTGGACAGGAAATAGCATGGAAGCATGTGAGATGTGAAGCTGAATGGCAATACATATACCTCACTATTATTGAGATTGTGAAAGATTTAAGGATTGTCCCTTTCCTCACAGCTGTGTCAGCAGAGAGAGAAAGAGAGATCCCTTATTCCATAGCCAGGAGGAAAAAATCTCTTGGGATATACAAGAGAAAAGGGTAGCAACGTGAAGGAGAACACCTCTTTAAAAAGAGAAAGATTCATTGCAAAAATATTTAATAATCTGGTACTTTGCAAATTTACGTGGGGTACGGGAGATACAGATCCAAGTCCCTCCTCCAAATCAAATCAAGCCTGAAATTTATCTCCTGCATACCTGTGGAGTGCCTTAACATTAAACTACTGAGTACGCACAAGTATGCAGACACACCTACATCCAAGACATGTTTTAGGGTGAGTGATGAAAAAAATTACTGAATTAGGAAAGACTAACACAGAGAGTTTGATTAGAGAATCCCTTTGGGATATAGACCGAGGTCCTGAGAAACCTGGTGGGATCAGGACTTAAGTGCACATACACAGTGGCAAGGTGTCTGGCTGGCAGTGGAGAGAAGTACGCTTGAAAATGGGGCTGAATGCCTGAAGAGGTAGATGTTAAATTGTCCTAATGGATGAGTTCTGAGAAATCTTGTTTAGGACACCATCACCGTTCCAACACTACTGTTCTCCAGTCATTCCCAACACCAGAGCTTTCAGAAGGAAAAGAAACAGTACCTGGGCCTCAGCTTCACAGTTCTCCAGCCAGAAGGGTAGAACTTTGACCAGACCTTAATATTTCCAGCCAGCTTGTTTGGGCAAATCTCCGCTCAGCACGGCTCTTTTTACAAATCTTATAGGAGATGGCTGCGCACAGAATCGAATTCCTCGCCCTCCCGTTCTACGCTAGCTGAATTAAGGTCAGCTCCAATCAACTCCATATACCGTGTCAACACCGTGCTGTACCCGAGCTAACCGGGCAGAGTACCAGTGTTCCTGCCTGCACCGGTGAGGCATTAGCCCCGGCCGTCCTTGGGCACTGGAGTCACGTTCTGAATAGCCAGGTCATAGCTATGAATACCGTGAGGCACAGCTGTTACGTACGTAACAACTGGCTGCTCACGCCCTTCGCTTGGTGCCTTAGCCTCCCTCCTGCAATTCATTAGCAATATGGATAACTATTATTGAATTCACCACTCACCTCACTCACAGCTCCTAGCCACAAGAACTTCCTAAAGGATAACAATTTTCTCTAGCAGTACCTTCCAAAATTGCTTTTGTTCCACACCGAAAACAAGACGTGAGTATCCGTGTGTGTGTGTGTGTGTGTGTGTGTGTGTGATACTTCAGAGCCAGGTAATTAGGATACTTGGCACGGGAGACACTAAGGCTTAACTCCTTTCCAGCTCTCTGTAATCTGATTTTGATTGATTTCCAAAAGCAGATCACTCGCTCTCAGGCAGACCAGAAACTTGAACTTGTATGTTATGCATTTCAGGCCAGGATGCTAGCCAACAACTACTTTTATTCCCCAGAAAATAGTATATTCAGCTGAAAAGATGCCCCAAAATGATCCAGAAAAATATGACAACAAGAGTGGGAATACTGCACGGCCGCACAGCCACTAGCTCAGCATGTCAACAAGGAAGAAGCTAAAACAAAGCATGTGTGGTACGAACAAGGACTCAACATAGTGGACACCATTTTCTGTGTCTGACAGGTGGCCGCAGCGGGATGGTAATGAAAATGTTGGCAAGGAAAGCACATATCCCTCATGCAAATTGAGCACAAGCATACTTGCACCCTGTTTGTCTGAGAGAGACATGGCACCACTCAATAGCTGATGTGGCCAGCACTGCTGATGCATAGTGAGACTGCTAAGTGGCTTTTCTGGTGCTGTCCCTAGTAGAAATTCTATATTCTTCTTTGATGTATGAGTTTCAGCTGCTTCTTTGGGTCTTTAACATTCTGTTGTTCCTGGACTGCATTTCATTTCACTCCTATTTGCTATCTACATCAACAGGTCAAAGCCATAGCTAAACCCCATACACAATATGCTTTCACCATAGCGCTTCTAATTAACTTTCTTCTGAATGACTACCGACACACGTTAGGTTTTTTGCTATCAGTTATACTCATTAAAATCAAGAATAAATTCATCTGCAGTCAACAAAATTAACATTCTGGAATTACTCTGTCATAACAGTGAAAATATGTTTTAAGCTGTATTTGCAACTGAAGTGTTTTCAGCATTTTGCTCAGAAGTCATCGCCAAAGTCCGACTGAATATACCTTTGTGCTCTGAACTGTTGCTATGCTGGTTTTTAACTTAAAGCAAAAGATAAAGCTCAGTAATTTTTCTATGCTAATCTTGAATTTGGATCTTGTATATTGTGTATTTATTAGAAGACATGCTGCCAGTCTAGCATCACAAAAATTACTAGTTAGCAAGGGCTGGATTCTTATGCTCTTACTCATCTGAAGGAATAATTTGCTCAAGTAGTGCTGTTAATTTCAACGGTACTACTCCTTGATTAAGACATGATTCAACACGAGTGAGGTTACTTTAAAGAGGCATTGTGAATTCAAAGCGTAAAGAATTTTTTACTGGTAGACCAGCTTATTTTAGAGATATTTCTTCTTCTCTTTTTAAATAATACCACAGTATGTAATTTACAGTGCATGCCAAACTACAGGGTGATTTTAAAAGTATTCTGCTAATACTTTTATGAAACAACAGGAAAGCAAAAGAACATTTCCTCCAGGAATCCAAAGTATTTGATATTTTTCTTACCCGTGGAAACTTAATTTCACTACATGGAGTAGTGCAATAAAAATGTCACGTATCTTATTAATGCAAACAAATGAAACTGCCTTTTTAGAGCATGAACACCATGGCTTAAGTAGGTGGTAGACAGTTCAAGAGGAAGAAAAGCAATGTAATGCTGGTGCAATTACAATCAGTCATGAGAAGTTAAACAATAACTTTTTGTATTCATAAAATATCAAAAAGAAAAATGGTAGAACAAAAAACAGCCTTGGGGAAGATTTTGTTATACAGAAATGAGACCTTCCTAGTCTCTATTTAAGATTTTGTGCTGCAGCCAGTTTTCCTTACTCACAAGAACAAAAATTCAGAGGTCAAAAAGCCCTCTTGCAAAAGGAAAGTGAGCAGAATTTGCACTCGTGCCTAACACCTTTACTCTGACAGTAAATAATAGGCAGCAAAACTGCCCCCCTTCCCCCAATTACATTTTTAACAGCAGATACAGAATTAGAAACCCACAAGCTTTCAATGTCAAGCAAGAATCTTCATTTACTTATTTATTTGGTTTTTGTTGTTTCCCCCCCTGTTTGTTTTTACATTTTAGAAGCGCGTGCAGCTTCATTGCTCTTAACCACTCCAGCAAATGCAAAAAGTTCTTCTATACTTGAGGTATAATTATTTGCCTGTCATTATGATGTATGAGTTTCGATCCCAGCTAAATGGAACAGTTGAATCAGGAAGCCACGGCAGCCTTACCTGCACCAATCACACGCTCAATTTTAATACAAGAGGCATCTAGCTCCTTGGCGAATTGATGGACAGCTCTATTTGGGTCCTCGTAGGTTTCAGGGTCAATGTAGGTTTTGGTGCCTGGAAATTTAACTGTAATGATGTAAGAAAGCATGACTGTGATGAAGCAAAGGCACTTATTGTGCAGTCAGCCCAGGAATTTCATTATGCAGAGTGCTCCTCGGAAGAGCAAACCTGCTTCCACACTGCCTGAGTCAGAGCCGCTCCGAGAGGCAACCTTAGTTTTAGGCATCATCTGCAAGCATGTTGACACAAGTACACAATCCCATCTCTAAAAATGACTAACATTAGCATCTGCATCTCCACCTTGAAGTGAAAGAAGTAATAAATATTAAAGAGCGTTCAATGGAATAAAATGCAAGGGTTGAGTGGGAGCAAAAATAAAGCAGGGGAAGGGGTGTAAGAGCAGCAGAGGAGGTTAAACTTTCTTTTTTGTGCAAGGACAGCTTATCCTCTTCTCCCAGGTTGTGTAAACAGCGTTTCTTTATGTTATCTCTGTCTTCTAGTGGGATTTGAAAGGCTCCTCCACCTACTTCAATTTGCTTAAATTATTGAATATAATATTATTTACAGACTGTGGCGAAAGCCAAGCTAAACTATTCACAGCACTTAGAATTTATATCCTTAGGTACGTTTCTTGCAGTAGAATATGAACATGAGAAACACTTGCAGCCAACTTGCGAAGGCATAGGAAGGGAAAGCGGGCTCTATGGCACAATTATTCCCTTTCTCAAGGACCTAAGTGAATAATATGCAGCAACTTGGTTTTTGCTCTCTCTTTCTCCAGTATAGCACTTAGTAGAACTCCGGCAGCATAGCGCTCTGGCCAGCATATAGTTTTTTTCCCTTGGTTTGCAGCTGATTCAGGAAAATTATTTTTTACCCCTCTGGTGAAAGTAGAAACTTCTGGTGAAAGTAGAGCACCCCTTGGAATCTATTAACCATGCTATTTTTATGCAATAAATTTGGCTCACAAGGATTACAGTCCTGAGCTTTAATTAAATCAGTGAACTAAAACTCAATATGAAAATGTAAGAATGTTCCTCTACTAATTGATACACTGATATACAAGAATAGGATCAAAAGTCAATACAAACCATAAATAATTTATGGTTGCTTTGTAATCTTTTAATTGAATATAAAATATTTTAAATTTGAAACTATATTGAAAAATAACTTAATAATCATGTATTTATGTTTTAGATGCTATTACTGACCAAAAAATCCCCAAACCCTCATAGCAAGGAAAAAGCTAGAGAAATTGTTTGAGTAATCTAAAGAATTTGCATGCAGAGAAATTATTTGAAAAGTTGCCCAGATGTTATTATCTACCATATTATGTATTTAAATAGATGTTCTTCCAATTGTATCGATAATGCTACAGATTTTTAAAATGATAAATATTTCTTTCTTAAAACCAAAAATGACTAGAAAAAATGAGAAGAAAGCAATAGGTTAACCACCTATAATAGTGCTTTCAGGCCGGGAGATGGAGAAGGAGCCATCCTCTTGTGTTTGTGATAAGGGTCCCGGAGTGGAGGTAACCTTGCGAATCTCAAGTGGGCCTCTGATGGTTCTTTATTCAAGCTGTCATAAAACATTTTGACAGGCCAAGGCCATCGTGGCATAGCAATGTGAAATAATGCTGGCCTGGCTTTGAAGACATTGTTAGATGAAAATGGTAGGAGGAAACCAAATATAAATCTGAATTGCTTAACTAAACTCCTCCATTGTACTTGTATCTTCAAGTGTAGCACTTGAGGTCACAGAGAGTTGAGGGGGACTGAAACGAAATATATGATACTCTATTAAATACAGTGCTTTAAAACCTGCTTTTAAAAAACGGTTACTTGTAAGTTTTTATGTTAAGTAAGTGTTTGTTGTAAATTACTTTTTTGAAAATCCAGTCTGGTCCCCCAGCACAGAAAAAGGTTGTCTAGATGTTATGGAGCAAAAGGACACCAAACTGGTGTTCACAACCCTGCGACCAGCTGGTGACCATAGCACTGAGTTCCATCTCATTCTGTTACCAAACAAATTTAATCACTAAACCTTCAATCAACAGACAATGAAAAACTAGCTTGGCAAAAAGTGACTTCTATTCGGTGCTATGATTTTTAAAAGACTGTGTAAACTGACTGTTCTGACTGATTTTCTGGATAACCAGATTTCTTGAGAGTAAAATGAGGGAAGTGAACACTTATAAAGTCTCACCGTTTCTGGATCAGCTATTAATCATTAAGTAGCAGCTTTCATATTAATTTGCTTACACTTTGACTGAAACAAAAACTGTCACAAATAATGGAGATGAAGAAAGGAATTATTTAGCTAGCATATTCCTTTTGTTTATATACTGACATACAAGAATACATAGTTGATCTTTTCCTTCAAGGACATAATGGGGATTTTAAAAGTGAAAGCAGTAGCTCTTCTGAAGATGTGAAAAGCTTATAATGCATCTATGAGAGGCAAATTTCAAATCCATCACTCCCAGAATAGTAACGTTTAAGTAACATTAGATTTTTGATGAATTCTTTAAAATCAGCTGCACTGCAAAGTGCATGATAAATAATTCTTATCCCATTATTATTTCCTACCTTTCTTGCACAGATTATGAATTGATTGACTAAAGCTGCAGTGATGTTACAGCTTAGTTTAATACTGACTGCATTTAAATGAAATTATTTAGGTAGCAACACACCCAAACTCAGGAAGTATGAACAAATTCCAGCTGGTCTGATTTTTTCAGGGCAGAAAGGTGAAATAGAAACCTTGATCTGATTTTGAGTGGAGCTTTGGCTAGAACTACCCATTTAAAGAGCCATACATTGAGAAGCTGCTGCAAAGTTGTGACTCGTGGCTACTTCATTCTCCAAGTGACATTACATTTTCATAATAGCTCATGATTTTAACATATGTAAAATAAGATAAACCATATTGCTTTCATAAAAAAAAAAAAAATCTGATGGATTTAAGCTACAGCTGCAATATTGGTAGACAACAAAGGCTACATGCAGCATAGCATGGCTAAATGGCAAGTTCTACTGATATGAGAGTTATCAGGTATGAGAGAAGACTGGAAACCCAGACATTGTTCTGTGTCAGAACTTATATTCAGTTTAATTCTATTATGTGATTTTGCAATTTTGCATGCTCAAAATCATTTTGCAACTTAGTTTTTACCATACTTCCTGAGCTAAAGACTGATTCTAAAAGAAAGGAAAACATTTTTTTTTCTCATGCCAAAATGAAATTACAACTGAAATGAGAAAGGGCTAATATAAGAAAGCTTTTTAAACAATATTTTGATAAAACTGAAACTATTCTTGCATAAGCCTTCCTCTCCTCTGAAATTTTCAGTTGTCATTAACCCAAGAAAGACGTATTTTATTTAATTTTGCCCGGGTTCTAGCATAAGTTCAGATGGTAGCTGTGATTTTAACGTGAGGCTTTAGGTGCTATTCTTCGCTAGGCAAGTGATTCTAGAACACAGAACAGTAATGAAGTAGCTGACCTTTCTTTTCATATTAAATATTCTATTTTTAAGGACATTGTTTTGTAAATATTGATGCTACCATATTCACAGTAGCAGAAAACAGCTTCATTGTTAGGGTGATGCAGTGACCCACGCTTCCTTAATCTGAAGTTTGCCTGAGTTAAAGATCATACAGTCACTTAGCCAAAAGTCTCTCAAATACTGCACCTCAGAGGGATCATTAGGATGGTGTGAAACATGTATTCAAAGCAACCAAAAGGAAGAAAAAAAAAAAGCAGAATGAAAACAACAGTATATCATACACATGTATAGAAATAAAACCGTCTGTGTGAGCAATGTTGACTTTAATCTGCATTCCTTTTGTGTAGGTCACATTTTTAGAGTGTTTAACTTCCTACTTGCTATTTACACAGCATTTTTTAATTTCTTATGGCTTTGTCTTTCATGGACTGTTGTTTTACTATTGTCTACACTATTGCAGTTGGGAATTTTTGGAAGGGGGAAAAAAAGGCAAAACACTTACAGTGAAAGTAAAGTTCTTCATCCCCTTCTTGATCAGCTTTACTATAGCCGCAATGCCTGAAAAGAAAGACACCAGTTTAACTCGTAAATAATGATTTACTTCCTCACATTTAAAGTCCTGACAACATCAGTTCTGCGGGCTGGGATTTTCAGGCGCTGAGCACCTAACTCCTGTAGGCCCTTTGAAAGTTTCAGCTATAATTCTCTTGACAGCAGAGTTTTAAATAAATCATGAACAGTTGCAATCAAAAGGCTTTTGTATCAAATACCAGTTGGGACAGGTCCTAAAGAGAAAATTCTAGTTCTGGTGAAAAGCTTCTATGGATAAAACAGAGGATTAAAGAACTTCAAAGTAGAACACTGTTTTACATGAGGTTATTCTTAAACTTACTGCTGTGCCTCTTTTTCTTGAATGTAAAGTCATTTAAAGGCTAATCAGATAAAGTGTCAGACTTCTCCACGTGAGAAAACTGAACAGAAAGATGGACTTTGAGGAGTCCAGGTAAAGAACCTGCTAGCCTTTCCTTCTACAGCACATTTACATAGGAAAAAAGGAACATCTTGATTTAATTGTGTCTTGCCAAAGTAAGAGGACAATCTATATAATTGATAGCAGGATTTAAATGAAAATTGTCCTTACTAAAAATGACTTCTGTTTCAGGTTTGCAAATTACTATCCCAGATTAGACTATGTCTCAAAACTTCACAAGAGCAGGGTCAGATGTACTTATGCCTATGCAAGGTGCAATACCTTCGCCCGATGATGAATCCAAACACCATGAAGACCAAAATGATGGTTCCTGCCACAGCAACCACAGCTATGATAATAACAGGATTCTGTTCACTGGAAACAGCCGTGGCTACAGACGGAGCACAGAGAAGAGATTAGTTTAAAATTATTCCCTACAAAGGAACTGCAAAAAATTAAGCCGACCATCATGAATTGCAGACTGTTAGTTTAGCTTTGCCTGAAACCATTACATTGACAAAGTTAGTCTAAATAAGGGCCTCCACTGGAAATTCATCCAAATGCTGGATGAGTTAACCATCTTCCACAGGGAATAAAAAGGAGCTGTGCTGGAATTGACTTGGCCAAAGTGATGCAGCCATTAGCCAAAAGCCAGCACCAGCACCAGCCACTTCCACTCCATCCTACTGCTGCACTGCCTTCTGGTTTTGCTCAGTGGTTGACCCCTTCCTAAAAGGGAAGAGCTGGATATCCCTGTAAGGGCGGATAGTAGGAGAATAATCCCTGACGAGCTCTGCTTCTAGACTCCCCTCTAAAACTGGTTGGTATGACTTTGATGGTACCCAAGGAAATAGTGTCTTAACTCTAAGAACAATGTTTGAGATGAAACACTATCTATTAAGACAGATTTCCTGGTTAGCACATTTCTATCTTTTACTGCTATTAATCGTTGTAAATTGCTATTATTACTTATGATTTGTTTCTGTTAGCAACGAAAAGGTGCTGCCACATATACAAAATGGAATTCTCCATGCTTCAGAGATTTACATGCTGAAATATCCACACATTATAGTTCTTTTTATTCAGATATGCCAATGCTATTAATATATGCAAATGTATGCATGTCACATTAACGTAAACCGAGGATGTCAATACTTAGTGTGAGAAACCTCAAGGTTTGTTAAATACATTGCTTGCCTGACATCTAATGAGGGTGGCCATGTACTCAGTTGCATTAAACGAGCACAGCTCTACTGAACTCTGTGGAGCTGTGCTGGTTTGTAACAGTGAGGATCTAGCCCAAGGGACTAAGAACAAAGGACGAGACATCAGGCAGTGATGCTGAGCAAGGGACTGTGAAAGTGTGAGTCATCTGGAAGCAGCAGAGAGATAAAAGAGGAAAAAAAAAAAAAAAGAAACCCAACTGATAGCTGATTAACTAAATTGTAGCTGGTATGTTAATATAGTTAACTGCTGGTAGTGGTAACTGAACAGGAATGTCTCCACAAGGATTTTATGAATTCCACAGAATCAAGTTCCTGTTGCAGACTTCAGAGGTTCCCACAGAAACAAATAAACCAGTCTTTTCTTTGCTCTGTCTTGGGAGAAGTGAGCCAATCAACATGACTTATTTTGTCTCTGACACTGACCTGTACCAACTGCTTCTCCCCCAAAATAATAAACCCCTTGTTACACTACACAGATATAGAATGATCTGCACTGGGGGGAAGTCCCGCCACCCCTCCCCTTCAGCTTTATTTCCTAAAGAAACTTTGTAATTTTGTATGTCCCACCTAATGCAGATGAGGAAGATCTCATTATTCATATCAGTCTTTAACTGAAAAGAACAAATGCTTATCTTTGAGTTACTATAACTTTCTGAGATACCCAGGTCAGTAGGACACTACTGCATGCCTGCATATATGCCAGTTGTGGAACTTTCAGGAAATCAGTGGTCACTATCTCGTGCAAGAGCGTAGGGGCATAAGTAATACAACTCAGTTCCTGTAACATCACCAGGCCATCAAAGCGGTCAACCCCAAACAATGTCAAATTCATGTAAAATAAATACAGCATTTCCTAAAACTGTTCCCTTCTCTCTTTGAACTCCAGTGCAAACCTCACTCGGAAGTCAAGAAGAGGCAGCATCCCGTCACAATGGCCAGGGTGCGGAGCTGCATCCATCTAACAGCTTGGAAAAACACCCAGCGCAGCCTGTCACCTAATCTAGCAGCCAAGTCGAGTGCATAGAGGTTGGCATATGTGAGTGGGTTGCTCTGCATAACTGCCTCACAGATCTTGGGTACTGGCACATTCTGGAAGCAAACTGAGGGTGTTATTTGGGCTCTGGAAAATGGTGGGGACATGGAACACTGACCAACTGGTAAGATAGGCGGGTTGCAATGTATGATTTATTTTTACATCTTTAAGAAAAAAAAAAAAAAAAGGTCTGATCGTGGGCATGGTCTGGTATGAATTCAGTGACAGCAGTCTAAGACATCTGCCTCTTTTCAGGTACTCTGTGCTGCTTCTCCCTTCTGTGTGATGAACTCAGTCTGTCAGTGTAAGGGTCAATCAGAGCCCAGCTACTGGAATGATCGCTGCGGTTGGGCAGAAATAAAGATGCTAGAGTGTTCTCAGAGGAATGATTTTGGGGTGCAGATAATCCTTTCAGGGGGGTGCGTGGCACGGTTACCTGTCACTGGTGCTGCCACACTGGTGATGGCAGGGAACCCCCAGCAGGACAGGGAAGCCTGCCCTGACCTCTGCTTAAACCGTGCTCACACTCAGAGCCGAGACGGGGACCTGGTGCCGGGACAGTCAGCTACAGCTGACACCTAATCTGACGTTATGGGATTGCATATCCAAACGAATGAGGCAATGCTTCATTTCAAAGAGTTAAAACCACCTTTTAAATACATAGTGGTAGGGATGGGGGTGGCTATCCGAACACTCCAGGGGATTTAAAAAGGTAGATCAGCTGCAAAAGTTGTGCTGCTCCTCCAGCAGCATTTTCTCATGCAAGCAACCTGAAATGTATGATCTCCAGAAAAGAATTCCTGATGAAGTCCACCATGAAAACTTTAAAGATAAACTGGATTCATGTAGGCCAAATATTACTTTCTTAAGTATTCTTCTTTATGTCTTCTATAAAAATTTGTGGTAGTGTTATTTCAGATATTAGGAATAAATTTTACATCTGCTTATTACTTCAGCCTCACTTGATTTAAACTGATTCATGGCAAAAGGAAAAAGCAAAGTCTTCTTGATGCCAGGTTGTGCTGAGTCTTTTTACTTTAACGGTGGGAGCTGTAACAAGTGGCAAAATCCCCTTTAGTTACAAAAAGCACAGGATCATCTTTAGATCACTGGCTAAAAGTCACGTAACATAACTTTTAAATACCTCGGTGAATCAAAAGATAAAATTACCACTTAAGTGATATTTTATGTATTTGCATTTTCTCCCTGAGGGAATTCTGTCTCTAATAAACAGCAATGATTTCAACAAAAAAATATAATGATTAAAGTACTTTGACCCGTGGCAAACACAGTATAGAATAGAAATATCCTGCCTTTATAAAGCAATTTTCCTTCATAATTTTGAAATTTTTACATAAATTTGTATGCAATGCTCAACATGTATGATATGTGCAAATACAGGTATAAAATATGTATATTTTACATATCGGATAATATTCATATAATGGATGTAGTTCCTCAAATATTGAAAAGTGGCCATGCAGTTTCTATCACAATTGATAAACTGAAATTCATAAACTAAATACAAAACTCTACTTAATCAACAGCACCAACCAAAAGGTGCCAATCAGTTGAAGTGCTAGGAGAAATGCAGGTAGGCAACATGACTAGCTGACTGTGATGGTCACTATCTATATTCTTACATACATAGATATATGTGTGTGTATATATATCCTTACTATATATATATTCTTAAAAAACTTTGACACATTTAAAAGCTGCATTCAAAAATCCACTGGAATAACGAGAAGCCAATGCCCCTAAACTGTAACATAGCACTGGTTTACTGCTCGCCTGTACAGTACTTCACTTGAGGTATATTTCCTAAAAATGATGCAGTAAAGGTCTTCCTTTAAAATGTTAACAAAAGACTAATTTGATTATCCTGAAAGTTCTGATAGAACTACAAATAAAATATGAGAAACAAATATGTTTGTGTAAAACCATTCTAGAAGAATTTAATGGAATTTACTGTCTTTTTAGCAACATTGTAATTATTTCTGAAAACCATGTATGGAAAATTGTGGAAGCTTATCCTTGATGGGAATTATATTCTACAATGTCCTCTCAAGATAATGGAAAAGATACCGCTTTTAAAATTTTTTTTAATGAAAGCACAAGACATTTACATGGCATGTCAAAACACAAAGCTGGCCTGTGACAAGAGAAAAATCTGCTGTGCATACTGGCCAAGTACGTTGCTAGTTTATTTGCAGTTTTTCATCACCTGAGTCAGAGGGTACATAAGCACGGTCAGTGATGCATTTATTCTAGGATTTCCTAATCTTCCATATGTTGACCAAACTCCAGTCAAGACTGTTCACCTCTGAAATTGCCTTTGCTAATCTTTGTGGCTACCAGTATGCTTACATTCAGTAGATAAAAATTACTCAGGTAATTAAGGAAATACTGGGGAAACATTTTGTTCTACTAAGTTTAAACCACTACGGACAATAAATTAGCTAATTAGCAGAAACTTATGACAGACTTTTAATTTGTTTTCCAGAAATCCACTCAAAATAAGAAATTACTTCTGGCTGTACCTCAGGCTCCCATTCTGCAAAATGGGCATTGTGCTACTGACTCTTTCTAAAGCAGAACTGTGGATGGAAAGTATGCTATCAGACACAGAGCTAATAACGTTAGTAATGACAGTTTATTACTGTTATTATGATAATTACTATTCAATTATGTCTATTAGATATGTGGTATTATTCATTACTGGTAGTTTTCATTATTCTTTGTGGAATCAAGACCTAACTACTGTGTTTTAAGAATACCCACGATTTCTTCAGGTGACACCTGGCTGCAATTAATAAGATGCAATAGTGTGTGTCTGCACCTCAGAAGATAGGCTGCAGAGAGTGCAGTGAGCAGAGATGGCATCCATACCCTTTGAACCTGTAGGCTATGTATTCTCAGCTCCAAAGCTGGCTGACCTGCTGTCAGGCAGGTCGACCTGAAGCAAATGACCCAAAATAGAGTCACCAAATTTGGGTCTGCGACAGAGTGGTGAAGCTGCCAGGGACACAGGCAGTTCCCGTGAACGGGCTCACGGCTGCCGGGTCTCAGTGATGGAAGAGTTTCTTTCTGAAGACCCAAAATGTGAAAGATTTTCTCTAAGCATGCATGCACGTATCTACACTGCTGAGGAAAAAAGGCATCAGTGTGATTTTTAGACAAATAAGGGCACAAGATTGGTTTCAGCATCAAGGAAAGATCAAGCTCTCCCAAAATGTTATCCCTCTGCTGAGATGTCACAGCCAGATTCTCTGGTGTACTCTACTGAGAGATCTTGTACTTCAGCTTCATAGTCTCCTTTGTGAGTGTTTTTGAGAGGTTGTTTTTTCTTTACACAGCTTAAAACTTAGTACATGAGCCTTGAAGAAACCTAGTGTCTTTGAGACCTCTGTTTCTTTACTAAATCAAGTTGAAACTAGCCAAAGAACTCAAAAGACACTAAAGATGGATATACAGCTTAACCAAGACACACACATAAACCAAATTATAAAGAGTTTTCTCAGGAAATCGAACAGGGAAAAAAAATGACCTGGAGAACCCTCTGTGGGCTGAAATCTCCTCTTCCCTCCTCTCCCCGGTTACAGAAGAATCTAGTAGAGTTACTCAGCTCATCACTACTCCCTTCTCTTGGAGGGGGAAAGAGGTTTGTATTTGAATGAAAAGAAACTATTTTTCTTTGCGTTAGAAGGACATCAGAGGAGAAGAACCTGATATGTTACAAATCTTCTCCAGCTAATTATAAAAGCGTAATTTGTAGCTCTATGGTAAAACAACTAATTGAAGCTCATCCTTCAAAATACAGTGACAAAAATCCACCTTCATGTAGACCTTCATTTTTTCTAGTTTTAATAATATTACCTATGAGTCTTTCCTTTCTTGCTTTACTTACTACTTCTATTAAGAGTATTAATTTAGTGTAAATCTAATTGTTTACCTGTGGCTTCTTCTAGTGTGGCAACATCCAGTCTGGGGCTGTAATTTCCATAACCAGCAGCAGTAAAAGCACGAATCTGGAAAACATACACTGTTCCTGGCTTTAGGTTATTAATGGAAGCTGAAGTGGACTTGGTTTTCACTGTTGAATAGGTCCTCTCCCTTTGATCCTGGAAACAATAAGACGAAAGATTAAATGACATTTACAGGTCAGATTTTATCGTAGTTGCACATCAGCAACTGACTGCCAGCCTGGGTAGTTTATTTCAATTTGTCGAACGCTTTTTTCCCTAACATAAAAAATAAAGCATACTCTGTGGAGTACTACAAAACACTGTCAATGCAATGAGGAGCTCTAAGTGTAACATAAAATTCAAATGGGATGCTCATGTTGTTACTCATAAAACATCCAGACATAAAATGATTGCTTCTTTGGCTTTGATTACATTTTATGAAATTTTGATGAGAAAATAGCTTGACCGCAGCTTTCCAGGTGGATCTGTGGGGTCTAAACAGTTCAAGGACAGGGAAATCTGTTCTTTCATGGTAAGAACACCATTCCTTTTTACCTTCCAATACCTTTAAAAAAGCCAGTACTGCCAATGTATAACTGGCTGGAGTTTGCACCAAATTCTGAGGCCCTTAAGTCAGTTTTCACTTAGCATTTTATCTCCAGCTTTTAGTCTTTTCTCAGGTTTTGACTCTATGACATCAAGAAGAACCCAGGGAAAGAAGCTCAGTATGACACCTCTCAAATTTGAAGCTGTAAGATTACAAACCCTGTGAGTAATAACTCACTTTCAACCACTACAAAAGCTGTATCACAGATCATTACAGTATTCAAAAAGCTCTACTTATTCATCACATTTACTGATCCAGATTATCTTTCAGCATAGATATGTGCAGCCCTGTTGATTTTCAGTGGCAGATGCAACCCTGATTTGAAGGGCAGAAGAGATGAATTAACCAACCATCTGAACGCACCACATGACCAGAGAAGCATGAGCCGTACGAGGCAGTGCTAATGAGACGGATACAGAGGGAAGGAATAAATCTGTAACTCATTTCAGTAGTATTTCACCAGCTAAAAATGATGGAGAACCTTCCCCCTTGCAGTCAGTAAAGCAGCAAAGGCTTTTTGCTGAGATAGAGGGTTAAATACAACATCCATGATTTCTTTTCTGAGATTCAGTAATCACTTCTCCTGGGTCTTGCCCAGTCTGTCATTTGAGCAAGCCCGCCGGCGCGGCTAGCAACAATTTTTCATATCTTCTCCAAGAGGGTTTAAATCTTCTGTAAGTGAGGACCATGGTGGAATGTATGTTGGTATGTGAGAAAGAACAGGAATGCTTGGGAGATGAGAAACAAGTGTAAAGAAACATAAACAGCCAGGTTTGGGACTGTAAGCCACAGTGGAATTTCAGAGTTTGGGTTTTGATGCATAAATGAGGTTTATTTGAATTGCCAACAGTTCTTGCATGCAAAATAAGTAAGTAACAAAGAAATTAAAATAACCTGCACCAGAAATCTCACAGGACAGGCTTACTTGGGAGATTTCAGGCAGTTTCCATTCCAGCTCTAGCCAGAAGTGAGAGGTGAAAAAAAGCACTTATCAGAATATTTCAGAACCACAAAAATGTTTGATTTAATTTGGCTCTGAAAAGAGCTGAAAGTTTAGAACTCTTTTTTTTTTCTTTTAAACTAATGGAACACAACTTAAACTGCCTCTGTTGTTCTGAGCAAGAAGCTTATGAAGTACTTTTCAAGCTGAACTGCATTATTTTGGAAGGAAGACAAGCATTTAAGCATTTGTGTTAATATTGTCTCACTGAATTAAAGGTATATAGTCCAGTTTATCTGTGACTGTTCATAGGATGAGCTTCTTACTCTCTTTTATTCATTTCACACTAATAAGTATAATACTGGTAGGTTACCCTCCTTTACAAAAGACCTTTAACATCAGTTCTGGTCTTTGCAAACATAGGAAACTGGCAACTAAATTCTGGTGCTTATTTAAAGTAACATGAATATATAGAGAAAATAATAAAAGCCACATTCTAAAAGCGATCATTATATAAAAAGTCTAGTATCTTGACCATTTTTCTGTCATTTTCCACTACCTATTTAGATAAATTAGTTTATTTTAACAGCTTAGAAACTACTCCGCAGATTAAACCCCAAGTTTTAATTTGTAGTTTGTTTTTTTAAGGTTTTTTTTTTTGGTTTTGTTTTTGTTTTTTTTTTTTTTTTGGTGCAGAGAACAGTTTTGCCTTTGGTAAATATGTAAACTTTTTTTTTTTTTTTTTTAATGTGTGGGCTTTATTTGTGTGTGTGCGCACACGGATATGCTTGAGGAATAAAAATTACCTGTTAAAATTAGTAAAATATCTTTAAAAAATTGTTTAGCTATCTGTACATATCTGGTAAATTTTGTTATGTCATTAAAGTGCACAACTTAAACTGGGATTTAGCATCAACAAATAAACATTTCATACCCTTCCCAGATCACATAAAGATCTTTTGATTAGTATATTTGTGTAACTCAGCACTGAAAATTAGATGTGACACTTGATATTATATCCAATCTGGTCTGAATTTACCTAATTCTATGTTACCCAGTAAGCTGACATGCTCTTTTTGATACAGAGGTACTATTACCTTGTTTGCAGAGATGAAATGTCTTCACAAGTGATCACAAAGGAGCTCCTTTGTTCATTTCTTTGCATTTTAATTCTTTCTTTTTTCTCCCAGCATGTTTTATAAAAATTAGGAATACGTTACGTGTTGCAGTAAATTTCCCAGGGAATCTAGAGGAGTCACACTTGGTCTGGGTCCCATGACAAATATATAGCTGCACAACCTGCCTTCACTCTGCTTTCATCCAGCTTATGGTTGCATGTGGCCCTACTTATATGCTTGTCAGATTTTTTTTATTCTGGAGTACTTCAAAGTTATCATGAATGTAGGCCTAGACACGCTGAAATGAATGGCAAAACTCGGACTGACATCAATAAGACTGCAATTTCGCTCTACCAGAAACAGAGATCACTTCATCTACTATTGAAAAGCAGCCCTCAATTCATTATTGTGTTGAGAGAACAAGTGAAAAATAAATTCCACAATGCTGGGACTTTTTAAAAGGACAAATAAGGAATATTTATCAGCTGAAACTGTAGGAAGTGCTTTGGAAGTTTTCAGACATTGAGTTGAAGCTGGCCAGCTCATACGGAAATACCAAATGCAGTCAAAAGTTGTATTATTTGATGTATCATCTCAAGACTGGAATTACAGTGACACCGAAGGAAATGAAACAAGCTTTAAACACAATGTAGAAGAGACAGGAAAATGACAACTATTATGGTAAAATATCCAAGTCCAACTTAACAATAAAAAAAAAAAAAGTGGAAAAAAAGGGTAGATTTAAAGCGGATATTTCATTTTTAGAATACCAAAATACAATATATGAGACATAGGATAGCAATAATAATTGCAGTGATTTGCTAGTTATTAAAAATGAGCAAAATCACTGTGACTTTGAAGAGACAGGACAGTTGATAGCTGATGGAGTTAACATTGTTCCACAACACAGCAAGCGAACATGAAGCAAACAGAACATTGTTGAACATTACAGATAATCTTAGCACTTACTTTCTCATAATACTTGATTTCATATTCAGTAATGACTCCGTTGGGATGTTCTGGTTCCTGCCAGGAAAGCTCCACGCTCCTCTGCAGCACTCTCTCTTTCATTACTCCACTAACTTGCGAGGGAGCTGTTTGGACAAGATGTGTCAATAAATAAAAAGCAAATTTGTTGGATGCCTAAAATCAAATGTCATTACCGATCCACCCCATGCTGAGCCACTTTCATTAAGGTAAAAGAAAGCACCTTTTCATAGCTCACAATTCAAAGTTAATGAATATTCAAGCAGGACCCTATTACTGTTCATAAACTTAGAATGGAAATCGAATTAAAGTGCAAACAGCAAAAAGTGGCATTGTTCAAGTTAGTGCAAAACTGAGATTGATGGGATAGGAATAACAATTAAGCAAATTAATTCTGATTAAGATAGCAAAGTAGATTTTTAGATTGATGTGTAGTAAATTAAGAGTCTAAATATTTATTGCACATGTTTCTGAAATGCGCATAAAAAGAAAAATAATGTTTTAGAAACAAAATCACATTTTAGGCTGATTTCATATAACTGATTCCAATTCTGCTTAAAAAATAATCTGTCACACTATCTGATTACAACATGACTGGGTGATGAAACCAGCTTTGTTAAGAGACTAAACCCCCTCTTTCAGTAGTTGAAACCTTTCCAGGATATTCATTCTTTAGAGCTGAACTTTCCATATTTGGTCTTGGCATTTTTTGTAAAGTGCGAGACAATTTAAGAAGTAGATCTTATGAAATAAAGGGGACACTGTCTTCCTCCACCTCACTCTACAGAGACATACATACATGCACACTTGCATGTATGCACACGTACACACAGATTTTCCTAATAAACGTCACACACAAACAAGCACCTTTTGAAATAAAAACTCCCCAACCCAACAATGTACAAGCATTATAGAGCCGTTGACTCTTATTTAAAAATGTTTAAGAGAGAATGTAATAAAATACGAGACACTGAAAAAGTAACTTGCTTTATCAGCTTATCTCATGTTTACAAAAGAGAAAGACGGTGGATTTTCTGCTGATGTGCAGTTCCAAAGGAGGCCAAACATCACACTTTTCCTCAAACATACATACTGCCTATAGGAATGTAGCACCGAAGTCCTGTAAAACCATAGCTCTTTAAAAAACAACTATGGCATTGGAACGATACAGAACTTGATCTTGTTCTCTTTCAATTCAATGGAAATAATTGAAGGGTGTAACACTGCTCATGCAAAAGAGAAATAAAGAAACGACCTGATCCTCAGCCCCCTGCAGTTAAAAGCAAAATGACAGTTATGTGTACAGGAACTGGGTCATATTTGGAGAGCAGATTCAGACACAGGAAAGGAAATTAAAACTAGAGATAAATTTATTTATATCTTTTTCAAGTATAGAATCTAGTACTGATTCTATACTTGTTTGTTTGAACAAAAATTCTGAAAAGTTTAAATATTTTTCCAGGTAAAAAAAAGGAACAATCTTATTTCAGAACTGTATATGAAGCTTTCACTATGTAAAATGATGTACAGTCTTCAGATAAAACCAGATTCTTATCCCACGCAATAAGCAGGTGAACTTTACTTTCTTTATTTAATTTAAAGAACAAAGAAATAAAACATCTAGAATGTGCTCTCCTGTAGCATTAAGGATAAAATTCTAATGATAAAGTAGCAATATCTACAGCACAATCAAGACAATAATCGTCTAAAACCCTTAAAATTTCATTGTTACCTTCTTATTTTAATTGTGAAGTTTCTAGCCTTTTTTATTGTAACACGTATATTCATGTAGGTTTTTAAATTAAATTTATTTACATTAGAGGCTCCAAGAATCCATGAAAATTAAGGATTGAAGCCCTGCATGATAATCTTCATCATGAACTATCATGTTGTATATAACCAATATAATCAAAGTTGAAGACCTCTTAATGTAGGCTGCCTAGCTGATAAAATCATAAAATCGTATCATGCAAACACCATGGGTTGATACACCATTCCAAAGCCGGGATCACTGTCTTTCACTCTTCTTGCATTCTCCTTCTAAAAGCTTAGAGCATTTTCACTCTCTAATTAGTGAGATATATTCTTTTTTGTAGCTAAGAGTCTGGAATGCAGCAAACTAATTTACTCTGTCTAGTTTTCTTTGCCGTGATTAACTAGTTTTCTTCTTTGTCTAAATGAGTACCACAGCATCCTGGCTGAATTTCAGCGAGGTCATTATATTTCATGTATAATGTTCTATCTCATCCAGATAAATGTTTTCAAATTGCTTATTTTACATTTTTAGATGTCCAAAATTGTTAATGTTCATACTTATCATGAAACAATTTTATATTACCTAGGTCGCTGGAGTTTGTTCTCCACATTTGCTGCCTTTTGTTTTAGCTTATCAAATTTTTGCATTCTGTTGGTCATAGCGTTCATTTTTTTAAAGCAGTGAAGCAAAATGGACTCGCATCCTCTGGTATTAGTTAACTCTGCATACGTGGGGAAGCAATAGCAATGCAGAGAAGGAGGAACATAGAAGGGGGAAGATTTTAATCGGGAAATTAAATACACTATGTGAGATTCCTACTTAACATCTGTACAAAGTATACCACAAACAGGCATATTCCATTCTTAAGGAATTTCCATTCAAAACAAAATCTCAGTGATTTATCAACATTGCAAGACAGCATTCAAAACTCTTAAATAAATGCACTCTAAAATATATTTCTTGTCAATTAATATTCTTTTCATTCAAGAATGGTCAGATTAAAAGCTGGGTTTGATTTTGGTGGGGGTTTTTTTTCATTGTGTTTTGGCTCCCCCCTCCCACAACTAAAAATGTGCTACTTTTCATTGGTGGAAGAACCACATGAGGAAGAAGAGAAAGTCCAACCCTGCAGACTGTATATGTTGGTAGCTGTGAAGACAATGATGTTGTATATAATTCGCATAACACATGATATTCCTAAAATGCAGTAAGTTACATAAGTTTATTTTGTGTCCCCACATTTGTTGGGGGAAGAAGGGAATCATCAAATTGGTGGAAGCCAGAGTATCCTCCTCTGGCAAGGTACACCAGTCTGTTGTTACTGCAGGAAAATCTCTGTGAACTAGAGCAATCACGTAAGCCACTCTATTGATGTGAGAGGCTAGATGTATATGCTATCTTTATCCTGCCTTTTGGGTTGCATTTCTTGATCTGTGCTTAATGAGGGTATACAGGTCAGAAGCATTTTGTTCTTTATTCTAGTATAATAATTTCCTCCGTATTCTTACTGTGCTTTTCTTACAGACTGTTTTGTATTCATGTTTTATTTGTTCTGGCTTCCTCACGCTTCCTTTTAAACCTTTAGCCCACTTCTCTTTGCCTATCCATGTTAATTAATTAACAACCTATTTATGGTTTTGAAACAACTATGTTTGAGGAAGCTTGAAAATGAGTTAAAACATGCAATTCATCCCTAAATACAAGATAAAATATGGTATTAAATCACACACACACCAAAAAAAGCGCCAGAATTAAAAATACCATTTTTGTTCCCATTGCTAGCTAAACCAAGGTAATAATAATAATAATAATAATGATAATAATAATAATAATATCCCACAACTATTTCATGTATTTTTTCTTTTAGTAGTCTAGTTCTTGCCACTGCATCCATAGCAAAGTTGTTCATGATAAAGACACTTCTCAACAGCATTTCTAGACAACTAAGTACCCAGTCCTGAATGACTTGAGCATGCATAATCCCTGCTGTATCACTTCAGGTTACAAAGCAGCATCACTTGCCAAAATCATTATTTCCATAATATATTACACTGGGGGATACAGGCTGTTCAAAACACCATTTGCTATCAACTTTCTTTCTGATATACCTCATCTCTTCTTTTTCTCCTTCCTGCTGACACAACATCCAATGCATCAAACACACAGAGCCTCTCAGGGCTAACAGGCAGATGTACCTACACATGCTGCATAAGAAAGTACTTCGAGAATGACAGGCCCTCAGCACACTCATTCACCTTTTTTAAATGCTTCAAATATACCATTCAGCAAAAGGAAAAATTGATTTTCACCAGGTTTCAACATCACAGCCACAGAGAAATATAACTCTGCTGGGCTTTACTGATAAAGCCTTCAAGTTATATAGATTTCAAGCTGGTCATCATTTTCAGATCAAGTTATAGAAAAAGTTAAAACTGAGGTGTCAAAAAGAGCAGGATATTCCAACGAAATATTCTGTTCCAGAGAGAATACTGCATCTGGTAGACTGATGTGTTACATCCATACTGCTAAGCCAAGCATATGGTATATTATTAATATGTGCAAATATTTAGGTATAGAAAACTGTGGTGATTGTTTTGGAAGGCATTGCTTTTAGTCCAGACTCCTCTGAAAATATTATAATATAATATTGCTCATGCGTTTAATCTCTATCCTTAGCTACTCTCTGGTTCTCATGCCTAACATTTCCCTTGATCCACAGTGTACACTTTCCAAAAGACAAAGTGAGATGCAAAATTAAATCTTTTGCACTTTGTATCAGAAAAAAACCTCCAAAAAACCCATACAAAATACTAAACCAAAAGAATAAAAACTGAAAAATGAAAACAGGTGAAGCTGGAGTTTCACATATAAGAGGAACCAGGCATAATGCACGAATTGCTAGCAAAAAATCAGCTCTAACACCTTTCTACTGAAAAAACGTAACTCGGCAAAAGAAACTTACCTAGCCAGTTCTTTTGAGATTTCCTAAAGTCCTGCATCTTGAATGTGTCTCAATTCCATCAACAGTATCAGTCATGGAGACTTTTAATTTGATACTTTTAAAAAAGTGTCTCTAGAAGCAGCATCCTGGGTGTTTAGTAGTTCACGTGTATAAAACAAACTATTAAAAATCCTCAGAAGTAAGGGTTTCAATTCTGTAGTCCCACTTCATGCAGAAAGTTTCACAAATGAACATGAGTAAATGCTCCCAGTGCAGGACCAAACCCTCTACTAACAAATGCTACCAAATCCACGTTTGCAACTCCAGCTTCATGATTTTTTATACAAAGACTAATGAATGAATGGGCTATCAGACTTCCTTAACCATTTTTTATTATTATTTCTTTATCTTATAATAGCAATAATGTGCTTAAGGATATCTGAGCTTCGTATTGTACTTGCTGAAATCAACAGTAACACTTTCATTTTCATAGCACGGGACCCTCACAGCCCTTCCCAAAGGACAAAAACTCTTGGCTTTTGGCCTCTTTCCTTTTCATACCATGAAGATATGCAGCAATTGCTCAAAACCACCAGCTTTTCACACAGCAGCAAAGACATCAATTTTTACATCCCTGTAAAACTGTATCTTAGGGCCCAGTGTAAGTTTTACATTACATGAAGCATTAATACCATTTTTCTACAACAGCGTTCTACAGCAGTTGGGGGCTGTTTCGAGTATTCAGCCTGAAGGGGACATTGCTAACAGGCACAAACCATGGAAAAAGCAGAGATATTGGCATCCCAGTGGTTATAACCTACTCTATTATTTCTTTTTAAAATGTCTTCGCTGTCTCCTTTCTTGGCAGAAATCTTTAGATAACAGAGTTGCTTCGACTCTACATCTATTTTAAGTGCGACTGGAATCTGGCGTCTTACCAACAACAAATGCAAAATGAACCCATGTATATATGAAAATAGTAGCAGAAAATATACTGTTGTTAGCTCTTAAGCGGTTGCTCAGGACGAGAATACAAAACTCCCTATATTCTATTAACAGTCCTGCCCCAAGATTACCCAAGTGGCACCCTTCTGCACTGGCCTGCATACTAATTTGCTCCCAAGAGAGAGCACGTAAATGAAGTCATAACCTGGCCTCCCACCATGCTCTGGTTTGCTCTGAAGGGAAACTTAGGCATCAGGATTGCCGAAATTACTAAATAAGAGTGGTAGGCAAACAGATTATACACCCTGAGGAGCTGCAGCTGCCGCTGAGACGGGCCTGGGGTAAGCGTGCGGCCCCACGCTGGGTTTCGTGCTGGTCTGAAGCAGCGTGCCTCAGCATACCTGCCCTCGCTCGCTTCTGAGGAGCTGTCTGGTGTACACGGCTGACACTGGAAACAAAACCTTGACAGGGGTTTGTAGGTATGGGGCAAACTTGAAGACTTTACTGTGTAGATATTTCCCTTATTTGTTTGTTCTGTCTCCTATAAGGATACAAAGGCTTTGTGTGGAAAAGAATTAAAGTTATATTTATGTAAATATATCCCTATCAATTGTGTATTCTATTTATTATAATATTAAAATTATTACAAATTTCAGAGCACCGTAATATGGTCGTGCTACTCAAGCCGTGATAGAAAGCTGCCACAGCTTGTCCTTTGAATGCTTGGGAAAAAACGCTTACATTTCTCTTCATGTTTACGCTAATACGTACCATAATTTTCATGGCATTTTATATGACGGTTCATGCAAAAAAGATAACAGAAAAGAATACGATAGCTCTTAAACTGAACATTATTAAAAGGACAGAAGGAAATTCCTAAGATTTTCTTTTTTGTTACAGTGTATTTCTCTCCCCTCAGTTAAGTCTCCACATGACAAAGCAGCCCATGATAAAAGGTTATTGAGTACCACTGTATTATGCCATTAGTACCCATTGCTTTGGATCAATGACAGAGAAATTCCCCACTGTGTTTACAAGCTGCAGCATTCAAAAAGAGACCCAAATAAATCAGATATTTTACACTAACAATATCCTACAGAGAAGCCATTTTAACTTCCTCTCTGACATACTTTACTTTCCGGCTCATAAATATAACACCGTGTGCTTACAATGCTCTGTAAGCCACGAGCAGAGGCACACACAGCTCTCCGGGCCACTTGGGGATGTCCTGAGTACATGTAACAGGCAATGAAGTTAAGTAATACTGGACTGCATTACTCCATTACATTTTTTTGCTGTTGCTTTTGTGCTTGAGAAACTCTCACATTACCTGCTGATTTACAGAGAGGATCAGAAGCAGTAGTTACCTGAATACTGTTGCAAATCAATTAATAAATGTAAGTCAAAAAACGAGGGCAAACAATAAATACATTCCGATCTCCCCCAATATTATTAGCAAAGTGTGAAGAAAGTTTACGCTCAAATAGTGTTCTTACCAAATATGTAGTGATTTACTAATTGTCCCTATCTGTTCCTTATCTGATGCATTCAAAATAGCTAATGGTTTGGTAATTCCTTCATCAAGCTCAAAACTCACCAGCTGGATCAGTTTTATATGTTGTCTACTCTCGCAAAATTCTGGGGAGGGGAATGATTAAAAAGAGAGAAAAAGAACTTAGCAGAAAGAAAAGAAACAGTTTACAAAGATCAGGGCTGACAGTTTGTCTATCACGTTTTGGGGTTTTTTTTCTGGTCAGAGTCTACATCTAGACCCATTCTATGAACTCCCCTGTTTCTCCTGCCTGACATTTGGTACAAATATTATTGTCATGTCTGTATCCCATTTCTTCCAAAACTGGTGACTTGGGCATCAATCAGTGCTGAACGGATGCTGAGTTGCGTAACAAGTGACAACATCGACTCCCAAGGTATCCACAACTCTTGCTTTGCGAATAAGTTTTGACATGTCAGGCACAAACCTGATTATTACAAATGTGTTAGAGTAACAAACCAGCCTTACAAATAACAGAGAGGGGCTTTTGTTCTCCTGAAGCATTTGTTTTCCTTTGCAGAAGAAATATTTCTATGTTAATTAGATTTTTCTTTTGTCCTGCCTTCTTTTGCGATTCATCTTTCATAACTCTTTTTTTTTAGCAGAAACATCTGCCACCAGCCTTGCAGTAAATCCTTGGCACACAGGTATTATTCTTCATTAAAGAAAACAAAACACCACAAAACTCCCCAAAGATGAGGATACTCTTTTCCCTGGTGGGCTACTCAGACACATTATGTTCTCCTTCTGTCTCCAGTCATCTCTGCTGGCAAGTGTCAATTACAGACACAGGTTTTAGGGAATGGAAGGATAAAGCACAATTTACAAACACTTTCCTCTGGAAGCAGACAGGTGTAATGACTGAGACTGTTTGCTGTAATTGAATTTCATGCTGTCATCTATTCAGTCACAAAAAGATGTCAGCTTCAAGGATGCTACTCATGGGGGGAAAAAAAAACCACCGAACCCAACCCAAACCCCCTTAATACATTCTCATTGCTACTGTATAGCTAATATTGCCACCCTAGTTTGACTTCTCTGAAGTTGCTTTTGCTGGAGAGTTTGAGGTGAATAGAATGTGGCTTTGGAGGCCTATGGACTAGTACGATTATGTTTATTTAGTGTATGATGTCCAAGGCACAATTGAATGAATTCCAGCCCCATAACAAAGCATTTTGTTTTAGACATAGCCAACCAAAATCTGGAAACAAAGTGTCATGCCAAAAAAAAATAAAAACAGTTGATCAAATATTAACAGAAAAGCATATAAATATTCTATAAAGATGTCAGCACAAAACAATAATTATCACTGTGCCAGAGGTTTGATCAAACTGACGTTTTCAAAGACATAATTGTTCAGTGGGGAAAAAAAATATTACTCTACTAACATTCCTAAAATGTGTACAACTTCTGTTCCAGCCTTCCAAATTCCTGTGAAATGCATTATAATGGCACTGCTAACGACGGGCGTATTTCTGAAAGCAGCATGGGTGGTATTCACAGGGAACGTAGGAAGAATTCCTTGCAAAAATGGTTTGCATTTTCTTCTCATGTTATGAGCCTGTACTTCTTCTCCCACAGAGCATTAAATCTCTATCATTTAAGGAGACAGATAAATATCTGTCTGGGAATCTCTGCTACAGTGATAAATACAGAAGTAACAAGCCTGAAGTTAGTGACTATGCACGGGAGTGAAAGTCGTGGCCGTGAGAGGAAGGTCAGGCGCAGCAGTCAGCCTACGGCTGCCTCGGTCAGGGCTTGTGGAAGCAGCGGTTTCGCTGACCAGAGTGAAGTCACCACTGTGGAGAACTGCCACGGACATAAATACGATATTCAAAATTTCCCTTGAAGTATAAAAATTCATGTACATTCCAACAACCGAGAAAAAAATCCATTTGATACAATGTTGATTGCCCCAAATGAAATAATTTTGGAAGTATGCACGAGCCGTTCAAAAAATACTGTCATGCAAAAGCAGAAGGAAAACCTCTTATCTTAGGGGGAACGTATTTTGTAAAGTGAAGCTAGTTGATTGATTTGAATATACAATATAAATGAATGTCTGCCTATTAAACAGCAATAATTGCTTTAGAGATAATGCACATATTTACTTAATAATAAAATAGACAAAATTTGTATGAAAATATCTTCAGTTTGTTTACATTTTCTCTTTTTTTGTAACCAACAGTATTAAAACTTGTAACAGGAATAACTAATTTCTAGGACTTATGCAAACTTATAACAGGAATAACACATTTCTAGGACTTATGCAACTATATATGATAAACTGGCATGATTTTTAAAAAATGTAACCCTACCATCTATAACACAAACAGTAAACTCTAAACATAATTTCCAAAAGACCTTAAATATTCTTCACTTTGAGTAGACATTGGTTTCTAAATCTCCTTACTGCTTAAAATAACCTTTGATTTGGGGGGAATTTTTTTTGTTATTTGAGAACATGCTATGGTTCAACGCTTCTCCAGCTTCTGCTCACTGGAAAACTTTGCACAAAGACTTGTCTGATGCAGAAACTTATTAAACTGGAAAGACATCAATCATTTAACGCAAGAATTTACTACGTGGTTTTAAAGGCTGTACAGGATCATCATCTTCTTACAGACTTTCTAGTGTCTTCACTTCCCTGAATGCTATGAGGCTTTAAGGGAAACCCAAGTTCTATATCCAAAGGTTAACTTCTTGGAGATTTACATTATGAAAATGTCAGTTGCACAAATTATAAACCCATTTAGCTTTCTGATTAGTTCCCCTTTTAGCATATCATTTAGGGCTCAGTTCTGACTTCTCATCAATTATATTTTAGTTTAGCTGCATTGATTTTATCTAAGTTATCCTTGCTTTATATCAATGGAAGTAAGATCAGAATCAGGTCCTAAGGGTAAAGTAATTAAAGATGTTATTACCCCAACTGATTATGCAATGTAGCTACATCATTAATTGATTACAATGTTTTTTAACAAAAATATTAAATTTCTTTGCCAATTTTACAGATATAGGTTTATACTCTTTTATTTCAGAAATAGTTCTGAATGGGATCCAGACAATCTAACTTAGGCACCTGGGTGCACCTACCCTGTAGGTGACTACAGCTCTCCTAAATTAAGTGCGTAAGCCCCCCCAAATGGCTTTGCTCCTTGTGACAGAGAGGTAAGTACACTGCAAGATCCAGAAAGAGATCCTGCCTGTTTAAACTGAGACCCATAAATTTGAAAACATCTTCATTTTAAGGCCTTTGAAAAACTTTCTCCAGTGGCTACAGAGTGAATTTAGGCACTAATTTTAGGAGCAACAGATGACCCGGTACATCAAATAAACCCTACACATAACATTTACATACTTTTTAGATGACATAGACCCCATCTTCCTCACACACTATCTAGAATTTCTTCCTATCTCCTAAATTTTCCTTGTGGATTTAAGGAGCTGTATTCCTTGATCCTTATAACACCTTAAGGTAATTAGTCTGAAGTCTGCTCTGAGTTACCTCTCATGCAAATCTTGTAGGATCCAGGTTTCTACTTACAATAGCATAAGTCTTATTCTTGATGACCTTAGAGGTATTTTAGCAAGCTGCTAGCTAAATATTGTAACTACTTATGTAACTTCAACTTCACAATTGCAGGGAATCAATTTAATGCAGAAAATATTCCTAAGTAGAATTCAAGCGTGAACTGAAAGTTTTGTAAGAAAAAAAGAGCACAGAACAACAAAACCAGAACAACAGCTTCTGGGTCTGATTCTTTTTCAATTTTTAATGATGTGAATAACTGGCGACTGCACTGACTCCTTTCATCCTGGATGTTGAACTTTAATCAATATCCAGGATGAAGGAGATGAAAATGGAGCTCTTTGCAGTAACAGAAAACCATGCAACGTTTAGTCAGAAAGGTTAAACTTAAAGAAAAAAGAAAGATACAAAGCTGGTTCTGTTTTATTGCAGAATTGCTCAATATATTGGAAAAATAAGCAAAATTGCATAAGCATCCTTGAAGAGTTTATTATGGTTCTATTTATCCTCGATAATGAATTTGAGATCTGATTCTCCATTCCCTCACTCATAGTGAAGGTGTTGGGAGAGTGCAGGGTTGCTCTCTTTCAGACTACATGCAACACATGCTGTCCTGTTAAATAAAAGTATGGAAAAATGGTGTCTACACATCTTACCAGTCCTTCCAGGTTGTAAAGGATACAGCAAAAAGACAGTAAAACTGGCATGTCACAAAAGAAATTAAACTTGAGTCACAACCACAGCACTACCCTGTGTTTTAAAGAAAATTACTATTTTCCTACACTGACTGTATAGATCATTTTTCAATTACTATTTTTCTTTGAGAGGCTGCAAGTCTACAGTAGAAATTATTGCTACCTACATGTATATATAGCACAAAAGTTGTATTCACCACCAACATCAAAAGACTTAAATTTAGTGATTCCAAGGCACATCACCAGTAGAGCTACTCAATTTACATGAGTGAGCAGAGTGTACAATATGGTTTGTATTTAGATTAGCCAAACAATATGACATCATTTAGACCAAGTGTATTAAATACCAGAATGTGCAAGGTTGCATAGTATGTAAACAGAAATACGACTATATCCTCTGCATATCAGTCTATTGCCTTATTCATTTGAAAAAGCTCCAGTGTAATTATTTATACTCATGAATATATTATAATATACATATTAAGATGGATATACATCAGAACCATGAACATCTATAGCTTCTTTCCTTAATGAATATGATCTCAGCACTGCTTACTCTATGAAATGAAAAAAAATAAATTATTGGTACTGGAATTTCCCATGGTAATAAATATACTGAACGTTCATTACTCTCCCTTAAATGTGCATATAAAAACCCTGCCTTAGAAAATAACTATGCTAAAACACTTAGAAACTCCTCTCATGATCATTCAATGATAAAAATACTCAATCTACTCATTACCTAGATATGAGTTTCTGTAGCTCTTTATGTGAGCCCCACAGAAAAAGGTGGAATAGTAGAGAAGCTACTTAACTAATCAAAGCTATACTGTGCACATGCTCAAGGATAATAAAAAAAGCAAAAAAAAATTCCCCTTTGTTCTGATTAGCTAACAGTGGTTGAATTAGTCATAAAATAAGGCTGGCAATGATAAGCGCATGTGTTATTTTAAATCTCTCCTTGAAGGTTTTTTCTTTTTTTAACCTTGTAATTTCTCTAATCCAAACTAAATTAAAGGTTTATGAAATACGCATATGAAGTCAAATAATATAAAGACTCGTGGCACTTTTATAATAACATCCGTATCCCACAGGAACCAATCAGAACTTCATACATGCAGTATGTGTGCAGATTAGATAGGATAGATACCTTCAAATGGAAATGATTGCAAACTGATTTTAGAGTGGAGAGCCTAACAGGCTTATCTTTATTAAAAGAGCATTTACTATACACTGGGCTGCGTATGTTGCAATGTTAAAGGTAGTGTACAGTTTATCAATAAATACAATTCTCCTTATCTGAACACAAATTTCACCCTTTTCCCAAGTGTGCAATACCTGCCTCGACTGATCCCACCTAATATTGCACCCGAGATATTAAAATACAAGTCTAGTCTCCTTAAGGTCCTTTCAGTTAGTGGAGAAAGAGATCCTGCTTGTCATTTAGATCTTATGGTAATCAAGTCTTAGGTGGGCCTTTAAGTTAGGTTTTTGTTGCTCCAGGCGTGTCCTGAGATGGAACCTACATCACTGGACTGGTAGGACTGTTTGTTCATGCTACATCTTTCGCAGGGTTTGGGTTTTTTTGTATTATCTTATTATCATTATTCAGTTTTAAATGGTTAGCCTAATACTTGTTTTCTGTGCTAAAAATACAAAGATGCTAATTTCTGGTATTTGTATCAATTCATTACCCATAGGTGGGAACTAGTCTCCCTAAGTTAAACTCTTGAGTCTATGCAGTAGATGCCTAAAGAAAAACTCTCCCAAGAAGAAATCTAATCAAGGAAAGGGGCTGCCCCAAAAGGCCTCTGGGGAGACACCCTGCCTGGTGCAGCTCAGGCACCCAGCTAGGGAGGCAGGACTTCCCTCTGAGGGACCTCAGAAGCATCTGCCGCCCTTTAAGAGGTAAAAGAGGCGTGCCCTTCAAGGAGTATGGTTGACTCAGAGCTTAAAATCTGTGTCGATACGTGATACAAAGCAAAGTTTGGCAGAAGGAGTCTACCACCTACCCACCTTCCTGCTGCAGTCATTAACTTTTCTCCAGGATCCCTAGAAACCACTCTCGCCCCTGAGATACAGACAGACTTTTGAGTTTCCACAAGATTGTATTCTGTGAAACACACATAAAAGATACCTAGATATACATGATAAATCAGGATTGTGACTAATGCAGGTTTGTGAGGTGTGACATGCGAAGAGCTAGCCAGCTGACCTACAGCACAGCAGCCATATAAGTGACTTAACAGTGTCTTGAGTGACTGAGCTTGGACTGAAGTTACAGGATCACCCCAAATTGTCCTTAAGCCCTACATTTTACTGTACAGCAAATCTATCCAGATTACATACTCTAGTGTTAAGTAGGTACTTCTCCCCTTTTCAACTCTGTGGTAAGCTGCTGGCAGATTTTAAAAAATAAGAGATCATCAATATGGTATTTTAAAATAATTAGAATATATTTTATATGTATATATACTTAATATATATATATTTAATAACAAGTTAGGTCTCAAAACTCCTCCCTCCCCCCCCCCCCCCCCCCCCCAAAAAAAAAAAAAAAAATCAAAATCTGCAGCATTTTTGCACAAGATGGATTCAATTAGCGTGAAACTATCCTGGTTGCTCCTTTCCTTTAGTTTTCATAATAGTTCATAGCTCAGGGAATATGGCAAAAGAAGGAAGAGGGAAGGGAAGGGAAGGGAAGGGAAGGGAAGGGAAGGGAAGGGAAGGGAAGGGAAGGGAAGGGAAGGGAAGGGAAGGGAAGGGAAGGGAAGGGAAGGGAAGGGAAGGGAAGGGAAGGGAAGGGAAGGGAAGGGAAGGGAAGGGAAGGGAAGAGGGTTTTTTCAATCAGTGCCTCCTGTTTGAGAAATCAGATGCCTGCATCTGCCTCACTGACTTTAACATGAAGAAAGCAAAACCTAGAAAAATTCCTGACTGTGTAACAGCAAGTGAAGTGCCGTGACTGGTGTTGAGTACTGGCTCAGTACTTTCAGAAGGTCAGGAATGCAAGAAGTTGGCTACAGTTTAAAGGAAGCTTAACTGTTAAAAAAAAAAGCCATTTTAATGACTTACCAGACTCTCAGAGCAGGTTAAGCTGTCTGCATAGACACAAACAATGACAATAAAAATGTTAGACTAAAGAAATTCTCCTTACCTATAGAATATCAATGTTTATCAGAGGAACTTTATCTTGTTCTTAACAAGTTGAATCATGTAAAAACAAGATCAATAAGGGAGGATGTCTTTAAAGCTCCACTGTTGCATAATGGAAATTACTTTGAAGAGCTGGCTGTGTGTTCATGGAGAGTTAGCAAACTGTCCCTGCAGGTGCTGATGACATTAGGCAGCTCAAAATACAATATTTCACTTGAAGCATATCTGACTCATTCTATTGGCATAAACATCACATGTTTAGCATTAACCGCTTTTAAAACCTGCTTTATAAATATATTTTGCTTCTCTTTCCAACGGCTGTCTTCTACTTTCCTTTGTTGCAAATATTTTTCCTTGTTACTTTTGCCTCTGACAGTTTGACGGTTATTACCTTAAGACATTGCAGGTGTTCTTTAGTCCTTTTCAAAGAATCATCTAGGTACCTGAAGCCTTCAGCACATTAACAGGTGACTAATTTTTAATGGTACATCTAAAAGAATAAAGCTCGGAGGCAGAAAATCAAATAAAAATAAAATGGAGATAGGAGCACTTAATGTTTTTTAAAAATCCAGTGGTATTATTTTAAAGATGAAATGAAGAATAGTCTAATCACTAACATGGCACTGCAACACTCAGGTTATAACAAATGGAACACACTGCCCTTTTAATTAGGCTATTAATCAGCAGAGTGAAAGGTGGATCAACCACCACTTGCTCCAGATACAGATTTCCAGATTGTCACTGGTTAGCCAGATAGTGGCAGATTTGCAGGAATGCTGGTTTTGCTTAAACAGCACCCTTTGCCCCAGTCCTTCTGGGACTGAGGGTAAATCTCCCCTCTTTCCTTTGTCTCCGCAGCAAAGTCCTTTTGCCAGGAATTAGGACTTTGGGAAAGAATCATTTGGTATTACGAATTTTGAAGTTCAGAAATGTCCCCTGGCCTGCACCAACTTTTCCTGCAGAGAGAGACAGTCATGGAAGTTGACACGGGCAAGGCTTTCTTTCTCTTTCCAGAACAAAGCAGACAAGAGAAGAAAAAAGGTCAGCCTTCCTTCCATATATCTGTTATCCTATTATATCTTTGCTACAAATGCCTGATGAGACTGATCTGAATTTTCTTCTCTATAGACTTCCTGTCTTCATTCCACCTCCTCTTGTTTTGTCTGTATTGAAAAGTAGAAACAATGACAAAGCGTTTCTAGCATTGACTCAACTATCATTTATGTTATGTTTCATGCACTTAAATGCACTCAAAGTTTTAAAATAAAGTTGCGGAGTTTGAATAGCAAAATGGTAGAGCTAAATTCCACAGAATTTGCAATATGAAATAGGGACAAAGACTTTAAGTGTCGCTACTGTAGAAGAACCAAAGAGCATGGAAAAGACAAACTTCTTAAATATAGGAAAACAGAGGCATTTCAAGGAAGGCTATAATAAGCCACTAAAAGGATAGGTATGAGAGGCGACCCACATTTACATATAGTTTAGAGCAACCTCAGGAAATTATACTTCTAGGTCTCCTCTAATATTACTACAGAAAACTTTTACTTAACTATAACTTAACTGAAACTTACCTAACTTAAACTTTTACTTACTACAGAAGATTTTTCTCTCTGATGTTTGCCCATGGCAGATGAAGAAGATGATTAAAAGTTACGTAAGTAAAACAGGGATATACTGGTCTTGAGTGTTTCGTTTAAGAGACAACTATGTTTGAACAGAGATTGTCCAAACTGGGTTATTTTTTATATCCTACAATTATCTTTCATCCTTTTAATTGCAAATGGTAAATTCACTTTAAAATAGTAAATAGGACATGGTACCACCCTCCATTCCACCCAGTTTTGGAACAATGATCTATATCTAGCCAGTAGATAGCATCTATACTACTAGCCTGTATCCCCCAAGGGACAGGAAGGTAGATGGTGTGTACCACTTGAGAGAGAAGCCCCAAGAGTGGAATGCTGCCAAGGGCTGAAAAAACAAATTATGTCTTTTAATTACTGAAATCATCTAGCCTTGTGTTAAATCACCGATAGAAATTAAAAAAAAAACCCAAACCTGTGACTAGAATAAAAGAGATCTTAATGAAATTCATTTTTGTCCTCATTCTTTTTCTTCCTGAGTCTTTTGACATAGTATTCAAACACAGTTTTCTTCTAAATAAAACTTATGTGTCTTTTTTCACTTTTTCTCAAATTCTCAAAAGATTCTTTTTTTAAGGTAGCTCTTTTGAAATTGCCAGCCTTAACAATAGTTTATTTAATGCACTCTGTAAAACTATTTCTCTCTTAGACATATACTTTTATTTACTGACTTGGTGTTTCCATCTTTCTTTTTAACTTTCTAAGTTTATTTCACTATTTGCATTCTTTCACAGCCCTGAGATAAAAAACAACCTCACCTATGTGTATCAGGAAGGGGCTTTTTAACTCAAACTCTCTGCACAATAAAGGCTGTTCTACGGGCTTTCATTCAAGACATATCACCTGGCACTTTTTTTGTTTAGTTGGTTTATTTATTTTCTGGCCTATCTGATGCAACGGAACATCAGCCATGAATAGAAGCTAATACACCTGCTTTGTTTTAACTGCTCACCAGTTAAATAATTCTGCTCACCAGAAACAATCGATGCTACAAATGACTTGTGCATTAATGACATAAAAGAAATAAAAAAGTATTAAACTGATGACCCTCTAATTATCACATCTTTATTGAGGCAATGGCAGCATATTTATAAATGCTGTTGGAATTTTATATTGCCAGGACATTGATTTTTGCCAATTAATGAATCTTTGTATCCTGAGAGAATACTATTCTTTCTTGAGCTAGATAACAGACCTCTGATTACACAGAGTTGTTCTTGGGAAAACACTGTAATTTTTCAGCTTAATGTTCTTTTATTTGTGAGAAATAGTGAACTGAATTTGCTGGAATAATTATCATCCCCAAACCCACCAAAAATAAATATCACAAAACAAACAAACAAACAAACAAACTCCACCCAAGTGATTCCAATAATAAAGTAAATCATTACATTATGTCTCCCTGAAAAAAAATGGTAACATGCCCATGTGAAGGCAAGCCTGAGTTTTTCAATATATGTTTTATAGTATCCAGGTGCTACCATAGCAAATATTAATATATTTTAAATAGGTTCTCTCATTTAATGATCTAAATTTTCTTAGTCATAATTCCTCTTAAAATACGTATTGTTTATTAACATTTATTACAATGTTCTGTGAAATCTTACTTTTGAAGTGTGTTGATTAAAAAAAGTACAGAAAGCAAGAAACTTCAGTACCAGCAGAAGTACAGCCTTCTCAGATGTTATAGATTGCCATCGAAAATGCAGCTGAGGAACTGAGGTACCGTAAGCACCAGCATCTGCACCAGCGACTGGAAGGCGACTGGTGCCTCATTCTCCAGCGGTGACCTCGGACCAGAAAACCCAGGCTCATCGACATGCAACTTTAGGCACTAAGTGGCACACTGAAGTTAAAAAGAAAGTCTCCAAGACTCCTTAGTGTAAAGGCACATTCCCATCTAACATCCTTATGTGTTGCTGTTGGATTTAGGAGAGTTTAAAAAAAAAACCTTTATCACTAGCATACAGACTTCTGGTTAGGTGCTAAACCGAAAAGGATTAAAACCAGGCCTGGGTCCTTATCTAGAAAGTGTATGTGACTGAACTTACACAGATCTATTGTCCCAGGGGAGTCCAGAAAAGCAGGGTTTTGATCAAAATATGATCTACTGTGCAATTACAATCTCGATTGGCCACAGCTTGCCACAAAGGTCAGTCAGCAAAGCTAGCATATGGGATAAAACAAAGCAAAACAAAACACTGAACAACAGCCGAATAAAAAGATATTTCAGACTGGAATTAACAGTGTTCTTTTAACACTCGATTTTTTTATTTCCTTACTCCTTCATTCCTAACTGTGGAAATGGTGGCATCCCTTTCTAAAAGAAGGTGAGAGGATAATTCAGGGCACTGAATTCACAGTGCTGTTCCTGCTAAAAGCTGGGTCTGTTCAAGTGTAAACGTCAGTCTAGTGATATATGCTAACAAAATGCAGGAAAACAAGATCGTGAGCTTGCTGTATATCTCTTCCAAATAGGTTTCTCCTCTGTTTATCTAGGGCTTGGCCACAACTCAAGGAGAAAATGCTCCTGCCACTCAAAGGAAGCTGTCTCAGAAATTCATTCTAACATTTACTACTTGTATGGTTTTAGCTTACACAATGCTTAAAATTAAATGCTTGGCTTTTACTTATTAATTACACCCACTTACTATGGCTACTTCCTATTACAGGTTAAAGCCAATTCACAGTAAAATCGCTACAAGTCCGGCATTGTAGAGAAAACGTATGACATGTTTTAGCAACTACTAGTACTGCTTGTGAGATTTGCTCTGTAAAGGAAAGGCTGAGTGGACACTGAGCATGAGGAGCTGGAGCAGCTCAGGAATCAGCGAGCGGGTCGGCGAGATGCCCTGACACTTCCATATCACAGCTGTGTATGAAACACCTTCCCTTGGTTACAGTCATTACAACTCTCTTAATTCATGAAAAACGAATCTTGCTCTTGAGATCCAGCTGCTTGATACAGAAGAGACTTTCCGAGGCAGAAGAAAAAGTGGCTGCCATATTTTTATTTTAAAAGTGATGACCCAAGGGACACTTTTTCTGCTCTTTTTTTTAATAGAGACCTTTGCCATTGGGGATATAAAGTTAGTTTTTTAGCTGGCACAAATCAGTAGAGAGTGCCAGGGAATGCTATACCTTAATTTCTATTTATGTATGACATCTGTAAATTGTTTTGATTTTCTGCACAGTGAACAAAATTAAGCCCACTGTTATACAACTTCCTTGAATGACTAATTCAGACCAGAGTTTAGTTTCACATGTTCTGATGTTACATGTAAGATTTGTTATTCTTCATTACAATATAAATAAAAATTAAACAAAACAAAACAAGCCAAACAGTAATATAACTTAAACCTCTTTAGAAGTAACTCAGTGTGTTTGGTTAATAAGGCACACATCTGTCACATATGTATACACTGAAACACTAGGGTATTCTTTGAAAAGAAAATTCTGCACTAATGTAAAAGTCAAATGATTCATAATAAAGATTCATAAATTTACTCCATAAAATGGTTTGGTGGGCATGGTTGATGGTTGGACTCGATGATCTAGAAGGTCTTTTCCAACCTAAATGATTCTATGATTCTATAATACTAAGATTAAAAAATTAGCACAATAGAAGATAATCATATAGCAATGAATAACTATTTTAATATATATTATATTATTGTCTCTATAAAATACAATTTGGAATATATAATGCATATATAAGATATGTAAGGAATAATATATCTTTAAAATACAGGAATGAATAACTTAGTTACAAATACATTGACAAAAATATCTATTAATAATTTTATTTATTTATTTATTTATTTGGGTTTAGGTCTCCCCCCCAAAAAAACCTCAAAGCAAGAATACCATTCAATGCTTTGCAGTGTATCTGTTTTCAGCAAAATTCTCATTGTCATGAGAATATTTCCCCGGTAATTATTTCTACTATTTTAATATTAGAACTATTCCTAATATCAGAACTGTTTCTTTTCTAAAACAACAACAATCAAAAATGACTAGTATAATGACTTGTTTAGAAAGCACAAATACATTTTTCTGGGTTTTACTTTAAGGTTTTTAACCTTAAGCCTGGTTAAGTGTGTATTTCATCAGTCTTCCAGAGAAGTGATATTATTTTAACTACTCTAGATCACAAAAATGTGCTGGATTAAACTTTTCCAAGTCCCAGAAATTTCACATAAGACACACATCAAATCCACCACAAACAAACCTGCAGGCTCTCAACGAATTTTTGACTGCATTTCCTAACTTCAAAAGCTGTGTAATGTTTTCTCTGTCATGCCTAATAATAAAAAAAAAAAATTGTCTATGGCAGAGATTTAGGAAAGAAGACATGGGAAATGTGTGTTGAACCAGAAGATAAAGATTTTCATCTAAAACGGTGGAAAGAAATTTGAAGAATCCGTATTGTTTTCCAGACAGAACCATTGTAAATTGGCATAATAAATGAGCATGTCCTAATTACTCAGGAAGTTGCAGAAATTAGAATCATAAAGCTGTCCTTCAGAGTAAGGACATTTGTCTACTTCACCATGCAGTACGTTGGAATGAGCAGTAAACAGGACATTAGCATTTCACCTTGTCCTTGGCAAAGCACGCCATTGTTACTTAGAGTAAAAGCTTTTTGGGTTGGAGAACGCATTTTTATATGTGTATCTAATGACTAATGTAGTCAGTCTGAAGTCTGATGGGAGCCTTTCAACGCTATTCTAAAAGGAAAGCAAAAACAGTATGCAAAAAAACCCTGATAATGACACTCTCTTTCAGCTAGTTTGGTAGCAACGTTTTATATGGCCCTGCAGATGCTAGATAATTTTAAGTATACTTCCAAAAATAAGGTGAAAAATCCAGTGATTCCATGGATTTAATAAGGCACATTCATAGCGGAAAAATAACAGAATTATATCTACTTTCCTTTGCTTTATATGACATTCCTTGCCATTTTCTTCCTTTATCAGAAATAGCTGTATGAAACAAGATAGGCTACTTCTATTTCCATCTTGGTTAGCAAGACTCAGTCTTGCAGAAAAATCAGAAAGTTGATTTGTGACATCACAAATAATGTTCAGTGTTACAGGTCTTTTCACAGATTTTGGAGTAAGGATTCTTTGAACAATAAGCTAGGAAAAGAAGGGTCACAAGCAGATAAAGTGTAAAAATATCTAGAAAAATAAGACAATGGAGCAGCAAATGGGATAAAGAATCATTTAAAGCTAGTTCCAATAAAGGCATGCTTTCCAAAGCTGTGTAACACAAGTATGCTATGAGAATTCACATTCCACTTCTCTGAATATTTATAATATACTGGCAGAATTCCCCTTCTTATTCTACCATTAATAATCAATAATGTCAGTGGTATATCCAGACAGCAATATTACCAGTCGTGCATGGTAATGGCAATAGCAATGGAATAAATATTTACAGTAATGATTGTTTCCAGTAGCTCCTAAAAGGGCATGGTAACATATGTGCAATATTTAAAATTTTCCATTATCCTGTGTTTGCCAGCATTCATCAACATGAATGTTCATGAACACCTACATAACACTCAGTAAGGCACACCTCCATAAAAGGTGCATGCAAGATGTGTACTGTCCAAAGACTTGTGACTATACCAGATCCAAACTGAATTTCATCAGAATATTAAAAAGAAAGAATAATAATCAATAATCACCATTTTCTTGCCAAAATTTCAACTCACTCTTCTTGGTAATTTTGCTGCAAGTGTGGTTCAAATAAATATGCATATATAAGTAAGTCATAAAAAAAAAACGTTCCACCCTTTCACTTTTCACTTAATACAAAAGATTAATATTTTATTCCAAAAGCCCAGTTTTCTTCTTCCACAAGCTACTTCCAGGAAAAAAACAGAAATCCCATCAGTCTGAAAAAATTTAGCCAAAAATTAAGCGCTGGAATGGAAATGCTTAAGCAAGTATAAGCCTAATTGACTTTGCTCTATCATGGTTCTATCTGTACCCACATCTAGGCTAGGATTATCACGAAACTAATTATGTTTAAGGCAGCTTTGGCTTCATAAAAACAGTTTTACTTGCAGATGCTTGGCATTGATCCTGCAGCAACAAGTGATTTGAACTTTTGTCATCTGAGGAGTATATACGTCCATGGTCATACTTAATCGTAAACACAGCGATTAGGTACAGAAGGAAAACTTTTCTTCTGAGTACAGACAATATAGAAATAGAAATTTAAAAAAGTATTTTTTTAAAAAAGAAATATTAAAAATAAACACCAGTTTTCATTAACCGGATCTAGTTCTACTTGACAATGAGTCAAGTGTATGTAAAATTACATAAAACAACGTAAATTGCAAGTAAAAATGATAGCGTTTGTCAGCTAATGAGCTTTACTTTCTAATCTGCAGAGCTGTTGAAAGCAGAGGTATTTTAGAGCAAACAAAAGTCCACCATATGGTGCAAGGAAAGACGCATAATAATTAACCCTTAACAAGGGAAGCACTGCGTGCTATCGGTTTATGAATTCTCTTCACATTAGCTAGATTTCAAATGCTGACATAGTTTTAAACAAAGAGAAATCTGGAAATGCCCCAGCAGTCCTCCTGAGAAGCACCGTGGCTCCGAGATCTCTCTGTGGATCAGCATCTCTCTCTCTCCTTCCAGGCTTTGAGGCCGGGGTGAAAGATTTGGATTTTCACATCTGCCAAAACTTCCGCACAAACGCTTTGTTTTGATTCCGCAGCATAAGACGGGTGGAAGAGAGGAGCACAAAGAAGAAGGGGAATGCTTAATCAGCCTTTTGAGCACGCTGCAGTTCAGGGGTCTGACCGCCTCCACGTGCAAACAGAGGGGCAGGAATGGGAGCCCCAGATCCTGGGCTGGCAAGCGGGCCACGCTCCTGCTCCCTGGCTGCTTCTGGTAATACACTTACCGAACGTATGTGTGCTCTTTAGACCAGAATACAGCTGTTTGCATGGGAACGCAGAGGGGTTTAAATGATCCCTCCATACTCCTTACCTCAAGACGACTTCTAGGGTACAGCGTAACATTGAGAAAACAAAAAGAAAGAGGTTTTTACAATACAAATGGAAATACAAATGCATCACTGCACCCTCACTTTACATCGACACTTCAAATATGATACATTTCCAGGATTTCTCTGAGTTTCCAATATTCCAAGCAAGACTCTAAGAGAAGGATATCTGTGTATGTCAAGGTATCAAAATTAAAATATCTGCAGTACCATTAAATTTGTAAACTTTAAAAGTTTTGCTAGGCACGTCCAGATCATAAGTGGAAATGAAACATCACACTAGTCAACTTTAGCAAACACTGTACAACTACTGCTACAAAAAGATACACATGGTTTTCTGGTGTCTACCATCAGAGAGATGCTTTCTGGAAAGCAGGTTTATGCACTTTGAAAGATGGGAAGGAGAACACTTTTTTTTAAGAGGATGAAGATTCTTTGTATTCATATAAAAATGTTGAAACCCTTTTTGTAGTTCTAAAATTTCAGCATTTTTCCTTATGAAAGTTGAAGAGGATTGGGGGGGGGTGGGGGGTGGTAGGATCTCATTTCAGACAGCGTAAACAGACAAAGTGAGAGAGAAGCTTTCTAAAGATACTGTTTTAAAAGAGAGACAAGAAAACAGGATTGAAGGCACAAAGAAAGTTGAAGGGGTGCAAGTACACAATATATTCTTTATCTTCCATGAAATGGTCACTGTTCTGAAGCCTTTGAGGCTTAATCACTAATGAGTGATGTGCCATATGATAACTCAAAGCTCCATCTCAGGGTCTACCCACACCAAACCTTTATTGCTCCTGAAAACTACAACATATTTCTCAGTGGCTCACTGAACTGAACTCACATACACTCTTCATCACCTGCTCTGGCAAGTGTGAGGGTTTTGAATAAACCCAAAGAAAGACCTGTCCGAGCACTGCCTTTTATTAGCAGGAAGCTTTAGAAAGAAAAATGTGACTTCCATTACCCCTTCGAACTAAACCAAAATTTATCCACTTTGATTTGAAGCTGAAAAGAAGAAAAAAAAAAAAATATAGGGGGAAAGGGAAGGAGGAAGGGGAAGGGGAAAGGGGCGATGGAAGAGGGGCAAGAGAGATGAAAGAAGAGAGAGGTAGATTCAGCAAAGCTCGTAGCTGGGAAATGCTGGCCTGCAGATTAATCTAGCCCAATCTGCAATAAATTCAGGATGTGATCTGCTCCAGCCTCAACAATGAAATCAGTTTGAATGCTACTTTATAAATCATTCAGTCATTCTTTAACAAGATGAATGTCTGGCAAGATTCCTTCCCTCCCTGCCTCCTGGAAGAGATTACATTTTGAAAATCTTTAATTTCTGAAAGTCTTCAATATGCTAAAGTATGGGCCGCTCCAAAAAGCAGCTTTAGCTCTGTATTTCAACAAACGAATTGAGAGTGAATACACAAAGAGAAAGATGATTTACACTCACCACCTCTCCCAGATTAGTGTGGGCAAAAAATAAATGAACAAATAAATAAATAAACTCCAAACCTCCCTTTTTCTACACAAACCTTGTTACTTTGCTGAAACGCTAATTCCAATACAAACTATCACAGAGATTGTTTGTTTAATCAGTGCTTTGCTGCTCATGCTTCCAGGAATGAGCGATACTTTATAGTCAAATTCACCCTGATACAACTCTGGGTTATACTAGATTTGATTCTGAGCTACCATGAATCAATCATTTACCTGAAATGAGTCACAAAGCCGGAGAAAGGGGTTTCTGCTTTTGATTTTTTTTCCTTTGTTGCTATTTTCTTCCTGAATGATAGCACTGATAGAAAATAAATCATATATTTAGAAGTTATCCCATTCCAAACAAGTACTTTCATTTTCTGATTCTCAAATTATTTCATCTGATGCAAGAAAAAGGTAGGAGAGGTAAACATACTTTTAACCAGCCCATCTGTCAGTGAATACCTTGACAAGCTTCAGTTCTGTAAATTCTGAAAGCCTGTGCTTAAACATTCAGCCAATTACAGCCAAGGAAGTTTAAGAATATGCTTTTGCTTATGTTTTTGTTACAAATGGGTTTTTTGTGGGATCAAGTTCAAATTAAATAACCCACCCATAGCAAATTGCTTGCTTAAAATCTATTCCACTACATTCCTATAATCTCAATACATTTAAGATGAATGAACACAAAGCAGATCCATTTGTCCTTTATATTTTAATCCTTTGCAGACAAAGGATTAAAAACTGTATTTCAACTATGTGTAATAAACATGAGGCAAACTGTGCGCAGGCAAATTCTCAGTTAAGTTACTCTGGGTTTATGCATGGAAGCCAGAGCACTTGGTGGAAAGATCTCTGCCTGGCATTTCTGGGTTCTGCTGCATTCTTCCTTTCAGAGTCCGTTTCTTGCAGTTTGCTTCGCATCTCATCAGTCTCATACATGCTGCAGAGGGAACAGTATAGAGGGAATCCGTCTAGAAATGAAGACACCTGTTGCCACATTAACTTCAAGGTGAATTTTCATGTGGTTTGTCCTTCCTTAGCTCTCCCTTTCAAGCCTCAGGCCTTGGAAGGAAGAAAAGTGGAGTCTTGGAGGCATTTTTACATACAAGTTCTTGGGAAGAAAGGATTAGGCCAAACCAGAAATCTTACAAAGATGACTATTAACTTTTCATTAAATAGTTTCACATTTATAAATCCTACCTAAGAAATGAGAGATTCTGTGTAATTTCCTATATAACTACTCTTATTTTGGCAAGATCTATTCTGTAGACAAAGACACTCAATTCTAGAAGAATCCTATATATTATCAAGGATTTATAGTTAAGGCACATTTTATCCATTTCAGGTCTTAGTATGTGTCTGTATGACGTTAGATGCTTCAAATTATACATGCCAGATTAGTGGACTGTTCCTGCTCTCACAGTCAGCTTTTTAATTATTTTGAAAACTTCATCTCTACATGTTCTCAGGGTGTCTCAGTAAATGTGAAGACACAAAACCACCACTACTAAAAAAAAAAAAGAAACAAACCAAAACTGGTCTTAAACCACTGAGGCTTATGAAGAGTTGTCTTGGTTTAAATCAGACCTATTTTGATTCTATTCAGTTGAAGTTACACTAAGAAATCTTCTTTTATAATAGCCACAAAGGGAATGTATACAGATGTGTAAACACTCATCAACATAAGTATTAGTTATAAGAACAGATCTATGCCATGAAAATGTTATGGGTTAGTCTTGTATATTAAGCATATCTTTGGGATTCCTGGGTTTACACTCCACAAATGTGTGATCAAATGAATTTTCTTCTTCATTTCCTTTTCCTTGACTATGAAGATTTTTTTAGATGTGAAATTGCACCAAGCATAATACTTTAAATATGGTTTGAAAATATCCTTTAAGAAAATGTGGAATGTGTTGTCTAAGTTCTCGTGACAAACTCCCAGAGGATATGACTGGTAATTTTGAGGGTTTTAGCTTTTTTTTAATCTCTAATCAAACCTGCAGGGGCTGACCTCTGTGCTGTGGTGTAGCCAATAGATTCCAGGACCATGACATGGTCTGTCCCCGACAAGATATGCAACCAAGTCCTGAGATCATAATCAGGCCCCATGATTGTTACTGTCAGTAATGTTTTGAGTTGAATTCCATAGTTAAAATACCGTACCCAGCTAGTTTTATTAAATCAACACTATGAATTTTTATAATGTGAAATTACCCTTCCGCAGTCATCGTCTTACAGGTTTTTATTCTGAGTAACCTAAAGAAACCAAATGTCATAACTGACATTCAGATTCAGAAGGGAATAAGTACAGATACAGGAAGATTCCTGAAGTAGCAGGCTATCATTGTATTAATTCAGTATACACGGCATGTAAGAAGACCCTGTCTAGAGTTAACAGGGCTACCACCCCTGAGAACTGCTTGACTGAGTTCACTTAAAGATTCAGACCAATCTTTAAATTCTCTCATCTTTCTTCTTGAGGGGAATAGAAGATATTCAAGAAGGAATTCAGTTGTCAAAATCCTTTGTTCTGTGCTTCTCACAGGAAATAGCTCAACTATTAAAATACCAGGTCGCCTCTCACAAGATGAGTCTTCAGTTGTTTGCACACAGCAGACATGAGTCACAAGCTGAACTAACTAAACACTTACACAGATCTGGTTACTCACTTCTAATTAATTGTTCCTCACCCTTCCTCCTCAATGTCCCCAGAATGAGGAATGAAATAAAAATTCACCAAACTTCTCTTGACGCTATCATTCCCGCTTTAGCCTCAAGAAACAGGGATTGGTCATAGGTGCAACAAGAAATGTGAATGGGACAAAGAAGAGCCACAGAGGCATTTAAAAAATTCAGATCATCGAGTGGATAAAGTGACACCCATATGTCAGCTCTCTGTGGCACTCCAGGAAATGCATAACTCCTTTACAGCAGAAAGTGCATGCTCCTTGTGTTACTCCACCAAGTTTTTCTACAAGTGAAGACCACTCAGCCTCCCTTCTCATAATGCAGGTTCAGATACTATACCAAAACCAAAATTGTTAAAAATTTCTGCACTATTAGTTCACAAAGCTGCACATAATGCAAACATTTGAAGAAGCAATCATGTTGTTCCATCTCTTAAATTGCTACATTTGTAAAGGAAGGATGGATGGTTGCATATCAGAAAAAACTTCCTTATTATGACTGCAGCCCTCTGATATTTGAGCATAATGTTCTTAGGATTATTGTTGGGAATAAAGTTATTTTGCTGTGATGGCCAATAAAAATTATCTATGGAGTAAATAGACTTTAAATGAAGAAAAGAATTAGAGAGCACAGAAAAAGACTATTAAATATATTACTCTGATGCTGGGAAGGGGGAAAAACACCCAAGGAACTTTTAAGATCTTCCTTATAAGAATATAGATATATTGAGTTTATTGTAATTTGGGGTTAGAGGAAATAGAATTCTTTAACAGAGGTATTCCTTAAGCTTGTCTTTTCTATTATGTCATACCAAATGTAAATTGATGGTGTTATGTGAAGTTTAATTCTATGTGAAAATAACCCTTGAGGTTTATGTACCATTTTCCCTCTGCGCATCTATTTCCAGGCAAGCCCTGGTTTCCTCTACGAGCTAAGGACCGTCCATTCTGCTCAGATTCCCTTCTTTATTCTCTTGCAAACTATTTGGTAAAAATACTTATTTGACATTAATTCCAGGGCTTTGTTTATTTCTCATTATTATCACTAATTTCATTTTTCCTTTCTTAGGTCTTCTCTCTTAAACTGACAGAGATTCTCTCTCCATCCTAAAACTAAACAGGAATAAAGGAAATAAAAATGAGGAAGCTCATGTCAAATAATGGTTTTGCATCTCTGGGATGGAACTTGTCTGCCACTTTGGAAGGTGCGAGCATTTTATCTGGGGACCTTAGACTAAGGAGTAGCTGAGATCATACCCCAGAGCCCCAAAACAGTGACAACACTTGTATACTCCGCTAAAATGAACTCAGACAGAAGAAGACAACAGCAATTGCGGTTACTTATGGGACAAAGCTCAAGTGCAAGGTCTGAAACAATGCATCAAAACAACCAAATGAAAAACTGGATATCCAAGTTAAATTTCTTACAGAGGCTGGAACTCCTGAGCAGCTAAAGTGCCTGCTCAAAAGATACTGCTTCAAAACAACCAAAACTGTATTGTCTCCTGACTGCTGCTGATACAAGACTTTAACACACCAGGACTTTGAGTTTCTCCGCCCTTTCTTTTACCTCTTGAGAAACCTTCCTTTAGATGAGGAGTGGTTCAAAAAGAAGTCTCAGAAGCTTCTATTGCAACCATATAGTTTCTACAGAGTGAGCATTTTATATTCTTTTTGACAGAAGGTATGAATTTGCCTTTTTTGCTATTATGGTCATATAGCCTGACCAATAACATGCTTATCAATCTTTGTGTAATTCTTCATCATAAACTATTTCCTTTGAAATGCTGAACATCTGAACTAAAAATAGATGTATTTTACTCCTTTTTTTTTATGTCCTCTAAAATCCATGCAATATTGACATTTCTGATCACAATGGATAAACATTTCAAGAAATGCCACTTCCACTGAGAGTCACAGCCCGATTTACATATTCTGATTTGGGAAGTTCTCCATCTCTAATGGAATAGACTAAGATAACCTGGAGATATGTCTGTTTGCCTGACACACTTCCTAGATCCTTTCTGTCCTTCCTCTATTTGGTAATATGTTGCCCAATTTTTGGAATTTCTTGGAGACAGCTAATAAATCCTATCTGACAAATCATTGGACTTCTATGACTGGAAAGAGATCTGTGGGTCACTAAGATAATGCTCTGCTAACTACATTGTAGATAACATTATGTGGTCAGGATATCAAGATTCAAAATATGAGGGGGCTTGCTGCTTTTTTGACTTTTCCAGATTGTTCCAGAATGAGATGCATGCATTGTTAGCTTACGAACATTTCTTATCTGCCTTTTTCTTGCTAAACAAGCTAGGCATTTTCATTTCTCCTCACTTAGGTGAAGCAAAATGCACATATCTAATACCGTCTAAAATGTTTAGGGAGGAGTGACTAAACAATCTTTTAGGTAGGAGAGAAATTTGAGTGGGAGAAAGCTGTTGCCTAGGTAGCCTAACACTAAAAGTGCTGTCTTGAAGGGGTAGGATGTAGAAGTGACAAGGGGAGGGGAAGGAAGCAAAGGAAGCAGTGTAATGCAAAAATCTCAACACTGGCTCCTTTATGAGACCCAAACCCCTGTAGTATGGGATATAGCCCAAACATAAGTATTCTTACAAAGCTGCTTTCTAGACAACCCCACTTACAGACGTAGCTCTGCTGAAGGCAAGTTTGAAGTAACACAACCCAAAAATGAATGCAGTCTCACTCCTTTTCTCTTCTTACTGCCTTGGGTTATTGCAACACAGACTTTTCCAATGGTGCAGAAAGGTGGAATATATTCAGGCAAATTACAACTCCCTTTTTCTGCACAGCATGCCAGCTGCAGAGCAGAAGTGGCCAGGATGCTCCTGAAGTCTGTTCAAGCTCTGAGAGTTTCCCTTGGAGAATCTCCCCTATGAGTAGAACAAACATCTGCCAACATTAGTGCAGCAATAGAGAGGATAATGCTGTTTTGGCTGTGCACGTAACTTTTTCCTTCCTGATCTTGGCTGCCAGGTGGCTCTTGATCCACTACTTGAAGGATAAAATAGATAGGCTATTCAGGACAGGTGAGAAAAAAAAGATAGAGAATAAAATTAAGAATGGAAAATCGGAATAAAGATGAAGGGATTCTTGCTGAAAGAAAATGTACAGCATTTCCAGGTGTCTACACAAAATATGAACCACGTATCAGCCAGATTGCCTTCCCATCTAACAGTTCATGTGAATGCAGCCTAGGTGTGTTGTTTAACCAGACAATGCCATAAGAAAAAGTAATTACATAATAAATTAGCCACAGAGCTCACATTAAGTAATCAGTATGATTAAATGATTAAGGAACAAAACTTGGGAATTGAGATGTTTGGATTCTTTTCTACACTCTGCCAACAATTTCCCTTCATATCTTCAGTAATACTTGATATGGCCCCACCAGAAAATTCTACTGCAATGTCAGATAATAATTCTTAACCTTATTTATGAGGCATATGAAGATTAGAAAATAGTCAGTAGATTGCATTTTCCTGGGGATTTTCCTATACTTAGGACATGAACCCTACAAGGCATATCTCTGTGAAAACATAATGTAATTATTGCATTAAACAAAAAGGTCATTCAGTGACCCAACTGTGTCTATTTAATAAGAACATTTCTGCAAAAATAAGGCTATTACTGCTATTTGTATTTAGCAACAGTGTGTGAGGCAGTGAGATTACCCTTGCCTCTCTACACCCACCAGCAATTTTTCTTCTCCCAGAGATGACAACCATGAAAAAGACTCGCTTTGTAATACAAGGCATCCTTCTGATTTATTTATTATTATTATTTAGCTTTTGAAAAAACTGTATTAGCTATAGGTTATACCATGACTAGTGGAGAATAAATACATAAATCTGAAAGTGTGAGATTTATTAAATTCATTATATTTTAACAGACTGATTTTCTAATTGCTGCAGCAGTAGATAGGAGCAGCTGGTTCCAGAATCTACAAATGAATGAATCCATCATGCCATGATTGGTAGGTTGTGAAAAGGCTGTTTACTATTATAAAAATCTTTGTTTATCAAACCAAAGAAAACGATGCTAACTAGGGTGCAGAACAAGCTTCCTTCAAATTTGTCCCGTCTTCCTCAAACAACCATGACCCTTTCATTTTATGTAGATGGATATATTTTACACTACAATTGAGTATGCCGAACATGTACAACAACAGCAAGAGATACTGTGTTTGAAATTCAGTCCAATAAAATCACTATGGGAAAATCAACGTACATTAGTCCGAAGTGAATGACCAGGACCAGGAATGAAGAAACAAGACATAGGAACACCAGCTTAAAGTATCTTTAAAATTACTTTTTCTTTTTTGTACAACAAAAATAAACACAGCAAAGACTTTCCATTTTTACGTTATTGATGCCTATTTCTCCTTCACAATATATAAAAGGAGATAAACAAGTTGTTTTGATTTGGTAAACAGAGAGAAGTGATGAAGAATGAAAAAACTGTAATAAACAAACAAAATGGTAACATGAAAGATCAATTCTGCTAAAACTATCTATGACTTTGGCTTCCCAAAACACAAGCAAACACACTGCAAACTAGCCACAGGTTTGCCTTTATAAGTGAGTCAAAATGTGAAGGCAGCAGGACACTAACTCTGATCTGCACTGCCCGGTATCTCCTGCATTCAAAAGAAGTACACTCAAACTCGGGGTGCTTTGAAGGAAGCAAAGGATATGGGGACAATAGTGTCTCCAGGTCCAAGCAACAGGAGGGAAATGTGCAGTCTTTGTTTTATTGGCAACATGTTCAGAAAGACATTAAGACTTTGAATTAGCAGACTGGTTTCCTTTATCCACTAACTTTCACTGGTGGTTTTTTTCCCAGGTATAGCCCATTGTTGTATCATTAATGTCCCCATGGGAATGGTAAGTCAAGTGTATCAGTATAAGTTTGTAAAAGTAAAATAAATTGCTATGTCTTCACTAGGACTACAACATCCCTTGCAATAACATTTTTTTAAGTAAAGCATTTTCTTCCTCAGAACACATACATATTAATTTCTTTATGCATTGCAATATTAAATTTTAATTTTCAACTCCTAATCATAACAAACATTATGCAAAGACTTTTATTGTTTCTCTGTTTATAGCAGCTGAACCTGCCACCACTCTAGTCTGTTTTTCTCACTAGCAGACCAATATTTCCACCTATTCCTAGAACACAAATGAAATAGGACCATTTTCCTAATTTAGATAATTCTTATTGTCTCTGTTATCCACTACTTTGAAATACACTTCTGATTTTGATACCTTGCTTAAAAGGCTAAATCCTGCTGGCATACTGTATACAAAAACTTGCATGAAGAAAGATATGGTCCTAAATTTCATATATGTATTTTCTTAACTATTTATACTTTAATATTCACCAGCAGTTGCTAGTGAAAACTGCATCTGGATTTAGCGTGAAGTCCATCTGCTAAATTTCAGTTTGATGTATGCCATGATCTGCCACAAAAATAAAGAGGTGCAGTCGAGATTAGAAAATTCATTTTTTTCACACCTGCCCTTAAAAAATAATGGTTTATTAAATGCTGGGTTTTACTAGAAATTAAGAGCAAGTGCATTTTCAATATAGTGAAATTTTAGTAAAATTATATATTAATTTTAGTGAAAATGTATGTATGTTACCATTTTCCCCATTAAAAAAGCAGTTCCAAAAGATGAGCTTTATATTTCTGTGCTATACCCTGGGGAAGAAGACCAGTTATATTAGCTTTTTTAAAAGGAGTGCAGGCATTAGCGTATCAAGCATTTTCATCCAAGTTCATTATACAAGGTAAGAACACATCCCCTAAATTTTCATTATAATTAGATGTCACATAATTTAATTTTCATGATTAGGTGCTACGATGACTATATGTTCTTGAAAAATCAACATAAAGCTCAAATTAAAAAAAAAAATAATAAAAAGAAAAAAGTGGCATATCCTTTCCAGTTATTAGATTTATCTATAATATATTAACTCCATAAAAGTCAGTCTAAAAATATTTTTTGACCAGAGCCTGCATACTTGTGGTAATGCTTAGTGCTCTGGAGACGGTATGGTCCAACACAATTAGTAAAGCCCTGAGACAGCATTAAAAAGCTAAAAGGTGAGATAAGAATAAGATTACTGACTCATAGGTCCCCAAAAGCATCTGGACATAGCTAGGAGATAATCCCGTTTGTAAGGGGTTCCACATGTCTCTGCACACTGTATTACAGAAACTGTATTCTTCATCCTGTGGAATTAGCGCGAGTCAAATATGTGTAACAAACCTATTGCCTTATAAAACACCATGGGTATTTATCTCATAAAGTACTACTGTTTCACCATCATTAAGCTTTCATAATTATAACTTCATTTTACGCTACTGCCCTGCCGTTGGGTGAGTGCACTGGAATGCATGAGTGCACATCTGCTTTAAAAATGGACATCACCAATATGAATGTTTGACTAATTTTTTTTCAGGTACAGTCTACAAGTGAAACATCTTTAAACGCTGCTACATTATTATTACGCAACTTTCCAACAAGGAAGAAACATGGCACTTGAATTTTGCACAAGCTTATATTTTTAAGAAGGCCACTTCAGTGAAATGTAGGATTAGGATGCCTTTCTGGCACTTTTTCATGTTTCCCAGGCTGGACTATGATGGAAATTGGAACGGGTCCCAGGAGATGACAGCTGAGGGGGGCTTTCCGTATTATAGCAGACTCCAAGGATGCCCTAAAGTAACTGGAATTGCTCAGAGTTTGCACAATGACACATGCTGTTATTTTGTCACTGAAGGCACCGTTACATTTTAGTACATTGTGCATTCACAACCCACTGGTAAAGAGGTGACAGGCGTCACTGGTCATCTAGAAAAACAGTTTGGTTCCCCTTAGATTGTCATTTATAATGCAGCCATTTTATATACTCGGACAGATACTTTTCTCTGCTACCTGTGCAATGACAACAAATGAAGGAGTCTGTTTCAGAATATCACATGCCAAAAATTAGGCCAAAATTCTTTGCCACCTACAGGATAGAAATATATGTGAATGAATCTCACTTTCTGTAGGTTACTCTGTCTGTACGGGAATGCCACTGGAACAGATCTCTACTGAGCCAGTGCTATCAAATGCTGTGTACTATGGAGATGAGAGAAACACACTCTATTTTAATTCAGAGTCCAAGATGCATCAATGATATTTGGGAAAACGTTGCACAGGAAGAACAATTGTACTGGGAAAAATAATCACATGGGGAAGAAAAAACAACTATGAAACTGTTTATCCTTTTAAAAAACTAATTCCAGAAATACCATTGAAATCGGGGGTCTAAATTCATGCTGGATATATATGCATGCAATATTATTAACCTAAACAGAGTAATATCCCACACGGTCATAAGACTGCGGCACGGCCTTGGCCACAGCAAGAGTACACTTCTGTCAGTTGCTCCATTTAAAATTGTCCTAAGGAGCTCCAAGCTGAAATCCTTGTTTGAAATGAAGTTTTCAGTGTCTGACTCTACCTTCTGCCTTTAGACTCCCTGGCAGAGGGACTCTCCCCCCACTGTTTGTACACTGCCTCGCACAACGGGACATCGAACCTCGTTGTGTTCATTAGACACAACTGTAAAATCATTATCGTCTACACATATCTGTTCTGTTTCTTTGGTTCCTCACTATTATTCACGTGCCCTCTCCTTTCTCAAACTTCCAGCTGAATGTTCTCATGTGTGAAACAAGAGACTCCATTGGTAAATAAGAACGATGCAGATCCTGAAATCTGCCAGCAAAGCATGCATGATAATTAAACATCAGCAGATGTGTGTTATTTGCTAAGTAGGCCTTAAACATCAATACGTTCTGGGTTATGTTCTGCACTCCTCAGGCTAGTTATTAAAGCATAGTAATAGCAAATGTTTACCTATTTTGACATGTTTTTTAATTTTAGTTTTAAATGTTTAACTTCCTGCTGGATTAAAATTATTCTTACGAGGCCAAAGTACTAAAAAATAAGGAAATTTGCTCCTAGCTGATCTGATGAAGTACCATCTCCGCTTCCAGTCATTCCTGTTTTTTAGCATCTTTGAGCCTGACATCAGTTTTGGATGCAGCTAAATGCCAACTATCCCGATAAACATGTACACTACCAGCTGTGGCTCCATCTGCTCAACTAAACATTTTCACACCAAATCTGCCGGGGAAAAAAAATATTGTTTTTGGAGTTGGTTTGTAACAACTGAAATATTAAAATCTTAACTCCAGGTGGCCCTTCACTTTTCTATTCCTCTGATGAATATATTTAGAAGACACAAACCCACCTATTTATAGCCTGCCTCAGACCCACAAAATCCAGCGGAAGGAATTTGGTGCAAAAAGAACAGATAAATAAAACAGCAATCCAGAGCTGATAAACTTTCGCTTTGTCTCTTGCGGACACCTACGTGACCGCCCGGCCTGACGGACGCGCGGCGGCAGCTCCCGGTCCCCCTGCCCCAGCCCGGCGGCCGGCGAGGCGGGTGTGTTTGTCAGCCTGCTCCCAGAGCCCCCGGTTGCAAACCCAGAGTTGTTGCAACTGGTACTTCGGCAAGCTGGCATGAGAGCCGCAGTGCTTCAGAGCCTTTCTGAAGACGAGAGGTCCCTTTTTTGTGAGCAGGGATACCCGTAGGAGCAGCGAAGCGACATCCTGCCGGAATCCGAGATGCGCTACCGAGCCTGAACCCACCTCCACGCGCGCAGCACCCTCTGAAGTGACGGCCGTGTACTCGCCTTGAATCAGAGAGACGTCCAGCCCACTAGCGTTAATCTCCTCTTTTGGCATTTGAACATTCAGGTCTTCTTGAGCAAAGAAACACAAGTCCTCAAGGAAAGGCAGAGCGACACTGTGAACGTGACTCTTGCTTGAACTCTCAAAATCATGTCAGACAGCTCAGCATGGTGATGAGAGGGCACAAGGAACAGCACCTGCCGCTGCGCTAGGGCGATAACCCTCCTATACCAAGTCTGAACAAGGACCGAGGTTTACATTGCACCAAGCGAGTGCTTTTCACTTTCCACTCCCCTGCTGGGAACCCGACAGAAGGAGTGGGGCAGCCCCGGTTCTGGCACCAGGAAAGCCTGAGCGGCGGTTGTGAAACAGGGATAGCACCGCGGCTGAGCCGGAGGAGAAGACTAATCCCAGCCACAGGAAGCTCAAGTATGGCTTTCCTGCCGTACCTGCTAGGGCCTGTAAATTGCTCCTTCTGAGAGTCCTTGACTGCACATGCCCGAGCCCTGAGATAATCTTGCACCTTCATGAACGACAGTTTGAAAATAATGGGTACAAGTCTAGTTAACACGAAAGACCAGCTGATTCAGGCAGACATCTGTTTTGTATACTGTCATCCTAAAGGCAAAACCAGAACAATTCCCCACCCCAGCTAGGGCTTTCAAACGGTTGCAGTAACATAAGAAGTAAGAAAACATCCAAAATAATGGATGAATAGACTATACTGTGGTTTAAAATTCAAAGACACCCTAGTGGAAACTGAAGCGGGATGAAAAGGTGTGATGCTTCTGTAATTGTTGCTACTGAAAGCCAAGAGTGATTTTATTGAAGTGAATGGAGTAATGCCAAAATTTTCATACTAAAGAGACATCAGACCCATTTAGCTCTGAAGTACTCCTTGACAACTGAATACATTTCTGGTTTAGAAAGTTAAATTTTATTTGGGATATTACACCTTCTTCTATTCTGTTACATATGTTCCTTATAAAAATGAAAGAAAAAAAATCTTGCTACATCTAATAATTTCTTCTAATTACAAAAATGTCACCCAGGAATGTACTTTAAGTAGACGTGGCAAGCAATTAACAGTTTAGACTCCACATCAGAGACTTCTGAGCCTTTTTGATACAGCTTTCTCACGATTTCATTGTGAGTTTATTCTTACTACCAAAGCCTAGTACATAGGAAACCCAGAAAGTTTTTCTAACTGCTGAAATTAAGAAACACAAATTAAAACAGTCATGAGAAAGGTATCCACATTTTGCATAAAGATTTAGTTTTGTACATTTTATCCCTTCTCGTTCACTTAGCAATACCTTGTCTATCTGCATGAATACAAATGTATCAGTAGAAAAGGAGTTTGGGCTAGAAAAATGTATTATATCGAATAAATTTATCACCTAACAGTTCTTACTAAAGAATACATGACAATCTAATACTTAGTTAATACAATTATACCGTGAAAAGTAAGTATCTGTCTTTCTTTCCCTTCACATTTTTGACTCAAGAAACATTACAAAGAATCTCAGTAATAAACCTAAATTGTGAGAGACATGAGTTCCATAAATAAGCCAAATATTATGAAGTTATGTGCAGAGGCACACGTACATAACGCACTTTACTACCTTCTGTATTTTGAAGTTCTCCAAAAAAAGTACTATTAGCATCAGTCAGAGAATAATGAAGAGTGGAGCATGTTTTGGTAAAATAAACAAAATTATGAGGAATTTTTTTAAAAAATCAATATCCAGCTTTGCACACAAATAAATTGGGGTTTCTATTGTTCAGTAGCCAGCACCTCTGGCTACTGGCTAACCATAGGAATAATATAAAAAAAAAATAATAATCATGTCATAACATTTATTTCATTATTTTAGTATTTAGCTTCAGTGTAGACATTGCAGTTATTTACGTCTGTGATTTACAACAGAACAAAAAGTGGTCTGGCAGCTTCTTTAGAAGAAAAGCTTATAAGCCATATAATCCAGCAAGTTCGTGTAATAGTGATTTCCCATCTATATATTCATCTGTTATAATTTGGCATGCTTTCACTGTACTCCTTTGAGCTGTATTAGTTTATAAAGCCAGGGATCTTTACAAACACAGAAGCATATAAATATAATATATATTTCTCATCCTTTCTCAAGGAGCAGAGGAAGGACTAACTGAACATCTAAGCTGGAAAGTGCCTTTTTGTTCTGCTATGGCTGTTTCTGTGTAACTATCAAGATAGAAGGAAGTCCAAGAAATTTGCATCACACAGAGAAATAAGGCAATATTTCGATAGTCACCAGATTCCTTGGGAATTAACTGAGAGACTTTGATGCAAACTGTACTGCTGTATGCTCCTTCCTACAGATAAGCCTTCTATTTACTGTGAAGAAATCTACTGGAGAACTTCCAAGAGGGAAGGTATCAAGCACTGGAGCTTCCGATAGCCTTTAGATATCTGGGCCCAGGCCAGAGAGTCTTGAAGATAAGAGTGGAGACTGAAGTTAAGCCTAATTCTCTGAAAAGCCAATATAAGGCGGTCTGATGTGCTCATGGTAGTCTGAGGTGCTGCAACCCTTTGTATTAGATAACTTCCCCTACACGGTAAGAGCTTTATGCTCAGGTATCCTGTGTTGCTATCATGCACGGGAGAAGCGGTAAATGCATGAAAAACTGCAGCCAGTTCAACATCCAGTAGGGTGAGGTAGACTCTCTTACCCAAAGAGGAAAGATGGACAGTTTTATTTACCAGATGTCACTCTGTGGCGGCTTTAGTGTCGACACAGAATACGGAAGTACTCCTAAATTATGAAATGCACTCATCAAAAAATGATGTATAACTTTCACCAGAAGCTACTACACTGGGCTTGGAAACTCAATGACTTGTCAGTTTCTTCTTGCCAGTACCATCTCTGCCATATTTGGGTTCAGTTTCAACCAACTATTCTTTATTTCTGTGCTGTTTTCTTGCAATCAGTTGCCACTACAGTGAAACCAGAATGGTTACAGGTCTCAACGTACAGAAGGAAATGAATATGATCTGCATGTTTCTCGAGCATACCATCTGACCTGTTCATACAGTAGCTGAGTGTAGATGACAAAAAGAGCTAGCAATAAAACTGATTCTTGAAGGACACCAGAATGAAGAACAGAAAGGCGGTCTGCCCTGACTACTTGTTGGATGGGTTTGTCTGGGAAGAATGCCAACCATTTTAGTGTATTACTTTGGATCCTGCTACCTCTCTCAAGCAAGAAAGTACTATCTCATGATCAACTGTGTTAAATGATTCAGATATGTCTAAAATGATGAGAATGGATGTCTGTTCTCCCTCCACTGACAGGAGCAGATTACCTATTACACATGCCACTAAAGCCATTTCATGTCCTGCTTTAAATTCAGATTGTGCTGGATCTAGAATTTTACCTTAATTTAGTTAATGCAGTTGGCCTTTGGCTAGCTTCTCTATGAGCCTGCAAAGAGTTTCACAATTATTCTGTGTCTGTATGTGGGGACAGACAAAGAAAGATGATTACAGTTAGCTCTAGGGTGAAATGTGGAAACTGTTACAGAGCACATGGAAATGTTAGACAAAGGTTTAGGACAGGAAATTAATAGCTAATCCAACTGAAGCTACAGAGGGAATGACAGGGATGTGAGACATAATTATTTAAACTGGAATTTGCTCAGGACACAAAGGTTAACACCTCTCCTCTCGCAAATTGTGCCAAGGCTACAGCTGACAGAACTTCAGGGTTTTTATGTCAGTAGGAAAGCAACAAATCCAATTGCAAAATTCTTTTTCTCACAAGGGACAATGGGTTTAACATACTACAGTGAGAAAGAACTGTCTTCTGAATCGTCCTTAGCACTTCTTTCAACATCTGGATTCTCACTGCAGGTATCCCATTCAAGTGATACTCCTCCCCATTACAAACCTACTCAGTCTGATAGGTGAAGAGAAACAGCTTAAGGGAGTATAGCTGCAGTGACCGTGAGTCAAAACTCACGTAATTTAACCTTGCCAACAAACTAACAAACTAAATAGCAACGCACAGTGAACTAAACAATGGAGACTATATCCTGGAAAATCTCTAGGTTGTTACTTTAAGGTTAAACGAGAGTAGTAAGTAGATGAATGCAGGTTATTAAAGCCCCTATAAATGTACACACTCACACATATAAAGGAATCCATTTTTTGATGTTCAAAAGCTATAAAAAAACTACTATGTCTTTGCGGGATTTTGCTGATCTTTCAAGAATGGCAGATCAATTTGTTAAAGGAAGAAAAATGGATTGAAAACCCACAATGTTTTAAAAAGCAATTCCTTTCAGAGCTCTACTTTTTTGATAAATTAACTATGATCAGCAATGGAGAAATCCATTTTCTTTTCTATCTAAGCTTCAAATAATGACACGTAATAAAAAAAAGATGTACATAAGCAATTCATACCAATGCCCAAATTTTTCAGAAGTAGCCTTTACTTTTCAATTCCTTTGTTTTTGTAACTCATATCGTGATTTTCAGAGATGCTAATTGCCTACAAGTCCACTGGCACTTCAGTTATGCAGTAAATGGTCCTGCCAAAGAGTCTGGCAGGTGTCTGCTTTGCTGTGTCCCTGAGGCCTGACCGAGCAACTCAGAGCAAGGTGAACTTGTGTCCTATCGCCACAGCTTCCTTCCCGAGCCTTTGAAAGGAACAGTTCCCCACAGCAATCGCTGCTGAAAATCAGGCCACGGGCATTAGTCAGTGGGCAGCCGGTACCTGAAGCATTCAGAGAAACCACATTTTAAAACCTTGGTCATATTTCTACATCATCAGGCCATTATGTCATTACTTATAATCTGTAACCTTAAAGACCGTCCTCCAGGGGTTTCATGCCACAGAGCAAGCTAATGGCCTGTTGCAAAGTACCTCCTTATAATGGGATTCAAAACCTCATTTTAGCACCTTGATTATGAATGACATGCTTCTTGTTTCACTGCCAGTGAGGTGCTGAGTCATTAGCAGCACAACATATGAAAGAAGAAGCTTTAACATTAACAAAGCTGGGATAAACACAATCATCCAAAGAGTCCCTTAAACTTAAGACGCTACATAAGACTATACTATTATTATCTGTAGCAGAAAAGCCTTTTAGCATCTAGATTTTGTGCAACACAAAGTAAGGCAAAGCTTGTTTAAAATGCGTTGTAAGAATCAGTTACTATTAAGGATCATACAATTCTCTTCTGGGTCTGAACCACTGATGGCATAATATAAAAATTAAAAAAAAATAAATAAATCTGATTTGAACTCATTCAACTGTAGTACCAATGTAAAGCAATATTTTGGAGTACTGCTTTTACTGACCACAACATGATTAGTCCTCCCACAAATTACAAAATAAGTGTTTTGATTAAGAAATGGTGAAGTCAGTGTACAGTTGAATGAATTTTTAGTATCAATGATGCAGAATTTACAGTTCCTAAAAGGTTAACAAATGCAACATTCATTTAAAAGTAAACAAACTGGGGATAAGCCCTTGTTTGCCTTCTAAATTTATGCTATCCAATGAAAAAACACTTACTCTATGCTTTATCAGTCTTGACATCAATATTAAAACAGCTATACAAACTGCCATAATTGTTTATACATCCCTTCCAGCCCTTTCAATGTGAACAGTGTCCTCCTTGTTTCTTACCCTATATGCAGCTATTTCATCATCTCCAGTTCACATATCAATTGCCAGACTTCTACAATCTCAACAAAGTTTTTTCTTTTCTATGTTCAACCTCTCTTAAGCAATAAAAAATACCACCATCAAATTACAGGTGAAACTTTTCTGAGAAACTGGAGAACATAACAAAATAGAAAGTATTTTCCTAGCTAAGAAGGTAGGAGTGGAAGGGTACTTTGGGATCACTATGTGATGTCATTCCTTCCAAAAGAATGACCAAGCTCCATCTTAAAATGAGATTATGTGTCCCACTACTCCCATCAAAAGGCTGCTCCAGAATCTCACTGCTCTGATGGCTAGAAGACTTGTAATTTCCAGCCTAAATATCTCATGTTACAAAATCAGCCATTTGTTTTCACATCAGTACTAGTCATTCCATTAAGTTGGCATTTCATTCGTGATTTTTTCCCCACATTCCCTCCCAGTATACTTCTGAATACTAGTGAAATCTGCAGCAGTAAGGAGTCTCCGTCATTCCTGTTGAATCTCTGTCATGTGAAAGAAAGGCAACAGGAGAGGAAGAAAATTAGGCACTACACATAAACATGGCTCTGTGGCCTAAAAATTAGGGTATTCTTAGAGAAATGGAAGAAGCACAGTTAAACTCACTGGTTAAAGAAGGAAACTAAACCTTACTCTCTCATTTCGCTGGATACAGCATAATGCCGGAGCAGCATTTCTGAGGCATAGCACCCCATTTTAGAAAGGCTGAACCTGTTCTTTGCTCAAAAAAAATCATGAATACTGGCACGCTGACCTCTGGACAGGTTTTCTGGCTCTCAATCCCACATACACTCTAGTGCCAAATTAAAGGCAGAGGGGAAGGACCTATGTTTTCAGCTAACCAGGTCCAACAGCTTTTCCTCCAGAACGTTTCTCCTGAACCCTTCTGAGGCACCTGACTTCCCACAAGCAGAGGGTAAAATTTCATGCCATTCTTCATACCTCCTAATAATGGGCTACTGATAAAACATTCCTATTCTCTGTGCTTCAAACCACGCTATTCCATCACTTCTTTTACATGAGATCTGTGGAACCTCAGCTGAGAGTAAGAGGAAACTGTTCTCTTCCTTCTTAACACTGAAGTCTGGATTATGAATGCAGGACCCAGCACCCAGCACCCAGATCCTTTCAAGTACTTTGTATCTTTTCTTTTCAACTGTAAAATGGAGCTAATTAGCACTTTTTAGTGTAGAATTAAGCTACCTGTTTGAGGTTTCTCCAGGCTCACATGTGATCATGGTGCTGAAGCAATACAAGGGTTGTCTTTGATGGAGTCCACATTGTACTCATACTGAAGATTAAGTTTTATTTTCCAAGTGGCCACTCTTGGACTTTTCAGAAGCAAATAATTTTGTTAAACTCTAAAATGTAGATGACTTCATACTTATTAAAAAGAAAACAAATCTAATTTTTTGAAACTAAATCTAATGTATAAATAGTTTCATGCTTATTTTTAAAAACTGATCTGCAGTTCATTGTCATTAATCATACAGCCACAACCAAGCTTCTAGTTTCAAACTGCTTTTTTTTTTAAGATCAGTTGAAGACAACAAAGCAATAACAACAATACAGCACCTAATGCCACAAAAGTGAAGAATTTGCTTTCAACTTTTATAGGAGTGTGAGCCTCTTCTGTTTCATTTTTTATCACAGTTAATCTCTGCAGATATTACACTATATTAAATCTGTACCACAGCCATATTTATCTTGAGCTTTTCTGTTACATGTACGTTCATGACAAAAAGAAACAAACAAAAAAACCAATCAAAACTCCCCAAGATGTTTCATGTGATGAGGACATAAGAGTGGATTTCATTTAATTTACAACCAGTTTCCAAAATTTAACTACTTTCATATTTTGCAGTACGAGATCTGTCTGGTAGTACTTCAAATTTATAAACTCCAACAACAACAAAAAAAGTATTTTATCCACTGTAACTCTTGTAATCACCTTACCTTACTAGTTGTGTGTTGTTTTTTTTCTTCACACCCCTCCCCCAAAACAGATTTAATAATACAATTAGCACTAGTCACCCAACAGGATCATTTCCTGACAGGTTAAAATATATCTTAGAATGGTAATTTCAGGTGTTCCTACTATGAAATTACATTTGAGACAACTCAATGCAATAATCTATAAATCTCTATAACAGATCTGTGGTCAGATTTTCCAACACTAGCCTGCATTTCAGTGCAATCTGTGGGCAACAGAAACTGTGAGCAGTTTTGTCCAGACTTTGTAGAGTACAATAAAACAATTAGCATTCTAACTCAAAATGGATACAAATTACAAGCAAAAAAATGAAACCCCCCAGATGTAACAAAAGATTGTGAGATTTTTAATATTTTGCATATGTGCAAATAATTACTGATGTCTATGAAATCATTAATAATATTGTCAAACAAAAAATATTGTTTGTAGTTGAAGAGATTTTTCTTAAAAACTTAAAAAATTATATCAACTACTCACTTCAAGGTTAAAAGAATAATGCAAATTCATATGGGTCCCTGATGGTCGAGGTAGGATTAACATATTTTCACCTTCTCTAATAGAACTGCTTTGGTACAAAATACATTGTTCTGCACTGTCATGATGTATGGCTCGTATTTAGAAATCTGACAGTTTAGGAGTGCATTATGGCATTCCATTAAACTGAATACGTTTTTGTACTGCACAGGAAAAGATAAAGAGGCCACAGTTCCTGTCTTCTTTTTAAAAAATAATAGCTTTTCTCATTACAGTAGTAAAAATTTTAGAAAATGTGGCATTTACTGGACTGGTAAGTTCTATTCTCTGTGTTTCAAAGACCATGAGGAAGATATCACTCTCTATTTCATATAAATCCTAACTGCTTTACAGGAACATGAACTATATTAATTGATAGAGGTGTCAGCTAAAACCCTCATTTACAACTGCAATAACAGTAATTTTGAAAACCTTTGGAATTTGACCTGTAAGTGGACCGTGATGTTTCAACTTCTGAGTGATACTAATGACTTCAGTAATTGTAAAATGCCAGCAACACTTGTGATGCACTGCTGTTTCACACAACAGCGCTGTCACTGAGACAAGAAAGAAGGCAAAGAGAAGGAGCAAGAAGAGGGGCTTGAGAAGGGAAGGGAAAGAGCACTAGAAAAAAACCCAGTGAAACTTCAGGTTAGGACATACATGTGCAAGGACTCCTTATTCCCATGGTGACAGGACAAGGCAAAGTTGTCTGTAAACCTCTGGAATGTAGACAAGGCATTCATTTAAGAGGTTTATCTATTCTTAATACACCTGTGGGGTTGTACCATTACAAATCCAGCTATATCATAGAAGGTATTAGCTCATTGTCCAAATGCGTGAAATTTCCTTCACCTCAACAAGAACCTAGAAGATGCTTTTAAAATAGTTTATCAGTTGACTTTTTTCTTCAGTAGTACACATTTTACATCAGTCTTTCACCCAAAGTTTTCAAAATCAAGATCAGGGGGCCTACAAGAAAGCTGGAGAGGGACTTTTTACCAGGGCATGTAGTGGCAGGACAAGGGCTAATGGCTTCAAACTGAAAGAGGGTCGATTTAGATTAGCTGTAAGGAAGAAGTTCTTCCCTGTGAGGGTGGTGAGGCACTGGACCAGGTTGCCCAGAGAGGTTGGGGATGCCCCATCCCTGGCAGTGTCCAAGGCCAGGTTGGATGGGGCTTGGAGCAACCTGGTCTGGTGGAAGGTGTCCCTGCCCACGGCAGGGGGGGTGGAACTGGATGACCTTTAAGGTCCCTTCCAACCCAAACCATTCTGTGATTCTATGATTCTATGAATAAAGAAATGGCTTTCTGAAGATCCCCGTTTCCCCTAATGAGAATCATTTAAGTTACTCGATCATGAAGAAAAGCAAAATGGTAGTGCTTGGCCAGAACAGGGGAATATACCACTGACTGGGAGTCCTTTCATCACAGGACCCAAAAAGGTTGCACTCTCAAAGCTCCAGCTGAGCATTTGAGCTTCTCTCTTCCCTTATGGTTGGGTCAACAAAATGTAATGTGGAGCAAGAAGGTGGCAAAGCAATCACAGCATCCCACTGCAGATGTATGAGGCAGGACAGTGGCTTTGAGAAAGTGCTGAAGAGGAACCAGGAGGCCAAGGCTTGATGGTTCTGCCTTTGCTCACCATCAGCTGGAGCTGTGGCAAATTGCCCTCAGTGTTTGTACCTAAAACTTACTCTGTGATTACCTCCTTATTAATGGTTTGAGTTTACTGACTATAAATGACTTAAACTATATTTTAAATCAAAATAAAAATAACAAAATTTGTCCCCAAAGTTTAGTATCCTCTCTTGTTCTTTACACCTACTTTTCTATGATCTTGGAAGGCCATCAGATTTAAAATTGCCTGCCCTGAAGCCATTAGAACAGAAGCTAAAAAAATCTTATGCCCGTATGTCTGAACAACCTCTTGAGCTTTAATGATGTTGTAATGTGACAGAAAGGTGACACCTACGTTTTAGAACACTTCCAATATAAAACACAGCTAAGATCTTTCCACACAAAAGATAGAGTAATGGTGCTAGTCTCCATAAAATTATTCCTCTCATTTGGAGCAGTGGGGTGAGAAAAAACACAAGCCATGAAAAAGCACTTTAATGTGACCAATCTTGTTATTTTTGAGTACTGGGTGAACAGCTTATTAACTGCAACAAGAACCAGATCCTCCCAGGTGCAATTAGGGGATGGAGGAATGCATCAGTGCTACAGTTTAAAAACTGCTGTATTAAAGACCTGCTTTTGTCCCATAGGAGACTTACCTAGAACACTGCAGAAAGATTCACAAGGGTTAGGTTGCCAAAAAAATGTCACAATGATTAGTGATTAAAAGCAAAGTTCCAGAAGAACAAACTATTTCAGAAAGGTCACAATCTCAGGTTTTTTTAATAAGCAAATGTATTATTAAAACATCCTTAAGGGCTAACCCTGCTACCTGCTCACTGTCTGAGAACTTGGAGATTCCTGGTGAGATTTGTTTCTCTTTCATATGCAACACTGGCAGCTACCCAGTGCATCCAGCGGAGCTGCAGGAGACCCAAGCTTTCTTAAAAAGCTGGTGATATACTGAACTAGTCCTGTTTACAATCTCTCTTGCATTACAGTTCTCAGGGAAAACATAGAGGGATAAAAAATTCTGTTAAGGAAGGTTTACAGGAATTCCAGTCAAGAAGAATTTGGCTGTTACTGAACAAAGAAGATCAACAGCTCTAGATTAACATGAAAACAAGGGCTTAATTCTATCACACATTTTAACAAGAAAAGAAAAAAAAAAAACCCACAGGAAAATAGATAACTTTAACCTATCTTAGTGTTTATATACCCACTAGCAAAACAGTGTCTAAACGCCTCACAGTCACTAATGGATTTTTCTTCACAATGGTCCTTTGATGCAAGGAAGTTCTATCATTCTCATTCTTCTCATGAAGAACAGCATCATGGAGAGATTAAGTCATTTATCCAAAGTAACACAAGATGCCTATGGGAATGACTATGTAATTTATCATGGATCTCCAGAGCCCCAGTCCAGTGCCTGAACCAGTAGACCATTCTCTTCTTAACACACAAGAGCTGCTGTACAGGACCTTAAATGACCTTTCAAAATGGCCATTTTTAATATGTTTTTTGCTCTATCACCATTCTAAAGAAAGTTGTTAAAGCAACAGAATTGAGCACCCTGTATCTTGTCTTAACATCAGCTGTGACACCTGGGACACAAATACTTTTCAGACCAAATATTACATTTCTCTTCAGAGTCAGCAGCAAAGCTAAAGCTCAGCAGCTTGGCAGTTGGCAAAGATCCTTCCTGCTCTGCAAATGGCCATACTTTAATGAAGTCCTTTACAGGTTTTTTCGAGGCTTTTTATATTCCTGTGACTGAAAACAGCTACTCTACGAGCAATATATAAGTCTGAATATGTGGCAGGAGCCATTTGGAAAGCACCAAAATATGTTATTTCCTGGCAAATTGCAAATAAAACTGAAGAGATCAGTTTATCATTTGGTAAAGCTGCTTAAAAACAAAAGGAAGTCAATTATTTTCTTTTTATATTCAACTAATGGTTTCAGTTTGAATAGAATTCAAGCTGCAGGAGCACCCATGAGACCGGCAGTCTAAGGCACTGGGTCAGTATATGCCTCTAAAGATTCAAATTAATTAAAATACGATATTTAAAGAAAAAAACTACTAAAGTTCTGTCTTTATCCAGAGAATAAGTACGATTCACATCAGCAACCTAAAATTCTCCAGCCACTATGTTCACCTGAAGGGAGCATGACCAGGAGTGAAAAGTTTACTAGGTCATGCTCCTTTAATCTTACCTTCTCTTTTGGGTGACTGCCAAAAGCACTGCTTATGATGATGTTTATGAAAAAGAAAATGAACTGAGATCATCATTTAAATTCCACACAGTTCACAAACAACTTTCATATGGTAACAATTTTTGGTCACTGCTTGGGTTGACTGAATTTGAATTGGTGACCTAAAGGTGAAAGATTCTGCATTCCAGGATCAATCTCCATGCCGTTCATTGTTCCCATTTTCTGAAGTTCAAAGTGGTAGAAGTGAGAGTTACATGGTGAAACCTCCACTTTTCATACAGTTAAATATTTTCAGATTTTTTTCCCTTAAAATTATTCTAAGCATAAACCACAGTTATACCAAATTTTCTTGTGTATGGAGAACTTCTGATTAAAAAAAAGTACCTTCATTAAATAAAAAAATAATCTTCTGGCAGTTAATTAAATTTTGATATTAAGAAGTCGGGCAAACAGTAAAGAAAAAACTGTGTTACAAGTTCAGTTGTGCCTTTGTAAAACTGCTTGTTTCACGGGTATTTAGTTAAGACTATCAAACAGTCGGCTTTGGCTAACTTAACTTAAAAATTATGACAACAAAGAAAAATCCTATGATTTTAAGATTTCATAATTCCTTTAAAAAAGTTTTTTCTAATCCAACAATTCTGTTCTGTACTCAAAACATGAAACTTAACTAACACATGTACTCTTGTCAGCTTCAGTGACAAAGTGAGTAAATTTATTTCCAGGAAATGGACTTGTCTCAAGGAATTGTCAGCTGTAGCTGAGGTAAGGTGTTTCTGTCAAAACCTTTGTAAAATTTAACCTGTTAAAATTTTTCTTTGGGGAATTGGAAGGGAATTGAGAGGAAACAGAGAAGAAAAAACACCTTCAGAAAAATTACAAAGGAATTTCCAAAATGGATATAGTGTGCCTAAGTGTAGGCAACTGAATGAAAGATTCACACTATTTTATTATTTATTTCTACCCACTGAGACAGCATTTTTGTTCAATTTTCCAAATACCTTAAGTCTTCACCATTTTTAATGAGACAGGTATAAGAAAAAAAGAATAATCTCTCCTACAAATTTATTACCGTGTTATTTAATCTGCTGGTTGAACAGTACATTTTTTAAAGGACTATCTTTCACCCACAGAGCAATGAAACTCAAAACTGAATACAACTGCAAATCCCTAATCTGATATTAGGAGAAGGACTTCTAATTTATCCTCTGCATACACCAGCTTTACAGAGTAACTCTTTGGCATACAGACTTCATGCTGTAAAAGCTTTAAGTTATCAAGAGCAAAAAAATATCATTTTCTGTACCTAGATTCACAACCTGGTAACTATTCTTCACAGACCGCTTGACTTTTGTGATCTATGCAATTTTAATTATTTTTGTATCAGCCACCATTTTCTACCATTGCCTTTTCCTGCTTTACATTGTACAAAATTCAACTATGTCAACCAAAGCAACTAGACCACAACATCCTTACAGACACAATAAGAAAAAAAAAAAAAAAAAAGGGAAAAAAAGAGGGACCCAAAATTTGTTTCATGGCCTATTTAGTTTAACAACAGACCCAATGTCCATTCAAGCACACATAATTCAGAAGGCCTGCCTGCCAGCAATAAAGACTGAAATTGGATACTTCGTGAGATTAATTACCAAGATAGGGCATGATAATGCTAGTCAAATGGGAAGGTAATTAAAGTGCACCTTCCATGAAAATTATTCATTGCTGATGGATCAGGTGACAGATAAATCAAAAGGCACTTAAAAAAGCTACAGGTTAACTTGTGGAAGGCCGTTCCTCCCTGGAAGCCGCCGTAACCACATCTGCTTGTTCCTATCACAAGACGAAAGGCGGGAGGGTAACGCAGCCTCCGAGAAAGCGGAACCCGGAGAAAAGTCATCGGCGTCGTGCCTGCAGACAAAGGGGCAGCTAGAGTGGAACCAGTCGGCTGGCAGCCTTCGGATTACTACATCTCCCTGCTTGTATGCCAGAAAGGGGTATTGCAGCCGTAAAAGGCGGCAAGTGATGAATTAATAAGTTGACTAGTCCCCCGGGTGCAATCCTTATAGGCGGAGGACATGCTGCGGTAATCAAACGGGGTTATAAATTGTGTACAGTGAATGGCACAAAATGCGTCTCACTTCATCACCGTTAAGTCAAGACTTCCTGAATTTGTCATTAACTCTTTAGCTTCAATATATTTATTTAAACAGTAAAAGTAAGAGAAAGAGCTTACAATAACAAAAGGGCAACTGATACTACCCAGCGGGATATACAATCTAATGGAGATTACCGACTCTTACTTTCTACAGCTACAGGGGTCAAACTGCACTCCTTTTACACCAAAGCTCCCCTTGAGATGTACTGATTAAGTTCAAAACATTGGACTAAATGCATTTCCGAATGCAGAAAAAAACCCCAGGATCAAGTCATTTTTTTACAGCTAGCTTATGCAAATTCCTAAGTATTTATTACCTACTTGAAAAAAATGGAGCTATTTACATGGGTAAGCATTTCCCAGATCCCAGATTTTTACAGAAAATTTCAAAATGACCTTATTTGGGATGGAACATCTGATTATTAAAATGTATGAAAATGGATACTTGAATAATTACCACCTTGTCTCTGTGGGTGTTTTTTTTTTAATGTGTGCTAACTCTTTAGGTTGTGATATTAGGATAATTCTGACAGTTCAATGGAAGTTAAATGGAAAGCAACTTTGTGCCACCCTTTTTGTCTTTAATAAGAGTAAATAGGCATTTTCAAGGGCTTAGTTACTTACTAGGGTTAAAGGATAACTTAACCACTGGCTTTGAATCAGAACATAAATAGGCAAGAAGATAATTTTTTTAAAATCCTTCACTTAATTTCTTCTCCCAAAAATATACTTAAGACTTTCCCACATTTTGAAAAAACAGTTCTGCATGTTTTATAAATAACTTCAAAACTGTTTTCTGCATCCTCTGAATGTTTTTCCCTTCCCTAGGCTTCATAGTGTGTACAGGAAATGCAGATTTAAGAGAATACCGAAAAGTGAAGCAAACTTCAAAAATGTGAACTACAAACTGAAGCCCTTTCTCTGTGCCCAATGGGAAGCATAACCCTTTTTCAAAACAGAATTTAAGACACCAGCCATGACTGTTCCCAGTCCCGGGGAGTATTCTATATTCACAGAAGTTTTTACAATCATGTGACAAAAAGAGGCATGGTACTAGTTTACCAACTTCACTGCAGTTGGCAGCTGTGGCATTTCCCCCAGAAAAGGAGCTGGGCTGATTTTGTGCATAGTTTTATGACTTTGAGATTAGCCTACTATAGTATTTTCCAAGAAGTCAAATTTTATAGACCACCTAATCTGTAAATATAGCTCCGTAAACTTAGTAAACTTAATCTAGTAAACCGGGGTAGAGTTGAGGATGGAGTATGAATACTTGCCTGCCCATACCATTAATTCGTTAGCTTGGTTAGCTAGTTGGACATAGCTGTGGCAGTCTCAATGTGGGATGCTGTTCTGGGAGATAAAGAAGTTTAACTTCACAAGCGTGAGCCCTGACATACCAGGAACAGAGGAGGGACCCTTATCCCTTTCACGTAGCCATAGCTTTGGTAAACAGGGAACACGCATTAACTTCTTTAGACTCCCACTGCCTGTCTGCTAGTACCTTAGTGGAGTTTGAGCTATTGATTTAGGTCTATAGATTGCTAAATGGGATGAGACTCGTCTGCCTGAGAGATCACCACCATCCTTTACCCCTGCTGTAGTCAGCAGAGGTGTGAAAGGCAGTTTCCTCTTTGGCATCCAGAAATTACTCTCCAAAGCATCATGAATGTGATAATATTCTGAGAGCCTGGGGTACCTGCTAGGGCAAAGGTTGAGAAACGGCTCCCAGGAGGAAGGTGAAGGAGTTCACTTGCTCTTTTTATTGCTCATTAAAGGTTATCTGTTAGTAATTGTTCTGTGCCACTGCATGGCCGAGTTAATGTATTGCTTACACAAAAGTACCTAACACTGATGAGTGGTCATCGCTGCATTATTGTAGGCAAGATAAACTGTAAGGCACCTGCGGCCCTCCTAATGGGGACCCTTAACTGGCACTAAAATAAAAAGAAACCATAGAATAAGTATTTTAGGTTTTGAAAGCACTTTTAACATTAATGCTATAAACTGCAATCAAGTGAAATACCCCTATTTTTAAGACACCTGTATATGCATATCCTCACTAAGCACCTTAGTTAATTCAGTCAATGGTAAAAAGCTTCAGAGAGTCTTAACAACATGAATTACTAATAGGACTAGCAAATTATTTTTAAGTTTTAAAATCCTGAGGACAAGAAATTATTTTTAAATTTGCTTGCTGCTTTAGTATTTTCTTGAAAATAAATAGAAGCATGTAAATATTTAATGTTAACGTTGTGGCAGAAATTAACATTTGCATATGTGGGGGTGGGAGGAAGATGGGCATTCATGTCATCAACTTTTGGCAGTTAATTTAGGTGGCTAAATAGGGAAGGTAATCTAAAGCTTCCTCTGTAATTAAGGACAAGTCAATGCACAATTCCTAAATTTGGCTCCTGTTGCAAATCACTCCCTAAAGAAACCTATCAATCTCCAATGACTACAACAATGTAAATATCCACCAAAGATTTAATGCTAATGTTTAATGCCAACATCAAAGAGCAGAACGTTTAGCCCTAAAATGTTTCATGTGATTAACTCTACACAGTATAAAGAACAATGACACTTTTCCCTCTTCATTACCGGTTAAGCTGCAACACAAAAAATTAGAACTAAGGATGAAATTTTGATCTCAGCTACACAAGGGAATATTTGGAATAATTCCACAGGAGGTCCACAGAGACAGATCATTAGAGTATTGGCTCTGAAATATTAACATCCAATTCCTCATTTCACAGCCATGATTAGAGGCTCTATGAACTTAAATAGACTCTTTAGCGAAGTAAATGGCATTTCTCCACATAAGCATCAGGGTTTACTAGCTCTGAATCCAGCCTGCTGACTCAGCCACTACTGCCTGAAAGGAGCTTGGGAAAAAAAAGAAATGAGCACTCTGTAATGCATTAAGAAACAGGGAACTCAAAAAAGAGAAATGCTTAGATGACAGACAGACAGAAAAGGTCAAAAGGACGGATGGTAAATAGATCCATCAGCAGGTATGAGATGGGAGATGCAGAAACTGAAGGGTTTGCTGCTGCAAACGCATACATGTGAGAGGTAAACCCAGATTCAATGGATAATTCTGTACAACAAGCTGTTGAAATGTAGGTAAAAGTTTAGGAGGGTCATCCTTAAAAAGAAACACTAAGAATCACAGTGACAGGACCTCATCCCTCAAGTTTTAAGCTCACTTCAGAAGAAGTGAGATTTAGCTTAAATATTCTGAAAAATACACTAACGGGCTAGAAGAAAGAGAGATTAAAAAGAGATTAAGCTACAGGTAAGCAAGTGTGTGTATGCATGTGTGTGCACATGTCTTCCTCTCTTTTCATTTCTCTGTGCCTGTATATGGCAGAAACCAGATGGAATAAGATATGAAACATCCCATTCTGCACTTCTACAATTTCACTCATTAAGATTAGAAAAATATCAGCAGTTCTGTGAATATTTTTCCTTAAAAGTTTTCTGTCTTTCTGTGTACGTGGATTCTTTTATGTCTGATACATGATTTAGCTCATTCAGTAAGGACAGGAATTCATTGGCCTGTTGACGTCATGCAGGAGCTTAAGATTTCCACCTCTCTGTCAAACATTTTTAAAACTGGCCAAAAACTGTTGACAGAGGACAAAGGAGCTGAAAGAAAATTGTCCAAAGAGATACTAATCTAGCAGACTCACGTAGCCTTTGTACATTTAGAAATTGAGCTAAAAATAACCTTTCCTTAATTAGCATTATTACTAAAATGGCCTGAGTCGTATGACTTACGCCGCTTGCTGTGAAAATGTAAAAGTACAGATGAAAAAGCAGCACGTTAGGGACTTTAAACTACAGCTGTCATTAAAGCCTGCTTTATTTTGTGGGTTGCTCTCACAAACAACCTACCTTATGAAAACATAAACCACAGCTTGTTATAAGCTAAAATTTAGGACATTTATATTGGTCCCACAATAAGAAGATTTCTGTGTCATTACTGTGAGCATGATTTAGTTGACTTATGTTCGCATGCAGACACCATTACGTAACACTTAGCTCAGACAAATGGCTCTGTTCTTGATCTTCCCTATTCGACTGTAGTTAATGATCAAATATTGTTAAAAATTGGGACACTAATTATCTGATGTCGACACGTTATGGATAATTAAGAATTGCTCACTCTGAAGCCACGCTAATTGTTTTCCACAGGTCTCCTTCTCTCGTCCTTGTGCCCTCAACAAGGCAAGCAGCTACAGGTTTATGCGTACATCTCTGTCACGTACTTTGTCACAGAACATACATCACCCTTTCTGGCGCATCCCCGATTAATTTTGCTGGCTTGCAGCAATTATCCCTCCCTTTGTGACTGACCTCCTGGTAAATGGAGTGCATGATAGCTGGGCAATTTTTTCCTGCGTATTTTACCACTTAATTGATCCTTGTTGGCTGCCCACAATAGAATATACTAAACTTAAGTCATAAAATGGTTGAAATTGAGAGAAAGTGGTAATCATGTTTTAGCAATTGTAGTTGACAGCTGTAAAAATCAGATCTTGATAATGTTCTCTCATTTACCCTATTACTTGGATCAGTTGGTTAAAGCTGTTAATGATCCTCTTGGATCAATGTCTTTTGCTTGTAGCTATAATTTACTGCATTGGTGGATTAGTACAGATGTTTTCATAGATAGCTCTGCATCATTCCACCAGATTGCTGTCTGCATCAAATTTGCTTCCATTCATCACTAACGAAGCAAAGAAAAAGATAATCAGCATCTCCTATCTTAACATTAACTATTGAACTCAGGATAACACTTTTATTGTTGTCAATTTGCAGCCTTCAACCATGGCTTCCTCAGTAAATTGCCCTGAGAATTTCCTCTAGAAATAGATCCAATTATATATTTTTACTATAACAGAGAAAGACTACAGAAATGCTGTATAAAACTGTGCAAAACAATTCATACACTAAAGAGTAGTAGATATAACGGTTCAGTTAGGAATATGCCCTATGGAGTCAGGGCTGGTTCTATCACATGCAAAGTAGAGGAAACTACATAGGGCAGCAACGTCAGAGATGGCAGTCATTGGCCAGACTTATTAATTACTCAAACTATTCCAGCACCTGAAAAATCTGCTGTCACCCATGGAGCTGTCAGAGTGGGTAAGTTAGCAATGGCTACTGCTATTAGGGAAGATGTCTCCCCTTATTACCCCAGTAGCATCAGAAGGATCGAGCCCAGCTCTTCATAGACCTTTATTTTGCCCTGACTTTCCAACCCATCTTGGCTATTCTCACCCTTACCTGCCAGAAGTGAACTTCATTCTTGGGCCATTAACACTGCCAGAAGGCCACAGGGCAGAAGGGGAAGATTTGTATTTTTCACCTGAGGGCCCGTTTAGCCAAAACCCCACTTTTCCTTCAAAAAAAGCAGGCTTGCTGGCACATGCAACAAACAAAAAATAAGTAACCGATTAAAATATGATCTGTTCCAAAAGAGCAGCAGCAGAATCTCTGATTCCATTTCCAATGAGAATATATATATATATATAATGCAAACTGGAAACACACTATCTTACAATGCTGGACAAATCTACATGGCACCTCTTTCTAGACAGTTAATTATGAGACTGAACTTCATCCCTAAGTGGTGGACTCAAACCTTGCTTTAAGAAAGTTCTTGATTCAAGACATTCTTCGTTCCTTCCTGCAGTGCATTTTTGGCATACTAACTACACTAGCTGGGACAGACTCACCACAAAGGTCTTCCAGCTATTAAACAGGCACTAGTGTGAGCAATGTCTCCTATCTAGAAGTTGCATGTTTAGCTACTCTATCGTTTAAGTTTAATGGAGAAACTTCTTCAGCTCTCTGTCTCTTCTCTCTTTTAAAGATTTCCACAGGAGTCATTACAGCAGTCTGGCTCCATGCCATGCTGTCATCAAATGCTTCACTCTATAAAGATGTTACAGTTAAAGAATTTTTTCATTTACTACATACAGCCTCAATAAGGATTTCACATTTGGTGGTACTTACGCATTTGCAATAGTGCCTTTCAGTAGTGATGCTCGTTTCTCATCAAAAAAGCATCTGTGCACTTAGAGGGTTTTGTTTGTTCTAATAACAACAGTACATGAATTCTTCAAAAGGTCTCAAACAAACCATCACATATTAGGAAATTCAGGGACAAAATTTCTAATGTCTTATTTTGCTACAAATATGAACATACTCTTTTTCTTTGAATTTTGCTCTTTCTAGGCAAAATAACAAAGAAATGAAACACCTTAATATTAAATTAAACTGTACTGAAGTAAGATCTCAGAACTCATGAGTACAGTGGGTTTTGGCTAGATTAATTCTAACCCTATGTATTATTCTGTCCTACTGATACCAATATTTCAAAGTTTTGTTTATTGAAGGAGTTCAAAACTGTTTTGTAAATACTGAAAACCAAATCTTCCTTGTGCTTTTATGAGGCCAGCTCTGTGTTGTTATTAGCTACAAATAAGAAACAGGAAGATTAACCAAACAAATGTAATATATGACTGAGAAATTTGATGACTGAATCAGAACAGACCTTTCTTTTTGCCAGTTTCCCTGCTGTGTTTCTCTTTTACTGTTAGGTCACAATGTAGCCATGACAGTGTTTCACATAAAATTATTTCCTATGGAAATTCTGAAGTTTCCAGACAAATATTTGCCTACATTTCATAATCATCATGACGTTATTTTGGTAAGAGAACGATACATGTGGCCAATATATCAAAGAAACAACACTGAGTTCCTGAGATCCTACTGATGGAGTTCAGCACTGTTCTAGATCCTGCATCCAGTTACCACACTACAGTTCACAGGAAGCCAAAAAAAGGAAGATCTGGACGTACAGTTCTGCTGCCAAAATCAAAGGTCTATGGAATTGTATTTTTCTTTGCACATGAGTTAATTAGCTACACTAGGCTGTGTATCACCATGTATAAACGTATCAAGTGATTTATTGTCTTTGTACTGCAGGTATCTTGAAAGTCTTTGAGGTTGGCCAGGTCTTCGCAGAATTATGTATAAGTGTCCCCAAAGAATATAATAAAGCTCAAAGAGCACTGCTATTCCGTTTCTACTCTGTTCAAAAGGACTTATGGCCATGAGAAATAATCTAACTATGCATGAAGTCAAAGAAGCCAGGCATATTTATGAGGGGCTAAAAACCCACCCAGCAGGTGTCACAAGTCACAGTGCTCTTTTATTCTACAAAGCCTTCTGCAATTGGTCATAGAAAATGTGATGTTAACACACATATTTTCTTTTCAAGGTCAGGATTAATTTTTCATCACTACTTTTAAGATGACAATTGGTGTTAACTCATAAACATCGAGGAGATGTCTGGCTCGTGTTTGTAACATTAGAAGAAAAAGTGGCCCCGAGTCCTTTGTGTCACATTAGCAAACCAATCTCTCCTTTCTTTGGCTAAATTGTACTTCATATCCCTCGTTTTCTCCCTCGAGTACATAGTTATTTACTGCATAGCTGGTGAAATTATGCTTTAGTAGTGTGCATTTGACTGTGGTGACATACCCTGCTACTTCAATAGCTCAGTGCCTGGGAAAGTTAACAGCCCTGTGGCTGTCATGCTTCTCCTAGCAGGTTGCTACCAAACATTTACATACACAGAAGCTTAATCTGACCATTTCTAATTCAGAGCTTTGGTTCTGTGAAGCTGAAGCTTTACTTTGTCTTTGTGTAGCTACACTAGAGTGTAGCTTCCCACTATTTTTATTTCTAAATAATGTAAAATTCACGTAGTCTCTACTAGAAAAACTTACTTAGTTTCTTAGCAAAAACTATTACATACATCTCTTTCTAAAAAGCTTTTATGGTAAAGCTGGACAGGCAAGAGTTCTGATACCCATTTGGAAAAAAAAAAAAAAATCTTTTATTTTTAGTATAGTAAAAAAAATAATTTCAAATTACATTCACCCACAAACTGATGTGCAAAAACCTGCTACAGTCAGACTCAAAATGTGATAAGAAGTTAAAGTTTTCTTTCAGGATGACAGAGTGCCCATTGCTTTGGTTCCTGTGTGTTCTGATAGAGCATAAGGTTCAAATCCTGCTCCTATTGAAGTCAATGACAAAACTTCCATTGACTTCAGCGGTGCAGGATCAGACCCTAAGCAACACAGCTAACATCTGCTTTCTTGCTTTCTTTTTTATCTTTCAGTGAAAAATATTAGAACAAATTAGAACTAAATATTAGAAAAAAATAATTACTATCAGTTGGCTAATCTGTGGTAAGTATTCCTATAAAACATTGCTTTTCATTTCAAATGTATGTATATATTCTGTATATGTATATAAAATATTATCAAAACTGTCAAATATCATATATGCCATATCATGTTATATCCTATATAGATGATTCCTTCTTTGTGACAATCCTAAAAAAAATTTAGCCTTTAGCAAGCTCACAACAATGCCCCAACCTAGCAATTCTACAGTATCTCTATAACCTTGTGGATTTCACTACATTAAATATGACCTGATACAATCAGTGAATGAACAAACTGCTTTCCCTGATCTGATGCCATTTGCTATACAGAGCTTGGGATTCTAATCAAGTTTTTCTCCATCAGTTTAATTCAGGCATAAATTCAGTTACCGCCTATCAAAGTATCTGTGATACTAGTCCAGGTTAATGTGACTGCAGATCAATAGGCAGTCTTAGCTCCACAGAAATAATGCAATCCATTTTTTAAATGTACTGAAAAGACATGTAAAAAAATGGATGAATAGTAACTACCACATGTAATTAATTTCTACTCTAGTTTTACCCTTTTCAGTTGGTGGCCATGGAGTGCAGAACATTTATGAAACTATGCTGTCTGCCTCCAGTTCTAGAAAAAAGTTAAAACAGATTAAAATATACCTTAAATATTATTAAGAATAACCACTAACATCTTTGTAGCTCCCATTAAATAAACTAAGCAAAAGGGTAACCCAAAATGCAATCATCATAACATACATGCTTCTAAAAACCACGGCTTAATGAAATCAGTTAGGGAATATTAGTTTTGAAAAGTGACTTTTTCTATAAAATAATTCTGCCAGCTCAACAGGTAGAATGCGTTTGGTAAAAAGAAAAGAAAGACATTTTTTATAATCAGAATTCTTTTCATATGAAGCATCTTTTTAAAATATATATGCAGATGATGAAGCCATATCAATGTGGGAAAGCTGATCTACAGTTGAAGGCGAGAAGATGAAGCATAGCTCAAAAAGTAAAGTCATTAGTAGGAAATACTGAATGAAAACTGAAGCTAAAGGAAGTCCAGTGAAATGGGAAAACATAGAAGCAATGTTAAGTCGAACACTGAAGCTATTTGTAATAAGCTGTCATGTATTGCCAGAAGTGAACACTGGATGGAAGGAGTAGATGAAGGTAGATTAACACAACTTGGCGGCAGAATGGGAAGACACCAAAATGGTCTGGGGAAAGGAGAAAAGTGAGAAAAGGACTAGAACGGTGAGGTCAAAGCAACTGGGAAAGCCATAGGCATAAATCTTCTTGATTGCTGCCTCTGCTGGGGGACAGCTCATTGCTGAAGAAAAGTCGAGCTTAAGTGAGACTGACAGGGAACAGGAAACAAATAGATGGTCAATAGCGCAGAGACTATGAAAGAGGAGACTTTAAAAAATGAGTAGAGATAATTGAGAGCTGGGGAAACTGCGAAGAGAAGCAAAGAAGAGAAAAATGATGAGCAGCAACAACGAAAGGAGAATGTAGAGTAGGGGAGAATGCAAAGTGAATCCCCTGTTCAGAAAGACCTCAGAAGTATGTAAGAAAGGCAGAACCCATCAAACAGCTTTACGTAAGGGATAGCTGGTTTCCTTTATGCATTCAATCACTTCTTCTTGCCATGTAAATCAACCATACTGCTGGTAATAGTCTTGATTTTATAGCATGTAATGTGTTTTCTGCTCAGGTTGCTGTGATAATGCAACTTTCAAATATTCAGTTCCCCCCCTCTTTTTTTTTTTTTTTTAAGCTGTGAATTTAGGGACCTGTTTTTTGTAGGAAAAGGTCTGAAAATTGAACTCTGAGATGTAAAAAAAAGGAAAAGCAAATCAACATATACAAAATAAACTGTTACTAAAAAACTTTTTTCAAGAGTAAGCCTTGATTATGGAACTGAATCGGGGTTTTTTAACCACTTCACGTTGTCGGCATTAAGTGCATCTTAAGGCACAGCATGACCTAAGAGTGCTGTGAAGAAGCAGTGAGCATTAGCAAGTGCTCCCTGCATAAGAACAGGGAGTACATTTAGGAACAGGTATATTGGCATTACATTTTAACTTTTGTTTGTCATGTTTGGTTATGGTAATAAGATATGATGAGTGTCCCCTTGGATATGATTTTTTGTTTCCAATGATTATAAAGACAACTTAAACTGGCTCAGGACAGATACTTATATTTTCTCAAACCCTGACATATGTTGGGATTCATCCAACCTATGTTAAATTTTCTCAGTCAGGCTAGGTTGGGTGAATATCACCCTTTATCAGAGACCAGTCCATTGTCCATTCAGATAAATTCCAGAGGAAAAGGATGTAGAAAGTCAATTTTAAAAACACGCTGTCTTTGCAAAAGTGTCAACAGAAAAATTATACACTTGTTACTGAAACTCTTTTTTTTTTTTTTTTAAAGGTTTGAAAGTGCATAAATGCCAAAACCTAACAAATATTCTTCTGCTGTGAAACCTACCCGACTCCATCAACCTTTTGACTGTTGTATGGAAAAAAATGTAAGATTTGGAAAGGAATTTGATGGATCAAAAGGAACTACCAGTACCACTGAAAGGTAAATATCTTATTAGGAAAGTGGTAAATTTATCTTTGGTAAACAACCATTCAATAAGCTTGCAAAGGTAGTGTTCGTCAGCTCTTTGCTAGCTGCAGCTCTTCAATACAGTCACCTATTGTAACTGGGGCTTAGTCACATTTAAATCTGAATTCTACAAGGATGCAGGAGTTCACATAGATCAGCTTGCAATACTGGGATGACATCCTGTATTCCTTATATGATGCTGGATAGGCAAGATATGAAACAAGATGGTTTATTCCTGGGGGACTTAGTGCACTTAATCTTTTACCTCCGATTCCAGCTCAGTTCTTTCATGCTTTTGTCAAAAAACAAAACAAAGCAAAACAAAAAGCCTCACGGTTCTTGGCTGCAGCATAAAAAATATGCCATATGACAACTGATAGCCTAGTCACAAAGTCTTTTTAACAAAAGGAATGAATAGCAATGTGTCATATGTATATACGTGAGCAATGTGAAATGCTACCTACCCACTTGCAGTCATTTTATTGTGTTATTTCCACAAATATAAATAGTTTTTTATCAACCACCTGGTTCTTTTCTGTGACATGCTCTCTTTGACTCATCAGAAGCTTGTTATATGTGGGTGAAGAAACACTGAATGTATTCCATAACCCCATTCTTTTATCAATAATTTCCTGTTATCATTACACAATGATTTGAATTTTGTGAATATGGTCACAAAGGATCAATTCAATTAAACCAGAACTACAAAGGGAAAATCTCACTGCAAGCCTCTGTGCAACTGGTGAACCCAGTAATTATATATAGCCACCTATTGTGCTAGCATAATAACATGTGAAGAAGGTTTAGTTAGACACATTTACACACATAAAAAGCAATATGGGCATAGAAAAAGTCATTTTTGCCGAAAGGATAGAACAGTCACACAGTAACAAATGAGAGCTGCATGAATTCTAGTTTACTTGGCTATAAATAAATCCAACATTTTCTTTCTCTCCATGGTAAAATAAAATAGGAGCACAGAAGCATAACAGTCTCCTTTGAGCAACCAGTCTCTTTCTGTTCAATTATAGTCGTCAATCTGTTCCACCTAAAATATTTTCCTCCTTGAGAAACCAAAGAAATCAGTATTAGGATCCAAAACATGCTGTTGCAAAAATAATGTAAAAGAGGTCTTTCCTTTTGGTGAATGCATTTGTTCTGAAAGACTGTATTTTCTTTAACATGAATTTTGTAATTTGGGTGAGAAAAAAAATTGCAGCATTTATAGGGCACTTTTAATCAGAAAATCTTGAAGAGCTTGGTAAAGAAAGGTAAGGGTTACCATCATTTTACAGACAGGGAAAACTGCAACAAAGAGAGCTTAAAGCCTTTTTTTCCTACCGCCCCCAAATTCCTATGTATATTCTTTTTAGATGTCCAACTGGAAGCCTTTAAATCCTGATATTCAGAAATGCTAAACAGACAAAGCTTCAGTTGTATGAACACCCTTTCTCTCAGCAGTGACGGTGTCAGATTCTGTAGCACTGGGACAGGCTCTCCAGTATATAATCCCACAGCAAACTGGAGAGCAGGGAAGGAACAGAGTCAGGTCTTCTGCTTCCTGCTCCATGCTCTTACAAAACTTATCTAGGAGGATGTAGGTTTTTCCATCACTTGAAATCACCAGATGAAGTCTAGATGTCGTCTCCAATATATATGCAAGCTATAGTTTCACTAATATCTCTGGGCTTGATGTGAGGATAATTTTATAAAATCGTATAGCTTGTATTACTTATAGCACAAGATAACCATATTATGTCTTCTGGCCTGAAAACCCCTACAAATCTATGACTCTGAGAACACAAGAGAATTAACTATAATGAATCATCTTGGGGGTAACACAACAAACTTCTCATTAAGGCTTTTTCATCTTCCTGAGACGTGATACTAGCCACCAAATTGCACTCTTTTCCTTTACCCTGTGTGCCACTGAACCATCAAAGCACATACAGTAAAGCCAATTCAATTTAGCTAAATAGGAAAAAGTCCAAATCCTCTTCTTCATGTGGTAGTTCTGTACAGACATCTACAGAGAGCAGAACACTGTCCACCTGTGCACGTTTGAAGAATTACAGAGAATTATTTTAAAGATGAAAAATCAAGGTGTCAAAATAATACAATCTGTGGTGCAAAAATAGTTTCAGGGTAAGTTCTCTGTGCTCAAAATCTCATCATAAACTCCAAGAACTGAACGAGCACAGAGACCAATACTTTTAGCCACAAGGACGGTTCCAAAATAATATAAAATGTGCATTTGGCATCCAGGAAAGCACTATGGGGAAATTAAATATCCCATAAATATTCCAGCCTAACTTCAACAACTATACAAACTGTCCTAGGTTTGGGGGGAGGTAGGGAAGGTTTTGAAGTAAATTTCTTGTCTTTTTTTTTTTTTCAGATGACCATCTTTATAGTGCAAAATAACTACAGTTGCTCCTATTTGTTCATTGCCCCTGTACAGTGAGTTTGTCCTCAGTTCAAAGTGTTACTGTAGGGGATCATTTCTACTGCACTAAAAAAGAATAGCTCGATCACAGTCACTAAAATTTCCTCCAAGATGTATGAAGTATCCTTTAAAACATTGGTTAGCTGTTCTTACAGCAAGCATCAGTCTTTCACTTCATATTTTCTTTTAAAGCTTTTCTTCGGAAGCCAGATCTTGCAATTAATGCTTGGTTTAAGATCTTTTGTTCAATGTATAAAAGGTTAGTTTTACTATCCTCTCTTAAAACCCACAGTGCACTATTGCAGATTCAGAGGTCTGCAATTTTTACCAACAAGCAACTCGTCGTTTCAGAAACCTAAATCAGAGAATTCTTTTTTTTTCACTCAGCATGCAGACAACTAAAGCCCTTTTTTCCCCTGGGGTGATATGCTAGTTTGATTTTATTTTCCCTGACATTTCACCTGTCAGATTATGATAAGTAGAAGAAACAAAGAATAATCATCACATTCTCACCGAATCTTATAATCAAATACCTGGAAATAGAAGATAAATTAGAAACATTATCCTGAGGGAAAACATTAACACTGAAAACACCATCAGATATCCAAATCATCTTCCAGTGACCTAGGACTCCCATACAGGTTTAAAAAATTCAGCAAGGAAGCCTGCACAGGACTGTCACATCTACTTTTTTTTTTTTTTTAATCTTCAGATACGAGGGAATGACCTACAATGATGTAAGAAGAAAAAAAAAAGTTGCAGAGTTAAGAAAATCTATTTAATAATAAAGCTGTATGTCTTCTTTAAGTCTTTCACGAATGCTTTCTGAAAGCAAACCTGAGGCCAAGAAACAGGACAGGTTATCATGAAATAGTATAAGCTCAAATTAACTAGTTGGCAAGGTGAAAAGATTAATGAGCCAGAACACACCAAACATGCTCCTGATTTACTGCATCTGTAGTTTGCATGTTCCCAATTTCTCTCAGTCTCACCGTGTTGAGATTCATAAGTGATGAAAACTTACCTGCTTGACCAGTGGTAATACTGACAGCTGCAAAAAGCCTCTGGGAACGACTCAAGTCAGAAACCCCGTTCACAGCTTCAACTTCAAACGTGTAGTTAGCATGAGCTAGCAGGTCCATGACAGTGACATAGTTATCTACTAATCCAGTTTGCTGGGGCATATATCCAATGTTACTCCCACAGGGAACACATTCACCCTGCTCCCAGCTGCACCTCTTGCACAAAATGCGGTAGGTCACATCATTTCTTCCCCCGTTGTCAGCAGGAGGACTCCACTCCAAACTCACGGTAGTCTGGTTGATATTGAAAATGAGGTTCTGTGGTGCCGATGGAGGTCCTATGTAACACACAAAAAAGTCCAGCGTAACTGCACAGAGCCACGGTGGGACGTGTAGCTAGCATTTTAATTACTGAGACAGAAGATAGTCGAAGCATTTTTCTTCACATAAACATTTCGTTATTTTTAGTACAAGCTGCATAAAAGCTTCCTTGAACTCACTTGGCAAGATCTTTATTTATTTTCCATTAAGGCATCAGAATAACAATTGTCTGTGTACTTCTGCAACTGACTTTTGCCGTTTCTCTTCTGTGCAATTAAAAGGATTGGTTAACGTACTTTAAAGGTTTTCTTTTATAGTCTTCCCAAGTATGGGATTTGTTCGTCTCTTTTAAACATACCGCACGAACTGCTTCTAGTCCTTTGTTATCAGCTCTGATATGATTTACAGAGATATTTGGTGCTGCTTTGGATTTAGGAGACTTCCACTATTTGAACCACCAATCTGTGTAGGCTAGCCTATTTGCAGTTAGGAGGTTAAGCCAGATACAATTACAGTTCAATCAAAGCTCAGATCCGCACAGGTTACTTTTCATTTTTCATGTTACTCATTTTGGTATTATATCACATAAAGCACATTGTCTACAACAATTTTACAGCCATGGGAAAACTATGCCTGTATTCAGTCTATTACAATGAGTTACACACTTACCCACCATGCAATGTTTTCCAATGTTATATCAAGCAAACATGCAAATTATTTATGCTGATTCTATATTCACTGCCAACATTTTTTCCCCTCTGCCTTTCAATTTCATTTACTGTTGTAAATGTACTTTTCAAATATAGAAAAAGCCAACCGAAACCACTAGCTACAAGTGGCTGCACCTGGTTGGTTAAGCAATGTCCTTTACCATTAAATTCATGACTGACTCACTTGTGCATGCGACATATGGTGGATCAGAAGGTGCTCTATAATAGCTATCTTCACAATCGCATCTTGAAGATCCGTCCTTGTCAGAGAAGCTGTGAGTAGGGCAGCGAGAGCACTGCAGATCTTGTGAGGAGGATTTGTAGAACCCGCGGCCACAAGCTAAAACAGAACAGAACAAATTAAGGTTTAGATTTGCACGGACTATTATTCTGATCTTTTTTGCCTCTGTCACGAGGTACACGTTCCTGTAAATGTCTGAACTACCCATTCTGTTACGCTGGCGCAAGCAAGATACTATGCTCACAATGTCTTTTTCTTCAGTTGATGCTGTTAATGATTTTGTGGCATTTTTATGAGTTCAGGCATACACTACAAATACCTCAGCAGTTGGCAGCACAATATTTTAACACAGAGGGCCACAGAAATATAACAAGCATCTGTTTTTCACCAAAGGGGAGTGCAATAATGGTGTGAAACAGCTGGATGCCTGCAATAGGCCTAAACAAGGGAAAAACAGTCTGGAGAAGCTCTGCTCTAATGCCACTGAAGTGTTTCTGGAATCTGAACTAGTTGATTTGGAATTAATGGAGCAAAAGTTACTCCACTGATCTGAGAAACCCAAAGAAGCTGAAACCCACCAGTGAAGCCTGATCCCGAGGGAAAAATGAGGCGTGAACACTTGTTGGACAGACGATGCTGCTAGGAACAAGCAGAAAGAGTAGGAGGGCTGACAACGCAAGCTGCACAATTGGTTTTTCCAGTTTCACAGAGAGAGACAACCAGGCTGAAATGAATTTACTAAAACTTTCAAGGGAAAGTCAAAAGGTAGATAATTGGAAATACTCAAAGAAGATAATTTCATACTGTGGTTTGCCCGCTGTGAACCTATGGAAGTAGAAAATGTGTCGTGTTCCAAAACTGATGTTTAGAAATACTTCTTTCAGCTACTGCCACAGTTCCCAAAGCAGAAACACCCATAGAACACACCTATAATGACACTCACAAGCAGAGAACTGCAACCTAGACAGCCAGCTTAAGAATGGATAAACTATGAGAGCTGTAGGGGATGAGGAAGAAGGAAGTGGGGATCAGACAACCTAAAACTGGAAACAGATTAAGGCTCCATTTCAGCACTGAGGTTATGGGCAAACTTACAAACACTGTCAACATGAAAAACAGAACACAAAAGCCATCCAGATCTTCCTAATAAAGCAGAGGCTTTTTCAACCACACTATTTTATTCTTTTTTCCAGCCCTAACAGACAGGCTAGCCTTCTTAAGCCATCACCTGTATGCAAAGAACAGGGACAGCAGTTGAAACTTAGTATTGGGTATCAAAATATTAAAGCTAGTTAAATAGTCATTCTGAATTCAGAGAGAGAAAATTTACTTTGGTTATATTCATATTTGCTTGAATATTTTCTCAGAACAGAAGTGCAAAGTATCCAAAGACACTGATATTTGGAACAGTTATTTCAGTTGTCTGGTACTGCAGTGATGGAAAGAGCATGAAAACAAGGAGCTTTACCCAAATCTCACTGAAGTCAATGAGGAGTGTCTTTGACTTTAATAGCCTTTGGACTGAGCCCACAGATGACTCTCATCAATCTGATGAATTTTAGGCAACTGAGAGAAAAATAATGATGGTAAAAGATAACAGTAGATTAAAGTTGATGAATTAAGTAAATCAATAGTGGATCATACCAGTATAAAATGATAGGAAATTCTGGCCCTCTGTTACTCTCTATCAATATACTAACTTTGTAAAGAAAAAATATGCCTAAGGGACAGAAATCACCGTAACATTTAGTGTTTGTTATGCTGAAAAAAAAAAGTGGATGGATGCTCAAATACCTGGCAGAGAAAATTAGCATGCAAAGCATGTGCCCTTCGACTTTGACAAAGGGGCACGAGTTTTCATTAGAAGAAAATCTAGCCCTGCTTGTAAAACATGCTAAAGTTTGATTCTACCACAGCAGCTGTTATATATGCTATTTAGAAAAGACGACAGAAAGAATTTTGGAGAAACACTTTGGATAAACATGACCTGTGAATTCGTAGTTGTGGCAAATTTAACTCAGAATCGTCCTTTTACACCTTCATTCAAGGTTGTTTCAGAACTTCCTCACCAAAGACAAAGAGCACAAAAGCTGAACTGATTTGTATGCATGTACCTTAAGACATATATTTAAACTTCTGTCTGCTCTTTCAGTGCTTGCAATTGAAATGTAGCTAAAATTACCAAATAATAGTTTCCTGCCTTTCTTAAATAGTCATGTTCCTCTCATACCGAGAAAAACACTGGACAAATACACCAGGTCTTCCAGCACGTAGCCCTCTGCAAAGCAAAGAGCAACTTAAAAGGCAAAGATCCCTACTGTGTTTCCAGTCTGTCCTTCTCAGCAGGGAACATTACAAAGCAAAGACGCAGAGGGTAAAATAGAGATTTCAGACAGAAATAACAAAACGTAAACAGAAAAACCCCTTTTCATTTTTTTCCCGATGACTTGATCAAGACATTTATATGCTTAGTCACTTACTATTTAAAGTAAGTGTGCGTTTCTTATTAGAGTTCAAAGGATCTGAATGTCTGTGACTAGTTTACATGACTGAAAGCCATTTATTCTCCCACACAGCATACCACAGGCAGCAGGTTCAGGCACTCGTACCATGCTACCATTCCATTAGCTTTTTTTTCCAGTAAGAGGCTTGTGACAACATTTAATAACCACCCCTTCAACATATACACCCCATAAATGTAAGGGCCAGAATATTCCAGCATTGAAATTTTTTACAGTACGAAAACAGTGCTTTCAAAAAGGATTTTTAAAAACTTTCTAGTTCTTTAGAAATGAAGATACGCAGGGGTACACGTCATAATTATTGGAGGAAGACAACTACATTATTTTCCCTTTTTTCTTCATAAATTTAAATTTGTCACCAAAATTTGTTTTTTCAGCCTAGCAGTGGAATACTTCTATTGCTTAAAAACTGAGGTGCTATAAATCTTTATCTGTTTTTAACATATATCACTGTCCTTGCCAAGAAACTTACAACTGAAAACTCTACCAAGACAGTGTTGCACGGACCAGTTACAAAGGTGTGATAACTTGCCAGTGAGCCATTACAGATCACAGATGGGAAAGATTCATTCAAAACCACTTTTTTGGACTCCTTTTTTTCCTGCCTTTTGTCCTATCTTGCTGAATTACCATGCTGAATTTTTTTGTATTACAAGTAATTTAAATACATTGTTTTGTGCACAGTACTCACTTGAATACACGTTTAGCATATGCCACTGCAGTCAGTGCAATCACAAACATTTTGAGCCACTGTGTTTGGTATCATTTAAGGGCCTATGCAAATACTGTAAATAATGGAATATTGCAAAGCCACAAGTAAATACTGAGGAATTAACACACACTACTAAGAACTACGATGCCACATCTGTGGCACAACAAGGCATTAGCTGTTGTAACTAGAGATGCTGACTGCAGCTTATGTAGAAAAATAGCAGCTTCTCTGCTGTGAGCTCATCACATGCCTTAGCCGCCTGGTAGAGATCAAATAATGTATATTTTTTGTTTCATATTTATAAAAAAAAAAAATTCCCAGAAACTCTGGAAGGGGGAACGAAGGCAGATGTAGAGAGCAGAAAACAGCAGTCTAGAGTCCCACTTGTGGGACAGGAAAAAGGAAAAAAGGGACGTGTCAAGTACTGTTCATTTTTATGTAACCTTTTCACTATAAACAGTAAGGAGATTCATTTTGCTTCTAGGAGAGCTAGGGAACTTAAATTGGGAGGGATGATGGAAATATGGTGAGGACTATGAGTGACATGTAACAACTGATGTTTATGTAACCAAAGGAGAAAGAGTAAACAGTTGTAGGGCAGTGGCACATTAATCAAGAAAAGTATTTGCTACTACAATAATACAAAGAAATTAAAAGAAGAAGTCTCCATTTGTAGAAGTGCAAGGCTTCCAGGTGGCATCGCAACTTAAGACTTAAAGGGCACGCAATTGTTTCAGCATGTTAGACACTCGATTGAACATGGCTTTTGATAATAATTTTTGAGTTTATATGAAAATAATGAAACATAATGAGCTGCAAGGAGGTGACTGCACTAATTACTGTTTGATCCCATTATAATAAGTAGACTGGTGTGAGGGGAGAAGAATAAAGATGACATACTGTGCTAGCAGAGCAAGAGAGCTTGCCTGTTTACTCGTTTGCTCACCATTCCCCGAATTTGCCATCACGATTAAGTTTTAGTGGTGTACATGACATAGTTTCATGCACACTGAAGAAGATGAAGCTAATGTTTAAAACCCAATACTTTTTCAAAGTCAGCATCAAAGGATGGCAAAGGAGTAATCACAGAGTTTCAACAACAGCAGTATTACTTACGGACTTGGGGTGACAGCCTGGTCCCGCTGAGAACCACGGCAAAATGACTGCCCACCTCCTGCGAGCTCAGGTTTTCCCCTGGGTTCCTCCCGCCTCTTCACTTGAATAAAGTAAGTTGACTACGTGTTAAAGTGATCTCACACATTGTGTTTTGGCGTACAGGCAGTGGCTAGAATTTGTTTTATAGCTGTGTGGACATAAGCCTCTATTCTTGCGATTTGTTTTGTGTTATCTTAATCAACTCCCTACCTTTCTGCCCTTCCCAAGCCTGTGAACATTAAAGACAATTCAGCTAAGCCCCTTTTCACAGAAATTATGTATACACAAGGAGTTTGTGCAGATGTTTCCTGGATGAAGTTATGCAGCTGCAAAGACTTTATTAATTATAAAATGCAAAATGGATTGTTCTGTAATTGGAACTCTCTGGGGCTCTGATACATTTGAAAATTAACATACATATATGTATGGTCAGGACATAGATGGATGCTGTTAGATTATTTATTACAGATGGATATTTTAGCTAATGCAGAAAGAAGGCTGGTCTTTCTCCACTGGAGCTTTCAAATATTTGCTTCATATTAATGTCTATGGTTCCGTAACTCAGGACTGAAAGCACAGCTTGCAGAAACAGTACTCCCACTGCTAGTGTTGCTGACCTCATCTGCGATGGACAGGTCCAGAATCTTTATTTTAATCCTATTGACAGTGCCTCAGTGGGAGTAATTATAACAGTCGGCCACAAATCCAGACCTCCTGTCACTGATATATTAGGGTTTTTCACAACAAAAATGAGCAGCAGACAAGGAGGATGAAAACAACATGGGGTAGTGATTATAGCAAGATTTGTCAACCCCCTTCTGTATTAACCTGCTACAAACATATGACAGTTTGGCATGGGAGACACCAGAAATACAAAATGTTTAATCTTCCGCAGCATCAAAAATAAAATTTTGAAAATAACTTGAGGGGCGTTGCTCTCCTACGAGACACATGGCTGGTAGATCACAACATCAGCCACAGGCACTTTTTAGGCAATGTATCTGAAAAGTTTAGATAAACTGAAAGCAGACCATTATAAAATAATTCCCAAATGTGGGTTTCAATGTGAAATATTAGACATAAGAAATCCACTAACAAAAGGAGACTTTATAACCTCTGATCCCCTTTCCCAATAATTTGTGTACTTTCAAGTCATGACTATGTTTGAAACTGTAAATTACTTTTATAGTGAGAGATGGCATGTGTTATGCCTTCTCTGGCACCTAATATATATTGTTTTATAAGGAGCTTAGACTGTAGTATTTGATTTGTCTAACTACTATGCAATGATAAATGTCTAGCTGAAAAAGATGTTTATTTTCGCTTGATTTTTAAACTGCAATAGCATCTAAAGAATATTCATGTTTCAACCCAGGAATTATGTTGTATGGCTTAGCCAGAGTAAACTCAAGATTCTTAATTGTGCCTTAGCTACAGTGTGAATGATATCTCTAAATAGGGCTGTCCCATGGCTGCATACCAAATCATCCACCAAATGTTTGCTGTTGCTTGTCAGGAATCTCTCAGACCTCACATTCATTTCCCAAGCCTAATATGTCCTTGATGTCCAAAGTCCTGCTAATGTCTTTTGAGAGATGTTCACATACTGCTGTTCACACAAATAGATTCAGAAGTAGAATGCTTGCTAAGTAATAGTAACTTATTCCAATTTTTCTACCAAATGAAGTGAAACCTTTACCTATGTACAAATCTGATTAAAAAAAATGAGTATGCCATTGTGTGTGCCTTTTTAACTTACCTAGTTGCAATGAAACATAGACACAAAGAAATACTCTGGTGTTTTCCTGGCTAATTTATACACAAGGACAAGGTAATCAGGTTGAAGAACATATCCCACAAATCAAAGAACACTCAATGTCACTATACTGTAACAGCAAAATTACTTCGAATCTAATGATTCTGAATAAGTACATAAAAGATTACATTTAAATGGCAATTAAAGAAACTCTAGCATCGTCTGAGCAGAATTGATTAACTGGGTAAGTTAAAAGCTGTGCACTGAGGCTGTAACATAATGTTACTCTAAATTTTCAGTTTGCAAGGACTTGGGCATGTGCCTCTCATTAACTTTCTTGGGAACCACAAATATAAAGCCACCATGAAAGTTTGGAGGAAAATTAACATGAGAGACGCAAAGACACAAAAAAGCAGACAGATGCAACTCTATTACTGAACAGAATTCAAAAGTGAAATGAAAGGAGGAAAGATACTCTGGAGTTCCTATTCATTCTTTTCCTTTTTTTTTTTTTTCCCCCCCTTTTCTTCCACCATGACCTTCCCTCAAGATTAGGTTTGCAAGGTGCTCAAGTAGCTTCTGCACAGACTTGAATGACAGCTCAACTGATGAGCCAGATTGGAAGCAAACACTCCACACTTTGCAGGACATGGCGTAGTTTCATCACAAAAAAAATTAATCCATGCCTGAAGTTTTGTCAGCAGTAGAAATTTTATCTGTCTTCCTCAGATGGTTCTCAACCAGTTGGAGAATTAATGGAAAAATGCATTTGATTTGCTCATAGCTTCTGTATCTTTGGATATTTTTGTTTGTTTGTTTTTTCCTCTTTTACTGACTTGGTAATATTTAATTATGAATTTTTTTTTAATTTTTACTAAAAAAATCTGTTAAAAATACAGTGGCTAAGAATTTAGCAGATCTAAGACCACCAATTAACTTACCTTAAGGAAGTTATGATGGTCTGATAGGAAAGTTGTATGATTATCTAACCGAGTGGAATAACACTTCCCTTAGATGCATCAGCAGACAACAGGCATTGCTGCAACAAAAAGAAACTGGCTATGCAAACTACAGTGTAAGTGGTGCTTTTTTCCTAAACAGACGTCTGAAAAATTTATGCTAAATTTGTCACGTTCCTGTATTAATGTTTTTGTCTGTCTTTTTTTTTTTAACTTGTACAAAATTCAACTCTAACAGCTGTAAGAAAAAAAATACTGGTAATGAAATTAATTGTTGGGATGTAGCTCAAACATGAAGCACCAAAAAATTCCTTATAGTCTACAGTATAGCTAGTTTGCCTTATACAGGGTTGCCACTTAAATAGTAGACTGAGCTTACTGAATTCAGTAGTGACTTTGACAGTGGCAATGCTATGACTCAACTCCTCTGACGTCATACAGGTTCTGTACAGTCATACCTTGTCTGTCCATACACAAATGAGCCCTGTGAGGTGTTTTAATGCACATTCGGGCTTTGTGATTGCCAACATGTCTTAGGGAAGGTTTCCTGTTGTTTTCTAAAGAGAAGAAAATACATCAAAAAGGCTCCAAGGGGTAATGAAAACAATGTAATTTGAGGGGGGCATGTATTTTGGGTTTGCTTGTTTTCTAATAAAAATGCAGTAGAATCTGACCATTGAGAAATCATTTGGAAAATATAAAAATAACCTAAAAAAAATCTTTTAATTTAAATCCAGAGAGATTCCCATGATCTTCTTTCCTGACCTTCAAATGTAGCAAAGACCTTTGGATCTAATGAAAATATCTTTAACCTCGAGTCCTGCGTTCAGTTTTGGGCCCCTCACTGCAGGAGAGACATGGAGGTGCTGGAGCGTGTCCAGAGAAGGGCGACCGAGCTGGTGAGGGGCCTGGAGCACAAGTCCTGTGAGGAGCGGCTGAGGGAGCTGGGGCTGGTTAGTCGGGAGAAAAGGAGGCTGAGGGGAGACCTCATCGCTCCCGACAACTACCTGGAAGGAGGGTGTAGCGAGGTGGGTGCTGGTCTCTTCTGTCAAGTCACAAGCGATAGGACGAGAGGAAACGGCCTCAAGTTGCACCAGGGGAGGTTTAGATTGGATATTAGGAAAAAATTCTTCACTGCAAGGGTTGTCAAGCATCGGAACAGGCTGCCCAGGGAAGTGGTGGAGTCACCATCCCTGGAGGTATGTAAAAGACGTGTAGATGTGGTGCTTAGGGACATGGTTTAGTGGTGGACCTGGCAGTGCTAGGTTAGCGGCTGGACTTGGTGGTCTTAAAGGTCTTTTCCAACCTAAATGATTCTATGATATTAAAGGTAGAAATGTACAGTGGAATCTGAAAGTACTGGTTACTAGGTAGGATCTGGGGTTTTTTCCTCTTTTACTGATTCTTTTAAGCAACTCCATTATTTTAGAATCTTTTAACCTCATTACCTCAAATCAAACCATCAAAAAAAGACAGTCTCACTCTAAGTAGCAACATCACTACGCAGCACCGCTGCAACACAACTACGATATGACGACCTTTTATACAGAGCAGTGGACATGTCCCCTGACATGAGCATCTCTAATGCCTATTAAGCCCCCCAAAGGCTCTCATCTCCCTTGCCAAATGAACACAGTCTTGACAGTTTGGCTGTCAGAGTCCTCTAAGCAGGTAGTCACTGTGTTTTTCACCAAACCCCACAAAAGCAATTTCCAAATGTCTGCAAAAACCCTCTCACTCCCTGGCTACCCCTGTTCTCCCTTCCTGGGAGCAACACTGAGAGACTTCCAGGAGAAGCAGCACGAACTGATGAAGGGAAGACTTGTGATGATAGCTTGTCTGGTGAAGTTGCTTCTAAATTACCATCAGAGGGATAGTGGAAATAGGGGTGAGTTTTGGTCTATCACAGACAGGTCAGCCAGATCTGCCAGCCAGAGATCTGCCAGCCAGAGATCTGCATATGCAGAGATCAAAGTTTCCAACTTGGGTCTCATCCTCCAGAGCCGTTCCTCCACACCCAAGTCCCACGGCTGGGGGGGGGACAGAGAGCTTATGCTGCCCCAGGAAGGTCAGATGCCTGCAGCTAGGCACTTCTCAGGCTGCCTACAGACTGGATGCCCCTGTAGAACTTTCCAGGAGATTCCGTACATTGACCTGCCTGCCTGACCCCAACCGTGGGCAGGCATGGGTGGGACAGTGTTAGCTCAGGCCAGCTGGAGAATACCAGGCCAAGTTTTCCTTCCCAGGATGCCATGACATTCACCTAACATTCACCTAACACTTGTCTCTAAAAGCCTGGACACTCAGCCAGTCTGGTTTTGCTGAAAGGCTCAACACTGATATCCAAAATACAATGCAGATGCAACTATGCTGAAAAAGGGGGTCCCCAACAGCAATCTACTTCTGCAAGACCTAAAAATTATGTTATTATACAGGCACGATCATTCACATGTCACTGAAGCCTTATTTACAAAATTTTCTGACATTCTACTGTAAAACTAACTTTGTGCTGTTTGTTTTATTGGTTCCTCAATCCAGTTCACTCTACAGCCACTAAATGTCTGTGAAGGCCCAGCACAGGAGCAGGGGGCTGAGAAATGGTGGAAACACTTCTTTCAGCAGCAATGCTTAATCGACGCCTTAATAAAATGTAAAGTTAGTAAAAATATAACCTGAGTAACTTCTTGTACTTCTGTGGAGAGAACAGTACTGGGTTTACTCATTCTGTCTATCTTTATGCCATAGATACCCTCTTCATGCAGATGACTCCCTCCTGATGCCCCAAAATCCTGCCTTACAACAACTGTTCGGATACAAATATAACACGAGATTTTTCTATGAAGGCCTCAGACAACCTGAAATCCTTTCACAAAATCATTTTGTCTCCTGTGAAATGACAGAGGTCTTTTGGGGGAGTCTTAGATCATATGTTTCAGGGATAAAGTTCTCTGTAAAGGAAGTGGTGCAAATAGATCTGTTGCTGTGGAGCTCCTGAAGCTTTGAGACAATCTACTTGATGTGGATGTTTAATTTAATTTAACTGTAATGGTGCTTAATAATTGGCTGGCAAGAAATAAATCTGGAGGGCTTACTCATAAATAGAACAGAAGCAGGCATCTCTATAAGCTTTCCAATTGAAATGAAATTAAAATAACTTAATAACACATTTTTGTTTCCTTTGGACAATGACCTACCATTACCATTCCAGGCTTCAGTCCAGAGGAAATTTTTCACAGGTTTCTGTAACACATTCCTCAAGGCCATCATTATACAGCAGGCAAATCCATCCAAACAAAAGACCAGCTTCTAAGAACCCACAAGAGAGAAATGACTCCACTTCTGCACAATGGTGCTACAGAATCTAAAAATTACTTTAGCTGCATATCCTGGTCTCAGATATTCCTACATTTAAAGTTGATTGTCCTAATTACTCAGAAAAAAAATATGCTCGTGTCTATCAATCCATTGTGGTGCTTTTGGAGGAACTTTAATGCAAAAAAGCAACTGTTCTCCACAGTTACATTTAGCTTGGAACAGGAAGAAACAGAAACACTTCCGGAAAATTAACAAAATATACACTCCAGTTTCTTTAAGAGAGGATTCCCTTCCAGGTTCACTGAAGCCAACAAAATTTTTATGAGTGCACAGATTGGAAATTTAAACTGTCTGTATAAGTACTTAACTATAAACTTTCAAAATAAAAAAGGCTTTAACCTCTTTATCTAAAGATTAGAGTATCAGTTTATTAAGAGATTACAAACACACAACTCCCCTTTAATGAAAAAATAAAAATAAAAGTATAAAGGAAAAGCATTACCACACTAATTCACTGATAAAAAACTGAACTGGAAGAAAACATGAAGAAACTTATTCTGGGTTTGCTTCGCTAAGTCTGTGCTAAGAAAGAACATTGCTAACTGACAGATTTATCTGCTACAAGTTTTTATGAGAAATCTTCCCAGATTCACACAATGCTTTAATTCCAAATAGTACAGCATGAGTTGTGATACTGTGAAATGAAGTTGTCTTTACTAATTGCATACTCTGAGCAGAAGTGTGTCTTATAGCAGAGAGCGTATCAAATCTGCCTGGCTGATCCTTATGATTTGGAAATGTCACTTTCTACTAAGCACACAGAAAATAGGGAGGGGCAATAAAGCCGCTCAAAGATAGCAGCCATCCAAAAAGATAAAGAACACGCTGAGGAAAAGCAGACAACAGATTGCAGAGACAGAACAATCACAGATGGAGGCCAGGTGGGTGGGTCAAACAATTTTTTTAAAAAAGGTTTATTTTCATATTTAAACAGTACCCCGTTGTGTAAATGTTCAGCAAAGAACTGATAAGAAAATGGATTTGTAAGTGCGTTTGAACAAACAACATGTCTTATAGTCAAGAGGGGCTTAGTCGTATATAATTAAGGGATAATGTGCATGGCTGAAGAGTGTATGATACTGCAAGTGATTAAACGCCACTGCAAAACAAAGAACCTAGATACCCAAGGAAGCTTTATGGAGCCAGCATGGAGTAATCTTAACACATGAACTTTCTTTTTGTTAGAGAAGACAAGAGGATATTCATCTAACCATACAAAAGATTTTTTTCACTGAAAGCACTGGGAACTTCCACACTGCTTCTGCCACCTAATCAAGCTCTTTAACTAAGATTATCACACTTTCTGTTTCAGTGTACACTACTATTACATTTAATCCTTTAAAACCCCTAAGAGAACAGCTCTCTGCATGTGTAATGCCCAGGTTCACTGGAACTGTGTGCAATCAGAGTTCTCTGCAAATTTCCAAAAACTTAGTGGCATTAGCCAGCTGAGCAATTACAGTCCTGAGGGCTTGATTCAAATCCAATGAAGTAGTAGGTGTCTTGGACAATGGATGACCTGAATCATGCGGAAAAGACAAGGCAAATGAGGAAGATCAAAGGTCCACCTAGACCACTGGCTTGTTTCTGCCGTGACCTATGCCCGATGCTTACAAAAGGGAAGAAAGGGCAGGGCAGAGGGGACCCGCATCCAACAACCAGGCGCTAGAAATCGTGAGCTATCAGCCATCTCTTCGCCTAATATCCCCTGACAAACTTCTCTTTCATGAATTGATCAAATTATTTTCATAAACTCTGAGAGTTCCTGCAGGTGACTCTTTACCTGAACGTTAAACCATGTTTTATTTCTTATAAGAAAGTATACCTAGTGCATGCAATTCCTTACATAGCTGAAGCTTGTACAGATACAGCCGCACCAACACTGAATCGGAGTAATCCTGACAGTAACACAACAGCAGCAGGCAACTCCATGTAGCTTTCAAAAGCCCAAGAAGCTGAGTAAATAGCACGTTCCAAACACCGACTGTTCCAGGGGCTGTGCGCAGGTGTCACTGACTGCAGAGCCAGCTCAGGTGTGTCACAGCAGAGACTGCAGTACAGGCACACCAACCATCTCCACTGCATCTCACCGGCTGTCAGGTACATTTCCAAGAATACCGATATTCCAAGGCATTTACAACACTTGTAAGGATTTGGAAACTTAGAATTCCTGTTTGTGATTTTTGTTATCATTATTTATTTGTGTCTTGGTTTCAACTTTTAAAAACTGAAAGGGAATAGAAAGAATGCTAATATAACATGAATGCATCCACATTAGCACTTCTGTTTGGATCCAGAGTGCACTTTTGAAGTGATTTCCTGGTCATCCCTGCTGACCGTGTTTTGGTTCACATCAGAGTAATCTCAGAGCACATGAACTGGTTTGCTTTCAGAGGAAAATAACCAGAAGATGTGCTCCAAGAGTAAAACTAATGCACTCCAACCACAATTGGATCAGACTAGACCTACCCCAAATAACACCCCCCAAAAAAATTTATTTAGTGTGGACATCAAGTCCTCAGCAGTAACTGTTTTGCGTTAGAGATTACTTTTATTGTTCCATGCTCTTTGCTCATGACACCATCATGAGGGGAAAACATGAATTCTTTATTTGGAGAAGCTTTAATTGTTGGCTTTGATTGACAAATCAGTACATAAATTATCTAACAGACGTAGAACTGACTAAGCGTCCTAACTGTGAACAATTTGTAACTCAAATGATTTTTTTTTTATGTGCAAGATATTCTTCAAACAGCTCTGCATGGTTTGTTAGAAAGACAAATTTATGGATATTGGTTCCTCAGTGCTCAGGAAACTGCACAATTCTTTTAAAAAGAGCAAGATACTGAAAGAGAAACAATGAAGGAAGCAAGTTGTTATAGTCACAAACAAAAAAAAAGAAAACAGAAAAAAAAAAAAGAAAAACAAAGAAAAAGCAGGTTTACAGAAGTCAGGGAAAAAAACCCAAATTTATTATAAAGTTCAATAACAGGCAATAGGGCCAAGTTTGTCCTCACATAACATGTATGCGGCTCCCAGAAGAAATACTGTCCATGTTAGGGAACTGTCCTCACAGCCCATGGCAGAATTCAGTTTTCCACTTGGGGTGGAATTTAAGGCTTTCAATTAGGCAGCTCTATTCAAAAAATCACTCATTCGTTCTCAAAAGGATGGACTGCCAAGGAAGAAATAAAACATATCTCTAAGAAGGCGTGAAAGTCATGGCAATGGCCCAGGGGACAGCAGATATTGACACTGATAGAAAGCATTCCCTGATATCTCCCCGGCCACTAATACGTTTCCGTCTTCAGTTCTGCTACGTTACCCAAAAGCATACTGGTCCTCTAGTACCACCGTCCTTCTTCCCCATTCTTGCAATTTTCTGCATTAAATATTAATGTTTTTTCTGAATGATAAAAACACAAATATAATTAAACTTTAATTAAAGTTGGTTTTATAAGAAAAACAAAGATGGAACAAATTCAGAGAGTAGAGTGGCTGTGGAGGTCCACTAGGAGTCAAGGAATGGGGCTGAGCAACAGGACACAAAACAGGCATACAGTCCCCACTCGGGGCTCAGTTCCTCCCCTTGTCTTCCCAACTTTTTCTAATTGCTCAGCCAGATGAATTTCCATTACACAGCCCAGCTCCTTATCACCAGCAAGCACACTAGTCCAGCAGACCTACTGATCTCAAATGGGTCTCCTCTGAGACAGTGACAGGAAAGCTACACAAAGAAAAAAGGTTGGCCAACCCTGACGCTGGATTTAAATACAAAGACAGACTGGGACCTGGGCATCCTGAGTCTGCCTTGAGGACTTCAGCAGGAAAAAAGGGGCCGTTGGGAGGGAAACATCAACAGAAACTGCAGCAATGTGATGCAGAGCAGGAATATTTTTAGAGAAGTCATTCAAATTCTATGATTCTGTGATTCTAAATTTATCCCTTGATCTCCACTGCCTAGCTGACAACAGGCCACAGATTAAATATTCAGGATGTGATTGCTCCCAAGATTACAACACCTAAATTTCAGTGTCAATATATCACTGCTTACACGTGTAACGAGTAGCTAAGTTCTCACCGGAGCCTATGGAGACCCAGGGCTCAATTCTGAGCTGCCTAACCACAGCTGCCTAGGCCAGCCTGAGAAAGGCTATCCTGCCACGTCCCCACCTAATGGTCCAAAACGGTACAGGTCTTCTGTGACTCCTGTATCACGTCTGCCAGCCCACACAGATGTCTTGTATACTATACACCACCTCAAACAAGACCAGGCAAACAACGTTTATGAACCCAACCCCAGCCTCTTGCAAATGGTCAGTGGAATGGCTCTCCAGGAGACAGCTTCAGAATAAATCCTGCTCTCAGTTACTTGTCCTGGCATGCCAACATATAAGCATCCAGTCATAAGAATTACCAGTAATCCTCAAACGGAACCCAACTGCACAGCCTCATAAAATATCTCTTGTTTTCACATGCAAGCAGTTTATCTAGCATCCTATGGTAGCTGGGTAGCGATGAGAAATGAGAACAGTAGATTACCCACAGTCTCTATCAGGTCTGCCTCTATCAAGCACCAAATAGATCCATACACAAAGCGTTGTAGAGCTTTTTATAGCTTGTCACACAAAGTCTCAGTGACTGAACTGAAATGAGTAATGTATGCCTACAGGGACTCAGATATCAAGCTGAGGTTGGCATATCTGAGCCTTTGAGTAGAGAACTGGTGTACTGTAACTAGTTCTCTAAATTCAAAATAAAATACTGGTGAAGTTAAGTCGTTTATGATTATGTTAGGCTATTATGACATTTATGTGGAAGATGATGAAAATTAATTTGATATGAATGCAAATGTTAGCTGGCAATTTACTGCATTACAGCAGCAGTATAGAAAGCACACACATTTGAAGAATCTTAATTCTACATGAACAACGTGAGCATGTCTATGTTTGCGGGCATGTGTGTACATATGTGCATGCTTCACGAGCATTCACATTTCAATGATATAACCCTCTCTGCTGGCCTATTATGTGTCCAAAAATGAATGGTAGGAGTAGCAAACAGTTTGGGTGAAGCCAAGAACAAGTGAACATTCTCAGTTATTAGTGACTGCAGAAAGCTGAGCTGTTGAAGACTTTATCAAGTACACAATGATTCTTAAAAGAAGAAAAAAACCCCTCTATTTGTCTCCCCGTGTCTCATCTTTCCTCAAACTTTGGAACAAACTAACGTATGACATCATTGAAATAGCAGATGCAAAAGCCATATATTGGGCTTTTTGCCACTATATGCATGAAGCTACAACAAGCATTAAATATGGACACTTCTGGGGGGATCTGGGAATCCTTAATTAACATTTTACTTCCCACACTACAAAGGATGCCAACCCCTTTGCCCAGCCGCTAATTCTCATGTTGAATTAATAAGGCACTTTTGTGCCCTTTTGTGCCCTTTTGGTTTCCTTGCCCTGTAAGGCCCATAAACAGTCGAAACTCTATTCTGCATTTAACTTGCAGCTTTAAAGATATTTGATAACTACTGATAACTTTGTCAGAATGAAACAAAACGCTGTTCAGATCAAGGAGCTCTAAGGTGTAAAAGGAACGCAAAGCTCACTGGAATCTTCCTCAAATGCGGGGAGAGGTTTTGACAATGTGTACCCACACATTTGACGTCAGTGTCACACAGGGCGACTTTATTGTACATCTTTGCAAGAATGAGACCAAATGTGTTTCATCACTGCAGGCATACTGGTTTTCAACCAGCAAGGTTCCCTGCAAGTACCTCTGGATGGACTTAAACCAATATATTCTCCCATCTGTCCTCCGCACTTATGCTTTTCCAGTAGTACCAGAGGTTTCAAACAGCTCATACTTAGTGCTGGATTTTCACTCATCCTTCCTTCAATCCTGAACATAGCACGTACTGTGGATTAGCAATCAAAAAAACTGTTTCATCAAAGTCTGAAAATGGGAGCTAGTGGAAAAAGAAATGGAATTTAATGTGAAAATAGGTAATGCTAGGGTTGCTGTACTGATTGCTTTTTATTTTTTCTTCTTTTTTTTTAATACTGAATTCACTTACAGCCTCTGCTTTTTATTTGCGGTGAAGCTGCTATAAAATTTTCCGTCAGCCGTAGCTGGTTTGCAGAATTAAGGGCTACTGCGGTAGAATTTAGAAATACAGATTCTTGACCTTTTCCATGATGATGTTTCTACAACATCCTTTGGCAGCAAAGCCTGTAGTCTAATCGATCGTATAGTAATTGTCCTAAAACTTAATATAAATCGTTCCTGACAGTGCTTAAGCACATAGCATTTTTATTTACGTCCACTGACATATGAAAATAAAATACTCCTTTTCTCTTTGTAACACTCTGTAACAGGTTGGCAGACTTAAGATTTTGTGCAGAAATAAAAGAGTTCATGCGTTCTGCCCTGCTTAAAACCAAAACAACCCCCCCAAAAACCCCAAATCTCATAACCTTACGAATGAAGACAACAAATGCCAGGTCATGCTGCTAGATGAGCAGCTCCCACCAATATAAAAAAGTGGAGCACCTCTTTCAGATGAGAAAATCAGAAAAGAACAGGGGACAAAGAAAAACCTCAAACAGACTCAGAATGAAAGAAGATTAGGTAGGGTTTATGTGGTTTTACTAGTAAATCAAATCCAATAACACAAAACTTGAGGAAGGGATTGACTTTTGGTATTATCTCAGGCTATGTTGTTCAGCTAAAGATTCAACAGGTATATAGTCCATTTACATGCAGCTCTTTGCATATGCAGCAAAATTTATGTCTCCTGTTCAAATTTTATACCAGTTCTGCTAAACTTAGAAGATTGATTGCACTGCTGTTCCCACGAAGGTCAAACAGGTGATTCAAACTTCTGCTGCTTTTAGTTCCTAAATTTCTGGAGAGTTACCTTAATTCTGTGGGGTCTGGGTTTACTGTATTACGGCTGTCGCTATGCTTAAGTACCTCAGTGGGATGGGAACAGGCAATTTTTCTGCATAAAAGAATAACGTAACATTTGGCAACCCAAACATCTGCATTATCTCCTGAATTTTCTCTTTGCATCGAACACAGATTAAAACTGCAGTCATTTTCTTTATTCCCCATTTCTTTAAATAACATTATTTTGCATTTTCAATAAACTTGGGTAAATTTTCCATTGAAATACCTATTCCTTGAAAGAAGATGACCACAGTAACTCATCATCATGGTATTTCATCTTACCCCTTCTAGCTTCTCATTTTTATATCAGAGAATCTGTAAACTGTTCTTCCAGGCTTTCCAGCATCTTACTGCCTCATCTTCTTCAGCCTGACTTTCTGGCACCGAGTACACCACCCCCGCCTGCCAACTTTAAATGACTATTCCCTCACTAGGGAGCATAACATCCTTTTTCACTGGGTCTGTCTTCATCGGCCCTTACTCCGAAGTGACTGAGTCAACTACAATATATGTACAATGTCCTTATGTCACGTGATGCAAAGTGTTTAAAAGAGAAGTTTAGTCGTTCTTTTCATATATTGTTCCAGCTGGTTGCATATCTTTAAGTATAAGCAAAACTCAAACTACTGGCTTTTCCTCAAAATTAATTTATTCAAATGTCTGTAAGCCTAATGTCTATTTTTTGTACCCTTCTCTTTGCGACAATAACCATCAAATTAAAAGTAGATTTCACAGGAAGAGCTGCAGAAAGGTGGATACCCTACTCTGTTTCAACTTTCATTAGTCATGACGATGTACGGTACAGCCTGAAAATTTAGTTTTTGTGGCCTCTGTTCTGTTCTAAGCAGAGGTATAAAGCAGAAGTGGAAGTGGACCAAATCCATACCTGATTTTATTTCATTTTGGGATTTCATTCCACTACTCTGTTAACTACAATAGGTATGTGACCAGTTTTGCAGGCTAATCAGTCTTCTTCATAAAAGAAAATGATTTAGAAGTAGCATTGCTCAGTAACAAAGGTACTAAGTCAAAATTTGTATTTGGGATCTATTCCTCACTTTGGCACTTAAAAGCTTTGTGACCATAGCCAAGTCGCTTAACTTCTCTTGTTTCCTCTATCTTCTCTGATTAAATAATGGACAATAGGAACTAAGGGGGATACATTCCCATTCAGTGTACAGACAGTAGCACCTCAGAATCTACTGATTCCTCTTCTTGAGTCTGGTTGAAACATGTAGGCATTAATGCACTAAACAGCAACAACAGCCTTCAGTAAAATCTGCAATTTCAGAAGAATTTAACCTGCTCAAAGGAAAATATCACTAGGAGAGAGAATACTTTCTAACAGCTGATAGAATTAAACGGATGAACTGACTCTGTTCTCTACGCCTCCACCAAAACAAGCATGAAATGATAAAGGGGAAATTGTCAGCCATAGGATATACCTAACAGACAGGCACATCAAAGATAAACGTTTTATTCCTGCATCCTTTTTCTTGTGGATTTCAGGAGAGGGTTGTGGAGGTAAGAGGGTAGATAGACAAGGGGCTTTTATTGATTTTGAGTGCTATACTTGCTCTTGCTACTTATTAAGAGCTGTGGAAATTGCCCATGGCTATCTTTTTCCATGTTTTTTTTCTGGCTGCAATACTGTCGCTTCTGTCTTTGTTCATGTCCTGGAAAAGCAGTTCCTCCAAGGACTAGTGCTACAACAGCAGCAGACGCCCAAGTCATATAAATGAAGATGGTAAGAGATGCGTAAACACTTTGCAATATTCTGAATTCTCCTATTAATCAACCCCACAGCCACTTAAAGAGGTGAAGACCTCCAACCCACAATGCCCCTGCTTAAGACCATCCAAAAGCACATGAAGGCAAGAGAGATCCCACAGGATCAGGCTGTAAAAGACTGCCTTGTTTTTAACTGTGGGTCTTTTTTTCAACCAGAGTTAGACTCATTGCAACTCTCCTTTAAGAATTTGCAATGGTGTCAACAACAGCGGCAGTAGAGACAGCAGCTTTCCAAGCATCTGTCGTGTCAGTGCTAGGGCCATCAGCATAAACAGATTGTGCTAGAGACAGTTGTCCCATGTGGATCAGTAAGACTCAGCCAATTCTCACCATTTTGCACTGATCGCTGATGAAAAGGATTTTCTTTGAATTGAAGGATAAATGTTATAAGTTCCTTGTACGTACAAAAAAACTCAGCATGTTTTATGACTTACTTGCCCTGAATTTCTCCTGATAAATGCACACTCCAATCTGATAAATATTCCCGGAGGAGCATCATGCATTCTGCCTGTCCAGACACACGGGGGAAAGAAAAAAAAATAAAAAAAAATCAACCTATGGATGACTAAATATTGATGAATATGGTGTGAATTCTGAGGCAGGTTCTCCCCTCCTCTGTCTTCCACTTTCTAATTTACAGAGTCTGCAGTATTTAGAGTCACAATGTCAACCAAAGTCAGAAGAAATAGAATTCTAGAAAGCATTACAACCATCATTAGCACTCTCTATCCCAACTACTTATCAGACACATATAAATCTTGATGCCTATGTGACTCACTATGATGAAATTAAATGAGAGCAAACAGAGCAAATGCATGTCTACTGCTTTTATCTCTAACCTAGTCAGACAGTCATCAATATATTTGAGCTACAGCAATATATTCTGTAATATTTCAGAAAATTGTTATCATTTTATTAAACCAAACATCTTTAGTATTTACTCCTCGTATACCTCCATAGTTTCCTAACAGATAACCCCTCTCCAGCACTGTCTGGATGATCCAACATTTCATACAACAGCCTCACATGTTCCCTTGCCTCAAAAAAAAAAAAAAAAAAAAAAAAAAAATTCTTTTCAAATATACATTTAATTTATGCCTAATACGATGCAAGGAGAACTTGGAAATCAGCATGCACAAAGGCAAGGAAGCAAAGCAGTTAGTCAGTAAGAATGTTACAGCATGTGGTATCTCTGTTCATAACTGCCTGTATTTTAAAAGCACAGAAACTGTATGTTCACACCAAATCAATCCTCCATTTACCCTCAGACATTTTAATCTGTTTCCTTAAAAGGACAGGTGCTGATAAAGATTTGAAACAGAGACTGAATTAAGAAAATGACAGGAAAAAAGAATCCCTGCTGCTACAAAACTGCACTCTCACCGGGATTGAATTTCTTGAATATTCTCCTTCAAGGAGACGAGCGTATCATTTTTTATATTTAGCCAGGGAAGGTGACAGACTGAAATCAGAGTTGCTAAAACCAAGGCAGGTAGTGTGAAATCCAAGGAAGTACAGAATGGAGAACTTAAAAAGAGGAAAGGGTTAAAAATCTTTTTCATCTTTAGAAAATCAGCACATTATTCCAACTGAGCTAACATGCTCAACTGTAGCGCAGGATGACAAGGAAGCTGAAGACAAAGGTTTCATTCACAACTCTACCCTTTTACAAGAGATAACCTCCTGCACAGATGTAAAGTCAAGTCACGTCTGATTAAGTTCACTTCTCCTGTGACAGTGGACAACACTTTTGGAATCAAAATAGAAAGAGAAACCTCGGTCCTGTATTGGTCAGTCCCCTGCACATTGTTCAGATCAAAATTTAGCATAGCAAAGTGGCCCATGTAGATATTCATTGCAATTATGCTAAAAATCATGAAGAAATTTATAATTCTCCTTTTCATTTTCACCACTACCTAATAAAGATACCAACTCTTTCTAATAGCAAGTTGTGAAATACCTTTAAACATCACTGATGTTCCACCACTTATTTTCTTTTATTACAGGACACATTTAAGACAAATCATTATCTATGTTGCTTAGAAATGTACCTCCTCTTGATGTCTGTCTTACCCACGATGCTTCTGCTCTGTGACATCACAATTAGCTGTCATGGAAATGAATATGCGATAATAAGCAGAATACTTTGGGTCAACTCCTGGTCCAATTAAACTAAGATTCATGCCAGTCACTTCAGCAAGGCCAAAATTTCACCTTTTAACTTCCGCCAATGAAAACCCAGTGGGAATAGCTGAGCAGAACGTGGCATCCAGTTTTTATGCAACGTTTGATAAATAAATTCAGCAGGAGGTTTGGCATTCGTTTTCATGGAAACATGGACTAACCTATCTCACGCAAATAAGCTGTGGGGGCAGAAAAACATGCATACATTGGAATATTTTGTAAAAAAGTGATGTTTTCTACACAAAGCTTATGATTTTAAGAACTTATTAGTTGTCCCAGTGGCCAAATTAAAAGGCGTTACTCTACAAATAGGCAGAAAATTATTTCATTTGTCCCTGAATTACACATCATTTTGTTTTGTTCTGAATTCTTAACAATGTGCTGTGAGACTCTATTAACTCTTTGTGCTTACTGAGGCAGCAAACAGGAGTCTGAGACTTTTGATGTTAGAGGGCTATCTTTTACTACATCATTTCATTTTGTAAGTTTCTCATATGACATTTAATCATTATTTCAAATTGAAAATAATAATGTAAAATGACTATACCCATATGATACACTAATTAGCACCTACCTCAGAAGTGTAGCAAGCAAAAAAAAAAGTGAAATATAAGACAGAAAGCTGACTCTATAAATATTTTTAATCTGTTTCTGGCCTGATATGTTAATATTGCTCATTTATCACAGAAAAAGTAGCATGTGTGCTGATCTAGCACTGCAACTTTTTGCAAATGCACGATAGCCAGCTACTAATAGCTTCGAATGCTATTAATGCATTGTGGTGAGAATAAATGTTTCAATGAGTTTTTAATGACTGTAAATGGGATGCCTCTGTGCAGCAGCAAGGACAGGCACAAACGTAATACACTGTGTTTTATTAATAAAATAACAACATTTTTTCCTCCATCGAGACGATTCCCTTCAGGCCTGAAGTGCACCGTAGGTGATAGTTTTGTGACAAAAATGGAAAGAGGTTCTTTTACTCCTAAAATAATACTCCTTAGAAGACACTACTTTCTTCCTCCGGAGCAAGCAGATTACTTTGGACTCATATAACCCAAAACAAATAGCCCACGTCTGAAAAACCCATCTCAACAAAAAACTTTAAACTCCCTGCCTAATGAGCGATGGGCATAAAGAAAGGTTAACAACAGGAGGTTGATCTCTACTTACTTGCACTGGAGACTTTAAAATATGACCATTCCCATTTTCCTTTTTTGATTATCCCTTATCACTTATTATCTTCTTTCAGTATCCTTAACTACACAGCATTTGTCAAACATCAGAACTGTTTGACAGTTGCCCTTTAAAAAATTCAAGAAAAGAAAACTGAAATATATTTCTGCAGGAGCTGATACTGTACAGAAGCAAGTAGGCATGAAGCTCACGATATCACTACAAGAGCTGGCAAGAGGCACTTCACACAATTAGGCAAATTCAGACTTATTTAATTGTCCAGCAACTTTACTGAATTCCTGCACTTCATTTTTAGCACAGAATTAAAAGTCGCCCTCTCTATTTCTCCCCAGTGGTGCAAAGAAATTCAGTGAATGATGGGGTATCACCACGATAGAGCATTTTAGTTAATATAGCTGAGCAGGAGCTGATCATTCCAGGAATGTTAGGTGTCATAACATGAATGAGCAGCAGCAGCAAGGCTGTAAACTTCTAGGGCTGTATACTGAGAGCACGGTGCATTACTTAAGCGGAAGAAAAAATTACATGCAAAGTAGAAAATGCAGAGGAATACAGTTCCGAAATAATGAGATTGGTATTGCATACACAACAATTTATTCCCATTTAGCAGTCAGTGGTAAAGAGACCAGACATTGCAACTCATAGCTAAACACCTGATTGGCAAGCTGAGGATTGCTGCAGACTTCACACGCAGTTGTTCCTGATTAAATCCATGCAAACAGAATAAGACTTGTTCCTGTTTAGTTTAAATCGCTTTTAAACCTAGATTCCCCTTGACGTGCTCGTTCTCCCCCAATTCCCGTTTTATCCTGCACTAAAAAGGATGTGCAGGAGGAACAGGTGTGCCCTGACAAGAAGCCTGCTCCTGCTCAGCATAGGATATTTCCTTGCTCTTAACTTAAACTTTGCCCATAGGGAGACTCCAATTACACAGACATTGGAATGCAAGTCCTGTGCTGCCTGATGTGCTGCATGCAAGGAGCTGTGGAAGAGGCAGACCTCAGGCGCTCTCCCTCCTCCCCTCCAGTCTGGCCATTGAAGGTGTTTTACACACGCAGGCTGGAGCCAGATTTCACTCCAAAAGGGCCTCTACAGTCATATGGGAGAGAGACAACCGCCCATGCTTATGTCTGCTTGGTGAATTCTGCAGCAAATATCCCTAGTTTGCAAGAAAAAGGATGGTTTTGCTATTCACCGGCCATACAAACTCAGTCTTTACTCAGGGACTTTCAAAGCCCCAAGGGGCTTCTCTCCTTCCCATTCCTCATCAGTGGTAACAGTTTTTCCACAAGTTAAATTATGTCCTCCCTTACACCTATGCAACAAACATGTATTCTCCCACACTTTGAGACACTTTGCCTACGATGGTTTTATATAGGTAAAAGCTACTTGAAGCCATTACGATGATGCTATCACAACTTCCGAAGCAGTCCTGTCACTGGTGTGTGAGATGAACTAGGGTCCTTGGCTTACTCTTTCGAGATGCGCTGATTCACCAGAACCAAAGGCATGTTTTAAAAAAAACAGCAAAAGAATCACAAACTGATCTGACTGGATATGAAAAAAGAACTGTGCAGTTGTTTTAACTGCGGGTTTGAACATGTGCTTCAGAATCAGAGTATTCTTGAGCACATAAAGTTGCCAATTCCTTTTTTTGTTGTTGTTCTTCTTAATTCTTAATCCTAAAGCAATTGATAATCTATTTTAAATTCCAGTTCTAAGAATCACATGGGTTCGTTGTTATCGTTGTTTCCGAACAACCATCTAGACTCTAGCTTGAGGAAAAAATGGCTTCTAGTCCTTGCAGTTGTGGAAAACCATTTAAAAAGATGACCCAACTACATTTCAGAGACTGAACAGATGCATACACAGAGATTAAAGAATAATGGTGATCTCAGACATTCCTGATTTTGTGGGGACCCAATTAATTTCAGCGACATGAGCTATGCAAGTCTGTTTAAAGATTAAGAAGTTAAAAGAAAAAAAAACCACAAAACCCCAGTAAATTCTCAGATTCAGAACCCTTCTTTTTCTACTGAACTCATCTTTTAATTTCCAGTTTTGCAGGCGCTTAGGGACAGTGGAGAGAGAAGAGAGACATTCCAACTTGCTTAATGAGAAGCACAGAGCTCAATCGCCTTAGGTCCAGATCATAAATTTAAAGTGTATCTTTTTTCTTTTTTTTTTTTCCTAAAGTGATATTACACAGTTCCTGCCTCTCTCGCCGTGTGGCTAAAACACAGTGAAGCCTTTTGTACGGGTAATACAAAAATCTAACCTTTGTCACACCCTCTGCCACTTGAGGAGAAAGAGGAGCAGCCTGCAGCAGGGAAGAGGAAGAACGCCCCTTATTCTCCTCCACTAAGTAAGAATATGGCCGCACTTCCAAACGAGCCCTTCTTGGTTTATTATTTATGAAAGGTATTTCCACAATGTTTACCACTGATATTTAATCTATTGAAATGGTTATTTGTGCGTGTGTGAAAGGCACTTTGAAAACTGTTAGGAAAAAACCAAACCAGAAGGAGGAAGTAGACCTTAGTCTTATGAAAGACAAAGACAATCTCCCAGTCACTTCAAGGGGACAAGGTCAGGCCTCACCTTTATTCTCACGCATTTGCATTATTGACTTTATGAAACAAAGGCAAAGCCCTAAGTAAAGAACTCGTCGTGCAAACCAAGGATGCTTGCGTGATCCTGTGTCATTAGCGATGGCAGCCCTCAGCCACACACCACACACGGGCTCAGACGCTGGCTATTTGCACAGCATTCAGGTGCCACTCGGCTCTGGTATGCGAACCAGCAAACGATACGCCTACCGCAGCGATGAAAACGCCTGCTTTACACTTGCATTCACCTATTGACACATCCACCGGCACTCCAAAGTATTGGGGTGGAGGCTGAGAAACGTCTCCATCCTCGAGCTCAGCCCGTGCCCAAAATCGTGCCCTCAGATTGCATCTGCTCACCTGTCCGCAGTCCCCCCTCATCAACATACCACCCCCTTCCCTCTGCTCCAGGATATATCCCCAGGCCTCAGTTTGACAGCAGGTACTTTAAGCAGTACAATGCTTTGTGTGGGTGGAGTAAATTATATTACTGACTTTGAAAGAAATTTAAAAACAAAAAACACAAACGGATAGCCTTGTTAGTATACAAAATAATAAAGTGGTACATTTAATTAAGACTTTTTTTCCCCATATGGCAAATTTTGTTTGTTGTAAAATCACATATTTCATTACTGCTAAGTTATTTACAGTATTTCTGATCTGTCCAACAAAATGGTACATGGTTTAACTGTTCTCTTTGAGGTGATTCTTTATTAGTCATATAATCCATTTTTCTTCTGATTAGGGAAGATGACTCAGTACTAAATATTCTTTCTCCTCATACAATTGATTTTTTGAGCTTTTTTTCTTCAAATATTATTTTCTCCAACACAATTTTGCTGGCTAGTCTTTATTAGTATAAATCATCTGCAGATGTGCTAGAGATTTCACGCTACAGCTTCAAAGACCTTCTCTAGAAACTCTGGAGAACAAAGCAATTTTTCATACCTAATTCCATTCTTCTCTTTCCCACCGATGTAACTGTCAAAGAAAATCACAGCTATGCTGACAACGCAATACAGAATGAACTCGGATCCATACAGACTATTTCTGCAGAGGCCCAGAGTCCAGAGGTGAAAATTATCTATTATTCTAAACAACAGAACCGGCCAAAAAAGTCTGCTGTTGAAGACCTCACCCCTAGCGGATGAGATTAATCGGGAACCAAATCAACCTAGCTCCAAGCAAGAACACCAGACTCCCAGTCCCTGCCAGGTGTCATCCATCAGGGCAGCCAGACCCAGCGAACCCGCTGCCGGCACTGCCAGGCTCAGTCCTGCCTTCAGGCACCAAGAGAGATGCCACCAGCCACCCCCCGCAGCTCACAGCTACCTGTGTTACTGCCCTCCTAATGAATCTTCCGCTGACATTTAGTCCAAAGCATCTTTTGCCACCTTCTGTTTTGTTTAAAGGGGGAAAAAAAAAAAAAAGAGAGGGGGGGGGGGGGGGGAAACCACACCACAAACAAACAGAAAAGTACATTAAACCAAACACTTTCAATTTACATTATTTTTGGATCACTTCCTCAGTGGCCTGCCCATGGAAAGCTAGCATTTTGCAAACTTTCAACTAAAACAGGAACAATATTCAATCCTGACAAGATGAAATGAATCAATCTGCCCATGGCTTAATTCACAAAGGCAAATTTCTCTTTCACAGTCTCGTCCCAGAAATGGGAAATAAACTTCTGTACTTCAGTATCCGTTTCTGCTGGAGGAGAGGGCATAATTGGGTCAGTTTGGTGGCGGGGTTTGGCATTCTATGCTTTTCATAGGATAAAGCCTGACAAAGGGACAGACTATCAAAACTGAGCCAGAAATGAATCGATTTACAGCAGTGTAGTAAAATTAAAATGTGACTCAATCTGGTTATTACTCAATATAACTTAGAGAAGAAATGGGTCTTTGTAAAGTCTTAACAAATTAATTTGCTTGCTTAGCAGACTTAGGGCTTGTTAAAGGCCCACTAAGGTGCCTCATTGCTTTCAATGCTCTCTGGCTCATTGCTCTTTCCACACTGTTCAGTAGCTGGCTGTAATTCCGTATTTCAGAAATTTTCTTCTAACTTCAGGTACTTTCAGAATGATTATAAAATGGATTGAATATAGGATTTGGGGGGGTAGGGGGTGGGGGGGTGAAATCTGAGTTAATCTATCTAGACAAATTAGTCCTATCAGATACCCCATTAAAACCGGTCTAAACGAAAAGTAGCCTTTTAATCATCTGAGCTATAGGACTCAGCCATCACATGTCACAGCCAGCACACAAATATCCAGAAGCTAATGAAATACGGTGCTGTACTTCAAACAAAATCAATCACTGATTTCTTAAAATTTCATCCAGGAACCTAGTGAATTTATTTCTCTCTCTCTCTCTCTCTCCTTTTTTTTTAAAATCCCATCTGATGGGAGTTAGTATCAAGCAAGGGCATACAGAGAAATCCCTAGCTGATGAGTTGCTAAGTAAATCTGTTACTACAGGAAACATGTTCACGTCTTTAACAGGTACAAACAAACACAACTGATGGGAAGAACACAGTCAATAAAATAGTTTCCAAAAATCCTAGGACTGTTTATCTTAAGATCAGATCTGAGTGACTTCAATTAGATGCAGATCTGTTCTGGTTTTCTCAGCTTTGCCAGCTTGTCAGATAAATGCCTCCCAAGCAACTCTGGTGATCAGGCTTTCTCAGTTCAACCATTAACTCATTCTTTGACCAAAAAAAACCCCCCAAAAAACCCATGGCACTTGAGATCTTTTTCAAAAGGACAGGTATGGATTGCAGCCTGAAAGGTGCAAAATATACTACACTCATCATTCAAATGTGTTTTTAAAACCAATACTGCAGCATAATAGAGAGTTTTCTAGTTCTTTTCTGTTACTTGCTGCTGTGTTCTGTACACAGCAGGGAAAAGCATGGTTGTGCGAAGTTCATTGCTGGATACAGCTGAAAATTTTGATTAATAATGACTACTCATCCTGCATCTGCACTTTATTACCATAAGCCATTATGCTCATCTCTCATAAGGTAAGCACACGTGAGCCAGAATTACAGCCAATTTACAAGAAAATAACCCAAATCAAACTACTTTTCACATCCCATGTGTGGTACATGCTTAAACGGTTCCTCAGATCAGAACCACAGGCTCCTGAGAAACACCACTGTGCCTTAAAAAGAGTCATGGTGTGTCACCCCAGAGTTACAGCAGATGTTCGACACTGGCTTTTACACGAGAGGAATGCGGATGCATTCTGTTCATAAAAGTCTGTGGAAGGTTTAGAGATCAAATGCATGGTATAAATATGCAGTTATCATCAGTACGCTTCTGTCTTAGATAAACTTTTGGCAAAGTGGAACCTATGAAAACTTTCTGTACTTAAAACAATATTAGAATAATCATGTTTCACCGTGACAAAATATTACTGGAGACAAAGGAAGACCTTAACCATTGCTTGTAATAGGCCTTTCAAAACACAAACCATACCCATGAAAGCGATAATTTTTTTTTTACTTCTGTGATATATTTCCTTTCACGAAGGCATGTTGCAAAATAAACGCTATTCTTCACCGTGTTCTAAAAATGTCTGCTTTGAACTATTTAAACTATTTTAATTACTCACTGTTTTATCAGCATAAATAAAATTTGCTCAGTGACCCATATATTTCTTATCTAAGTGAACGGAGCTACTTCTCCCAGATCATTTAGTGCAGGTTAGCCGGGCTTTGTGAGCAGCGTATAATGATATGCAAACTAAAACCATAACTATGTCAATTTAAGGTCAAAAAGCCCTATTTGTGGTTATTATGGAAATCAGTTTAAATGCGAGGTGGCTAAACAATGCGTCTTTGCGTACTGCCTCAGCAAAAACCCACAACCAACCTGCCAACATCTGCTTTTTGAAGTGTCAGATAACATTATTTCCAGGATGACATCAAGGGCCTTCATTGGCTATGCATAAGGTCAGTGAATATTAACTTCATTTACACTTGGCTGAGAATTGGCTGGTGCCAACAATAGAGGTTTAGATCCTCTGCTGAGCAGGGTTAAAAACTGACAGAAAGCTGCCATTGAGGAAGATGGATGATCGTACTAGCTGACCCTATTCCTCCCCAAGTGTCACAGCTTCGGCCTCTTTTCTATCTCTGCAACAAAAGACCCTCTCTGAGCTTTCCAGTGGCCTTCAGCTTTATTGGTGCTAACAGGCCCAGACATTTTCATCGATTGGATTCTCTACCTCTTAAACACAAGAGCTTGCCCTCCCTGGCTAGCCAAACCTTGGCACAGATGTCTTTTTTCGTAATTGCTTCTCTGCTGTCTGTTGGGAAGGATGCAATCGGACAGGCGAACATCATGTCAACACAGAAAATGCTTCACCATTTATCTCGGTTTCCCAATGGCATTTTAAGGAAAGTGATACGCTGTTTGCCTGGGGGGGGGCTTAACCCTTCAGTGGCTCAAACGGTCTATAAATGCAGAAAAAGAAGTTGCTGTAAAAAAATTCCAGTGCATTTGTCCTACACGTAGTGCACAAACGATGAGTTAGTTTTTTTCCAATCTAACCACTTTAAATACACATCTTTAAATGCACAGAAATCAGTTTAGTGTTGTTACTGTGCATGCTTCTATGTCAGATCCTCAAGGGGCTTTTCAGTCAAGTTCAAAGTATACATTTTATAAATAATAAGACTTGAATAGTTAATAATGTAAACATCTGTAGAATTTCCAGTCTATTTAAATCCGAGGCCACAAACTTAATAAAAATCACAAAAATACATTAGGAGCTTAAATGGATTAGAACATATCTATTACACAGAATGAAAACAGACATCTTTAACGTTTGAATGACAGAATGACTGGAGAAAAGATATAAAGGAAACGTAACAGAGCTGTACAGAATGCTTTGGGGTTGAAGAAAAACAAAGCTGATGCTCTTTTATCTTTTTTTTTTTTTTAAACATCTGCTACTGGACATTGCTGGCAAAAGAGTAATGGATTTGACAAGCCACTTGTTTGATCCAATACAGCAATTCCCATCTTTCTGCATACACCATGGAAACACCCAGCCTGCTATCATAATTTATATATTTTCCCAGATTGTGGGCTGCGCTGCATGTGCTCTGTGCCAGACTGACTCTGCAAAGCCATCCTTAAAGGCATTATAGCTAGCCAGAGGACTCGTCTCCCACTGAGTTGCAATCAACAGGATTATAACAACCCTTGCTCTGCCTAACATAGGTTTATAGCCAGAAGCACAGGAGCATGGATTAAACGCCCCTATTAAAATCCATGGCACAAGTTGTCTAGCAGGGACTGGCACAAGTCTCAGAGCTAAGGATGATCTAAAAACCATGCATATAAAAACTGATGAAAAAAAAAAATGGGGGGGGGGGGGGGGGGCACCAAAACTGATTATTTTTTTTTTACAGAGCTATGGGTTTTGTAGTAAATATAATGGAGTAATTGTCTCAAAAATTAAGGTAGAAATGCCAAATACAGGCGAGGTCACAAGAGTGGAGAAAAAAAACATAATCCAACCTGACAGCCCACCCTATAAAGGTGAATGAAGGATCAGCCACCAAAACTACCTCTGTGCCATGACGTAGTGTGGCAAGATGGATCAAATTATTTCAGTTTTGCAATAATGCTTGTGGTTATAATTGAGGGAGGGGGTTGGAGGGAGTGGGGGGTCATCAACTAAAAAGGCAAACATTTTCTGCTGGGGGAGAAGGAAAAATGGCACCATTTTCAAACTAGCCGCAATGAAAAAGGAAGTTTACCTCAGTCATGAAAACAGTAGAAAAGAAAACCCAGTCATAATTCAGCCATAAAATGAAAAGATGTACTATGAAAAAAATATGCGTGAAAGTAGCTGAAGTGATTTTTGAAAATACAGCAATACATATATTTCTTGGAATGAGATGTTTATTGCATACAGCCTACCGCAATATAAAATAACGCAATTGCGCGATTGTACACCAAGACTCATGATGACTACTTTTTTTTTTTTCACTTTTTTTTTTTTACACTATTGGTGGGGAATACTGCCACAGTAATGAGGAAAACACACATTTTTCATATTTGTAGTAACTCCTATTAAACAAACTGCTTTTAGCAAGGACTGCAAGACTGGGCCCTTGCTCTTTGTGTTAATAACAGATGGTTATGACATGGGGCCAATTCCTGTTTTTCTTACTTTCACAAGTAGTCCCAAGGGACTAATTATTTTAATTTTTTTTTTATGAATAAAGCAAGCAAGATTTTACCCAAGGGAAAATCTGCAGGTTTGCAACAAAAACGTTTGTGGTCCCCTTTTCCACTGGGTAAAAGTGAGGAGCTCTGCCTCTTCGGCGCACCCTGCCAGCCCCAAAGGAAGCGTTAAGGAACCCCAGTCGCAGGTACTTGGAAGGAACAGGGAGAGAAAGAACTGGCACGTAAGTATGAAATGATGACAGCTCTCAACAGATTTCCCCAATATGCTTCAGAAACCACTATCAGGGATGGAGATTGGCAAGGGTTCCCCAGCAGCACGCTACTTCCATCTGGACTGGGTGGAACTATAGTTTTCCACCTATAGTTCCAACTATAGCAGATAGCTATGGGGATTTTAAAGAGGACAAGACAGATCCATTTTTTAACCCACAGAGACATGTCATACAGCACAGGAGTTTTTCCCCCACGGATAATCACAGGAAAAGGGCTCCAGTCAGAAGATATTCACCTTTCCCATCACCTTAATGAACAGCCCTCCATCTCTTTTAATTAACAAATGCAAGTCGACCATGATATATTTGTAAGCATATTCTGAAAATTAAAATGAAGAAAAATTAACAAGAAGTAAGTACCTGTGAAACAGGTGCTTACCATACGGTGAAGGTGACAGGCTGTTCACCTATACAGGAAAGTATCATCTCTCTATATGGGCTATACTGTCCATAAACCACCATACCGTGTTCCTTTAACTACTACCCGTTGTACAATCAGGTGCCCACCACAAGAAGCAGGAGGAGCTGAGCCACTGTTCCCACCGGGCATCAGATACAAATGACACTTGCCCTAGGCTGGGTATGTGACAAAGGGCTTGTTTTACCCCCCTCTAAAAGGAGTTGTGAGGGTGCCACAAGCTGGATCTTCATTTCACTGAATGTAGGTACACTACAGACTCAAGGAAATGGAGACAACTGGTATGACCGCAGAGATTTAAAACTCACTTCTGAAGAGATTGTAGCGATTGCAAGATTGAAAACCATCTTCCATCCCTGCATTTCTGTGTAATATAAATTAGGGTTTGGGGATTTTCTTCTACCTCAAGAAGAAATTACATTAGTGTATACCCATTAGGTAAGTACGTATAGCACTTTATAAAGCAACACCAAAAATATTGTTGCAACCTGAATGCTTAAGCACCTCAGCCACTCACAGCCAGAAAGAGCACGATGACACGTCACCCATATTTAGCAGACCAAACTGAACCCTTCTTAACGGGCAACCATGGTGCTAGAAAACTAAGGTTTGACTTGCAAATCAAGTGAATCTAGGATACATGGAACGATATCCTCCCTTTAGAAAGAAGGGCAACCCAAGCAGAACATCTTTTTAGGTATGTGGAGCCGATCTGTAATGTTTTTATGTGTTCAGATGACCTGAGCAGCCTGTTTGTGCATAGTCCCAGAACACGTCCGTCAATCAATGTCAACATTCTTCCAAGCTCCACTTTGACTGGCAACTGACAGTCAGTTATCTCCTGAATGTTAATTAATAATGAATACCCTTGTCACTGCTTAAATACACAAAATGTCTTTAAATGGTGGAATTTAAAAAATGGGGTTTGTTCTGTGAGAACAGGGATTGTATTTTCATTTAGTCCTTGTGTTAAGGAGAGAAATAAAATTCCTCATTTAAAGATTGCACGTCATTTGTTCTATCAACATGTGCCTTATTTTCTAAAAAACACTCGTCTCTACTTGGGTCATGCAAGTTTGAATCTTATGTTCCTGGATACATGATTTTTACAACAGTAATACAGAATACGGTGACTGTGTAGCTCTACGTATGACAGAAAATCTTTAAGATAAAAGATCAAAAGTAGGCTAGGCATGTCATTGTCTCCTCCCCTGTTGCACTCGCCCGAGAAAAAGAAAAAGTGTGGTTTAAAAAGATGTTATTTCTCTCCCTTGTTTACTGGCATTATTCACTAGCAATTCCACTGACAAGACTTTTTTAATAATAAGCCAAATGGAGGCTTATTTCAACTGACAAACTAAAGCAGACAGACAAGCATACACATTGTAAAGCCAAAGAATTGCCCCTTTTAATCAGAAAATTAAGTGATATATAACTAATGATAAGTGAAAGTGAACAGAAGAGACAGTCACAGATCACAGATTGAATATTCTATTCAATCTGCACTGGGGGACATGATTTTCAACCCTGCTTATGATTTTAAGCACATGATACTTTCACACTACAAAGCAGCAGACTGCAGATTAAATCTGGCTGAGAGTTCCATAGGTGAGATAATTAGGTGACAATATGGAGCCTTGGGATTTGCTAACAGTTAAAACAATGTCCATTTCCTTTAGGTATTATTTGGGAGGACTTTATCAGTACTTTTTTTTTTTTTAGTTAAAGTCAATAAAGCTGCCCACATTTTGAAAGTTGTCCATTTGTCTGTATAAACATATTGTCCTTACACAATCAACACAAAACAATGTCACAATTGTAATATATTCCAGAAAGAAAACAATGTTAATTTTTACTGAAGAGCTACTGGTACAGAACAAAACTTTTCAATAAGCTGGACAAAAATGAATATGGAGAGTTATCTATCTAATTTATTTACTGTGCAAATAAATTGATTAAGAAAAAATATGCTGACATTTTGAAACATGAGAAATCAAACATCTAAGATTCAATATTTGATTTCAGCTAACGGACTGTGTCATGGGCCTGATACAACAAAATCAAGTAAGAATACCTTCTTTTCTACAGGATTCCAATCACATTCCAAAAGTATCTTTACGCAGCAATTAAAAAAGAAATACCAAAGATTATCTTAAAAAAAAATCTGTTTCATGCAATCTTTTTCTTTCTAGTTACATTTTCTTATTTGATATTTTAAGACTTCTAAGACTTGTATATGGTCTAACAGAAACAAGAAAAAAGATCAATACATCTCCATTTGCTTTGACATACAAACACATCACCCTTATAAACAAATGAAAAATCAGTAGAACCTTTTCTCCAGTTCTATCATTCACCACAGAAATATATACATATATATATAGTGCAAATATTAACATTTTGAAACACGAAAGCTTAAACATCCAACATGAAATGTTTTACCTTTTTTATATATATATATATATGTGTGTGTTTTATATATTTTTATATATATATATATACACATATATATATAAAAAAGAAAGCTCAGAACCTAAAAGACTTGGAACCCATTGCTCCATATGAAAGATGGTTCAACTGCTAGACTATGGGAAGAGCAAGTGTCAGCAGGGGCTAATAAAACCTTCTAACAGTGACTGCATGTTGGTTAATAGGCATGCCCTATTTGAAGCAAGAGATCCGAGTTCAAATTCTCCTCAGCAAGAAAAATAATTGACCTAAGTCTGGAAAACTTGAGTTGAATGAGATCATGTAAATATGATCAGTGATCACAGCCACATGTTGTCCACTCAGACCATGTTCCATAGACAAATTTTTGAACATGTAATTTGTTCCAGCAATAACAGAGCCGAGCTGTTTGGCACACAAACTGCCAAAATTTTAGGAATACAATAAACTTTACTTATAGAATCTCAATTGGCAATATTCTTCAAGCATTTTCATGGTAGCTAAGCAAGGGCTCCAAGATTTTAAATTAGAGGTTTAATGAGATTCTCAACACCAACTATGTTCTTCCATGGTCACAAATGGATCGACTCAAATAGGCACGACACAGATATTCATGAAATGTATCATTTGTTCTTATACTCTACCCATACAATAGTTTAGTGTAAAAAAAGATGGTACATTCAGGAAGTTCAAAGAATACTATGTTTACTACTCATAAATGAGGACTAGCTAGTAAGCTAAGAAACTGAGGGACTTGGAGGGTTGGAGGCCACAGGCAGTACTAACTTCAGGTGGGGTGGATCAGATCATTAATCCAAGGTCCAGACAACCCCCGAGTCTTCCCTTGATGGTCCATCAGAAGTGGATGGAGAATACTGACATCCTGCCCCTCTCCTACACAGGGGGGTAGGCTTCTATAGAGAAATATGCACATGTACACTATGGCATAAGATGAGAACATGGTCATTTGAGAAAAATAAGCTCTATCGAGGGTCGGGGGACACTTGTAATTTAGTCACATCATGAGGACATATCACATATCCAGTAAGGTGAAGGGAACATAGAGCAGGTCACATTCATACGGCTACATGAGACCACCGTGTTAGTCACCTGCCAGAAGACTTCCAAGTATCACTTTCAAGGGCCACCCTACTTCAATCCACTGTGTTCAATTTACTGGAAAAATGATCACCAGTCATCTAGGCTGGGTGATATTTCACATTCACTACATGTAAGGAAAGAATAATAACAAGTTATAGCCACTAATTATCCTAGAGGTTATACATGTCATGTACCATCAGTGGAATTTCTGAGTCCCATTTATATTTACTTCTCTGGACACATTTATACCAGCACAACACCTACAATTCAGAAAAGCACATCTAATCAAACATGCATTTAAATATGTTTCACCAACATAAAAGTTTTAGGGTTTTGTATATTCTTAGTTACTTAAAACTTTAGTACTTTCCTCAGTAGGAATATATTAACACATGATGTTACTCCCATCGAGTTAATGGGATTCTTGCCATGAAGTTCAAGGGATGATGCCTCAGCCCGCAGTCCTACAGATAGTTTTCTGCATAGGCTTTACTTCCTTAAAATAGTCATAAGTTTACTGAAAAGTAGGAGCCCCATTTTTACACTTTCTACAGCATGTTTATTTACGGTAATACATACTATCAGAAATTTTTTTGTTCAAAACAAAAACTCAGTAGTCAACCAGCAAGCCAGGGCTCTGCATTTGCACCAGCTTCTCAAAATTGAAAGCTTAACTTTTTTCAGAATTACAGCAAGAAAGAATCTTTGCATTTATGGATATTAAATACATTGCAAAATAATACCAATTAGTTTCTTTAATCATGTACTTCCTTTTTATCCATCAATCACACACATTTGAGGTATGCCAGGTGTCAGAAAATACTAATAATTACAGTTAATTAGACTTTTATTAGAAAAATGCTTGATATTATTGCAGGAGAGCCATGTCTTGCCAAGAGACACGTGTAACTAATCCAAACCATAAAAATTAAGAAGTTAAAAGTATCAGTTTACCTTGGGTAAAAAACCCTGATGTTTCTTACAGATGTGAGCAACTTTATCCTCCTTAGGACAGGCAGCAGGGCCACCCAGCTAAATAAAGCTATACAGGTACACGCGTTGACAGGATCAGGACTCTAGCAGGACAATAATTGAGCCCAATTCTGATCTCACACAAGTTTTATACTTGGTTACCTTTGCTACTCTGAATTATACTTATAAATTAGCTTAATATTGCGCAAAATTTCCTGAAATGCATATAGCTTCTAAAAAGATAATTCTTCCTAAGAGGAATATCTATTCTTAATGAAGAAAAATAGAAGTAAGGAAAAAAGCATTAAATACTGAACCATCACTCTCCCAGTATGTTGGCATGTTGTGTTTATTAGGGAGACATGATGGAGTCAGAAACAGTCATTAACGGAAAAGTACACAAGAATACTCCTTCACCAGAGACACCGGACATACTGCTGATGTGTCTGAGAACAAGAAATGAAATGTGAGATTCCCACAGAAAAGAAAGTTTCTGCTGTGAACTATTAACTAGGATACTATTCACTTTCACATATAACATATTTTTCATTAGTATCAGGGACAAGAGAACTCACTGTGACAGATACAGGCAACAAAGTTTTGGAAGTACGCAGGGATAAAAGCTTCTCTAAGTAAGGAGAAGACTTCATAAAAATGTCTTAAAGATATTTGCTCTTGCTGCTGTTTTCTCAATAATGCAAGGTTCTAGAAGAAATTAGATACATCATCCTCTAAAGAGAGGTTACCTTTCATGAAATTAAAGATGATAATGCTGAATGAAACAGTGAACCTGCCTTCCCCCCCCCCCCCCCTTTTTTTTTTCTTTCTGCTTGATGCCACAACATTCTGTGAAGGCTTACAGTAGAAAACATCTACATATTTTCCCCGTCATGTGAACTGTGTTTGGTTTTTAATAAGCTCCCTGAACATACTTTTCTAATTCTTTTAAGGAAACCCCTTACAAATTGTTTTATTCTTAACTTGGTTCCATCCTTAAGTTTTTATTAACAAAGTAGTATTTCTAGTATTTCGGGGGGAGGGGGGGACACCAATCATGACATAAACAAAGTATATGTACTGAGTACACTTTGAAAGATCCATTTTCTCTTTGCAGATACTAATTTGGAAATGTTTTACTTGTTTTCAATTTAAAAAGCGTTAATTCACAAGCTGTGTACAGCTTATTGTTTTTAATAACTAAATTAGCATTGCAGACAGAGCTTGCACAGTACAGGAAAAACACTGATATTTAATGCCGAGAAGTCAAGAAGCAACAATTAATTTTTACACTGTAGTTCAAGTGGTAAAAAGCATGATACTAAGTGAAAACCCACATAAAGAGAAAACTATCTCCACAGTTTCCCAAGCAAAAACAGAAAAATATTCTTAAAGATTTAATACTGCTTAATATATATCTAACTGTTGGAGGGACAAGGGGCAAATATTTTCATGATAACAGAGGAAGTCTGGGACGCAGCAAAATTCAAAAGCTAATCCAGTTAAGCAAACATTTTGTTCACATAATTTTTATTTCTTTCAACTTCAGTACCAAACATGGATCTCTCTGTATGGCTGTCCCAATTCTCGAATAAGAACCTCCACTTCACTCCTTTGCTTAAGGCTCCTTGTTTTCGGAGAACCACTTACACTTTGAACTGCAGTTTACCTGAACAACTTTGAACAGCATTTCACCATCCATATAATAGATGTCCTACAGGTACATAAAGTAGATTAGTTAAACACTTATTAACATGTTCCCCTCTTTACTGTGATCAGTTCTTCCATTAAGTGATCTCTACTTTCAGTTTCTCTGTAACCTACTAACTCTCCTTTTCTCAGTTCCTGGAACATTGTTTTCTGGCTGGCTGGGGTGGTTTTTGTCTCGTTTTGTTTTCTTAAAAAGCTAACAGTCATATTTAATGGCATGCACGTACAGTTGAGAGTCCCCTAACAAGGACTGTATGTGTCGCTTCTCCCATTTGTACTCAGAAATGAAAGAATATTTAAATTTATTTTTAGTGGCTTAATTCTCAGAGGTTAACAGAAAACCTGGACAAAAAACCCAAACCAAACCAAGCCAAAAAACCTACAGTATTTCCAAGCAAGCCAGTTGCTTTTTCATCTAGGAAAATCTTTTACATGTCGAAAATAATAACAAAGCTATTACATGCCTATTGCAACTTTCACAAAACATTTCTGGGCAGAAAAGTTTGTCTGAGAAGCAAGATGTATGGTTTTGGGCAACAGGCTTGACACGATGAGATTCCATTTCTAAATACCAACTAAAGCTTCATTTAGAACAAACAGAAGACAGACTTTATGGCTAAGGAGTTAATGGCCCAGCTGTTGAGCAACCGTAGCTAATTCAGCAGTGGCATCCCAGACCCGTAAAAAGACAGCTTTAGTGCTTCCTCTGTAACTAAAGGAGAAATTACTAAGATTCTGTTAGGTTTCATTGCTGGCTTTGTTTTGATTTCAAAATCTGTGCACAGCAGTGAATGTGACACAAAAAAAAAAAAGTACAACAAATTTAGTTTAAGAAATTTATATTCAGCAAACAGCTAGTAAAATGCAAAAATCAAATTAATTCCTGGAGTTCCTGGAGACAACAGAATCTGGGAAGAGGAACAGAGGGTCACGGGGTGGGGTGGGCTAGGGAAGAAGAGAGGCTGGAGAAGGGAAAGAGCTCTACATTCAACTACATTATCCAACAATTTCACTTGTAGAATCTCGGCTCCTGATTGCCCACCTGCATGTGCTATTTCACTCCTGTCAGCTCTTCTGGAGCAAAACAACTATTTCACTGGAAACTAAACCCGTCAGTAGCTCTGCAGTTAATTCATTTTAGGGATCACTCTGATGGCGTTATGGATGAGAACTAGCTGGTTTCAACCACCTCCACCATTTGATCACTTCAAGTTAACATAACCCTACTTCTCGCATACCTTCGTGTCACACTTGAGAGAGGATGCTGTATCACCAAAACTATGATGGCCTATAATCATACTGAAACAAATTCAGACATTTCAGGCAAAGGAACAGCATAAAAAAATAATTGGATCTTAAGGACAAAAGGCAACCCAGAGGAGACCTGGAACAAATGCTGTGAGAACACAAGCCGTTTTGTATGATTTAATTTGGAAACCACTTTTCAAAGAGGACATGTTTAACAGTAGACATAGCTCCTCTCCCCCTCTCTTCTCTGTGTTGACACATCCAAAAGGCTGAAGAACATGAACAAAGTAGGTCAAAGAAACCCAAATGACTTGGGGAGACTGCCAAATTTGTGAAAATCATCCTCCTTATGAACACTAGACTATTCTGAAAGAAATATATAGCAAAAAAATATATTTTTCTACCACATCTCTCTGACAAGAAGACTCCAGGGTGAAAGAAAGCCAGGACTTTTGACTTTCTAGAAACTCCAAAGGGGGCTGGAAGCAGAAATCACAACTCTGCATTTCATAGTAGAAACACCTTCAGTATTCTTGACCATCTAGCTAGAAGGTCTTACTTTTACCTTAAAAGTACCTGGTATATTTTTCTGAACCCTGTTACAATACTTTGGAAAGATATTTAGTCTCTTTTTTTTTTTTTTTTTTTTTAATCCAATACTTCCTATGCAGTTGTATCTGTGATCTCATATCAGATCACACTGACCTTTCTTTAGAAAGGACAGAAAAATTATTTAATATATTAGGGGATAAAAAGGGAAAGAGGTAGACACTTTCCTGTTGAACTTCCATTGGCTTCAGAGAAAATGACAAGACTCGGAGATATCCTCATTCTCTGCTCTGGTCCAATTTGCTGAGACTAATTACATTCTCTTCCCTAGAGAAATTCTGGAGGCAAATGGAAGAAAGGTAACTCTTCTTCAGAAAAGGAAACATTTAGAGTCTTGACAATATAAATGCCATTGAAAAAGTTTCCTATAATTTTTTCCCTTCTGCACAAAGCAAAACATTTTCAAGTTGAAAATGTAGGAATGTCAACATAGGTTACTCAAGCTGCAGGTCACCTACAGCTTTTGGGACACACTACCTGAGCTAAACTCTACACCTAACTCACAATATGCGCAACTTGGGCTTTTTAGAAACAGGGTAACATTTTTTTATGACAACTTATTCACATCACCCCCTTAATTCGTTGCCTTCTACTAATAAACTTGTGGCACATCTGCTCCTAAGTGGAGTCATATTAAAAAACAAAAACAAAAAAAAAAAACCAACCAAACAAAAAACCACAGCCACACATACTTTACCACAAATATGCCAAGCATAAAGCAAATTTGGTTTCTGGATCTGTTATCAAGTAATATTTCACAAAGTAAAGAGATAAAAGTTTGTCCCAAGAAGAAAAAACAGAAGGAACAGATGCAGCTTGCAGTCTGGCACAGTGTACAGCACATGACAAAGTTTGGAAAGAAAAGCCTGTAGCTCCCTTTTTACCTCACCAAGACAAAATGTACAAATAGCTATAACCCCCTCCCCATTTGGGGGCCCATAAAACAACTGCTAATGCATATGGTATTATAAAATGTTTAACAGTAAAATGGACCCATTTGGCTTTCCCTAGAAATCTGAATTTTTGGACTTGGTGCCCAATCATCTATGTAATTTCTCAGTACAGTCATATTAAGAGATGCTTCCCACCTTCTGAAATATCACTCTACTGTTCTGATTGAATAAATTTAATTCCCTCCCTCCCCACCCCCAACTAACATGAAACAGATGGAAAATACATTACACTAGAAGTTCTCAAAGAATTGCTTTCTCCTTCAAATACCAATCACTGATTGCAGTGTGCTCCTTACACGCACAACATATCGACTGAACTCCATTGTGAGAAAAAAATCGAAGTTAGACCTATTGGGAGTCCAGTACAGCTACTGAGAACTTTATTGGGTTTTTGTGGTTGGTGGGTTTTGTGGGGTTTTTTTCCAGAACAGACGCAATACACAATGTTGGAAGAACTGAATATTTCTAAGTACCTTTCCGGTACCTTTGCTAGGTACTTTTCAAGACAACCCTTTAAAATATACAGCTTCCACACCTAAGTCTAGTGCCACACGCCAGCATACATAAGACCAACACTGAGGAGAATTGTACATAAGCAACAGAACCTGCAATTCAAAGTTCAGAGGCTTATCTAGTTTTCTCATGTTTGTTTCACCCAGCTTTAAGATTTTGCTTTACATGACAACTGTGAGATCTCTGGAATTTGCCTCTCTTGTGTATGTGTGTTATCACAACAGATCACTGAGGTGGCACAGACTCCTTGACACACCTATAGTGAGAAGTAATCAGTTTAAATCAAAAAAAAAAAAAAAAAAAAAAAAAGATTAATTCAGTTTGAAAGATTGAACACTGAAGAAGGAACACATGGGAGCTCATTTTCCAGGTTATGTGTTTCATCGCTCACAATTGTTTTCTTCCTTATCATTCCAGCACTACTGGTTACTTACATTCATGCAACAAAAAAATCTTCTGGCAGCACACCCAGTGCAGAGTTCTGTATAAATCAAAATTCAATTGTTTTAGTATCGGAATTCAATAAATTCCACACACAGGAGAGCAGCTGTATGCAAAAGGAACATTCTTCAATCACAGCCAGCCAATCAAGCTAGCGTCACACAAACGAAAATCCCCACTGAGTTACAGGCTGAAGATCTATTTGGAACTACAATGTAGCCATCTACTCCTACCTTTGCTACAACGCAGCCAGATGAGGTATTATTCTGTACCTTTAAAAGACCCTCCTATTGTGTTAAGTTAATTCAGCTGAGCTTTAGCAAGTGTGAGAGAGGAATCACAGACTTCTGCCCATCCTGACAGAGCACAATGCTTTCTGCCACGAGCAGTCCCAAAGAAGTCACGCAGCATGCCAGGTACAAAGTATTTGCAGAAGTGAGCCCTCAGACAGGGCTATAAAAGCTCTGGGTTAAGGAAGCACATGCCAACTTGCTTCTGCTTGATCTGTTACACAGCTTGACAGTAACAGATAGCCGGTTGCATTAGTGTCAATGTTCAGATAAGTTTCTCTCAATATCTGTCACAAAAAACAGACGCGGTATCAGCGTGCCAGCTGTATTATCGGTCACTACATAGTTGATCATACTTAATAACAGCCTCAAGCACAGACACGGCTAACAAGTATCACAGACGGCAATTACTATTGTGCGCCACAGTCACCCAGATCGCTCCGGCTCGGAGCTGCCAACGGCGCGCATTCGGCGAGCGCCTGCCTCCCACCTTCTCCCTCTCAACTACATTAACTTGCCTCAATATGGAGCCAGAGTTTGTTTTGAAACTCTTAACAGGATCACTGAAAGAAAAGAGGAAAAATACCATAAATGATCCTCTGGACTGTTTCCAGGGTAGCGTATTCTCTTAGCGAATGCTTTGAAAGCGAGCCAAAAATGGGAAGTGTTCTTGCAAATGAGCACGCTACTATACTCAAGTACAAGCTACCATTTAATTCTTTTGTCAACACCAGTGCGGTTAGAAATTAAGAAGCCTGTTTAATAAACAGGTTACTTGAATTCCAGTTACCAAACACCAATTTCTTCTCTATCCATCCCCCCCATGCTCACTCAGCTCCTGCCCTCCCCCCCCCCCCCCCCCCATTTTCCAACATACACTGCTTTCTTTTTTGGATACTTTCTCTCTCTTTATTGAAAGTCAAATAAAATCAGTATATTAATTACATCAACCATGACTAGGTCTGTAATCAAGAGCAAGTTAGCTAAGAAAAGGGAAAAAAAGTCAGTCACTCCAAAAAGGCATTTGAAAACCTCAAAACAGGCTTCTACGGGACACAGCGCTTAATATTTTTAACAGAGCTTTGATACAGTCTACTGAATGGTTTCATGGGGGCAGTTTTTCACATTACAATTACTCCTAATGAGATCACCCTCCACAGCGTATAAGCCCTCATCCCTTCCCAACAGAACAATGAAAGATTTGTGCAAGGCTACAAAGGCCTCAGATCAACTCCACTCACTTCACCTTGTACCGAATTTCCTCGTAAAAACTTGCCAAGAACACAAGTGTGTTTTTTTCTGAGGACAAATGACTAATAAGAAGACCCATTTACTTTCTTTTAGGGTGTCCCTAATCCTCTACAGATTTTGAAGTCCTCACACAGACATCTCAGACTCGGTGACTGATGCCAGCTTTGGTTTTGAGATTCTGTAGGTTTCTCCTCTTCACAGATTTGTGGGCTTCTTTTCCAGTTTTTGACTTACAACATTTCTCACCAACAAATGTCAGCCTATCTTACAACAAAAATATGGTGATATGTAACTCCTTGTGTTATCTTACGATAAAGATGACAGACCTTGTGTTAGATGTACATGAAAATACATGTCTTCAAACAAACTGCCTATTCTCTTGATTTTACTGTAAGGAAAGAATGAAATATCCTTTCTCATGCTAAGCAGAAATATCTTACGCATGTAGCCCCAGTGAAAGCAATGCTAAGGGTAGGTATCGTTCTAAGAATATGGATAACTGAATCAGTCTGAATTAGAAAGTACAACTTAGTAGTCTCTGATTTGCTAGTATTTTAAACTAATCACCATGATCCCACTGCAAGCCAACAGTTTAGAGTTAGCTTTATGCAAAAAGATACTGTAGAAAGGAAAACATACTTTCTTCTGAAAACTTGATATTCTGTTTGAAAGATCTACCTTGTGTTTGAAATTTTATACACTTGACACAAAACTCTAACTCAGTTTTTGTGTGTGTATTCTTCCCATTACTAACCACACCTCAGTCTAAGTTCACCTCCTGTTTTAGTTTCCTTATAATTCTGTCACAGAGCATGTGAAAGAACAAACTGTTTAACTACTTATATCCAAGACTATTGATACAATGTTCTTGATTCAATGATTTGCTTTGCATTACCAAGAGGTACAAGGAACATCACCTTAACTGGTTTAAAATGTTAGTCCTGACTCTATGTTTATACAACTTTTAACTTTTCTTGTTTAAATTTAAAAACACAGTATGCAACCGCTGATGTCCATATCCAGAAGGGCTGACTGCTTTAGATTAGTCAGCTTGAAGTTTACAGATTGAAGATCCGAAAACTTTGAAAACAGACTGATGACGTATTTCTCGTGGAAAATAATAATAAAAAAAAGCTGGTAGAACCTGACCTATAGCATACATATTACAGCAAGTTGTATGTTTACTTACGTTCACACGTGTCTCCTTTTTGCTGGTATCCTGCTTTGCAGATACATTTTCCAATAGGCACTAACCATTCTCCCTCTGCACTACAGTGCATTTTCGGCGAGTTCTCCGCCTCCTCCTCCGCACTGCTGACGCAAGTTCCTCGTACTTCAACTAAAGAGGAAAACTCTGAGCCAGTCACTGTGTCAGGAAAAATAGCTAAGTTCTCAATGATGGACCAGCACTTCTTGTAGTAGACTTTGACAGAGACCAAAGCAATGCAGGCCCCTACATCCTGAAATGCAAGATAGAATCCTTTTTTGGACAAAGGTCCAATTTCTCTCACCTCTGTGTTAAGTTTCATTTTTCTCTCCCCAAGATCACCCTGGGTAAAACTTTCATCTGCTGCAATAGTGTCTATTTTTACATATTGGTTTTCTCGGATATTCCTGCCAGTGTCGTAGTCTGTTTCATAATAATACAAGTTAAAAGTTTCTTTACAAGTCCCCAGAACTCCAGGAAGACTGTTACAATCCCTCAGAGTGAATTTCAGTTCTACAAAAATCCTTTGTGCATTGCTTTTTGCAATCCAGTTAGTCCGAAGCCAGTTGTTTTGGTTTGATTCCATCACCTGGCATACCTGGTATGTTCGTATAGGAGTGTAGTTTTCATCCAGTCCACTAATTTCTTCCCACTAAAACAATAACAAACAGTTAGTAATACAAAACAAGTATGCCACCAGATGTAACTACTGTGTATTTTAAAAGGCTTCACACAACTCGGGTCCCCCTCCTTTTTAACAGTATGGTTCCATAAAAAGTAGGTTATTGTTAAAATACTCTTAAGAACCCAAATGAAGAAAACACACATTAACACAGCTGCAGGCTCTATCTCCCTCCATGTCTTTCCCACACATAAATAACTTCGAAAAATCATTGTCTCATCATGGGCACAGTTGTAAAGAGGAAGCTCCAGAGAAGGCTGTTCAGCATACCAAATTCTGATTACGCACCAGGCTCTCCCACTTTTCATTAAGGTCATGACAGTTTTGGATAAGCAGAGACCAGGAGGAGGGAGACAGCTCTGCTTCCAGAGAAACCTAAAATCACTGAAGTCTTAGGAACTGAAATTGCCTAATGTTACAGTACATAAAACTTGCGTACATAAAACTTGCAGGGGAACTTTCAGTCGTACTGAAAGCATGGGACCAGGCCCCGAAACTTGTTGAGTCAGATGATTTTCACTGCTACATGATGGAAGTGGCATAGAGGGAGAGGACAAGAGAAAAGGGACAGAATTAAAAATCTGAAAGCAAGAAAACACTTTGGTTGTCCCCGTTTTGTTCAGTCCACCTTCTGTTCTACTTACAAACCAAAGAAGGTAAGCAGGAGCTCCTCATCTCACATTTGGTTCAGTGGCCACATCCACATTAAAAGGAGCAAACTTCACTTAGTTGGGAGTTCAAATGAACCATGAGATTACATACGTAATTAAGAACAACCCACATGACTGAAAGTTCACTGGTTCAAAGCCTGTTTGTTGTTGTCGTTCCCCCTTTAGGATACCAACTATGTAACAAACCGGTAAGGCTCCAACAGCCCCGTAGTCTTTAACAGCCTTTGGTGGCGTGGGAAATTGCACCTCCGGCAATGGCAAACCTTCCACTGAAATCAGCCAGGCAGATCCGCCCAGGTGTAACCAAAACAATATCTGCCTCTCACCTTTTTTCACATTTCTTGTAACATTTAATTCACCGCAGAAACCACAGCTGTAATAAATTAGGTGGGGGAGGGGGTTGAGCTATCCTCACCCAATGACACAGGGAACCACAACTTCTCCCTATGGCGCTTCGCCCTCTGGCCCGGTGTCAATAAAGCACTTAAGATCACGCTTAAGATCAATGACGGTACTTATGAGCTTAATGGTAAGCATGTGCTTAAGTGCTTTGTGGGACTAGCACACCCGGCACCTCTGCAGGATGGCGCTCCCACAGACATTCCTTACACCGGTAACCAAGCGTGGAAGGCATTGGTTTCCCAGCCCAGCAGCCACGCAGTACACAGTACTTTGCAGGCCTATCTGACAGCAGATGAGATCATTTTAATGTTGGTGTACTGCTCCAAGAAAAAGCAGATGTGGCTGAACTGATGCTGGAAGTTATCACCACAAAATATATCACGGCTGCAGATGCTAAAGTGCACAGAAGTTGCAAATATCAAAGTGCATTTCAAAGACCTACAGTTAATACAGGCGTGGTACGTATGGTATTATATATGCGTATGGTATTAAATGATCGAAATATAACTCATGGAGTTAACTGAACTGATTGCATATGGAACCGTATTAATGTCAGAACAGAAGGAAGTCTACATTCATAATAGATTTATTAGATTTGAATAAGATCTTTTCCCCCTCTATAAGAACTAGTACAAACAAGGAAAAGAAAAAAAAAGGGGCTCTGGACTGAGGCTTTTGGCTCTGCCACATTGAAAAAGAAGAAAAAAAAAAAAAAAAGAAAACACAATTAAAAAGATCCACAAGGATGACAAAAAAAGGCATGAAGCCTAAAATTTTACTGATTTTTACATTCTCCATTTCACATCAGGTAGCGTTGGTTTGGGGTTTTTTGAGTTGGTTTGGTGCTTTTGTTTGTTTTATTTTTTTATCTTGCGTAAGCAGTCCTCCCTCAAAACACCAAGGCAGATTCTGCAATGAGATATTCCAGTTAGACAACATATCGTATCTTTGAAGTGAAAGTAACTCTAACGCACCACACAACAGGATCTGACTCCTCGGGTTTTGATGTGGACTGCTCTGTCAAAACAAATCCCCACCACCCCCTCCTCCCCCCCAAAAAAAAAAAACCAAACAGAAAGCAAAACAAAACCAAACAAAATACATTTAACAAAATCAAACCATTTTTCGTAATACAACACAAATGAGCCTTCTTGGAGTCAAAAGCCCATTACGTGAGACTAGCTAGTATCAGAGAGATTCATATGCTATAGTCCAGGAAAACAATACAAAACACTAGATTCAGATAAGAAGTCCTACTTTACATTACCCCTAGCATTAAACACTGAAGTCTATCTTTCCATATTTTCCCAAAGCCATGGAGTATGGTTTTCCTAAAAAATTAAGGAAATATGACACGATTCAATTGTGTAATCACAGAGTTATTATTTCACGTAGTCCACTGGAGGTGTACCTGCTTCTCTGTGGGGAAAAAAATACATCAGTATTTCAGGATGTTTTCACCTATGCCATCTGAGGTCATGTTTCATTAAAGTCTCTTGAAAGCGATCAATTCCGTGATAGCTTTTACAGCAAGAAAATTCAACTTTTCTTTGTCCTGCTGCAACATATGGTGATATACATACAATTCCACTCCAATGCGCCCTGTTCTATTGGTTTCAATATATGGTGGTTTAACTTCTTAGTTATCTTAACATTGTTTGAGATCATTGTTAGATGTAACATTTGCAGCTGAATGAGGCATTTAACGAGCGTCTGGCTGATATATTCCATAGTGTGATGATGCTGTAATTTCTCTCAAGAAGAAGATTTTCTGTGTTTACTCCCATGAAGTCTTTATTGCATAGTAGAAAATTCAGTAATGAAAACTAGAAAAAAAATTTTTTTTCAAAAATACATTATTAAAATTGTACTTTTTTGTTAATTTAGAGGCAACTATTTCTGAACATTTTCACACATACGAATCTAGCCATTAGTTTTGATTCACTTTTAAATCCTCATTGAAATTGGCTTCTACCTCTGGAAGTTGCCTTTTACTATTTGTTGAATTTGACTCTACTTTCGTCTTTCAGTATACTGACATGTGTAACATGTTGACACGTCCTTCATTATCTACAGGTTAGCCTAATATAATTGCCACGAAGCTAATCTTTCAAACACCTCTGGTAAAGGCTTCAGTCAGTGCAGAACGCTAATGCCGAGCTTATTAGCCATCATACGCGTTGAGCTCGCATTACATTCTTTCTGAAGTCCTCAGATTCGTTTCCAGTTTATGCTTGTATTGATTTTACGATCTTGCTTTTAAAGAAAGACACTTTCAGATTTTCATTCTTCTTATTTAAAGGATTTGTTACACTTTTATATCCCCACTCACATTTCACGGTCTTCTGGCTCCAGATTTCTTAATGTGCTAAAGATTAAGGGCCTGATCCCCCAAGTCCTTGCTCATGCAAGAAGTCGCAATGGATTCGGCAAGACTGCTTCCATGAGTAAGAACTGTCCATTTAATTTACGATTTGTCAGACTAAGTTAAGGTAGGACTGAGCTCAGGTAGGACAATATACCCATTATATCTTTCTGAAAATGTTCTTCCTCAAGGCTTGAGGAAGAAGGGGGTTTACACCGCTTTTAATTCAGACTGAAAGCAGCATTTCTCAGCGTTACGTATATAATAAATAAGACAATAACACCAATGTTTTGAAAATTCTCAATTTTTATAATGATGTGCTTTACAACGGTACATTTCATGGAGTACCATGGGATTAATTTGTAAGCAAGCTAGAGGTGGCCTTAACCACATAATTCATGCCTAGTTCCAGATATCAAGCTCCTCAAGACTTGGGGATGTTTCAAGTTTGGAATGTCATTTCAAACACATCTGCAGTATAAATGTTTTTATTTTAGAGCACTTCAATCTGTTCCATTCAATTACAAAGAAAACATCGTAAACAAATTTATGATCACCCATTATACAGAAAATGAAAAACATATTTTTAGAAAGTTTCCACACAGAAGTAAATCTGCTGTTGCTAAAGGAAGAAAGAAAAAGTGATTTAAAATGCCATGTTATAAATATACAGAGCTTTCTGGTACAGCACAAAGGATTGCACCACAAAACATAAACCTACCGAGAACATTTAGGTAAGTTTCTAAACAGGCTCTTCCTTTTAATTAGCTTGTACACTTGTACACTGTAACTTGAGGTACTCTTCTTTCCATTCTAAAAATGAAAAAGCTGTAAACACTTGGTACGATTACTGAGAGGAATATGAGGGGGAGCTAGTTTAAAGCAAGTCTTGCAATTGCTTTGGTATAGTAACTACTCATCTTTAGGAACTTAATTTTTGCCTGGAGTACTTACCCCATTGGGAGGAGAGGAAATCCATTCCAACTCTGTCTGTTGTGCTTTAGAGTCCAGCAATATTACTAAAAAAGAAAAAAAAGAAAGGAAAAAAAAAAAATAATTTCAACTGTTTGTTAAATATGGTAAGTGGAAACATAAAACCAAAGAACAAAGTCTGAATAAAAAGAAGTTATAAAAATAATACAATTTTTGTACAAATTAATATTTTTTCTTCATATTACTAAAAAAATTTATCTGCAATCACAACTATGCATTTACTCGTAAATAGATGATTAAATGGTTATGTACCATCCGCATATAAGCAGATATACATTAATCTCAACAATTTCATTGCTTAAATCAAAGTGCACTGTTTTTCTTAGTGTTCTACAGTGTTATTGATGCATGCTCCCTTCATCTCCTTTGTCATAAGAAGGACGTTTCCCATATGCTGGTTATTACAATGACTTTGAAACAAACAAATACACACCAACATTTCAACAGTTTTCCAAACTGATTTAGACAGGACTAGTCTATACCCTACCGGGAGTTGCACTGCAAAAGCAATGGTCTTTTTGAGTTTGAAAAAAAAAAAAGTAACGTCCCTTCAGTGACAAAGCAGTAATTCGATAAACAAATGACAACCAGGAATACAGAAAATAAAGACTCTGCCATTACCTCACACTTCGCATACACAAAATACTACATACACAAAATCAGACTAATTCACTTTATGGTAATGGCTTACTAAAATCTTCATGTCATTATACCCCAGTGACACTTCTATGCAAAAAGACATCAGTTCTAGTAGCACTGCAATTATTTTCAGCTAAATGTAACCCCGTCTCCAGAAGTGGTTAATCACCACCTAATAAAACAACTCTTTCATGTTTTACAGTACATATTGGAGGTTATATTACTGATGTTCTGGTACCTCCAAACATACATTTCTATATGTGTCTTATAATTCAATTATAGCTATGAGCTTCTTTCTTAGCATATTATCCTAAGTTTCTGTAAGACTTTCAAACGGTACATACGTTAACCTGAGATGTTCAAAAAAACCCCCAAAGTGAAGTGATTTACTGTAATGCCTTCTTTCAAACTGCCAAAGCTGTAGAGTGATCAGCCATATATCTAGGTTTGGTACACTTTGAAGATTCCTTCTTCAAAGCAGCTGCGCATTTAACTTCCTGCTTGTATTTGATTAAATAAAAAGTAACATTTCTGATTTAAATCTATTCAGTATATTTTTAGCTATAAAGCTATTTATAACTTTCTGCGCAGCGTTTAAGTACTGATTTTTCAATGCATGATTTCAGGCTGTAACTTGAAGCAACTTTTTTTGTCAGGTCTTTTGGAAACGCTTATAATTCTGGCTTCGGCCCTTTCTCCTAGTGGAATGTAACACAAAATTTCAGTGAATTACTAGAAAGATGAAGTGACTAAAAAAGTTATGTAAGGGTTCATACAGTAATATCTGGAACGTTAGCCGAACCCCAAACGGTAGCTTCCAGGCCCGTATTTCAGTAATAAAGTGGAACTACTCATTGAGGAAGTTCGACAGTCTCTCTCTAGGAAGATTACGTGCTTATTTCGTTAAGCGTGGATTCAAGGGGCTTCACTTTGTAACACTTTCTATAGAAAAGCAGGTGGTGTATGGGGCGGTTTGTTAAACGAGAACATTTGTAATGGTCCTGGAAAAAGAGGTACCACGAGAAACTTAACCATTTCAGCCCCGGCACGAGGTCCCACGGCAGCAGTTCATTACACTCTTTCCTCGGCAGCGATTCTCCATCCCGCAGCAACAGCCCAGGAAGAAAAAGACACCCAGCGAACCCACCACCCTCAGGCCCTGCGCTGCCACCCCCCCCCCCCTCCCCCCCGCGAGGACAACGCGCCGTTCCCCTGCGGCACCCAAACTCCGCGGGGAAGCGCTCCCTCCGCCCTCCGCGGCTGCTGCGCGGCGCCGGGACCCGAGGCGGGAGGACGGCGCCCAGCTCCGCGCACGCCGCCGGCAGCCGCGCAGCCTCCCACGCGAGGACAGGACTCCGCGGGGGCGCAGCGGGCAGCGCTTCAGCGCGGGGCGGGGGGGGCACAGAGAGCGAAAAGGAGGCGGAGAACCGGCGGGCGAAGGGGCTCCGCGGGGAAGGAAGGAAGGAAGGAAGGAAGGAAGGAAGGAAGGAAGGAAGGAAGGAAGGAAGGAAGGAAGGAAGGAAGGAAGGGGCCCCGCGCAGCGCGGGGGACCCCCCGCACCCAGCCCGGGCGCTGCGGGGGGCTGCGCCTCCGCGCTGGGCAGCGGGGCTCGGCGGCCGAGCAGCGGTACCGCGGTCGCCCCCCGCCACGTCCCCACACACCCCCCCCCCTCCATCCCAGCCCGGCAGCCGCCCGGTTGGGGTTTTCTTTTGGGGGGCGGGGGGAGCGCCCGGGACGGAGCCCCGAGGTCTCGCAGCTCCGGGGTGGAGGGACAGGACCTGCCCCCCCCCGGGGGTCCTGGCCGCGGCGCTGGCAGAGGGCTCCGCAGGTAACGCGGTGCCCCCCGACCCCCCTCGCTTGGAGAGCCAGGCGGACCCTGCCCCACTGCTCTCCAGCATCTCACGGCGGCTTTTATTTAGGTACCGAAAGGAAACTCTGAAAACTTTTCAGCCTCTCACCCCCCCATCCCTCTTTTCCGCACCCAGCGGGGAGCGGGGGGAAACCACGCGGGGCTGCTGCCGCCACCGGCCCTTCGGCGAGGCCGGGGGTGAAGCTGCAAAGTTACTTGGGTTTTTTTTTTTTCTTTCTTTTTTTTTTTTTTTTTTTTTTTTTTTTTTCCCTTGGCTCTTTCTTCCGCGGGAGTTTTCTGCGCTTGCAGCAGGTAGCCGCTATGAATCCCTGTCTGCCGCTCGCCCCCTCCTGACCCTCCTTTGGCTAGGCTGATTTTCCCCAAACATACACACATTACCCACACACGCTTATATGTACAGATGCATATATATATACATACACACATCCATACACGTATTACACACAGAAACACGGGGCAGCCGACCGCCGGGAGGCACCGGCGCAGCCCCGATCGCGGCGCAATCCGCAGGGCAGAGCGGGGCAGGCAGCCCGCACCCCCCCGCCCCCCTGCCCGGCCCTTCTCCCCACGGCCACGCGTTAGTACTCCCCGCGTGGGGGTCTCCGTGCTTTACAGCCCCTCCGCATAAACTTTCGAAAGCAGCAGCTAAGGGAAGGCTCTCTCCTCTTTCCCTCTCTAACCTCGCCATCGCCGCCTTCTCTTAAGGGCAGAGGACATTTTAATTGAGGGGATTTTTTTATTTGTTTTTTTAAGCTCCAGTTCCAAGCTCGAAATGGTATTTCACCGCATGCCAACGGTTTGATGAGAAATATTGACGTATCCAGCTGAGGGGGGAAACCCCCCAAACGCATACCTATGCGGAGACAGCGAAAAAGCCCCTGACTCCCCCTTCCCTGTCCCGTCCCCCCCCCGCCCGAAGATGGAGACGGACCTTCGCCTTTGGCTGTCAAACGCGAGATGGGCGCTCCTTTAAACCATTTCGGATTTTCTCAGCGTGAGAAAAGAGATTCCCAGACGGACTTTGTGAATTGATTTTATACACCTCCATCGGTCCCTGACAGAAAACCCGCCCGTTTTCTCTCCAGGCGCGGGGGAAACAAATGTCCGGGGTTCGCCTCGCACGGAGACCAGCGTCGGGTCGACGGGAATCGGGATGCCCCGTTGCGATACGCGGATGGTGCGAAACATCCACCCCTAAACCTCTCTCGCCAGCGATGCCGGGGGAGAGCACATACGTTGCTGCAGGCACACGACGCCAGGCTGGACGTACCCTCTATATGCGCGGCCGGGAGGTGCAAAAACTGCACCCCGAGGCTCCTTCCCACGGGCTGTGCCCGGCCCCGCGGGGCCGGAGCGCTGCAGGCCCCCGGTGGGTAGCGGCGGGGACCTGCCCCGCGGCCCCAAGCCCCGCCGCGTCTCCCACGGACCGTCCCGAGCCCCGAAACTCGGCCCTCAGCCCCTGCAGCCCCCGCCCGCGGAGCGGCGAGGTAAGCCGCCCTGCCTGCACCTCGCCGGGAGGCTGAAGGCTGCCAGCGGAGAGCGCGGCTCTCCCGCACGGAGCCCCGGGCCGGGGGCTGCCTCCCCAGCCCCACGCCTTTCCATCACGTGCGAATGCCTCGCAAACCTCATTCCGGCGAGCGAAGGCAGTTGTCCCGGTCTCTCGCACGTACACACGCACCCCCCCCCGGGTGAATGCCTTGCTCTTTCCTCCCTCCCACCTCAACTAAAAAAAAAAAAAAAAAAAAAATAAAGTCTTTTTCTTTTTTTTTTTCTTAAGGGGGGGCTGACAAGCAGCTCGCAGCGGCAGGCAGGTCCTCCGCTAAGCCACCCCACAGACTTCGCGTGCAAAAGCAATAAATAAGCCCAAAGTTTTGCTTTCCGCATCACCTTACCTTCTTTCGCAGCCTGTGCTTCCCCCGTGTGTGCAAAGCGGAACAGCCAGACGGAGCACAAAATAATCCAAGAAGGGAGCCTACTTTGGAAAACCATGGTGCAGGAGCGGGGTGATTTTATATTTCTAGCTATATATTTCTAGACACTGCCGCTGCCGCCGCTTGGTGGGTGCTAGAGGACGGTGGAGAATTTGCTCCGCTAGTCTCTGGCTCGGCGCTCCCTCCCTCCCGGCTGCCTTTCTTCTTCCTCTTCTTCTCCTCCTCCTCCTCCTCCTCCTCCTCCGCCTCCTTCTTCTCCTCCTCCTCCGCCTCCTCCTCCTCCTCCGCGCCGCTGCCCGGCTCCCGCACCGGGCCGGCCGCCCGCCAGCCCCGACTGCAGCCCGGCCGCCCGCGCCGCGCTCCGATAATATCAATTAGGACGAGGGGGCGGGACCGCAGCGGCAGGGCGGCCCGTCCCTCAACCTGACTGACGGCCGCCGTCGGCCAAACAGCAGCGACTTTCGGCGCCCGGCGGGCCGAGCCGGCCCCTGAGTCGTCGCGGCCGGGGGGGCGGGGTCGGCGGTGCCGCCCAATGAGCGTGCGGCGGTGTCGGGTTGCCGGCGGTGCCGGGGAGCCGCGGGCTGGGCGCGGGGCGACGGCGGCGGGACGGAGGGGCCGAGCGGGGCGACGGGCCCGGGACGGTGCCCGGGAGGGGCTGCCCCGCACGCCCGGTGGGCGGCCGGCCGGCCGGCCGGCCGGCTTCTCCTCCTCCTCCGAGGGAGCCGAGCCGAGCGGAGCGGTCGGCCCCCGGGGCTCCGGAGCTCTCCCCGTGCCGCAGCTGCCGGGGTCGGGAGCGAGGGGCGTCCCGGCCGGGGACCGAGCCGCCGCCGGCGCGTCCCGGCGCGGTGCCCGCCCGCGGCCGGACCGGACCGGACCGGGCCGAGCCTACCCGAGAGCGCACCTGGGCTGCTGCCACCGAAGGGGAAACTTCGGCAGGAGCTGCGGGACGGTGGCCCGAGAGAGCCCCCGGCCAAGAGTCAAGTTCCTCGGGGCTGACACCACCCGGGCTCCCTTCCCTTTGTGTTACCGGGGTCTGCCGTCCCGCGCCTCCCGTTTCCCCCCCCCGCGCGAAGAACAGGTTAATGACAACACGGATCTTACTGGGAGTGGGGGGGAGAGGCGGTTGCTTCCCCCCGCCCCGTCGGGTGTAACCTGAGGCGACGGTAATCCGCTAACAATGAGGCAATTTAAATAGGAAGGGGAGGAAGAGGAGAGGGAAAAAAAAAAAAAAAAAAAAAAAAAGGCAAACCCGGGGGAGAGAGGAACTTGCCAAATCTCTTTTGTCAGCGCTCAGCCTGCGGGCCGGGAGGGCTTTTCCCGCTATGCCCCCAGCCCTCCGTTTTCCCTTCCCCAAACCCACCCTCGCATCCTTCCACGAGTGAAACACCGGAGCGGCGCAAAAAAAAAAAAAAACTTACCGTTCCCTCCGGCAGGCTGCCGAGCGGGCTCGGTGGGAGCGCTGCCCTCCGCTCCCCTCCGGGCCGGGGCCGGGGCCGGGGCGGTGGGAGGCGGCGGTGTCGCTCCCCCCTCCCCGTCCCCGCGGAGCCCCCCCCCCTCCCCTTCGCCCCCGGCCCGGTCCCTGCCTCTCACTCTGCCCCGCGCACCTTCCCGGGGCTGCCGCTTCGTCCAGCTCCGGTAAAAGTGCATCGCCGCGTCCTTTCGGAGGGCTAGAAATGCGGTGGGAGCGGAATAAGTGAGGATGGTCTTGGAAGCAGGCGAAGACGGCGAAGCGCAGGGGGGTGTAATTGCAGTTCGGTGGCAAGATGCTGCGAGGATCTGAAACGATCCTCGCGCAAACGGGGACGCCGATACAGAAAATGTTATGCCATAAACGGGAATTCGGACGGGGGGGAGGGGGGTGGGGGACCTTTCGGTACATAAGGCAAAATTAGAATTAATGATGAGAATATGCTCAGCGCTGTCGGGTAAAGAGCCACCATGCTCCGGGCTTTGAGAGCGCTTTCCCTCTGGTCCCCTCCTGACTTCTGAGAACGGTGTGGAGGTAGCCTCAAAAATGCACTGTATTCCCTTCGCTTGCTGAATAACTAACACGGCACGGAATATGACAGTACTTGCGTTTCATTCAGAATGCTCTTCTGATACTCTGGGTACCATGGTGAGTGTAGGCAAAGTACGCGCTCTCGATTCTCTCGTCCTCTCTCATCTGTCATTCCCATCCTCGTACGTGCGTACGCAGAAAGGGGAGCTGTACAGAACAGTGAGTTTGCTTCTCTTCTTTTAAAAAGGCTATTTTGTTTTAAATACTTCCGTGAAGGCATTTTGTAACTTCCTTGCAAATTTTCATAGAGCGAGGTTTCGTGCGGCGTACGTTCTAACAGTGATTAAAGCAGATGTAGGAAGTCCTTAACATAGGTAGTCCTCTGCGATTTCCTAGCATAAAGTGCAGGTATTTCACTACAACATCATTAACCCAAAAGAACAATTTTTAACCTACAGAATGTATTTTAAGAAAAAAGTGATTTGTATTGAGACTTTGAATTACTACGTTCATAAAAACGCAGAAACTTACGAAATGAACAAATTGACAGAAAGGCTCAAATGGTAATGAGATATATCCATGTCCCGCATATAGTATTAGGCCAGACACTTGTTTTCATCATCACCTGCATTTACACAGGCTGCATTGTGCTATATTTTACTATCTAATACTGTACGTGTATAATATGTGTATAGGGTCTGTACACATCCAAGGATACTTAAAATTATGTAACTGTATTAACCACACAAAGGACATAGGTGCACATGACTGAGTGTATAAATAAATTAGAGATTTTTTAAAAAAAGAAAAAGAAAGAGTGTATATTTCTCTTCCTGATCAACTCATTTTAAATGCCCTGTCTTCCTGATAATCGTAAATGTAGCTAAAGATGACATATTATATGTACTGCTTCCTTAAAACAGTTGTGGAGGTATTCACAGTTACACCAAAACAATCCATATACACTGAGAGGGTATATTATAGTATAGTTTTTTTAACTGTGCTTCTTACACACTAGATCTTTGTGAAATTGATTCAGAATTTGAAACACTTTTTAGTGAATTTTATTTTTTTTCTTTTCCTCTGCTACTTTGTAGTGGTTTGTAACACTTCATGATATTCTGTAGGATGCACAGTCTGTATTGCATCTCATCCAGCTGAGCGTTGGATCTTCTTCAAACAAAAACAGAAAAGAGAAATATTACAACTGAACCAAAACACTCAAGCTGCATGGAATACAACACTCAGATTTGGTATCAAAATCTCTGACCGAAGAAGAAAAAAAAAAAAAAGAGAGAAAAAAAAAAGCGCAACTGGGAACTTCATTCAACTCAATATATTACAATTCAGACACCATCAAAGTAAATGGTTAACTGCAACAGTAGAATGTTATCAAAGATACTAACATTGCTTTGTTTTGTTTTGTTTTATTCTGTTTTGTCCTTTTTTCTTACTCAAAATCTGTAGGCCAGATTCTCTGCCTTTTATTTAAACTTGTCCGTAGTTAGAATGCCTTTCTTGATATTACCTAGCTTCCCTGTACTGATACTAGCTTGATACTAGCCGAGCTTCTCTATACTGAATTGCAATAGTCTAAGCAGACTGTGGAGAAATATTTAAAGAATTTTCTCCTTAAAATTGTCTATCTTCACCACTTAACTCAAACTGAAATTGTGATACAAGGATATGGGATGAATTCTAAGGCTATACAAGCATACGTAAGGAAATAGCATGGTTTGAATAGTTATAAAATTCTGTTTTCTCAAATTCCCTTTTTGCAGGATTCAAATATTCTTTCTTGGCTACTCTGTGCGGGGCTGAAGCAAAATTCCAATAGCTACAAAAAGAGGTTGAAGGTTAGCCTCAGACATCGTCAATGAAAATGATACTGAGTCTTGTTTCTGTCCATACAAGAATGATCCTTAAAACTGGTTTTGACCAAAAATGTTTGAACTGATTTTTGCAGTAGTAAAAGTAGAAATTAGGCTTAAGTAATAGCAGAAGATATTTTAAACCCTGAATTTGATAATTCGTGGTCATAATCTAAGCAATCCTTTACCTGTAAACAAGATTTTCTATGAAATGTGCAGTACACATTTTTGTACAATTTTTGTCGCATTTTTGTAGAATCTTTAATATAAAAATGCAGTGGGTTCATGACATTTGACTTTTAAGTAATAGGTGTATAAGAAATCATTATATGAGACTTTGCATTTAGTCTTCTAGATGTAATGGCACCTACATTCCTAATCTGGACCAGAGATAAATTTTCCATACAGTGTCAATTTCAGATCTTCTGGTGGATTTATAAGTCAGAGTAGCTCTATTCTAGTAAAGTAGGTAATGCCTTCAATAAATATTACTGGTTCATAAAGAAATCATAGAGAATTGGGACTGGCTTGTTTGAAAAGCATGATCATATAAAAAGTCCTTCCTATAGCTGAAATTTCAGTTTGTTTATGTTTGGTGGGTTTTTTTCTAAACTATTTTAGTTAGCACAAATCAAAAATAGTGCTATAAAGCTTCACATTTTAAAGTCTTCACGTACATCAGAGTGGTAATAACAATTCCCTGACAAATTTTCTCTCGGGGGATTTAAAGTTATACGCTGTGCTAAATAGATACTTAGATTCTGTTTTCCAGATCTATGCATTTTCAATACACTTGAAAAACACTGTCCACAAATAGAGGTAAGGTGGTGCGTCATCTTGCCATTTAACGGAAATTAAACATGTTCTATAGAACAATACAAATTAAATTCACGTTAAATATATAGGTGAACATGAAATGTCTCTGCTTTTCCCAAGGAACGGTAGCAGAGTTGTATGGGGTCCAAAAATATGCTGCATCTGGGTCCTGTAAGACTGCTTCCCCTGACAAATCTGAATTTGAAAACTGTTTCACTGAGGAACAAGAGCCTTTGGAGAATATACTGCCTCTGCGTTGATCACTCCTCGGAGTCTGTTAGTATATCTCATTGTGCTGTGGACCTTCCCCGGGGAAGCCCGAGCAGGGCAAGCCAGTGCCATCATCCTGCAATAATAGCATCTGGATATATTCTGAAAGGAGATAATTTCCATTGCTCACCTATGAATTAAAGGAACGCCTTTGTGCCCAGGTGCAACAAGAAGTAACCGCACGCATAAGCACATTGTTGACTTCAATACTCTATAAGATTCAAAGTTTCTATTTTCCTAGGATGTTTGTCATACTAAAAATTGCGCCCAGAAGAGCCTGATCATAAGGGTAGCTAATTCTTATTTTAGTTAATTAGCTGCAAGTAGTAGATAAACTCTAGCAATATGCTCCAGTGAGGTTAGTATCTTCCTGTTCTTCCTCAGCACAAGTGACATCTGATCACTTCCATCTGTGACAGCCCTGGATTCTTCTTTCAGCCCAGCTGAGGTGAAAACTCAGACCCAGTAGATTTCCTGTTTCCATATATTACCTCCTCTTACAGGCAGTCTCAATCTCTCAATTTCCTTATGGTTCTGTGAAAGACCAGGGAAGCATCTCTCCTCTCAGTCTCCTTTCTGTGGTAGGAGGGGGAAGGGTAAAAGAACAGATGCAATAACCCTTATTTAGTTCTGAAAGATAAACCACAGATTGCAATGGCAGGAGTTCCAGTGCTTTCACCTCTAGATCCAGGAAGCGTAGTGATGTGGAGCATCACTGCTGACAGGAAAGCTGCCAAAGTGTAGGGGAGAAGGTGTTCCTTGAAGTAGAATAATTTAAGAATTGCATCCCTCAGGAGTATAACCCTCTGCAGATTTCCCTCTTTGCCATCTTTCACATATTCTCATACTCTGTCAAGTTTCCATGCGCACATACTGCCACTTCAATCCTGGTCTGTAGATTTACCTCCCCCCAAAACTGATCTCTTGTTATCCACGGCAAGTAAACCAGATTTCTGACAAATAATACACATACTAATTTGTGGAAGTTTGTTTTAGCCTAAGATAGTTGATGCTTAGCAGATATGCTAAATCACCAGACCTTACATCCTTTATTTTATCTCCTTCAAATGCAGAAGTTCATGTGCTAGCGAGTTTCACAGGTAAGTAATGCTTTATTCAGAACGCATTTACTTTTGGCTTGAATTTGCCAACTGTAGTTTCAGGATGTGATTTCTTTAGTATTTACTGTAGTGTGACAAAGGTTAATAGAAGTACCTAACAAACTGTCTTTATACAGTCAACTCTGGTTCATCTAGAGTAATAAACTTGTAATACAAATGCAGGGATGATGCAAATCCTCTGTAAAATTAAGCTACATGACTGCATAATGAAGAAAAAAGGTTTTGCTATATTTGACCCTAAAGGGCAAGCTAACACCTGCCTGGATCAGTAAATGCAGACTGAGAAATAAACCACAATATTGCAACACTGCCTCCGAACCCCTTCTGTCCTTCATGCAACCAGATTAGCTATCTCTGTCCCCATGATAATGTGCACCACAAAATGGATAATTTCACCCCGGTCACCACTGAGTAGGTTCTTTTCTTTTAAGTATTATTATTATTATTTCATGTACATTTACCAAGTAATTTCTTAGTTGCCTCCTGCCTAAAGCCTCTGTTCAGACAATGTTTTCCTCTTGTAAGCGGTTCCATTGATTTAGGTGAGAGTTAGGTGCTACTCAAGCTGAATGAGAGTGACACTCTTAGGTAAACACTAAGTATCTTTAAAGCTCCTTCAGATGGAAAACACTTCATTTCAAGAAATCTTTTATTTGTCCTTTTGTACATGTTTTTCTTGAGGAGGTGATTTGAAATGTAAGCAGTAAGCAGAGTTAACTGATGCAGTGGGAGATGCTTTTTTGTACATCAATTTTTTTTTAAGACCATAACTTTGATTTTTTTCCAATTTTTTTTTTGGTGTAGGTTTTGGTTGGTTTTTTTTTTCTGTTTGGGGTTATTTTGTTTGTTATGGTTTGTGGTTTGTTTTTTTTTTTTTTTCCCCCAATGATGGCACAATAAACAGTTGTCACTCAGCTGTAGTGTTGCCAGTGCTGTCTAGGTTTTTTTCTTAAGTGGTTGCAATAAATTTAAAGCCCATCAATGTGATTGAATAGTTCTTTTTTTTTCTTCTCTTCTTCTTTCTAGTGAATAACATGGCAGCTGTCTGCAGTAATTCATCTGTCATTGCGTTGCCTAGTTGCTTAGAGGTAGGGTTTCTAATCCACTGCATAACCTTTCTTAATCCTGGCTAACCTGAAAAATCTTTTGCCACATCACTGTTTATGACTTCTACAATAGATAATAAATATATTAAAATGTGCTACTCATAGTGCACATATTGGAGCATCCTATAATTTGCTTGGGTTTATGATGAAATCAACCATTTATTTGTTAATGCACTTTGTTTTCCTTCTCATAGCCAGACTGTAATTCTTGACAGATGTCTACCTCACACTCTGTAATTATTTAGGTCTTAATAGTCATCTTAGGGGAGACTCCACAGACTATCTTGTATCATTTTATTTCAAATTTTATTTTTTTCCCTTTTTAATAGTGCGATCCAAAACATTAAAATAAAAGGCAACTGTTATAAATGAATTAACAACATCTTATATTTCCCTTTTCTTTTTAATTTTGTTCTTTATCCCATTTTCAAATGTAACCAAATAATCAAATAACATTACATAAAAGGAAAAGAATTAGTATTGCTGGCAGACTGAACCTTCAAAACAAGGAATTCAGATTTATGCTGTCTGTGAGGTAGCATGAGTTTGTGTTTTCTTCACATATTTTATTAGTACGCAAACTACCAGCCAGATTTCTATAACTGCTTTATTACAGTAGTAAGCCCCACAGTAAGAAATCAACTTACCTAATTGAACTTCCAGTGTTAAGAAAAAAACCAGAAAAGCTAGTCTTCCGGACCAGGGCATCTGCCAAGGACATTTCAGCAGCAATCAGCTTCCTGAATTCTAGGAGAAAAACTCCACACTACTTTTTCCTCCTTCAGTGTTGACATGCATCTTCCTCATCGTCCCATATGGGTAGTGGGAGTTTGTTTTTCCCCAAAATGGGCACAGAGTTCTCAATGAATGTTGCTACATCAAAAAAACCCCCCAAAACCCCAAACCAACACCCCCCCCCCCCCCAACAAAACCATAGCGTGCCTCTTACAATTTACAGTCAAAGGGCATGGCAGGCTGAGAGACCATTAAGTCACCTTTGTGTCCTGATTTGGGAAGCTGAAAATCTCCTCAGTGTATCCAAAAGTGCTCTGGGGGCCTGTAAAACGATGGCACACTCCTAAGGCTGCCTGGTGCACTGCGGGGCCAGTTTCAGACCGATTTCTGCAGCTCTGTCTCAACCCACTCTTCCTTCCCCCAGCTTGCCCCTAGCTTTGCCCCTTGCTATGATTTACAAGACAGTGCTTTGAAGGCTGTTTTCTGGCATGCCTATGCAAAGGCTTTCCTCTCTCAGACAGAAACAGTGATTGTAGGGCTTTAATGCTATTCCAGCCTCTTTGTCCTGCCATATAATGCGCCTTGCATATAACCAGCTGTAGCATAATTAAGCTAGATTTTAGGTGCTTAATCAGGCTCAGCAAAATAACATAGTTCGTCACATTCCTTCCAGCTGAAATCAGTGCATAGCTTTAAGTCTGCACTGCCTCTACTGTACCTGTGAGTAACTGCTGTCAGCTGGCAAGAGCTTAATCTGAATTCAGATTCACTAAGAGATTAATTTAAGTTACTTTTCTTTCAAAACAAGTACTGTACTGTATCTGTTCAGACTGAGACTTTTCAGTACATTTATTTGTCAAATATGCATATGTATGTGTCTACATACATAATTTCCTCATGAATTCGAGTCATAGATAAATGGAATGTAGAGATAATATAGTTTCATGCAGGCAATACCGTGTACAGAGGGCTGGTCCCTTATCTCCTGTGAATTGACATAATTGCAACAACGTTATGCTAGTTGGGGCTTTTTGGCAAGGATTCATGCCAGTTACGTAATTCATTACAGCATATTCTAACCTACTGAAATCTATGCGTATTTTTAGGCATAGCTTGTACAGGCCCAGTGATTTCTGCTTGCGAATTCCCTTTAGACGTGCCCTCAGGTTCCCCCTGGATATGCTTCTGTCACGGTGTCTCTTTGAGAGTCACGGCTGTAGTTCTTCCATCTATGCAGTTCTCACAGAAGTCGGTGGGGGATTTAGATGCACATAGGTAGTAGGGCTGGATGCTGGTCAAAGCACGGTAGGTTCTGAGCTCTTCTAATACTCCTCTGCTCACACTTCTGATTACCAAGCACTGTGAGCCTGAGCCTTACCTGATGGGAGCCCCTGGAGTTAGTGTCTTTATGCACCTGCTAAGATTTCTACCTTATGACAAGTTATACCATTTAAATCTTTCAAGCCGTCTTCATATAGATATATATATATATATTAAAAAAATCTACAATATCAAGTATCTGGATAATATCAGATTTTGGGGGAACAAAAATTCTGCAGGTTTTTGTGGGAGTGGAGAGCTTGCTCTGCACCTCTTCTCCCATTAGCTTCCCACCAGTCTGACTTTGCTAGGAGGCTGGGACTTGTTCCTGAGGAAATGTGCCCTGCAGCTGAGACGGTAACCTGCAGTGCGATGGGAGATGTTAGAACTGCCTTCTTCTGCACATCCTCATTGAGATATGGTACCGCCTGTCCCTGGGAAGCACCCTCGCTCACCCAAGGGCATGGCAGATCTACGTGACTTCACATGCTCCCTGCTCCGGCTCTGTTTCACGACTGTGCTGGAAAAACGAGAGGAGTGAGGGAAGACGAAGAGCACAGCTTGCCTCCACCTCCTCCCTGCTGAACTGAGGAGAGAGACAGCTCAGGGAAGTGGTGTAGCAGGAGTAAAAGCCACAAAGAGGGGAGGCTGCTGTGCTGTGCAGAGGGATGTGCCGGGTTATCGCTCCGCATGCTGTGATAGTCACCTAAACAGTTTTGCTACCCTTTGATGTCATTTCTGATGATGCCGCCGGGTACGGTGTATTATCCTTGCTTTACCTTCTTTTCTCACCTTCGGTTTTGCTTTTCATAGGGAATTATCCAATTCTCAGAAAGGTGGAACTTTGATTTCAAGAGGTGTCTGTCTGGATCCCAATGTTGGAAAGCCGGAAGAGTTCATAAGGAGGCTAAAATAACAAGATTATTTTTAAATGACATTTGCTTATGGCTTTAACTGTTATGTCTCTCTAGCACGCAGATAGGTGTGATAACCCCCCTTAACTGACAGTTAGGTCACATTAATCAGGCTATTTTTGTAACTGCTTCTTTCTACCTGCAACTGCATATCATTCTCCAAAGGAATTCCACACAGTTAGGGCCAGTGTAGAGACAGGGCTAATTCAGCACCGCTTTGCTCAGCTGCATTAAGTCGTTTTGCTATACGGAAAGAATTTAATTAGTTCACATCAAAGTTACACCACCTTCAGCGACAGGTAAAATTGGTGTGTAGCAGTATGAGCTGAATCAATGTGAACTGATATAAAACTCGGGAAACCTAGCTTTCAGTGGACTGCTTAATGCAACTCAGAAAAGCAAACCCCAGCACAGTATAGCACGCAAAGTGAAATAAATGAATGAAAACTTCATGATTAAATGCTTTCATCTGGAAATTTCATTGCAATATTCAGAAACTCTACAAATTCTTCTAATTCATCATACTCTTTGTTTATTACTAATAAATTAATGTGCTGATGGAAGGAATTAATTACCCTTTCTACACACTTCACTAGTTGCAGGTCATTTATTAATCTGCGTTATCTGGTAAGACTAAAACCAGCTGTAATTACATTGTTAAACATTGATTAATAAGCAGCCCACATCACTAATATACGCAAGAAGCAAGATAAAAAATCTTTTTAAAGATTTAGAGTAAAATTTTAACATTCCTTTGGGATTAAGAAAATCTGGATCTTCATCAATATTCATTTTTGTAAGATTCCATTTGCTTGTACAGCTGTATCTCTAAACACCTTTTGGAAACAGATTAACAAGCAAATTCAATTACACCAGAGTAAACGAACTGCATTCGCAAAGTGGTATTAATGCACTAAGTGAAACATTTAGAATGAAACATTTTTTTTAAATAGTCTTCAGCTAACGATTCTTTTTTGGTTTGTATTCTTAGTTCAGTCGTGTAATTAGGCACACATCTATTTTAAATCCATTTGTATTTCACAGATTTAAAAACAATATAGCAATTTGAAATACATTATTAAAAACACTGCAGATTCCTAGACCGTGCTTTTGTAGGTTTTCAATAAAATCAGTTTGATTGGTGACACACAGGAAATTATTACATGTCAGAAGCTTGGATTATCATTAAGGGTAAATACGCAGAATGTCTCTGGCACTTGACAAAATTGGGGAATTTATTTTTATGATGTGGCTCTATGGGAAATAAAGCAGATGGAAAGAAGATGCTTTTAGAAAAGATGTTTTAAGACTGTCCTCAATTAATCATAAGTGTCAAATCTTATTATAGCATTGCTATAATACCCCTATTGCTAAGGGTCTGTCAGTATTTCCGTTACAAACCTATATTTCAAAGATTTATAAATGGTCTATAAAAATTAAGTCTGGGATGAAATTTGGTGTTCACACTGTTCACTATGGAGTCATATTTTCCTCCCAAAACTTTAAGAAAATCCGTTTTACCTTTTGGAGTTGGATGGCTGCAAAGGGACAAGTGAGAAGTTTGGTATGACTTGTTTGTTTGTATAACTTTAAAAAAGGACACAATTTAACAGATCAGGAGAACTACGGTTCAATGCCATAAAGGGTCTAACTCACTTTTTTTTTTTTTTTTTTTTAATGTACTTGAAAGGATCACCCATTTTAGTGTAAGTTCAGCTTGTAATAGGGTACTCCTTTGGGTTATTTCTTCCAATTCCATCACTAATTAGGGATTTGACACCTGTTTTCCAGCTCACCCAAATTTGTGCTAGCCCAGAACATGTTCTGTCACTGGGATTGCATAGGACTTTGAAACAGAGTCTACTATTTCTGCAGAACTGATGATCTGAACTAAGGTTAGCAGTTCTTGATGGTTTGATAAAATTAACTTTTTTCATCTATGTCCCCTTTGAAAGTTGAAGCTATTCTGTAGGGTGCAAAATAATATTGCTAGAAAGTCCAATCAGTGTAAAGCTCAGAAGTGCTGTCTTTCTTCAGTATTATGACTTAGGAAGGTAGACGACCTGTTAGGCTTTTGAAGTCTCTGACAGAGATGGCGTGAAGTCCTTAAGGGCATTTTGAAGAGGATCAGCACCATGGTTTGAGACCCATGAGTACAATACTCACTACTCAAGGATGTTAGAGGTGATGCAGTAGCTCTTTGCTACTGTTCCCTACCTGTGAGGCAGGACTACCCACGACATGTGTCCTTTGATAAGACAAGGGGTAACGGTTTCAAACTAAGAAAGGGTAGATACAGACTAGATAGAAGGAAGACATTTTTTACGACGAGGGTGGTGAAACACTGGAACAGGTCGCCCAGAGAGGTGGTAGATGCCCCATTCCTGGAAGCAGTCAAGGCCAGGTTGGATGGGGCTCTGAGCAACCTGATCTAGTTGAAGATGTCCTTGCTCATTGCAGAGGGGATGGACTAGAAGACCTTCAAAGGTCCTTTCCAACCCAAACTATTCTATGATTCTATGATTTGGAGAACACAATAAGGAGATCCCAGTTTTCTGGGATCTGGCAGTGGTTTTTAACCACATGGGCCAAGTCTGTCTTGGTAAGCCATGTCTGCGATTCTTGTCTGGCACTGGTTGTCTGGCAGAGGAGTTTCTGTATCCCCCTCCTCAGCTGGCTGAACCACCAAATCAGGCAGCCACATCCAGGCTGCCCATGGGGATTTGCACCTGCCCATGCCCAGGAATCCTTTAGGAAAGTGCTAGATGGTCTGGCCAGATTCTGCTCTAACAGCGGAAGCAATCAGTGTTTGGCAACATTCCCCAGTTCTGTTTTATTTACTAGTTCAGGCACAGACTTTGAGGCCATTCAAACTGACAAGACAGATAGAGGTTGTTTGGACTGAACTGAAATCTGCCATCAAGGTGAAGTTTGCCAGTACCAAACGGGGGAATCCAGCTCCAGAGGGCCAGACCTTCAAGTTGACAAAAGCCATGTAACCTCTAGAGCTGGTAGCCTTGAAAGACCAGTAGGTAGACATATGCTGGTATCTGCACTTCATGTATCTAACAAATTCCTGGTTTATTAGCAGGCAAAGACAGTGTTCCAGCAGAGATATAGTCTGGCTGTCCTGGGTATGTTTTCATAAGAAAAGAATAAAATACTCTTTCATCGACTACTGCTGAAAAATTGTGTTCTTTTTGTAATAGTAGCCTTGGAACAGGCACACGCTAAAGATCACTGCCTGCTACCTAGCAAATCAACCTGCAAATGAACCTACCAACTACCGCAAGTGAACCTGAGGCTTCCTTTGGTGACTAAGAGGCTGGCCCGTGTGATTTATGTGTACAATGGTATGGCACGTGCTTCCACTAAACACACCCCTCATTTCCTCTTGTATGGCAAGCTTGGCTGGCTGATGAGAAATAGGAACCCTAGAGCCAAAATTCAAGCTGAATTACCGAAAAAATAGATTTGAATAGGTAGTAAAAAAGAAAAGAATGCTCACAGAAAGAAGATACTAAAAATACAATGGCATTATTATTGATGGCATTATTATTATTGTCGTGCTGAAAATTACAAACCCGTTGTTTTTGTAGAAGACAGAAGATGTGTAGAACAAAATGTATGATCTTGTGTTTTGCTTTATTTAGGAAACAGCATTTGTGAAAGCTAAAGTCTAGGCTGATAGCTTCATTCATTTAAACAGTTGATGCTTAAGGTATTGTGGACAAACAGAAAAAATATCTTTCTATTTTATTCAGGAGTAAGTTACTTAATATTTCAGTTTCTCTGCAGGTGGAGAGTAATTACGTTGTGTTATTTTTTTCTCATTTGCTGTTTGTCTTTATACAACATTGGCCATGCTGAAGACAGTAGAAATGATCTAAAATATGTTATCATTCGAGACTATAAAAACTAAATTGGAAAGGGGTGAAAGCAAATAAAATGGTAATAAGGGGAAGTGGGATGAGTGAACAGTCCAGTAAGTATTCAATAGAATTTTCTTTAGCAAGTATTCTCTTCTTTTTCCAGGCATTGAACCAGTGGTATTTTAATAAGAATATAAACTCACTGAACATCTGTAAAAGTTAAAATTGGAATACAGGCCTGTCGGTAGTATTTTTTGGGGGTAACGAGAAGTAGAGTGGTCAAACAGTAAATTTTCATAAACATTCACAGGTATGAATGTATGCTAACTTGTGATTGCTGATGATTTCTAAGGCTGGAAGATATGATATGTGAAAAATGTAAAGGTTATTTGTGTAGATCCTTAGTGATTTCAAAAGTTACATATTATTTTAACACATGTAAGTATTCCTAAAGAGAGGATTATTTCCCTTTATTCTGTTACTTCAGCTGTGTCTCTCGTGGACTAGAATCAATACTGTGGGACTTAGGTGACCAGCCACTTGCTGACAATATTGACTACTAGAAGTAACTTCAGAACATGGGTGAGGCTCACACACATCACTTCTGGTCTGAAAACTATCGATCCATCCAAACTTTAACAAAAGCAGTCAGGGATTCATTAGTCAAAACACACCTAAATGTTTGCGGACTATTATTAACCAATAGTCTAATCAGTGGAAATGAAGAGGAATTACTGAGCAATGTTCCTCCTAAGCAGCCTCTTAATGACTCACACCGCAGACATTATCAAAAAGGTCATTTAGTTCATTCTTTCACTGCAGAGCTCATTTGAATATGATGCATTTGAATTGCTCTTTTTTGATTAGCCTCCCTTGACTGAAGGTGTGTATTACATAGTAGTAGCATGTGGGTTGTCAGGGCTGGCCCAGCACCTGGTGTCTGTGATAGTAAGTCTTTGGGGATGGAAACATTAGCGCATCCAAAATATTGATGGAGAAATAGCTTCTTTCTTATAGACACACAGAGAAAATTACAAGACCCTGGAAATTCAGTAGACTTGATCACATTCAACTGTGTTGCCCCCAGCCTGGTTGTATGAGTAGCTGCTGAGTTGTGTTTGTTTGAATCTTTACCTGTATTATTTCTTAGGCTGGCTTCCTCAAACTGAAAGCATCAATGAACATATGTTAAAGGATTTCTTGCCTATGAATAGGACTAAAGTTAGGAGCAAAACCAAAATGAAACCAGCCCTATAGGGTAGCTTGGGATGGTAGGAAACCATGCTATCAACTTGTGAGGATGTCTGGTTTCAGCTGATTTTGATGCGTAACTAGTAGGCTGTGCTCGATTTGCCACTCTTCTCCATATGCACGCTTGTGCATATCTGTGGATACAGTGCTGAGCGGTGCAGGCTGAAGGCAGTTTGGAGAAGAGAGACGCTCTGATGTGCCTTTGAAGAAAATACAGAAGATTCCCTGATTGTGCCTTCTGTTGCACGTTTTGAACAGCAAAAAATGTTTAAACTGCTACAGCTTTTACATGAGTCTCACCAGCCACACGATGTAACTGGAAATGTTGCGATATAAACTCTGCGGGTTTGATTATCTCATATTGTCTGATTTTCTGGTAGTATCATAGCCTGTCCTCTGTAACAGACCATGGGACATAAGCACAAACATAGCTTTTGTATCTTATGCAGGGAACCTGGTACTCTGCAGGTTTTTCTGTCTTCTAAGGCACCTGGCTGATGATTCTGCATTAAATTGAACCTCTACCTTGTGCTGAAAATACCACATTTCTGGTTTTCACATATTTTCCGTAGGAAAACTCAAAAGTAAAAATGAAAATATTTTTATATTTGAGTGTTTTTATGGCAGTGGGATTTTGTTTTCTTTCAAAGAGAAATGAGAAAAATAAAATCAGATTTTTTTATTTTTTTTTTTTTTCCCAGAAAAATACCTTAGGTAGGAATTCTTTATCTGCTTATTGATTAATTTTAATAAAGAAGGTTTGTTTCAAAAAACCCCCACAACAATCCCTAACCAACTCTAATTATATATTGAGCATTATTATGGGGAAAATACTGCAAAAAGAATGGCTAAAAAGGTATAAAGGTCATTTAAAACCTGAGGCCACATGACCAAATACATATGTAGCTTTTAGATATGGCAGAAAACAAACAAAAGCTACATGCACGCTGATAAATAAAATGAGCCACGGCCTATTCTTTACTCCTGAAATCAGGTGGCACAACCTGGTTCGCATCTCCTCCCTCCTACAAGAGGGTGGACTTACTGAGTCCTGCAACCAGTCCGGGCTGCCGCGTCTCCCACCTGAGCTGGTGCTGGCTGCCCCGGCAGCCCCACCGCTGACCCCTCGGGCAATTAGGAGTGTGGGTGGGAGAGAGTGTAAATGGTCACGGCTTCCTCCTTACAGCCACGCCATGGCCCTGCTTAGTTTCTTAGCAGAGATGTAGCAGATGGACTAGCTTCCTGCTAAATTTTACTAGGAGCTTAGTCTACCTGCTGGTCTCCATCCTCGGTGATTAGCGAGCTTCTCTCGTGTTGGGGAGCCTCACTGCTGATGAGCGGAGCACAGGAAAAAGAGCTTTTGGCCTGCAATAGGAGTGGTCTGTTTTGAATGATCATTTTTAATAGAGTGTGAATCACCACCATGTCATCAAGAATCTAGCAAAAACGCATGAGAAAATTCTGTCAATAGAATGCTATTTCCATGGACTATTTTGTATCATTACAAATTGCATTTGCTGTAATAAGTTACAAGTGTTATTTATTACAAGTTAACATCAGGACTGAGACAAGTCATTAAAAATGTATAATACGCACAGTTTTGTTTCCCCTGATAAATGTGAAGTTTGCTAGGCTCAACTCCCCTCGTGGGAGGGGAATGTTGACAGGGACAGTGCCAGGAGACACTTTGATCCAAAAGGCTAGATATACATGCTGTATGCCATAAATGCATTTTAGTTTTAATAACAATCCAAGAGGTTCAGCGTATTGCTTAATAAAAGATCAATGCAGTAATATGATTAACCACCCTGTGTTGCTTTCTTTCCGTTTGTGAGAAAAGATAGTTCAGGAGCTGCATGGCAGTGAATAGCAAAATGACTAATTGACAGGCAAAATGAAGGTTTCCCTAAGGGTTTTTTCCCCCCTCCCCGCCCTCAGGGCTTTCTTTGTTGGTAGAATGCTGTTAACTCTTTTGTTTAGGGTCTCTTACCTTTAAGCAGGCTTGTGGAAGAGCTTTTCATATTTTTTAGCAGTAGATTTACTTGCTGAGTAAATATAGCTGATGAAAGAAAAGCTGGTGATCCATAAAAGACCAGGCTGCAGGGATCCTCATTAATCTTCCAATAGTTTTTGCTGTCATTCCTCTTTAAAGTTCCTTGCCTTGTAAAGTGTTTGTGGAAAAAGTAGGAACACTTTTTCCTTCCACTAAGCAATGATTTCCAGCCAGATCCCAACAAAAGCTTGCACTCCCTTTCAACTAGTTTTAACTTCAGCTGTGTCATTGGACAGGGTTCTCAGCTATGAAAGGGAAAACACTGCTTAACTGAGTTTTACAAAAGGAGAACAAAGAAAAACCCAGAGAAAAATAGTTTTCTTGTTATCTGCTGATGGTAATGTGACTATATCATTAAATGGATAAGCTAAGTGGGATATCATGATAAAATAAAAATAAAAAAATTATTTGAGTACATTCAACCTTAAATAATAGACTGTCCTTTGGAAGTCTTGACTTCTTTTACAGAAATAGTGAAGCATATGGCATGAAATAGAGAAAGTTAATATAATTAGCTGTGATGGATTATGGCGGGATCATGAGAACATTAGGACAGAGGCCTACAGTTTAGAAGGTATTCCAGATTTGGGATTGCAGAGCTAATGGTCACTGAGCAGGGCTCAAAGCATGGTCTGCTTCTCCTGAGGATGATTAAACCGACTTGCGTTCAGATTCTGCTTTCTGTTAGCACTGTCCAGCATCTTAGTCCATCTATCAGATATGCCACCAGTAAGTCTTCTGCCCAAGGAAGAAGTCATAGGGAACAGTAATTCAAGCTCTTTCACAGACAAGAGACAAGGGAATCAAAAGGTTTTAAAAGCGCCTATGGTTCAGAAGGTAAGAAAGAATACAAACCACCAAAATGTTACCAGTTTGCATCAGACTAAGGGGAAATAATTTTTGCTAGGGGGAGGGGAAGAGAGATACAATCTTAGATATTATCTCCACTTTTTCACTTGGACAGTGGAAAGTCTCCAAGGCAGAACGTATTTTTGGTCCTCTTTCAGACATATTTGGCAAACTTATTTTCGGAGCTAGGTGAAAGTATTTTAATGGATCATTTTTCTAACAAAAAGTAAAACCTTAGGGCATTGGAAAATATTTGAACTTGGATTAAGTTTAACAAATATTTTTCACTGAAGGAAAAAAAAAATAAAAAAAAAAGAGAGAAAAAAGGAGAAAAGGAGACACTGTAATAGTCTAGTTCAGCATTCCTGACACAATTTTTTTTGGTGTGAGCTCTATTCAGAAAATCAAGAAAGTCCCCTTATGGCAGAGGTGGTGATACTTGCTTCTGGTAACCCTACTGCTGAAGCCCTCTCTGGGGCCTGGGAAGCCAAGGTTTTGATGTATTATCTCTGAACTGAAGCAGAAACACAAATCCTGTAGATATTGGCAATCCATTGCTCTTCCTACAGTCTCCCACGTTACAGCTTTTCTGTTTTGTGTACAGCACTGAAATTATCCTCAAGGCACAAACTAAAATGTAAAAACAACTTTTATGTGGCTTAGTTTTAGACAGCCAAACAGTAGCCATTTTGTTTAAACCATCATCTAGGATCCTTCTATAGTCAATGTCAGGTCAGAAAAGCAGGTCTTAAGACCTATCTAAGGATTAGCGTGAGCTGTGAATCTTTCTCTGCTGATGGTAAAGGAAGTTTAGATTATTACCTAAAACTAGTCTTTATGGAAGTAGGCCAAGGTTAGGTGATATGAACGCCGCTGGGGTGTCTCCTCTTCTAGCAGGTCCCAGACTTACTTTCATTTTTCTCTGTGGCCTAGCGGATAGCTAATTATTTATATAATGAGCAACAATTTAAAAAAAAAAAAAGCCATAGAAAAACACAGCTCTAAGTGACTGAGGAACTTACATTTTTCTAGGACAATGAAAACACTAAGGGGAAAAGACTACTAAGTGCCCTAAAGGAAATATTTGTGCTTCTAGAGCAAACTAAGCGTTTATTTGTCTCTGAAATGTGATTGTACTATCATTGAATTAACGATAAAAACTATCTAACATTATCCCCAATGCTACAAAGTAAGGTTATATAATAAACATAGCAACATTATCATGTGTTCAAGAGCTGCTTAATAGATTTATCTGCCTTTGGCAACATATAAAATAACGATGGTCTTTTCTACTATTGGGCCTCAAAGTGATCTGAAAACTCAAATTTCTTTTTTTCGTATGGAAAAGGAATCAGATGAGTCAGATGCAGCAATATATTTTGGGTTGTACAAGCAAGGCCTCAACAGCTACAGACACGGCTCTGTGGCAGACTGACTTATTCGGTGTATAGGTCAGCCTTAGACAGATGGCTAGTCCCTGAGAAAGCCTTCAACGGTGAGTTACAGGACTGCCTGGGGCAAGCTCTCTTCATGGAAATGAGCTCACCTCTTCCTCCATTCCCAAATTCCGAATTCCTGGAAACACCTGTTCCTTAACCTGGGGCTGCTTAGCTCGAGAGAGTTATTTCAGCTCATTCCTTTGTAGCCTTGGCTTTGTATATATGTCTCTGCCTGTTGGGGAGAGATGGAGGGACCTTTCCATCAGGGAAGAAGGCATTGGCTCTCTGTGGTGAGGTTTGGGGCTGTTTGTAAAGAACAAAACACACAGGCTCTGATTGTAATTGAAAGTTGTTCCCACAATGCCAATAACATTAATCCTGTAGCAGAATAAACAAGCCCAGATACTAGCTTTAACTGCCATTTGTAACAATTATTATGATTGTAGAGCAGGACCTCAACGGCAAGGCACTGCATGAACATAAGTGAAAGTCTGTGCCTCAAAGACCTATAGTCTATAGTCTAGAACCGAGGAACAGCAAATAATACCCACTGGTTTAATTTTAAAGGCATGAATGGGCTCAAAAAATCAAGTATGTTAACATAATCCGGTCACTAACAAGCAGTTAATGTTTAGGAAAGACCTAACACAGTCTTGATTTATATTATAAAAATCACCAGTGCAATAAGGCCTTTACATTACTTAAAGGTCTTTGAGCCAGAAAAGAACAAAAACAAAACTATAACCTCCAAACCGCAAAAAATAATCCAACCTCACACCAAAAAAAAGAAGAAAATCATGGCTTTTTTCACTGTTTGTTCTGAGGTATACCAAATAGGACCCACAGGAAATTCAGACTAAGTGTTACATTGTGTGAACAAGACTAGTCTACTCGAGAGGAAGCTGGCTTTAAGCTGGGTAGACATGAGGCACTCTGCACGACTTGGCTTGCAGATCACAGAATCATGGAATGGTTTATGTTGGAAAAGACCTTTAAGACCACCAAGTCCAAGCGCTAACCTAGCACTGCCAAGTCCACCACTAAACCACGTCCCTGAGCACCACATCTACACGTCTTTTAAATACCCCCAGGGATGGTGACTCCACCACTTCCCTGGGCAGCCTGTTCCAATGCTTGACAACCCCTTTGTTGAAGAAATTTTTCCCAATACCCAATCTAAACCTCCTCTGGCACAACTTGAGGCCATCTCCTCTCGTCCTATCGCTTGTGACTTGGGAGAAGAAACCGACACCCACATTGCTACAACCTCCAGATCACAAATTGCTCTCTGGGGTGAATACCTTCAGCAAGTTAGATGTAGCCTCATTCTCTCATTGTGGAAAACACAGTACTACCTCTGCTGGTGAATTTTGAATTCATCGGTGTGATAATTCCTATTTTCCTGTTTTAAAAAGACACAAATTAAAATAGAGATGGGACAGTAAAAGTTGGGTGTAATAGATCTTTTAGAGGTCTGTCTTCACAAGATGTTTTCAAGAGGATCAGTCAGTTTTAATATCACAGTTTCTGCTCCAGACTTTCATTAGCTACTCCAGGATGTTGTGTGACTGATCTGGCCACGTCCATCTCCTCCATTGGTCTTGCTGAGGCGAGGCTGAAACATCTGGGCTGTTCCACTTCTGCTGCTATTGTCATTGCTCTCAGTATTGAAAAGCAGAAAGGAAGAGAGTGAGAGAAGGAAGGACAGCAATAAGAAGAATCAGAAGAAAACACAGAGATATGCTGAAGGAATGAAAGAGGATGAATATCTCTTTTTTTCTGTGTTTGTAACTGTGTGGACCACTGGTCAGATTTCCTTAGTGTGGACATCCTGGTGATCATGAGTGCTTAATGGAGGAGTCTTGATGACAATGATGGTAACAATACCAATACCAACAACAGTAATAATATCTTTTTTTTTTTTTTTCCAGAATCACTACTGAGTCCATTCGACAGGAAAAGATTTTCTTCTCAAAGCTTTCAGAAGTGAGGTTACAGATGGAATTTACTATCTCAGACTATTTCATTCAATATTTAGACCCTTTTTTCATAATATTAGGTTTGGTTCATTGATTTTTCAGTCTTATAATTTTTGTATTTATAAGCCCAATCTTCACATAGGTGCTGAGCTTTATTAAAATACCTTGTCATTTGAATAAATTATTTTTTCCCCGCTTTCATACTGCTTCCCTCAAACAGTAAGTATATTGTTTTATGAAATTTTGACCACTTTAAAAAACTGAACTCACCATTAGGGAAAATGTTCAAGCTTGTATTTTTACAATAGGAAAATAAGGAAACAATAAGGCATATTGGTCAGCATTGGAGGCAGCTGGCTCAGCACTAGCAGCTGGAGAGTTGGGAAGTGTTTTGAAGGCATCAGGGAAAAGGAGAGTTTTAAGATTTAAAGGAAGATAGTGAATTAGGATTGCAGATGTTCACAAGGATACCTTTCCAAATGTAAGTAAAAGAAAAGGGGGAGAAAAAACTGTAAAGGACCTGACAGAAAAATTAAACAACTTCATTTAACAGAATGAAAATGGCTAAGATAAGCCATGAAAGGCCCTTCGTTGAATGTGAAAGCGGGTAGCCAGAGTTCAGTGCAAGAAAGAAGGGAAAGCCAAGAGAAAGACACAAAGGCATGGGCTGAGTTGGTCAAAGTGCCAAGCTATCAAAAAGATCCTTACAGAACCATTTTGAATGTACTGAAAGAGAAAGATTACCTGTCTTAGGGCCTGGGAGAAGGATGTTATGCTAACTGAAATGCCAGATGACAGGAACCAGCTGAAATAGATTAAGAGGATAGAAAAGGCTGCAACAAAGAGATATTTCAAAAGATTTAGACACAGCCTGGAAACAAAGATCTAGAGAAACGTCTAAATTGGCCTAGAAGTATCTATTAATCTTCATTAACTATTAAGGAATTCTAAATGACTGCTCAGCTTTAATTGTTCATACCAGTGTCTGTGATGGCTAGGTGATAGATCTGATTGACAGATAGGCCTTTGGTTGCTTTTTTTTTTTTTTGACAGAAGGGAAAAAACGGAGGAAGTCTTTAAGAGGAAGAACAAGATCCTATTTTAGCCATATGGAGTCTGAGCTGATGACCAGATATCTTCAAGAATGTATAAGAGTTGAAAAAGTATTTTAATTTGTACAGGAGAAGACAGGTTTGGCCAAAGTAGAACTGTGATTTGTCATAGCAGAGAAAGAATAAAATCAGTTTGCATCTGAAGATAAAATTACCTGTAGAGAGAGAATGAAAGAGAAGAAGGTAATCTAGAACATGGTATGTAGATCCACCACATGAGGCTTCTCTTTCAACAAACATACTGAAAGGACAGTTTTTAGAAGCAGGAGAGGATCCAGGAAAGCATCACAGAAGCTAAGTGAGACAAGATTTAAGGAAAGGTCAGTAATATCAAACACAGCTGATGGATTAAGATAGAAGAGGGTTGGGCAAAAAAGAGTAATTAGAAACTGTAGTAAGAGTTGTTTCACTGTACATAAGAGGAAAAGCTGGAAAATAGAGAGTTTAGGTCAAAGAAAAAATTAAGATTTTATAAACAGTGATCAATTCACTCAAGCAGAAGAAAGTGAGATTATTTTTTTAGTGGAAAGATTAATGTTTGTGTCATTAGGAGAAAAACAAAATGGAATTGAGAGCTTGAGGATAACAGGAAGGAATAAAAATGAACAATAGGCTTATGGGATTGGAGGGTACCTATGATTCAGGTGAACAGAAGAAAGGGCCTTTTTCTGAGACAGGATAATGGAAAGAAGGCTAGGTAGGAAGTCATGTTGTATTTTATCAGATGGTATGCTGTATGGGTACTTGTTCAAAATTATCTATACATGTTTATTGTTTTCTTCAAACACAGATTACCTTAAAATTTTGTCTTGAGTTGTAACAATTTTCTTGTATGGTACCATGAAGTATTTTGGAGAAATTCCACAAAAAGAGAAAAAAAATTACTAACTTTTATTTCCCACTCATTTATGTATAACACATAGCCAGGTAATTCTTAAGAAAAAGATTTATTCATAGCAATGTGTTAAAACACTTATCTGAGTGCTGTGGCTGCACTGAGAATGTACGTTACTGACACAGAAATAGCTAGAAATATTGGACTATATAACATTTCTTGAAATTATCTCTCTAATTTTTAACCATAACTTTATCAAGTTTAGATTTGCATATTAGAAAACAGCAAGACACAGCAATGGTTAAGAGGATTCTGCACAAACCAGGCTTTCCCCATGAGAAGCAATCTGCACACCTATATTTCTGGGCTGCATTCTCAATCACTTTTGGAGCAAAGAAAGTATAGCAAAGTGCTCCTCAGGACTGGGAATGAATCCCGCCTCACCATCTGTTACTAATTTTGGAGCTGAAGACCCCATGCATTATTAAATCACTAAGCTAAAAAAGTTGTGTTAAGCTGGTGTTAACTTAACCCACTACAGTCAGGAATGTTAAAGTTCAGACTAGATTTGGGACAGGTTGTCGGTGGTGAATAAATTCCTAACTTATATATAACCTGACTGAGATTTCTTTGGGGCAGAAGATGCTGTATTTCATAAAGAATTGCCTCACGCTGTTGTGACTGAGTACAGAAGAGGTCTTGAATAGTAGTATATTGTAATCAGTCTTTGCTGTAATACCTTAGTACAGTGAAGCAGCTAAACAGTGAATTACAGGTTAAGGGTGTGCTCTCAGCTGTGTCTGATGTACAGTGCTATCTGAGCTGTGTCCTCGTGGTGTGATGGCTTTAAAAGGCCATCCATTGCTTTACACAGGTCAACTTTTTTGGCCCTGCACTACACTCTTCATCTTTTTGTAAGCACCTCAACAGGGCTGCAGAGACAGCATTGCAGGAGATGACAATTTCAACTTTATTTGGTGAAGAGCTCCATAGTATGGCAGTAGTCCAGAACATTGCTTGGGACTGAGTCCTTCATTCTGAAGTTCTCTAACTTAGTATAAGTGGAGGTATGCTTTCAGTCTGAGTAATTTATAAGTTTACCTTCTTTTTCTGCAGGATTTCCCAGAAGACATACAACCAGAAAGCACGGGGCTTGCTGCACCTGAGCTGTACAGATGGCCTGCATGTGCGCATAAAATCAGATGCATTGACCTGCCCATATGTAGCCGATATGTCTGTGCTGCTTCTCCAACTGAGCTGCCAGGCATCTGGAATTCTCAAAAAAATGTCCAAAATACTTGAATTCCACCTGGACACCATTTCCGGGAGGAAAAAGAGGACATGTCGGGGAAAACCTGGACATATGGCAGCCCTAGTACAATCAGAATAGCTAACTATGAAAGCAGCCCATTAAAATAAATTGTGTATTTTGTATTCTCTGTCTTGTGCTGGAAATTTAGCATACCTGTCAATGTGATTTTAGGGTAATTCTCTATTGTTTATTGTATCTCTTTTATCATGGACATTAAAAAAAGACATAGGGATGTTCTGTTACAATGCATTGGGTTTGCAGGCTTCTTCAATGTTGATATTTTCTATAACATGGAATTATATTTTTCATGCTCTTCCCAAGGGTCATTATCACATGTAGTATGAATGTGTATGCACAATAGTTTAAAATAGATACAGGGAACTGCATCTCCTACTGCAGTTTCAAAGCAAGCTCACTGAACACTTTTCCAAAATCAGTATCTTTTATGTTTTATATATATATGAAAAGCAATCACTACTTTTGTTACTTTGTAGCATTAATGTAATGGCTCCTTTGAACATGGACACACTGTGTTGTAATAATAGTACAGATTGCATATTATGACCCTGCAGTACTCAACACAAGGTAAATATCCCAACGGCAAGTAGCTTCTGAGAATGCGCAGTAGTTGCTTTAAAACCACAACATCTTGCCCAATTTAAATTACTTAAACTGATTATTCTACATTCCAGGCTAATTGCCTGCAAAATTTCATTATAAAAATCACAGCTGTTTGCTGGTGCATGTGTGCATGGGATTGTGTTTATTTGGTTGGTTTTTATTCATTTGAGAAAAGAGAAATATGTGTCTGAAACAAAATTTTTGTTCAGTTTTCAGAGCCACATTTATTCTAAAATGTTTAACACAGAATCAGTTTAAGCCTATTAAGCCTTATAGTCTAACCTTCCGTCCACACCACCTCTCTGTATAGAGCCTTAACAACATATTGCTATGGAATATGTGCCTGTACATCAATGCCTGAAGACACATATGGCTTCAAAGCATACCGACTCAATCTGGGCATAATTTATATAAAAAATGGACAATGTCTATTCTTATTTGCATATAAAGTGCCACAGACATCTTCAGATATGAATCAGAAAACCTATTTGACATCAGTGGAAGTACACGCACTAAAACTAGCATATGGTCCACAGTTTGTGGAAAACAAGTGTTCTGCCCACACTTTTCTTAAAAGACGCACACACAAAAAGCTTATGCTTTGTACTTCCGCCAGCTGCAAAATGTAATAAATGTAATTAGCAAATATCTTTTTTATATTCTTTATTTTAATCTGGATCTCTACCCAGAAGATTTAGTCGTGTTTTAACTGAGCATTCAGAGAGACTAATAACTAACATTTTGCACAGAATAAACTGCCGACAAAGAATTAAATTTACCGGAGCAAAATAGGACTGATGCCTTAAAAGTCCAGTTCTGTTTCCCGTATAGACAAGGGTGAAAGTTGCTGCTTATATGAATGCCATTAGCTGCAATAGCAATAATGGTGATCATGGTATGTGAGCAAGATAAGTCTGGGAGTCGTGCCTTATATAGTAATTGCATCCAATCAATGAATCACTTATTTCTGTGCCATGTCTCCAACTGCAGGCAGTGTCAGCTCCCTCCATAAAAGGCTAAGAGCATTCACACTCTAACTGCAGTTACCACTCACCCAGTGACTGGAGAGGGTGTTCTGGTAGACACTATTTAGTGACTTTTCAAAAACACCTGCGTGACTCAGAAGTTTGAAAGTGGCTTAGACACTTAGGAAAGTCAATAGAAATTATGCACCTCAGGGCCAGATTTTTAAAGGCTACTATCTTCCATTGATTACAGGAATTAGGAACCTAAATACCTTTACAAATCTGGCACAAGAGGCTAAATCACATTTGAAAGTCAATAGGAATTAGACTCCTAAGTGCCTAAATCAAATGAAAAAAGACGTGTTTTAGGAGTGAGAATCTTTATAATTGTATTCCCACTAGTGTAACTGCAAATTATGGGTTCAATTATCCCACTTAGGCACAGCTCAGAGGAAGAAAGTGGTATGAAGTTGCAATGCCCCAGAGGAAAGCTACCCTTCCTAAACTCTTTCAGGAGGTGCAGCGTACTGCTTCATGAATTTTAGGCTTGTGAGAGAAAGAAATCATGGTTTTGTGTTAAGCTGTTTTCTTTAGATTGTCAGGATAAGGACTAATGATGCTAGTGGTCTTTATTTCTATTTATAAAATGATGCAGTTTTTAAAAAACATACTGTTTATTATTTCTCACGGTTCTGAAAACTGATATAATACTTAACAGAAATAGAGCAAGATATTTTCTTTGAGTCCAAGAACTTACAATGTAGGGAGAAAATCATAATTATTTGAATGCTCATGTGTGTCCTCCAATGATGTAAATTAGGAGAATTAAGAAGTAACATTTTACTCAGTACAAGTACTCCCTATGAACAAATGTGGCAAAATATGGCCATAAGCAGAGACAAATAAGATAATATATGAAACAAGAACATAAAGAAGTGAATGGAAGAAGAGAAAATACTAACAAGAGGATAAAAAAAGACTTCTGATAATGCATTGAGAGGCAAATAAGTATATAACACTGGCACAGAATTATTTTATTTATAATTTTACCATAATTACACAGGAGAGTTAGCCTACCACTACCAATAGGACAGCGATTATATGCAAAGGTCATCTCTCTTCACATTAATCAAGGAGTTAACAATGATTGAGATGATTCAGGAAAATCCTAGAATGAGAAGGGGGTAATTATTCAGAGAAGGGAAGAAAATAAACAGGAAATATAATTTATTGCAAAAATGAATAATGAAACTCCAAAATGAATATCACATCAATTTCTAACATTATCCCAACTGGAATAAAAAAATAAATTCATCTGAGCTATCAGTACAACATGCAATAAACTAAATACTTTTTAACTCCTCATGTGGAAGACAAATTATGGGAACTGAGGGTGTATATAAAGAAAGGTACATAAAGGAGGCCTATAAAATCATACACCGTATAGCAAAAGTAAATCAGGAGCTGTTATTCACCAAGTCTCACAATGCAGCAGTTAGGGACAATGCAATGAAATTATCAAATAGCAAGTACAAAGCATAGAAAAGGAAGGCTAATTGTTTTCACCACAAAATATTGTTACACTGCACTATTTTTTGCTATATACAGTTGTAGAGCTGAAGTGTAGAGTTGGTCAAAATGATAGTTTTAATCCTGTTAGCATAGATGTTAAACCTGAAAATCTCTAATTTTGATGAGTTCCAGAATCGAGGTATCAGGTAGAAGAGGCAACTTATGGAGAAAAGAGGAAAATAAGAGCACCAGAAGAAAGACTAAGTATATCTTATTCTTATGTTCTTCCCTTATCATAAATTAACAGCTGGTGCTCCTCTTCATTCTTTTTCTTATGGACAGATTCATGCCTGGCCAAAAGGTCTTCCCCCCAAACCCACATCCTGTTCCCAAAGGGAAGACAGATAGAGGAAAAAACCCGTCTGGAGCGAGCAAAATGAGTGTGGGGGAAATGATAAATAGAAATGGGAAGAGGGTAACAATTAAAAGGTCGCAAATATAAGGGCAGGGAAACAGCAGGAGACACCAAGCAGAGTCCCCCAACAGCACTCATCATCCTTTGAAAGCATCATCCAAGGACAGGTGGGCACTGCCCGCTGATGTGACGCGCCGAGATGTGACAGGACAAGGCAACGGAAACAGAGTCTGCAGTTGTCCCCTTTCCCTGTGTGGCTCCCTTTTCCCGGTGCCAGGAATGGCCAGCGCCTACAGGAAGGGGATGAGGAGATGCCAGGGCATGGCGGGGCCTCAGGCCTTGCAGATATAAAGAAAAGGAGAAGGAGAAAAAGATAATATCGAGAAGGGGTTCTTGAGGAGCTGTACGCTGCAGCTGGTGCACATGGTGCAGGAAAGGCAGGGTACACCAAGAACTGTTCCATGTCCACGAACACGTCCACGTGTGGACACTTTTCCATTCATTCACAGTGAAATGTGGAGCATGCTGCCCCACAGGCATATTTTAGCAAGCTGATAGTTGAAGAGCCTATCAATTAGTGTCTGGATGGGGCACAAAAGTGAGGAAAGAGTGAAGAAGAGGAAAGAGTGAGTGGAAGAATTACGTGCGTGAGGAAGTGTTTTCACATTGCAGTTTAGAGACTGAGCAACCACATCTCCTGAGGCCGGCTCGTGTGGGGCTGTGGTGTGCTCTCGCTGTCCGGGGAGCTGTATGAGGGCAGAAACCTGACAAGGAGACCTGTGTAGGCAAGAGTCAGACGTGCCTGGAGGTCACCCTCCTACAGGGCTTGCCTGAGGGACAAGGGGGTCGAGGGATTCAAGGTGGCCCTCATCTTCCGGAGCAGAGGGTGGGAACCGCTGTGTGTCAGACATCAGGCAGTATGGGCCCACGCGTAGCCACTGACTAGCCCAGGAGGTCTCCCACCATGCTGACACCGTTCTTCCGTATGCCAAGAGGATCTCTGCCACCTACACACGTAGGTAAGGTTCGTGCAGCAGAAGATCAAGAGCATTCCCCTTTTTGGTGGCAGTAGGGAACATGGTTACTCCAAAGAGCTTATAGGTCCTATTGGCATATGCTGTTGAGAACAATGATGTCGTTAGCTAAAGCTTCAGTCTAAGCCTGGCAGTCCTCATATTTTTGCTTGATGTCTTCTCACCCTACTTTACCCTTTTATAAATAAGTCCAGGCTCCCTTTAGAGCCAGCGTAGGGAAAGGTACCTTCAAAGAGTGATTTATTTAGTTCTGGAAATGGCTGCTTTCTCTCTGATGCAAAGGTGGATGAGCCTGTGAGAAGACCGTGCAGGAGGAAGCAGTTCCTGGCATGTCGAACATTGAAGGAAAAAAGTTCTTATTACCTGACCCGGTGCTGGTCTGCTATAAAGGTAGCTTTCATACTGCAGGACCTAGCTGTCAGACTGCAGTCATAAAAATAAGTTTTCTTCCACATTTGGTATAAAGAAACATTTAATACTGTTTCAGGCTCCTCTTTTGCAGGTTTTGGAACAACCGACAATTTAAACTCTATTTGTATTGCTCTATTAATACAATAAAGCCACCCTCTGAGAATTTCCAGTATTGCAATACTTCCACAGTGAGTACTGCATTTCCCATACAAAATAAATCAGAAGTCATGTAATGCTGCAACAGAGTCCTGTCAATACCAGTTAAGAATACAAGGGGATTTATGAGGTGCCGGCCTTCTGATTCCACAACACAAGGTAACTCAAATAACCCTGAGGTTTGATTTAAGAGCAGTGACCCTCGAAGTTTGCTGCTTAAATATTGTAAAAACTTGCTGCTAATTATCAGGGCCATTACTGTCAACAAATCATGGCTTAGAAAGCTGCACCTGAGACTGTCTACTATCCTATTCATATATAGAAGATTTATAGTTGCAATTCACATCCTGGCAAATCCTTTCATCTGTAAAATGACAGGTGTGATTTAACCATGTCACTTATCTATTAAGCTCAGTGAAATTCCAAGGCTGAATTCCTTCATATTTCTTTTAACAAGAGAAAGACATTTCAAATAAATTTCTTTTTTTTTTTTTTTTCCCCCAGTGTAATGAGCTATCCACATTAATTGAGAAAATATTGTGTGTGGATTCCATAGTTGTAAATGGAAAAGTAATTAGTATTTGAAAATCATGTGGCTTCAGTCCTTGTTGTTTTAAATACTTAATTGAGTGCTGATCTTGCAAACATTTGTGTATGTGAGTACTGTGATTAAAGTTAACACTGCATCTACAGCTTGGTAGATTGGATCTTTTTGTGATATATCCAAGAATTTTCTTTTGTAGATTATGGGATACGTACAAAAAGGTTAGATTGTAAAATCAATTGCTTTCAGTAGCTGTTCGTTAAGAGATCTCAAGGTATAATCAGTCATGAAAGGACTTGTTTTCTTTCAGAAACTTGTAAGAGGAGGTTTGTAAGTTTTATTTCTAAATCATAGAAGTATTTTCCTCTATTCAGATTGCTCATGAAAGTTCTGCTAAGCATCTGACTTTACAGTTATTAAACATACTTATGTTTCTGATTAATATTCAATTTCTAACTTTAAAAAAACAACCATAAAAGATAGGAGAATTCTCTTTCCTTTGGGAATTTTAACATTTCCTTCCAAACGACTGATCACATATCACTGAAGAACTAAATTGCTCCCTATCGTTCATCACATATTTTGCTTACAATTATATTTTTCTTTCTATTATTATTTTGCTTTTCTATGCAGAGTGAACAAGATTTCAAATGGTATGGTATAACTAATCAATCCTTTCTGTTAGTCTGTGGTACACAAAACTGCCATTGTGTTCGGAATATATTGATGTTTCTATCCACTTGCTTTTGTCTCCTTCTCCCATATCATGACCTCTAAATACTATATGCAATAAATTGTTTCTGATTGCAATAAATAAGAATCATAAAAATTCTAAAGGACCATAAAGATTTTTCAAGTACGTGTTTATTCACTTAGTAAATCAGACTTTTCCATGGCTTTTTTTAAATGGATATAATGAAATCATTCATCATTTGATAAGAAATGCAAACCCATAACCTGTTCTTGAGAGAAGCTGAGTACCTTTCTTCCTCATAGAACCATTACTTTAGTACAGACTATTGGATTAAGGATTGTAACCAAGAGGTAAAACCTGTTAATATTAAAGGAAAATATCTCTTCCTTTTGTTCTTGAGGTAGTTCATTTGCTTTAATAGAGGAGAAGTTCAGTAACCTTCCAGCTTGGCATTAAACAGAGTTCCAAAAGTATGTAGTATTTATACATGTAATTCCCTTTAGTACTAATTAAAACATATAATTATGTGTGCAAGACTTTCCCATGTGCCACCTAGTGAACTGTCTATGATAGCAAGTTTCCAGTCTGGGGAGAATGTTATATGCAGAGGACAGCATGGAAAAAAAAGAGAAAACATAATGAAGCTATTAGAAAAAAAAATGAATGGGCTTTTCTGGTTAATGAGGAGAGAGCGTAGTGGAGTATGCTGTGGTTTGGGGAAGTATTCAGTAAGTATTTAAAGAAAAAAACAGTAGCTTTTACTTCGTGGTATCATTAGTTTCTGTTGGGTAGCTATCAGTGGACTCTTGACAGCTCCATACCGCTGACAGATACATATCCATTTTTCTTCCCTTCTCACTCAGCAACTGCACCCAGCTATGGTGTTCATCAGATCCCTCTGGAACCAGTTCAACACACAAAGTTTGCAGAAAACTATCCCAAATAAGAAAGACAGAAAGGTAGAAAGGAAGAAAGAGAGAAAAAGCAGTAACGAAGGGAGGAGGGAAAGAAAGAAAGAGAAAAAGAGAATGAGAAAGGGAAGGTCCTTTGAGTGCAATTTTCCTTTGCTGACTAGAGACGGATCCAAACAATTGACTAACAATAGATAACTAATTGGTAGACAGCTAAAAAAAATGAGATAAATTTCAGTCTTAGTGCAATAGCGTTCAAAATAGGTGCAAGATAAAAGAGGTGATCTTACCTCCATTCTTTTCCATTGCAATTGACCACATGATTATTTGTTCTGGAGCAACTTGTTCTATATAGCAAGGTAAAAAGATCTGTAGTTGCAATGGGCCACATAACCCTGTAGGAAAATAATGCACAGGCACACTGTTTGAATCCTTCCCCACATCCTGACTTGAAGTGTCTTTGTCAAATGACAACATTAAACTCAGCTTCCTTATGCAAAAATCTCTTTTTCCTGTACTAGGGATCATCTCCACTCCTGCACAGCTACACTGTTGCTTTCCTTCCCCATAGCCCCTGCTCCCAAAACCCAGCTCTGTGGGACTACTCATAGGACTTGGTGTACTCAGCCACCTCTCTCAAACTGCCTCTTATCCCTCTTTATCATCTACCCTTTCTTCTGATCCTACACGAAGCACTAATCTACTTCTATACTGTGGATTAAATTTCCTGAAAGTATTCTTCTTTTTTTTTATTTTTAATTTGCAGCCTTCTGGATTGCTCTGCCCCTGTTCCACCTTCTTTGCTGGTGATGTAAAGCTTTTCTCTATGCATTTTGGCTGGAAACCTCTTTCACTATACCAGTTAATGCACTTCCTCCAGGGACACTTCCAGTAGCAATGAGATTCATGGATAATACTGTTTCTAGCCCTTCTGCCGGGAACAGCTGTGGCTTCTTCACAAAAGACACATATCTGGCTTATGGTCCCAGGATTCCCAAAGTCTGTAGCAAAGGAATGATTTCCCCATTAACGTAATGCACCCATTTTCTCATACTGATTGGTGTTTTCATTGACTCAACTGGCAGTTGTCGTCATTGCCAACTTGAAGTCAAATCTTTACAAAATATTTATGCTCAGATTTCTATCTTAATCCTTAAATTTAATCCTATAACATTATGTTTAGTTCTGGTTAATGCAAAGATAGTTGAGCCATGTAGTATTTACAGAATCAATTTATTTAACTTCACATTTATTAAATCTGCACATTTTACTGTTTTTCAAACTCCTCCATTTGAGACATTCTTCCATATTTGATTAAATTGTTGCTTAGGAAAACTGCTCCAATTTTTCTTTTTTTTTTTTTCCCTGCACTTTTTTGAGGAGTAACTGGAACTGAAAATAGTACTCTAAAGTGCACTGATGTACTGCTAAGCAATGCAGCATAATTGCCTAGCTTGTTTAACATGACACTCCTAATAATACAACCCAGATAGCATTCACGGTATTTGAAATATGTCATGTTGTTGACTCATTTAATTCATCATCTGCTAAAGTACCTAGATCCTTCTTTTTAACTGTGAAGTTACTGATTCTCATATTTTATATGTGTGCATCTGGTTATTTCTTCTTATCAGGAATACTTCATGTAATCTCATCGGATTCTGTATTCTTTTTCGGGAATTATGTACGATTTATCATTATAGTTATTCTTTATTATTGGTAGGACAGTCATATCCAGAATCCCTGATCATGGTTATCAGGCTTCTGCCGTACTCTATACTGATGAGATAGACAGAGGCTCTACCATTTACATCTGTCTTGTACCACCACGATGTTTTGATTACTTTCACCACTGTATTTATCTACAAATGCAATTAACATATTCCCAACTTTAGTCTCCAAGTCATCAATGAAAATATTGAATGATATTGAAGCCAGAATAGATCCCTGAGAGACCAGCTTAATATCTTCTGCCAAGCTGATGTTGAGTCATTAATACCAGAGTGGAAGAAAAATGTGTACTGACTAATTTACTGGATAAGCCTTATTTTTTTTCATGTTTACTGATTGCTAGTGAGAAGATAATTTTTAAATGAATATTCCAGTTTTCATTTAAAAGCTCCCGTAGAAATCTTTGATTACCACTTTTCTCCTGAAATACGAGAAATTGAATGTCAATGTATGCTTTAAATTGTGTACATTGATGTCACTGTTTAGGACCTGTATACACAGAAGGCTCACAGAGTAAGAATCAAGCATGGGAATAATATCTGCTCTTCATTAATTCCTGCTCTGGATGTACACAGTGATTTCTCTACCTGGGACCAGCTACTCATTATTCTAGATGGTGTAGCAGCTACTACACACAAGATGATTTGTAGTTCTCACTAACGTTGTGCCTATATTAGTAAATTAAATGTGCATGAGAACACTTTTGGGTGCTGAGGCCAACTGGCATGATGCTGTCCACATCTCTGGTAGCAAACTCTCTTAGCTCCAGCACAGGTGTCGCATGGAAACTGTTTATTGGGAATGAGCTAGCCTGTACAAGCTCATGAACAATCTCTGGGCATGGTCTGGACCATGCTAGTTGGCATGAGCCAAATTAGCACCAAGGAACATTTAAGCATTTACTCATATATACAATTGTATTCCAGCTTCTGGAACCACTCCCAGACATGACTGAATTTAATATGATAGATATAAAGGTCTACACTGAATGTTTGCTGATGAGTTTTAAATTCACGTCCTACTATGCTGTTAATTATTTCTCTTAACACCCCTGTCTATGCGTAGGTACATGTAGTACCTACTTGGTTCTGTTCTCTAGCACAGCTTCCAGCATTATTTTTACCTTGGAGCATAGTTCTTGAGGAAAATCAGGTCATTTGGTGGTCAATGACTCGTTTCTGGCGTTTCAGCCCATGTCGCTCCCTTTTCTGTTGAGGTCTTTTACTAGGACTGGAGATGCAGGAGATCAGCTGTTGCTGGAAGCATAAGAAACCCAGTAAGTACCCAAGATTTTCTGGTGAACCTAGAAAGCAATTAGGTATCTGTGCCACTGAGGAGATGGAGATTGCTGTTGTCACGTCAAAGAGCGATTCATGGAAGTATCCCAAACCTGGAACAAACACCTTCAGTGTCTGTCCTCGAAACACTGAAAAGGCTGGTCCATTCTTAATCTTCATGAGAAAAATGTGCCATGTTTTACCATGGTCAATCTGATATTTTGATCCAACAAACCATGATAGATTCAACCAAGTTAAAATCCTGTTTTAGTATATCCATGAATGACATCCTGAACCTCATTCTAGTTTGCATCTCTAATACTGTGCAATTTAGCATGTTAAGATCTTCCCATAACTCACAGCAAGACACACACACACAAAAAAGCCCTTAACATTGTATATCTTATTTGATGGTTGCTGTTTACTAGCTTGTAAATGCAACCCCCTTCTCCTTACAAAAAAATGTGAGAGATGCTGATGGGTTTAACAAAAGAAAAAAAAAAAAAAGAAAAAAAAAAATTTGAAGGAAAAGGTTATTCAACAGGTAGTGGAAGTATCAAAGCCTTCTTTCCTTTGAATTTCCTGTAAATGTTATCCTTTCTTCTTCCCACAGACAGTATTTTCCTCCTCTTCAACTTCTTTTAGGTGGGGTTTTTTATTATTATTTGCTATAGGTGGTTTGACGTTATGTTTGTGACGATTTCTTGCCAATATTAAGATGCTGAATGGCCAGATGTTTGATTCCTCTCAAAGGAGGTAAAGGGATAAGTTACATTTGCTTTTCCCTCAGGGGAGACAATAATTTGGGGCTCTTTCCCCTATCCAGATTCCAATTACCATATGAACTTTGAAAAGTTAAATTCTTTATTAAATTGGTTGAAATTGGTGAGTGACTTCAGAAGTTATTCGTAGGACAGACAGCTTGGTAGCATAAGCCTTACTACAGCAAGAAACCAGACTAAAATGATACATCTGGAATACATATCAGAACTTCTGCTTATATATTCATGTTATATTTTTTATAGATTTCAGCAACATTCAGTTCATACAGTACAATAATTTCCAACTAATCAGCCTTAAATTTCTCAGTTTTATGTGATCTGACATACAGATCTTGTTATATGATTCTTTTAATGTTTTTCAGGATGTTTTACATTATTAGATCTTGACCAAGAAATATTTATGTGAAATGGCTCTAAGCCAATAATATGCCTTTTGTTTAATAAAATGCACTGTGAACAGTTTAAGAGGTGTCTGTGTTTAATGGTGAATAAAACACTGACTGTTCCTTTCTATGGCCAAGTTGCTGTCTAGCTTGAGGTGCTAAATAACAGAGAGTAAATTTTGTGGTCTCTGCTAAACCTGAAAGTGGAAACACCAGAGAAATTGCATGTGCAAGGGGTTTCAGAGCAGGACGTAGAAAATGGCTTAGTGTGTAAATGAAGTAATAAGAGCAACAAGTCCGAAGGATATTCAGGGCGATCGAGGGTGTTGACTCACAGGGCGATTAAACTTCAGGTGAGTGGAGGGTCTGGGAGCACTCTGCCTTACCCTTTTCCCCGTGGGTGCTGTCCCTATGGCTAGGACAGCTGGTTCCATGTGAAGCTGCTCCTGAACGACATCATTTTACAACTGGCCTTTTGTCTTGCTATGCCAGCAGTGAGGTGGTCAAGAAAGAGCATTGGAGCTGGACCAGCCTTCCCAGCTGCCAGTGGCCACCTCTGCAAGAGGCAAGGTGAATAACAGCAGGAAATAGCTGCTTCGGCCGGACGGCTTTAATCTGCTTCTGCTCAAATGTCAACCCCAAGATGGAGTGAGGTGCGATTCAAGGTAAAACGTAACGTGAGATGTTGAGCAGCCTTCACTCTAGCTTTTACCTTGCTTGAGTTTGGGGAGTGCAAAGCACTTACCAGACACAGGAAAGTCATTTTTTGAATCTGCCCTGCTCACCTTTTCCAGTTAAAAAATGGCAAAGGGCTAAGTCGTACTAGCCTTAGGGAGTAGCCCCTTCACTTCTCAGGGCTCTGCTACTACAGAAATAATTTTTGAGGCAGTGGTACTTCTTCAGCAACTAATGACTATTCATGTGCACAATCCTTTGTGAGATAACATGTTTATATATATATATTTGTCTAGCAGGGTTAGTACAATCCGAGGACTGATTGTCTAAAACATCCTGAAGTAAACTAAGTAAATAGAGAATTTCTGCTCTTGTAGCTTGATCAAAATACCACTAAAACTGCTGACAGGCTCTGAAATGATAATGACAGGCCTTCAAGCAGATTCTTACTAAAGAGCTTCATAAGTATTTTTGTGCCTAGTGCCCCCCTCCAACCAGAAATCTCAGTTATAGATTTCAGGCTAGTAGTATGTTTTTTAAAGCTGTAAGATTCCAAGCAGAAAGGGAAGAAGATTCTAGCTTGATTTATGCATGTTTCCTATACATACATTGTGTATAGTTTCTATCTTGTACAGATATTTTTCTCAACATTCAGCCTTTGAAACAGGTTGGGGTTTTTTTTCAATTAATATGAGAAATGTTAGTATAGGACCACTTTTCTGATTTTTTTTTTTTCATAATTCACTGAAAAAAAGTAATTCCCCCCCCCCCACCCCCCCCTATTCTGGACAAACTGAGACCCTAAGCAACTGGTTGTTTTCTATTTGCTCATATTGAACATGATACATTTTGAACACAAGATCCAATCAGATCCGTAGTTTAAGGTTACAAAAATTGGAACTCTACAGGTTTTTTGGTTAAATACAGAAAAAAAGCAGCACTTAAACAACTGACCAGTGTTTTCTCAGCTGGTAACTGTCTAGGGGGTGTGGGACAGACGTTCAGCCAGCAGAAGGCAGGGGGTAAGAAGAATGAAACACACTTCATTCCTTCTTCTCTTCAAGCATGCTTCCTCCCCAAAGCCTGCTCCGGCTGGGGGCCAGGGAAGAAAGGTGGGTGGTAACGGAGGGTGTAGCTGGGATAACCATCTCTCCATGCCTTCCACTAGGTGAGAGGGGAAAGAAAGGTATTTTGGAGCAGGACAAAAGAAATGAGAGGCACACAGTGTCTCAGACATGGGATGGATGGGTGACTGTTTTCAGAGCTGGAAGTACAGAGGTATTAGAAGGGAGAAAGTTGAGAGGAGAGAAAGAGGAGACTAAGGAGCACCTGTGCTTTAACCAAGTCTGCTACTGACAGCAGCCCCTCCAGCATAGCATCCTGGTCCTCACAGCCTACCTCAGTTTTCTGCTGGGATGTTTTCATGACAGCATCCAAATCTCCTGGGAGTTTTCTTTTCTCACCAGATTTCTTTGTAACTAGTTGTAACTAAGGTGTCCTGACAAGAGCCTGTTGTTTCTGTGGGACTTGTGGCTTGGCCAGCTGTCCCCTATTTTGTGCCAGAGGAGAACTGATCTCCTCAAATCCTTCCAGACCTCATTTCCAAAGCTGTAGTTGCAGTGTCTGAAGAGGAACTAGAACAAGGTTTGGTGCCCCTGGATATCTTTTCAGATGATAAGTAAACCCGAAAAGCCATTTTCTATCAAAAACTGGGATAAAACAGATCCCACGATCTGCATGCCTACTAAACCCTCCAGTGTTATCTTTCTGAGCACTTATTTATCACAGGAACAGTAGGGAGCTCTAGCTCAATGCAAGGTTTTATAGCACTTGAAAGGACACTTAATCAGTGACTCATTTGTAATTTAATTTTATTATACTTAAAGATACTATAAATACAAATTTAGGGACTGAAGCTGCAAGTCTTTATTCATGCAAATAGCCCCATTGCACTCAGAAAGACTATTTCTGTGATTACAGAACGAGCTCTTAGGTTATTGGGAAGCTACACAGCTGTTAATCAGACATTATCATTTTCATAATAGTTATTCAGAAAAGGGATCTATAGCTGTGTCAAGAGGAAAAGAAAAAAGATTCAAATGTAAGTGTGTATGAGAAAAATTAAAACCTTATAATAAAAACATTTATTTTCTGGTGTATTTCAATTGCCCTTCACATGCAAATCTATATTAGAATTTATTTTTATTTTTCAAATAAGAATCCCTATGCAGTTTCAAACAGTCTACTTCTGTTTAAGCATCTATAAGAGGAACTTCCTTAATTTTTTCCGGGATATAGAAATTTATTTTTAGTGCTTTCCTGTCAGTAAAGCCAGGTCTACATTAAGGAGTTACTGTGGCACCAGTGCCAATCTTGGTATCTGGCATCATTACAGAGCCAGCCTTTGTAACTGGCATGATTACAGTGGCAGACCCTCTTCTGGTGTAGAGAGTACTCAGATATATAGCTTTTGGCTAAATGCTCTATATGTGAGGTTTTTAGCACAGTGGGTGAATTGGTAAGTGAGGTTTCGATAATTCTTTTTCTTACATGTGAAAAAAAAAAAATTGTTTCCTTTACCATAATTCACCCTTTCAATACAGAATATGTTCAAGACCAAAATGTATATTCATTTGACTCATATTTAGCTGTGTAGAAGTCAGATACTTACGTGTGCTTAGGTTGCACCTGTTCTGGTAAACCCCAGAAGACTAGGATGTGGGCCTTACCACTGGCAGGCAGTCATCCATAGCGTCCAGCTGTAAGCACAGATCCTGGCACAGTTTTTTCCCATGCCAACTGTTTCTTTCCCAGACAATATCCAGGCACTGCTGGGGGACAGCCAGGCCAGGTACTATTCCAGTAGCATTTGGGGTGCAGCCCCCCTGTTTTGGCAGGCAAGAGGTTTTGTGTAATTGAATGGAGGACTCAAAACTGTTCCATATCAGTTGGGCTCAGGCCAGAAAACAGTTCATGTCCTTTCTTTTTTACTGATGTACATGTAGTCTTAGCCTCCTCATTGAGTGTCTCTCATCTCAATAGAGAGAAAGAGGTATTGCCAATAGGTGGTTCAAGCTGACTTAATATCACTGTCTTAATTAGAAAGATGAGACGACCCATTGACTTTAGAAGGATCCTTACTGATTAAGTTAGAGTAGATGTTACTTTAGTCAAAGTTCAGTGAACTAAATCTTAGGCTGAGTCCCTGATGGAGGCAGACCATGAAGGAAGAGTGTTTTCCAGCAGAAATCTCAGTAGTGGCAGGCTCGGAGCTGCAGAATGTAGATGAAGAAAGTGCCAAAGGAGGCATTCATGCTGCAATGTGCTATAGAGAGACTGCAAGGTTTCGTGGGAAGCTGTGAGGCATTTGAAATCTGAGAGGTAACTAATAGGCTTGGAGGAAATCAAAATAAGTAACTATGTATGTCTAGATAATTGTATATTATTAGGGCTCCCATTTATAGCATAAGTGGGCATATTTAAAATACTATTTGGACATGTTTTCATGAGGTTTTAACTGCGGCTCACTTGCACTGTCCTTAGACATGAATAAGATTATGTGCTACGCGACGTATGGCTTTTGAAAAAGTAACACATCATTTCAGTGTCTTGTCATTTTGCGGTGTCAGAAGTGGATTGTTGTGTGGTTGTAAAAGGTGGGAATGTTCATTTTTACAATGGGATATTGAATTTTCTTCTTATTTTTAAAAGTCCCAAGTATCAGACCACTGAGGCACTGAATCCAACATAGCGCATTTCATCTGCACTACATTATCTCTCATGCATAAGCATGCATGGATCCATACCACAAGCTTTTGTGCAGAGGACTTGTGGCATGTAAGATTCCTGCTGTTTGTACACTCTCTCTAGGGCTACTCCCTTCTGTATTCATATTCCACATGTCAGACTTAAAGGACAGACTTCTCAAATCACCTGACAACAGTGAATGACTCGTAAGTAAGCATATAGCTTGTAATTCATGCAAAAGTGTTTTTATGGTGACAGCAAATCTTTACGTGTTCTTTCTGAAGGAGCATTGTTGACATGGAGCCATCAAGATTTGTGGATGACTCTGTGTGCAGTGATTGACAAAGTGCTTGTGCTGCTATTAGTAAATGTAGCTCCTCAATGGCTGCACAGGCATTATCAGAAATACATTAATATTATGACATATTGCTGTCCAGTCTTAAAGCTATGATGTGCCTGGCAGTTGCAGGATAGCAACCGAGTTGTTTTTGCCCTAAGTAATATAGTTAAGAGTTGTTTCTCATAGATGTCACTCAACCCCAGGCTAGGGGTGGTAACAGGACCTCTTGTACAATGTGGAAAGTGGTCATAACGGCTTGGATTCACTTTGGAACTAGCACACATTAGATGGGAGGGCAAAGATATACAAAGGCTGCTATGCATGTATTTAACTGAGCAATGGAGCCTCGAACCTACTGGGAAGGCTGTGAACCCGCAGTGCACACTATTAATCCAGACAGCAGCTTCTTCTGTAATATGCTTTTCTGAAGCAATTTGTAGCAATCACAATTCTGTATCTTCATAGTAGCTGGAAAGAATCTGGAGTCTCTTAAAAATGTTTTATAGTAAGAGAAATTAATGAGATAAATGTAAGAGTTCTACACAAGCTACCCATGTACTCAGCAAAAATGAAGATGGCACATACTCAATTGGAACACCTGAATTAACTCCTTTGAGATATAAGAACATGCTCATAGCTGATTGCTACATTTAACATAATTAGATGTCACTAGGGCTTTTTGCCTATGGTTAGAACTTTAAACTATGTGCATTTACACTAGAAACAACATTTTTTTTTACAGTGACAGTGGCAGAATAATCAAAGGAGTAACTGACTAGTACACTAACTTTCTCAGTTTTATGGTAGATGCTGCATGACTGAATTATAAAAGCAAGGCTTTTTTTTAAACTGTGGTTCAAAAGTTACTGAGCTTTTATAGCCAAGTAACAGTTTTCTTGTCTATTGTAATGTGTTACTACATAGAAATTTATTTTTCTGTAAATACTATATATGGTCTGAGAATCATCTTTAAATGGCCTGATTTAGCTTTGCTGGCCATTAGCACTTTTCAGACTATAGTTACTACCTGCTGTCCTAGTTAAAAAAATTAATTCATGGAAGACTCCTACCTTAAGGCCAGACTGGGTAATCTCAATGGTTCTTTATGATACCATAATCTGTGAATATCTGTATTGAGGACAGAAAGGCTAGGGTAAAGTTCAAGAGCATAATTAGGGGGCAGTTGTCAAGTAGCCTTCTTTCCAAGAAAATCCTGTCCTAATTAATGATCCCTTTGTGTAAATGTTAACAAAATTTCCTACCCCTGAGCTAATGGATTCGATCCACTTGAAAGATAGATGAACAGCTATGAAAAGGATGTCTGAACATACAGAATATAAAAGGTTCTCTAGAGACTTGGAAAATGGATCATTTGGAAAGCAAATTAATTTGGACAAGTGAACAAAGGATCCTGACAGTTATCATGTACTGAAAAGTAGATGGACACGCTTTAGGGTGAAGCAGATATTTTCATTCTTGGAGTCCCCATGCAGAATCAGTGCAAAGTAGGAACCAATTTGTAAAAAGGAATAAAAAATATCTGCTTTCTTTCAGTCTGCAACTCAAAAGAAAGTTTACTCGGTTTACTTCCTACGGAATATTTTAAACAAAATTACTTTTTCTTTTTTCTCAGAAATCTTGGTTTTCTTAAGAATGCTGTTGCAGGAATAATTTTACATGAACATTCTCAAAAAAAAAAAAAAAATACAGAGGAAAATGAATCTTAAGGAGAAATAACGAAATAAAAAAATGTTGTTACTTTCATATTATTCTTGGCTTTAGGTCAGGGCTATAAGTGAAGGTGTGAATTACATCGTTGACAGGTGAGAACCTAAAAGACAAATGTGGGTGGTTAAAAGACCAAGCTCATGACGGTAAAAATAGTTTCATGACTAGTATCTTGAGTGCCTGTACAATAGTGGGTGGACAGACACATACCATTTCAGATCCACCATTGCAGCATGTGGATCAGTTAACTGTGTTTTCCATTTGTTTGGGTTTGATATCTAAGCATTTCTTTCTGAAATATGAAGCCTCCTTCTAAAAATCTGTACATATGTTTATCAGCTTCAAGCTGAAGAGTCTAAATTCTGCCATCATTTGATGTTCTGAAGAGCCAATAGAGTTTATATTTTTAAAAGTTTATGATATTTACTCTGGGTTTTTCTATGTATTTTGTGCCAGGACTGTAAGAAAATATTCCCATACATAAAATTCAAGAAAATTCACTGAGATAATAACATGCAGTGAAATGCATATGAATCTTTGTTTAAATCATAATATCTCAAAGCACTCTGCAAACACCAATTGAGCCTTGTAGAACATATCAGAAACATGAAAGTTTTATCATCTCATTTTACAGAGGTGGAAATGGAAAGTTTTGAGTCATGAGTTCTAGTGCATTTAGTTGCAGCAGTTCAGGATACTCACCAGTGGTTTGTGCTAATACACAAGTGAATACACGCAGTGAATGCCAGTAGCCATTGGTTATGTCTGCTTCTGCCTGGAGCCTGGGTGAAATGGCAGCAACAGAAACCATGGTATACATGGACAAGGGGCGGGGGAAGCTAAAGTAAGCTCCAGTAGGTCCCCTTGTGTGGATGACTGAAAGACTAGGACTGTTCTGTACATCATGAAAGATACCCACCCTACTAAATCGTGCCCCAAGCTGACAGTATGAAGAATTCTATCCCTTTCTCCTAACTGAGGATGAAGTCCAGGAGATTATATGAAGAACATTTTCCTCTTCCTTAATCTCACCATCTTCCTGAAGACAATACGAATTTCAGTGGATTTGATGATTTGGACTGAGCTGAGTCGCCATTCATAATGCCTCAAGCCTCTCTTTTTCTAAGACATCCTACAGCCAGGGTTGTACTCTCAACAATATCAGATGCTTACCCTACCTTGCTACCAGTTGTCCTTGGACTCAGGTAGCTGGAGGAGAAGAAATTTGAACATGTCTTGAGTACATAGCCAGAGGCCTCTTCTGTGAAATATTTTAAATAGGTTATAGAATTTTGTGTAGGTTATAGAATATATATGTACATGTCTTTCCATTGTAAATAGACAGTACCTAAGAATGAACCCTTCAAAAGCATTATTATTCAGCAGAACAGACAAAAGTAGCATATTTTAATAAAACCTTAGCTTAGAGAAGACAGGTATGTCAACAACAACTAGGTCCTCATATCAGGAGTTTCATCACAACACTCAGCAGCAAATACACTGTCCTACACTTGGGAACCATTGATTTTGTACTCTGGCACTCTTCGTTAATTACCTGTTTAAGGAACTATGTGTCACGTTTCTTTACTAGTGAGCATTCAGAAATGGTGGGAACAGACATATAGTCCTTTGCTTTTCTGTTTCTTTGTTTCTGAAAGGCAAAACGTGATGCCTGAAGCATGAAGGTTCCATAAAGATTATCCAGGCATGATACAAATTTATACTGGTGGTATAGTATGCACACCTTCCTATATCTGCATGAACCAAGAATACAGGTTCACCAAAGCAGTTGATTTCTAACTACTTTATTAGTGACATGGAGTGAGTAACTATGAAAATACAGGCATTAAAACAAAAACGCTTTTTAAAAATGATACCAAGTGCTCATACAGTGCTAGAACTGCCTAGCTGAAGAAGCAGCAGGAAAACAAAATCCGCAAAGCAGTTTTGCATTAGAAATCACAGATTACCTTCTTCAGAACAAAGTATTTAAGGTTAAAATCATAATTCTATTTTACTTTGGGCCTTTCTTGTTTTATTTCAGGTCATTTTCTGACCATCTCTCCTGCTTCTGTATTCTGTTTACATATTGAGTTAGATGCAAAATATTTCTTGTCCTGAAGTGCTGAGTAGCATTGTTTTATGATGGAGGACAGATGGGTTCTTCTCTTCAGGCTTTATTTCTTTTTTTCACAGACATATTGTGACCTAAGTTAACTAATATTTGTAAGGCAGTTTAAGATAATTTCGAATGTTACACAGCTAGCACAGAAATAAAACACTGGATCTGGATCCCTCACATTTGCTGAAGTTCAGAACCATGTCGTGGGTGTGATGAGCACAGTTTGTGACTAGCAACAGCGATGAGCATTTCCAAAGGACAATTTATCCTCCGTATCTCGGGGACCAAATTTAGGACAGGATGTATCACAAGATTATCTCCTCACCTCAGTCTACTTCTAGTCATTTATTATAGGAAGAACATATGGAACTATCCTAGTGTAGCCTGACTTCTCAATAGCTAATGTTAGGTGAGATGAATATAACGTTATGGACTAAATCTGCATCTTTTCACTGATTTAATGGAGCAACACAGAACTGTGGAATCCAAAGTTTTTATCCAAGAGGAGGAAAAGCTCAAATAAAAAAACGGAAATGCACTTGGAAATTGCAAGTTACAGCTTACCAGAATTTTAAAGGAAGATAAAAATGCTTGGAGTCAGTACATTAGCAGTAAGAGGAATCAGTCAATTAGTTGGCAGGTTTGAAAGCTAATAAGAAAGAGAACTGAGAACACCAGAAGTGCCATTGTCTTTTGTACATTTTTCTCTCTTACAAAGTTTAACTGTGGTATATGACTAACAATTGGCACCAATAATATAAGGGTGAAAATCCAAGTTATAATTGGAAAAAAATTACGTTAAAGTCTTCTTAGATAAACTAGAGTTTGAATCAACTTTGCCTTTAGGGAAATGGCTGAAATAATTTCAGACTAGTTAACGGTCATCTTCGGGAAGTGAAGAAGGACAACTGAAACATCAGAGAACTGGAAAAAGATGTGGTGCCTAACCTCAGGTGGTGAGATGAAATGTGTATACTGAATTTCAGGCTTTGGAATAAAATCAAAAAAATCTATTTGTAAAGATTTAGAATATAATAAGGCAGTAAGTAACAGCCAACATAGATTTGTTAAGAACAATCATGTTAAATCAATACAATTTCCAAGTACTCCTTGTGGAAGAAAGAAAAGTGAAATGTGTATTTTTTCTTGGTTGTTCTAAGGTTTTTAATACAGTTATAGTTGACATGATAATAAAAGTAGGTTAAATATGGTATAGATGAAACTATTGCCAAGTGGGTGGACAGAGCACCAGAAAAGAGACTATAGTTGTGTGCTGTTCTCTAGCAAAGAATTTATGAAGCTGGGTTGTGCAGATATCTGTTCTGGGTCTGATACCATTTCTTTTTTTAACAATATTGGGAGTACATTTATTTAATGATAACAAACTGGAAAAGTTACACGTACTTTGGAGGGTAGGAATATAATTCAAAATTACCATGACAAGCTGCATAAATGCTTGAAAAATAGGAAAAAATAATTAGTAAGAAGGAGAGCAAGGTACTACATTTAATAAGAATAATCTGCACCTGCAACACATGGACTGAGTGTCTAGATAGTTCTGCAGAATGTAATCCAGGAGATACTTTAATTCTTGAACTGATCATCAGTCATCAATGTCACACAGTTGTGAAAAACAACATTCTTCTGTGATACATATATAGGAAAGTTATATGTAAGAAATAAAATAAACCCTCCACTGCCCACAAATGGTCTTAATTAGGCATAGTCCATACGATTGTGAAAATGATCAGAAGTTTAGAAAAGATAAGATACAGGAAAAAAAATCTGAAATGAGGGAACCATTAAGTCTTGATATGAGAGGAGGAATGACAACAGACAAATACGTAATAAAATTGCTTAGGAAAATAGCCTGTTGTCTGTGCCCACAGGGATTAAAAGGTATAGAACTGATTTGAGTAGCAAGGGGAATTTAGCTTATATATCTCCAAGGATGGAGAGTCCACAACCTCATCTCTGGGCAGCCTGTTCCAGTGTTTGACCACCTTTACAATAAATATGTTGTGGTTTTGGTTTTTTTTTTTCTTTTAAGTGGAATTTCCTGTATTTCAGTTTGTGCACTTTGACCTTCCCCTAGATGTTAAAGTCCTTTCACCAGATATTTAAGTCTATATTTTGCTCCATAAATTAAAACTTGTTTCAAGGAAATGCAAAATTTCTAACTTCCAGGACATTGCAGGAAATCAACCAAGGACAGAAGACCAACAGAACTTTATGACTTCATAATATTTATCAGAAATCCGATTCCACAAAGTAAATTGGAAAGTATTATGTGATATTTTAGTCCCATCTTTCCGTTTAAGGTCATTGAAAGCCCAATGCTTAATAGTTTTCACTGGCTAGCAAATTTATATTTTAATATTCCTGTGATTTGTGTATATGAAAACTTTACAATACCTTGAATTTAAAGTCTTATAAAGGAGGGTATTCTTTTGTACATGATGAAATAACCCTTATGTTATTGTCAAATAAGATATTAAGCTACGAAGACTCTTGAAATGTGCATTATTTTCCCCTTGATAATAAAGTTTTTATTTCCTTCTTCTTAAACAATATCCAACCAAAAAGTCCAATAAGAAGAGCTGCTTTTTTGACTGAAGTAAAAGGTGAGCATATGCACAAATGCTTATTCCTGTTTACATTCTCATTCTTCCTTAAAAATGAAGCAAAGTGTAAAACTTAAAATGTACAATATTTTTATCTGATTAAAAATGACATAAATATTGAAACTTGTTTGTAATGAATTAACAGTCTTTAAAATTTATGAATTTTAGAATATATTGATTACCTTAATTTTTTTAAATGCTAAAATGTTTGTGATGTGTTTTTTCTATGGGGGCAGTAGAATAAAAAAGTATTCGATTTAAGCATTTGTCTTGCCAAAGAGTATCTGAAACCAATCTGAAAGAGAAATATTAAATATTTGCATTCATAAGATGTTCCCAAGCTAAGAGACAAATTAACGTAACTGAAATTTTAGGCCAAGACCACTTGATTGTGTTATCTTCCTTGTAAATTCAAAACAATTCAGAGGTCCTTTTTACATCTCTTTAATTTAGTTGTTCCTCAACACTCAACGCTTCAGATGTCCCTCTTTACATTAAAAATTAGATTTTTCCCCTTTTTCTTTTTAAAAACCTGTTTCATAAACACAAAGGTTTGAATCGTAGAGGAAACACGGCAATAAATTCCTTGTTAGGTTGCTGACAGTTTGCTTTTCTGATTAAAGCTCCTTGAAGAAACTGCAAACATACTGTTAACATGTGCTGTTAATTCAGAATGCAAATCATTTCCACACTCGTTATCTTTGCCTCATACTCTTACCTCCTTCAGAAAAACTTCCATTCATTTCTGTACGTTTGTCTCTTTACAATGATTAGGCTGAATGGTGGTCTGTGTCCTGGTCACAACTAGTTGTAGCACCTTGCCTATTTGAACTCAATTTACTTCATCTGAGGAAGAGGGGGCAGTTAGGCAACATTTGGTGCCTCAGTCCTTTGCTGTATCTAATCCCATATTAATGGTAATGATTAATAAAATAATATACTGTCTTGCATACAGAAGGCCTGCAGAATTCTTAAGTAGTTAAATATTTATACTAGTTTAAGTGGTTTATCTCCTGCTCTTTTTATAGGAGTCCTTTGCCTCACTTGGGTATATACCCATGTGCTTTAAATTGTGATGTTTAAGGTGAGTTGTAGATTTACTCTTATCTTTCAAGTATGGAGTTATTAGACTGTGAGCTTCTCAGGAGGGCGAAAAGAATAAAATTTATAGAACACTTGTACCTGAAATTAGATCTGTTCATCTAATGCATCCTTGAATAATTTATTTTGCAAAAAATGGTGAAATTCATCAGATGACTTGATCTGCAATGAATAACTCGGTTACCTTGACATGACATAGTATTACCTGCGGTTCCAGTTGCTATAGTAAGGCTACAGAGAGAAAAAATGCGTAACTACCCACCTGCCAGTTCTGCAGGAAAGGAATGAATTGTGAAGTTTGCCTTCAGGAACGGTGGTTACATGTCTGGAACAATTGCTCTGTGCATCAGAGTAAAAAAGTTTTCAGATGATTTCATCCCAATTGACTTCTGCATACTACTGTGGTAAGGACAACTTCTCTGATGAGAAACCTGACACCTCTTATCACTAGTGGGCGTCTAACTCAGCAGCAGAAACAGATGGAGTCAGGGAAATCACAGCATCTGTCACACAGACAGCTATGAAATGCATAAACATTTTTTTGTGAAGGTGAAAATTGGCAGATTAGTCTTCTGGTTGTAATACAAACCCGTGAGGTCTGGGCTACAAAACTAGCTCCTGGATGAATCATTCTCACAGGTGAAAGTCACCAGTTTCCTCACCTACACATACATTCATCCCGTTCTAGGTTGGGGCTAAGTACAAGACAGCCAGTTAGCTGTGGGTAGAGCAGATAGCTGTTGGGAAGGTGGGTGGATAGTGCCGATAAGTCTAAAGAACAGCAGAGTGAGACGGTCTGGTGTGCTGGAAGATGGAGACCGTCCACAGGGTGCTTTTTTGGATATTACCAACACTGAAGGCTTCTGATTGTGCTACTGTTAGTGTAATTTCCAGGCCTTTCCAGAAGCAAGAGATGTTGGGTAGGGAACAGAGACTGTAGACTTCGTATTACAGTGGACCACATGGCTGTGAAAAATGATGCCTACATCTGGCTTGAAGTGCATAAACATTCTGCCAAGATCTTTGAATGTCAAGCAAGATATGGGAGTTTGTTTGTAAAATTCTTCTCCTGATACCTACTATTTCAGGAGTTGACTCAACTCACGCTTTTCAGTGCTTTGATACACTGGGATATAACGCTTTCCAATGGACCTGCGCAGGTAACAGTGGAAAAAAGTAATTCAAAGAGGACAGAGTCAATGTGACTGCCCAAATTAGGTCAGATAAATTCTGCGATGAGAAAGAAAAAAAAAGAAAAAAGAAATGTATTAGTAGGATGTTTGAAATCAGAACCACTTGGGGGCCTTGTCTGCAAATAAGCCAAGCAATGTAGGAAAAAGTCAGGTAATTTGGCTGAGGTGAGCGAATTAACCGCCAGGAGTCCACACTAGTAAGCCAGATATGAAAATTGGAGAATGACTAAGGATTCAGCTGACAAATCATTTTACTTAGGTAATGAGTAACCTATTTGCTTTAGAAGTCAGATAAAACAGGGAACTTGATGATTAACAAAATGTTAATTGTCAAATGCTGTATGTAATGGAAAATGTAAAAATTGCTTTATAATTTTAGACATTTGCACATCATTCACTGTCGCTGAAAAATAGTGTCCTTCTCACAGAGAGCTAGCACACTGAAACCAGTATGGTTTTTGTCATGACAGAACGCACAATGTCCATTTCTACAGCCAACTGTCATGTTGTGAGGTGATCAGTGTAGTATCATAAAAGCCATAATTATTTAATTGTCTTTCATCACTCCATGTCACAATTCAAAAATGGCTTTCAGCTGTGTGTACAGAAGCACAAAGCTGGGGCTCAGTCAGTTTTCCAGCTATCTGGTACACTGCAAACAAATATGAAAATAAGGTACTTCAAAAGGAAAAACCTGGTAAGTTTTCTGTCCTCTCCTTTAAACCTTTGGAAAGATTGGAACTGTAATGTTTAATGAATTCAGCGTAATACAGTAAGGAAATCAGATGTCTGGCAGTCACTTACTACCAAACACTCCAGTTATTCTTCATGGAATTGTCTGAGACATTAGCTCCATGTACAAAGGGAAATTTGAAGTACTGGACTTCTCCTAAGATTTATGTAATGTCAAATCTGTGGGATAACTGAGATTACACTTTACAGCTTGCTGGCATCCAATCTTACACTCTATCAACTGCTATCAAGTGCCTTTAAGTGATATTTCTTATATTGTTATTTCTGTAAATTGAGACTGAGGGTAGGAATACACCAGTGAAGTAACCCAAAAGAGGGAATCTCAAGACAAAAGACTGGAGATAACCGCCTCAGGGCAACAGCGTGCAAATGAAGGACTACTCTGGGAAGAGATTACCTTGCCTCAAGACTAAATTCCCTTGGACTGGAAATGAAGTAAAGTTTCTTGGTTTAAGGCAGATTTACCTCAGCTCAGTAGACTGCATTATGTAGCCGGAACTGTTTCTTAAATTAGCTGGGATTTCTCCATACTATCCTATTTATATGCTTATGCCCTTACTTTGCAAATTATATTTCTTGCTTTCCAAACATACCCTGTTATTTAATTAGTAATTTTGTATCCACTTCCAAAATGTCAGTCTGAAGTTATGTAAACGGTAATTCTCTGTACTCTAGTATTTAACTGTTTCGTAAACAAAATATGTTATCAATATTCATTGTGAATGATATTTCTGCACTAATGACAGCGTGAATATCCTGCCTTTTTGCTTTTAGCAAATTAGCCTTTTATTCAAAATAGATATTTTCTGCTTATTCTTTCTTCAATCTCAAACATAATGGGATACAAAGGTGAAGTCTACACTACATGAAATCAGGATTATGTTTTGCTTAGATGACCTTTCTAAAATGAAAAACCATTACATTTAGGTAGTGCTTGTTGTCCTTTACTGTATTTTGATAATTAACAATTGACTGAAAAATCATGCAAAAACTGAACCCCCCGAGAATACTAAGTGCTGAAAGAGCTGGTACAGTTTTCTTGGAACAAGTACCCTCTGCTTGTAAGTCTGCCAAAACCTGAAATAATTAAGTAGAAATGTAGTGACTTCACTAAAAGATGAGCTATAATTGAATAAAGATCTGTTAGTAGATGCTGAAAATATTGACATAGCTTTACATTTAAACTTGACAATTCTTTCCCTGATATCTGAAAATTATTCCCACTAGGTGGGAATATGGCAGGTTAAATCCAGCAGAAGGGTAGTTAAGTGTGGACTTTTTCTTTTACTGGACTGTATCACTTTTTTTCTGATCCAGCATGCCTTTTCTTATCTTCTGATTTGACACTTGAGTGCTGGAGTTCACTTAAAGCACTGTCATTATCTAAAGACTCTGGTGCTTCCACATTCATCTTTAGAACATCTGTATTGGTTGCTAGGTCTTTTTCTCTTTTTGTGACTTCATAACATATTCAAGAGTGCATCAGAACATGGAAAAGACCTCCAAGCTAGGAAAGCAAAGGATATGTAGCCAGATGTCTGAAAGAGAATTTGACTCTATGAGTTACTTGACACATTGAAAACAACATAAACTTCTAAAAACCCCCAAAGTCTGTAACTGTTACCCACAGTCCCTTCCTCAGAATTAAGGAATGGTTGAGGTTGGAAGGGACATCTGGAGGTTCCTGGAGGTCATCTTCTTTCCTGGGCCAAGGAATCCTTTTCTAATCCATGGTGCCTCCCCATTTGAGCTGAAATTTCTGTGACATCTGTTTCTTTGAGCAGACTGAATGTTTCATTCCTGTAGATGTGTACTTATCATTGCCTATGCCTCACTGGGCCCAAAGACTAAAAAGAGTAGTGAATATATCCTATCAGAGCATATTTGACAAGACCAGGCCCTTTGGAACAATATTTATTTTTATGGCAGTGATTGACATCTTTTGTATAATATGCTGGAAATAGAATTGGAACATTTAAGATATATGTTCTTTTTTTCACTCCCAAATTTACAGTAGTTAAATATTTAAATTAACAGAAACAAAATAAAAATTATTGGCAATCTTCTCATGTTTTCATCTTCTTGGTAAGACTTTATATTTATGTTAGAAATATCCCTTCTCCCTATTTCCCTGCTGTATCCCAACTTGAGATTTTCTCCAAGTTGAAGACCCTAGCTGGGCTGCATACGTTTTCCCAGTTGAATGACAGGAAGCAGAGCACAGTGAATGACACTCTTCCATTTCATTGTCAACATGTCTGTTTGAGTCAGAATTATTTGAAAATGAAACAGAATTTTAAAAGATTAATATTTCCACCTTTGTTGCGGGAGAGCAGATGTAAAACTTCTCTAATTAGTTAATTCTATGTTCTGAAAACATGCTCCATTAAAAAAAAAAAAACAACCAAGGGAAGTTTTTTCTTCTTATTGTTTTTAATTAAGACTTCTAGTTTTGTAATTGAACAAACAAAAGAGACTGTAATTGTGTCTAGATGGAAGCTAAAATGCTATACCAGGAAATGGCCACTCTCAGGCTGGCTAATTCTGATGCTCGTTCCCAGAACATGGATTACCGGACATTACTTGAGACAGCTTTTTGAGATATATACCCTTTTCATCTGATCAGCTTAGCGATTATTGAATTCCTATTTATTTTCTTCTAAGAATATGACATTTTGCACATACCTAGAATGCAATGCAGCCTTCAGACTATTTTTGAAGGAAATTACACTTATTGCAAATGTATTTAAACTGATACTAAAAGTATTTTAAGCTGGTAATACTTTGCACATATAGCTCTTGCTAACAGATCAGGAGTTAACGGAGAAAAGAGAAGCCAGTTTGTAAACCTCACCCTCATGCAAGTGAGCCATTACTTGCGTGAATGATCACTGAGCTTTCACTCTCACTGCATCAGAGAACTGCTTGTGAAAACTCATTACTTTGTAATCAGAAGACAGGGACACAGGGTAAACATGCTATAAGCATACCCTCAGCGTGAGATTTGTTATATGACAATATATGGATACTCTACTCGTACAGTCTTACCTCAGTTCAGATTTATTTTCATATGGCATTTAGCCACAATGAACATAGTTTGTTTGACGTACTTGAGGTATTAAGGATCACATTCTAATTCCAGCTGAGTATTTCTGTGAATCTCTAAACATATGGCTTTGCGGTTGTGTTGGAAATTTTCAAGAAACGTGGAGGTGTGTGTTTAAAGTTGGAAGCTGACCCATAACACTGTGTAGTACAGTAAAAGGGTTCTATTTTTTTTCTGTAACGGTGCATGCAGATGAACAGTTTTATCTTTTTGCACTGGTTAACTGATTGGAAAATGTATTTCAGAACACTGATCTCAGCTAGATATCTGTTAACCCCTTCTTCCTTTAGATACTCTCTTAATGCCGTTCACAAGGACATTTGTGGAACATGAAGTGGCACACGTATTTTAGTGTTCTGGGGGGAAATACAGTCTATTGCAACAAATGCATTTTTTCTCTTCTAAATACTCCTCAGGCAGTGTGATCTTACATGGCTCTGAAAGAGACGTTTTGTGATGGGGTGAAGGTCAAGAGAAGAATCCCAGTGAGCAGGGGGAAATAAAGAGGGAGAGGATATTTATGGATAAGCCATGGGAGCAGTGCCTGCTAAGCATAGAAGATCTATGGGAAATCAAGTTCTGATCGTAGGGTATCTGTGCAAGGATTAGTTCCCATCCTTCCTTTACTCCTGGCAGCACAAACTCAAGAGCTTTGCTGCTAATGGCTTCTCCGGCATTTAACTTAAGTGACTGTCCCTAGGCTCACTCCTTCTTCAAGCTGACAGCCTCTCAACCTGCTTAATACCAGCCATGCTGCGTTCATGGGGAGGTACTCCTGGGGCCTTGTAACCTGCTATGTAAGCTCTGTTCCTATTCCTGCTGTTCTCAAGGCCTCAGTACTTCCCTCTGTGTTCCTACATTTCCCTCTGAGCGATGCAGCAGAAAGAGCTTTTGACTAATTCCATTAAAGCTATTGAAATAACATACAGAAATGCAAATAAAAGTAGGCGAATCACAGTAAAAGTGGTTCTCCTCCCTTAAAGAGAGTATGCTCTTTTTTATTAGTAGACTTGCTGTATTTTTATAGAAAAAAATGGTGATATTCAATTAGAAAAAGAGTAGATTTACCCAGATGCACAGAAAAGAACATATATTTAATAATAAGCAACCACCTGTTGGGTGCTTTAAATTAGCAGTTAGTTCAGTCTCAGAAGAGGTTGTTTTACACTCACACGACAGCCATGTTAGTCTCTGCTTTGTCCTGAAAACAGCTTAGTTCCTCTCATGTTGCTTCATTATGCCAGATCTTCTTTTCTGCCTGTATGCTAAAAAAGGACTTTTTTACTTCATGAATCATTCATATAACAGAGTAATAATTCATGAAAGTCAGTTCATAATCTTCTGTGCTTACACTAATTCGGAAAGGTATATTTAATTTTTCCTGAGACCTCTTCAGTTCTGCTCTTGCAGAGTTCAGTCTTGCAGCACTTCCTGCTCATTTGGACCTTCTTGCTGTTCCGTGGCCTTTAACATTCAAATAGTTTTCCCCTAAGCTTTTCCCTTTTAGGTTTACCCCTGCACCTTAGGAATGCCCTGCCTTTCAGTTCTAAGCTCACTTAACATGCTGATTATAGCTGTTGTTTCAAATTTCTTTTTGCCAAGTTGATCTGGACTACTTCCAAAGCAGTTCCTGTCATTTTCATGCACTGAAGCTGCTGTCTGAAATGCCTCTAACAGCATCTTGCAACCCATACTTTTTCTTTCTTCTTGTCCTCCCTGCTGGCTTTCAAAATTCTTGTTCAATCTTTCCTTAATCTGGATGTCCTTTTGATATTTTTAACTCATTTGTCTTTTGGCTGACTGTCTCTAAGCATTTCTTTATAATTTTTTCCGTGGACTACTTTCTTCATTATGCATTACATTCTCCAAACATCCTACGCATTGCCAGCTTGTTTCCTTATCGCCTTTTTTTTTTAGGGGGGGGGGGGGGGGGGGGGAGGGAGGGGGCAGGGTGATCTCAGGTAGCGATAATGTTAAGAAAGGACCTCCCATTTTCATCCCAAAGATTTTCAGTTCATATTTAAGGCTTCCTGTGTCTCACCCGTTGTTTAAGGCTGCATGGATTGAATCGTATGGATTTAATTTCTAAATCTGTGTTCTTCTGGTTTAGCCGTTTCCTGTTCTTATTGACGTCAACACTATCACTCTGCAGCTGGTACCTACAACAGAAGGACTGTTTGGTCTCCCGTCTCTCTCTTAACCATGATCCATGCTCATAAGTTTTGCCAGCTGAACTATCTTAATTAAAAAATGTGGAAAAAATTGCACATCTCACAAAACTATACAGTCTAGACCTTTGTAAAATAAGGCAAATATAATAGCCAAAAATAGTTTTGCCCAATTAATGCATTCTATTCAGGAATGCCTGACTTTTTTTGAAGAAAAGTTCTGTTGTGTGTTGGCTGGGAGTACTTGCCAGAATAGCTCTAGTGCTATATGTTTACCAGCAAATTCAGTACTATCATGCATTTTGTGTTAATATTTCTAAATCTGATATTTTGCTTGATGTTCACCCATTCCAAAAATTCTTATTCAGACTATCATCTCCCATGCAGTTCTCTCCTATTGGTCCCTGCAAAATTATAATTGTCCATGGTGGCTCTTTTTTCAATTTCATTGTTCGAATTTTGCTTCTGTTGAACTAAATTCAGTAATGTTATAGATAGTATTTATTTAGTGGACCAGTGTCACTGAAAGCTGTGATTGATAACATAGTCGATTCAACTCAAACCAGCAACCCAGTGCAGCATTCCTGTTCCTCCATCCACCCGTGCTCTGTGTGATCTTTGTATCTCCTAAGACTTGTTTTTCTTGCCGACTGCCATGTATAAAATTAGTCTGAGATAAAATATAAACTTAAGATCACACCCAGACAAAATGAAAGCACACGCCAAGACAGAAGAATCACAGTGAAAAGATTAATGGGACAAATGCTGTGGAGGAGGTCAAGCTGGCTTTACAGGTTCATCAACCAACCTCAAGTTAAAAGGTCACTGCTTCTCTGACCATCATCACAGGGGCACTGGTCATCAAAGAAACGCCATAGTAAGATCACCTTAGTGTAAATATCAGTGGGCAATGTGAAGAAGAACAGTCAATCTGTTCAGTAAGTGACACGTTCTTCTTTCAAAGACAAATTTTCTTAAAGAGTTGTCTTAAAAGATGCTAGAAGATGTGCTTCACAATCTGATCTTTGGGATATTTTTTTCACAATTTCTTCTACAATTGAGCTAACACTGAACTGAAATAAAAATCAAGCTTGATAGTAATTATTGTGCACCAGATTTACTACATGTTCAAAAGAAAAGCTGGCATAAAGGTGCACTATATTGTGTCTTTATTTGTTAGTTTCTTTTACCAGGAGTAATATAAAGTATTCCCTTCACCACAAAAAAATAAAAAAGAAAACCACTGTTACTTCTTTTGATTTGTGAGAATAGAATGCATTTGTCACATAAGGAATTCCGAGTGAAAAACTTCCAGTGAAAAGAAAATTTCCACCTATTATATTACTTCCAACAAAAAAGCCAGGTTCAGAGAAACTTCCTTAAGCCAGGGAAGTATCTAAGTTCAGGTAATACTTCTGTACCTGCAAATGCTAGTTACAGGCCAGAAGTCTCACCTATGAACTAGGTATTTATGTTACTTTATAGGATTACTTTTGAGGTAAGGTAACCTAATACCTAGTGCTTTGCAGTGGGACACAAGGGCTGTGACTACACCAATAAATTAACAGACCCAGGCACTTCAGCACTATCCTGTGATCATCAGTGCTGCTTAAAAACAGGCCGTGTTCCTCGGCTCAGTTTCTGCTGCACGCCGACAAGCACTGATGCTTGAGCACTGTCCGGGAAATAACATGGTCCATGGATCTTTCCCAGGAGGTCACACAGACCGGCTGATAAGACAGCTTAGCTGTGAAGAAGTGCTCTGTTCCATGCCACTCGCACTTTGGGACAGGTAATGGACATTGGAGATTTTATTAACTAATACAGTTGCAACTAAATTTCTGACTTTGATATTCTAGTTTGGCCTCTTCGGTGACTTTGCACAGAACAGTTCACTTGTTTAACCCTCTTTCTGGTTTCCTAAGACTGGTAAGCAATACTGGCACATTGAGACCTCCTGATTTTAATCACAGAGAAAAAAAATAAAGAGTGGATTCATTTTAAATCATGACTTATGAGACCGGGAAAATTTTTACTTCATAGCACCAAAGGAAAATTTGTCTTCTCTCCTTACTTTCACTTTAAAATTTTATTTAATATTGTATTTAAAAATTGTATTTAAAATTGTATCCTCTACAATTACTATTTTGTTTATTTTAATGGGTGAGAGGTGACAACTGGTTTTGGATTGAAATGGGGAAGAGGAGTATCTGATAAATAGCAGTGAAGGCAGGAGATCATCTTCTGGTTTCCATTATCCATTTATGTATTTCTGAAGTTTTCATTGTCAGTATTTCCATGACTAAAGAAAAGCATTTCATAATAGTGAAAAAATTTGTGAAAATACTTCCACTGTGATTTACATGTTAAAAGTTTTATAGCTTCATCTGCTGGTGGTATTTGTGAGCAGAACCTTTCTCCCAAATAAATGGCAAAAAGCTTTGCTTCTGGAGTGAGATCATCTCCTTAAGATCTACACAGCCACTGGGAATTCAAAGGAGTCACAGATGTAGCATTTAGGTGACGTAATAGTTCCCTAATTAGAGAAACAAAAGTTAGATGCATGCACCCAACAGCTTTCCCTTTGCTCTCTTCTGGAGAAGACATATAAAAGAAAATGCCTAATCTCTACTAACTCATGTGAATCCATCCATGGAAAAAAAATGCAAACCCATGCTAAGCCTCATCGGATGACTGAGACACCACACTACAGAGGGAAGAGTAATATCTTCTTAATCAGTGCAAAGAATTGCATGAAAAACAATGTGGTATGTACAAACATCCTCACTGAAAAGATTCATTAAACCTGATATACACAAAAGCTGATGTATTCTATACTCATCCTTTAAATAAATATAAGTAATTGGAATCTAATTTTCTGACTGTCTGAATTTCATGCTATTAACTATTTATGTCACAAGAGTAATGTAGGTGGGACATAAGAATTTCTTAAACTGAAAACTTGAGAGCCCAATTTTGTTTTTAACTGGCTTTCCCAATGGAAGGATGCTTCAGGAACATGCTCCATTTTGCATACATTTGTGTCTCTTTCCAGCAAATTTTTACTGAAAAGTCTAGCTGTCAGTTGACTATTGTAATACCAATTGCAATGTCAACTGAATTTGACAGAGAACTAGAGATCTCAGAAACATTAATTTTACAGCCAAAAGTAAGAAGCAGAAAGGAGAAAACCTATGTTGGGGATGGAGTGAAAGGGGGCAGAATTCAGGTTTTGAGGAAAAAGAAAAAAGCTTTGTCTGATTTTATTAGGACTTCTGGAGTAGCAGATGACAACCAGAATTCTGCAACTTTCCAGCTGTTGGTATCTACATGAGCATACTTGTAGAAATGTAATATCCTCGTACCTTGTTTTCCCTCCCTTTTTTGTAGTACATATAGTCTATTAAGAAACTGTTAACGTACTTAACTTCATAATTTGTATCGAGGCATATTTTAAGAGTCAAACTTTAGCTTTAGATACTATAAACCTGCTTCTATTTCTGAACTTTATTACTTTTTCTATTCCAAGTAAATTTTGTAATATATTTAATGGGAAGACATACAGGACACTCTAACAATATGTATTTTGTTGATTTTGTTTTGTTAATTGTCAGAAAACAGCAAACCATTCATTTTTCATACCTGAAAATATTTAATCCTAATAAGTGTTTAATATTGCTACAGACAAAAGTTCCCTAGGAACAACCATATATCTGGTAGCAAGAGAAAAATAGAAGGAACATCTAACTCCAGTTGTAACAAGATTTCTATGCTCAACAGAAGTAGGGGCCTCAAGAAACTATTCCATTTCCTCCCCAAGACTTAAATGATTAAGCCTATGTCAATTCTGGCATACGTTTGCCCTACCTTTTTTTAAAGATGGCCAGTAATGGAGGCTTAATAATATCACCAGACAGTCTATTTTGTAATTAATGACATGAGAATTTCTTTACTGAGGTATCACTTGATTTTTTCCTGCTGCATGACTTTTGGTCCTTTTGACTGTGGAGGCAGAAAACTGATTTTTCCTTTCTCTTTGCAGTAGCCTGTATCTGCACACACATACGCAAGTATGGTCATACGTAAATATATGTAACTGTATATAAATACACATATATGCTTCCCTCCTCCCTTCTTCCTTCACTTCCTAAGCCTCACTCTTGGCTTAAGGTAAGATAAGTCATTCAATATTTCCTTTCAAAGTAGTCGTGATTTTTAGATTTATGATTGTTTTTGTTTGTCTCCTCTGGCCAACATTTTACTTGAAATGAACGCCCAATACTCTGCTCAGTATTCCAGCTGGAGTCTTGCCAACTCCGAACAGGACTGTTTTGTACTTCTACTTGCTCGTCATAGTCACATACGATGTCTGCTTTTTTGCAACAGACTGATGCTTTTGGCACATGTTTAGGTCAGGATCCCCTATAGACTGCCCTCCCCCCCCCTTTTTTTTTCTGATTAACTGTTTTCTAATGTTATCTCCTCAAGTTTGTTTTATCCTGTATTTGTGCAGCTGATTACCACTGCCCTATTTGCTGTCTGTTGTACCTGTCCATACAGTTCCTCACTAATTTCTCCTTGTTTTTCCCTCTATTTGTCATGAACATTTTGAATTCTAGTCTTGCCCTCCAAAGCAATCTCATGTTTGTGTCACCTCAAAATATAATCAAATATTAAGGAAACCATCGATCGGCATTAGGCTGAGGACAAAACCTGCACAACCTCACTCAATATATTCTTCTGTTTCAACATGAATTGACAGCTGCTCTTTGAGCAGGGTAACCCAGACAAATTTTAATTTAATTCCATATAGTGCATGCACCCCTAGTTTGCTAACAATACTACAACACGGAGAGCGTAAAATCAAAATGTCTACTGCTTCTCTCCTGCTATGGAGGAACTCCTGGCAGCTCTTCAGTTTCTCCCAGTGCCCTGTGCCAGTGGTCTCACACACTTGCAGATGTCTCACTCGTCCCAGCGGTCTCTAATCTCCCCTTCCTGTAGCCTAGGACGTGATCCTACCTCCCAGCTACTCAAATTAACTGTCCCAGCTGCCAGCTCAGTGTTGAGCTTTTCTCATTAAGCACCTCCGCCTATCGAGAGTTGTGTCTTGGCCACTGCCAGGATGGGGGGGGCTGGGGGCAGGAATCGCCCCAAGGCATGCAACAACCGTGACTTGTACGTGGCAAGGCTGGAAATGCTTAATTCCTCCTTCTTCACTTTAGGAAAAGCCTGAAAGATCTTAAAAATATGTGTTTCACAGAGATAACACGTTCATGTGGCCCGAATGGCATAAGCAAATTCTCACGAATACGAGGATCCATTTAGAAAGCATTTTTAAATAGTAATATTTGCCTGAGCTTGTGTGCATCCTGGCACAATTAATGAGAGAAGTGAATTCCCCTATTTCTATTTAGCTGATTGGAATATCAGCTTTGAAGCCCAGGGATGCCATGTTGCTGTTGACATTTACTATTTAGTCACTGTTCATGAAATAAGGGCAAAAGATGGGATTTAAACCACTTTGGCTTGGAAACTAAGGATTCAAAGTGTGGAAAAGAGCAGAGGAAGTTGTAATAAAAGGGTAGCGAATAAAAGAAGCAAAGAATAAAACCAGCAGTGGGCAGAGGAGGGGGAAATTTGTCAGAGAGTAACAGATGTGTCAAGAAACCGTTTGGACAATTAAATAAAAGTCTGCCTGGGATCTCAGTGCCAACTTTCTACTGCCATCAGTGGGTGTGGGGGCCCCTGCACTGCAGACAGTCTCTCGCCCTGAATTTATACCTCCTGCTACAAATAATCATATTTTGATACCGCCAAAGCCGATAAGCATGTGAAACTTGGGAGCCAGTCGGGTAACAGAAGAAGTGAAAGTGACTGTTAAGTTAGGAGGTTTAAAACAAAAGGCCATTCTCCTCGCTTGCTGCTTTTAGAGCCGGTGGGGCCAGCGTGGGTCGTGTTCTCAGGCTGAAGCTGAAATTCCCGCAAGGACACCTGGCTCCAGGAGGGGGAGCTGCAGCAGGCACAGGCACGGTACGGTCCGTTTGCGAGGAAATTCTCACAGAGTTGCTCTCTTACAAATAGATTTGATACTTTTGGTCAAGGTGGAGGCAGAATTTGATCTGATCAGAGCACAGGTGATGCTCTAACTCTTTTCGGTCACCAAGCGCTATCACTAATGCTTAGTATTTTTTTAAAATAAAAAACAATGACAAGCAAATAGAATCTTAAAACCTCTTGAAAACAAATATGTTTAAACTTAGACACACGTTTAAGTAAATCAGGCCTAAAACTGTAACTTCCTGCATAGTTCTAATAGCTTTCAGTGTGGGTGTCTGAAAATAAAGAACAAACTGGCTGCTTTCCATTCAGGCTAGGTAAGGAAAAAATACATGCCTTTTCGTTTATTGATAGCTTAAATAATGAATAGGGACTACAAGTTTAGATAGCTGCTAGGGCATTTTATTAATTTGAGTTTCTCTGGAGGCCAGTATAAATGCACAGTTGTTAGGAACAAACTAACCTGCAGGTGTATTTATGTGGTTTTATGTGCACAAGTGCGTTAAATCCGAAAGAAAACAGAAAAGAGCTTGAAGACAGAAGAGGGCAAAGATACACTTATAATTAAGCCCTTGGTGAAATCCAGTAACGGGTTTTTGGGGGCAAAGTGCTGATTAAGAATATCGGAGTCAAGAAAACAAATAGTGAATCGCTTTTGCCAAGACCAAAACATTTTGAGTTCCTACGTTTCCACCTTAGAGATTGTCCTGTAGCTTTCAGAGTAACAAGAGAACTGAAACATAGAGAGCTCTGCCCTTAGATGCTTTGCGCAAATCCTCTAACTTCTTTGGAGAGCTTGCAGAGCTGGCAATCGCTACCTGCAGAACTACCACACTCTCAAGAGATGACAGCAAGGCAGTATGTTCTGGATGCGTCCCTCTCAGTTTGGATGCTGGAATAACTTAAATATTTACTACCAAAGTCAAGAGAATTTTGAGAACTATCTTCTAGAGACATTTAGAAGACAAAAAGTGCAGACATTGATTTATCCCAGAATTTATCCTTCCTGGCCACCAGTTCATTACAGGTTAATAGCTAGTATTTTAGTTATCAAATACAGTTGAGCATTTTCAAGGGTTGACCAGCCAGGCTTACAGCTCTTTTTTTCCCCCAAGCTAAACAGAGGCAAAAGAATATAAAAATTGTCTACAAAGTATATTTAGAAGAAGGTTATTGTATCAGACGCAGTGTGACCTGGTTCAAGGATTTCATTCTTTTAAAATTGCGATGGGCTGTAATATGCAGAAAGTATTCACTTACGAACTCAGGCACTGCTACAATTTATGCAATAGTTTAATTTACAACTCTTTCAAGCAATTCTATTTTATAGATATTGAGAATTGGCAATAAGTCAAAGAGTAGCACTTTCCAAGGTATTACTTCCAATCACATCGGATCAGTTTGGGATATATTATGAAAAATTAGACAATTATTAACTAAGTAAAGTAGAATTAAACAGAGAAGTCATGACTTCAGGGACTGAAGAAGTCTTTAATAAACTGCATAGGGTACAGTCACTTCCTCCGGAAAAGATAATTCTAGTCAAAGGCAAACGTAAAATTGTTGTCTTTTTAGATCTCTTTTTATCCTCATTGTACCTACTCATTATGTGTCCAGTGTAAAGCCCATTAAAGCTGGTGTTATTTCTGTTGGTTTGAATGGGCTTTAGTGCACAGTCTCTCTTCTACTTCCAATGTATAACTACATCTGCATTTTATTTGCTGTTGTGATATAAACCCTATCTCTAGCTTTCTGCTTCAGTTTCCAGATCCTTGATACTTTTTGCATAATAAATTTAAGCCTCTGGGCAATAAACTTCTTTTTTTTAGTTATTTTTTCATGGACTGCTTAGATATATTCATTGTCCCTTAGGGTTCTCAGTTCGCACATTTTATATTCACCTGCATATTAAAAGGCCATTAATATTATCTATTTGCTCCAAGTGAAACCAGTAGCTTATGTTTGGCTTTCAGAAAGACATCCATTCAAAGACATCAGAGAATGCAGAAGCTGTGACTTCCCCTGCTAATTTGTTCTCTTAGTGCAACATAGACCCTGCTAGAACAGACCTACCTTCCACACCTCTTACTATAAGTCTGTAAAGTCACTGAACAAATAGTCCACAGCTTTTAGAAAAGAAAAAAAAACCCATAATTAAGGATAGAGGATCAGGATTTGAATTAGTAACCCAAAGATCAACCTAAGAAGCATGGCTCAGGCATGTCACAATTTCAGAGTTCTTCAGATTCTGTGTAGTATATCCCCAGGCTTCACTCACTAACTCTCCCAGTGGTTAAAGCAATGTACCCATACAAGAACTTTCTCAGTGATCCCCTATAAAATACATAAATTATGATAGAGTAGTGCCACTTTTTAAATGCGTGATAATTCTGAAAATACAAATTAAGCATTTTGTTTGTCTGAGCAAGTTCATGGAAATATAGACTCAAAGGGGAAAAAAGGTTCAAACTGATTTAAGCAGTTAAAATCCACCAAGTTCAGTGTGATTCGGAATCTAAACTTGCACACGAGTGTGTGTGGTTTTCCTAGTATTAATATTATCATGAAATGTATTTACATTTATTGGCAATGTGAAGCAAATTTTTAGGATATTTTTAGGATTTTTCATTGATAAATTTGGAGAATCATCTATAAAAATGGTGAAAAGTATAAATGTCTACTTCCAATGCCACTGCATTTTCCAGTCACTGATGTATTACCATTAACCATTACAAGCTGTCAAACTGAAAAGAAAGTTGAAAAGAAAGGATGGCATTTGGAAGGAGGAAGGCAGAAGTGTTTATTAGGCTTAGAATCTAAATTTGATTGCCCATTATGTCGAAGAGTACAAAATTATTCTAAAATACACATATCAGAAACATGTGACAAAGAAATATATATATATCTTAAAATCACACCACAAATCAGTAAGCATCAAATGTTCTTCCAAATTCGTTTTCCAAAATCAAAATGCTGATATTTTGAGGATCTCACGCATACTCTCTCTCTCTCTCTCTCTCTCATTTTACTGTCATTTTTATTAATTAAAAGGCTTTTGATAACTTTTGTAGTAACTACTGATGAAAAGCAAGGAAATAAAGAAAAGATCTGTTTTGACTCCAAGAAATGTTGTTTTTTTCCTTTTTCAAATTACTTTTTACCTACTTTATTTTTTGCACATTTTTGCAGTGGTGAAGTTAGCTTAGGTATTTCAGAAACATGCATGGACTACACCTTTTCCCAGAATCCATATTCCTGGAAACTTAATATAGATTACAAACTTTTTGCCCTTTTCTCACTTTGTCCGCGCTCTGACCTGTCAAACACTCACAGCTTATGGTGGTAAGATGCTGTTTAGCACCTGAGCAAATTAAACTGTAGGATCTTTGCACTCCACTAGTCCCTGTGAGGTCAGACATCTAGGAATGATTGTGCGTCCAGTTTGTTTGCCTGACTTTGGTCATATGGCATTGCCAGAGGGAAACAAGATTTTTAATGTTGACAATCGTCCCATCTGTACTACTAGGAATGCACTAAGGCCTGCACTAAGGGATAGCCTATACTCAAAGGCTGTGAAGGTTAATCATATATCCAAAAAGCATGGCCATGATGCCAGTTTTGTCCAAGGAAAAGGACTGATCCCTCCCTTCAATACAGGGGGACCTGATGAACCAGTAAAAGAAGGGAGGCCTGGAGGTTTTAAAGTTTTTGATGGTGACCAACAGGCAAGGAATGAATGTCTGTGTGTGAGATCCTACCCCCCATAATTCATCTGAAATAACTATCTAAAATCACCTTAATATCCTGAAAAGCATAGCAGTCCTGTATCATGAGTGTTTAGACTAGGACTTTATAAAAGGTCTTAAAAAATCTGCTGAATGTGTGGAGAGCAACTCACAAATTTGCTAATGAGCAGCTCCCAGTATTTCATATCTAGTCCTTTGTATTAAGTCCACTCAAGATAACTTAGGTAACCCTCATTCAAAGCTTCTGGAACAACCTGTTTTACAGAAAATATGTTGAAATAAAAGCAACAGAAAATTTTCAAAATATGACATCATTTTCTCTTTTACCATATCCTGTATCTCAAAACCTTGCATCAATTGCCTTAAATTGAACAAAAATATCTCTGCTGCCTGAAAAGTGCTCATAAAGTCTTTGAAATGGAAATTATGTTTTCTGGAAGGACAGTTTAGGTTAAAAGGCACAAAACTGGGTAATAAATAACAGAAAGCAGAAAGCTGGATAAAGGTGGAACACCGAGGGTCTTAGACTTATGTGAAGACAGCGGAGAGTGGACATAAAAGCCTATCACATGAAAATGTCAGCCTTTTACAGCCACTTTATATTTTCTCTGCACTGTTGCAAATAACTGATTTAGTACAGGACAACACTGAGTTGAACCTATATTATATAAACATCTGGACAATAACCCTGAAAATTAGTTGGACCTGATTCACCATTCCTAATTCTAATGTTTTTTATATTTGCCTAAACAGTTAAAAGTCCTTTAGAGAAGGACTCCTTTAGAAGAAGGACTTTCAGTAGTTTAGAAAGATTTCAGTACAGACAATATACACTTTAATATTTCTGGAGCAGAACATTTTTTATCTTTGTTTTGAGAAAACTTTTCTTTAAGCTTATATGATGTAAAAAAACCCACATTGCAGCTAAAGGCTGATTTTACAAAAATGAAACTTTCAATTAATCTGAAACTAATTGAAATAATATTATAAAAGTGTGTTAAATATTAATTGGTAATGCAGATTTACTAGCTGAACAACATACAGCAATTTTTGTATAATGTTAATTTGCACTATAAAATTTGGTCCACTCAGACACCTTACATGTAAACACACACACATGCACACACGTTGGATGTACCATTTCTTTGATTTATACCTCTTATATTTGATAAGGACAGGGTATGGTGCATGATTGATAAGTGTGCAATTGCACCCTTAAAACAGTTATATTGATAATGATGAATGCAGAGGGTGCTGAAGAAAAGAAAGAAAGGAAAGAAGGGAAGGGAAGGGAAGGGAAGGGAAGGGAAGGGAAGGGAAGGGAAGGGAAGGGAAGGGAAGGGAAGGGAAGGGAAGGGAAGGGAAAAATATCTTAGTTCTGCTGGATGACAAGAAAGTCCTTTGAACACCCTTGCCTTGTTATTGCTGAGCCCCGCTGGAGGTACAACTGTTACACCAATGTCACTCAATCCCACAAGAGCCAGGTGGATCAATTTACTGTTTCCACTGCTGCAGGGTATTAAATGCTGATTGCACCCAACTCTGTGATCATCGCACTGTGTTTAGCCGTAGACCAAGTCAACTGTTAGATCTACTACTGGCAAAGGACCTCTCTTTCCCCTAGGCTGTTGGACGTTGATGAGTGCACATCCTCTTTCTTTCCTATCTACCCATCAACCATAAGTGCCTCTTATTGACCATTACTAACCTCTTTTAGACTTCTCTCTCTCATATACACTTAAACAGTCAGACACACACATGAAAGGTAATTTCCTCTTTGGAAGCCTTGCTAAGCTTTCATTCTGTTGGTTTTTTTAAAGGTTCTTTCTTCTGAAACCTTCCAAATTTGATCATCAGTGAGAGTAAAGGAAAATGTTTAGGCAGAAATTCTGTGCCCTAAATAGGCGCTAATGAATAATGGAGCAAGGGATTGATACACATTCTTATCCATGCTGTCTGACTGAGAAACTGCTGAAGAATTTTACTGAGTTTTATGTGTCCTTTTCCTTTATTATAAACTGCTAGAAGGGCCAAAAGCCATCCTTTCAGTTATTAGCAACAATTCAGGTTGTTCATTTGATACCCAATTACTTTGGCACTCAGGCAACCCTATTCATTTGGGGCAGTTCAGTGTGAAAAGCTGACAAGGAATGTAAAGAAAAGCTGGGATAGTCGTTATCCAGCTGTGTTCCAGGCTTTATAACACCATGTGAAAATACCTGCAGCACTGGGATCAGGGCTGGATATCCCCAGCTTGCTTGCTTTCTGTGTTTCTGAATATATTGATAATTGAGCATACAGTCAATTGTACGCAGCTCACTTTTTTTCAGTTAAATGTTTGCCTTACTTGATTTCACCAATTCCCATGATCCTTCCCTTAAAGAGTTTATGGGAAGCAGCACGAAGAATAGTGGGGCACTTTTGTGGCTTGCTGCTAGTGTGCCACCAGACTAGTGGAACTACAGAGTAAATTGCCCATCTTGAAATAATTACACAAAACTCACTTGGTACATGATTTCTTCTACTCTTTAAAAACTTGAGACTGTGGTCAGATCACATTTGTTTTCCACTTAATTTTCTCTTTTGTTATCAACCATGTGTTTTAATCTGTAAAAATAAAAAGGTAGTCTTTAGAACAGAAACAGAGTAAGAGTTACCCACAAAGGGAACTCCTGTGACTCTTTTTAAGTGTTCTCATTCATGTTTTATGGTCCTCTTGGAAGGTATTTCTCTAAATGAAGAAATATGTTCTAGTACGAGAAAGGAATTGAAATGAGGGACATCTGTATTTGCCAGTTTGGGGAATCTACATAAAGTTCATGAGTTCTTGGGGAGTATTCATAGCACAAAATCATCAGTGCATATAGAAGCTGCTGCAACTGTCAGTATTGTGGCACCTGTATCACAGATCAAGGATGATAAGGAGCGGTTAATCACAGCCATCATCCAACTGCATGAACAATATTTGCACTAGGAAAGATGACCGTTTGGAACAAATTTGTTGGCAGAGAAGAAATTTTATTGGGGAAAGATAGGCATAGGAGAATGTAGCTAAGTGAAACGATGGCAAGTTTTTGTCAGAAGCGAAGATGATACGGCCATACCGTGCTGTTGAAAGAACAGTCTGGCTGCAAGATAAGCCAAGATAAAACACATCTGTCCTGTAAAGCTGCATAACAGCTCTAACACCATGTAATGCTGTGAAGAGAAGTCAACATATGGAGATGTAGAAATAATAAGTTATGGCTACCTGACTCCTTACGCTAAAATGAGCAGCCCAGAACTTTGAGAAAAGAGTCCGGGAAATTTATGTGGAAATTTGTATTTTACCAATGCATTATTTTTTGGTTTAGGTAAAAATACATTGGTTTAGACTTTTGTGTGATATCTGTGTATGAGGGATTTTGGCTGTTGTATGCCCTTGGGTATTCAGATGGAATAGTCATAAAGGTGCAGTTCTGGAAAAGGTTTGTTTAGCTTATTTGTATGCCTGGAGAAAGGAGAATACACTGTGTGAGGCAGTGGTGTTTCAGGTGGTAAGATCACAGCTCCATTTCTACAGAAGGCTCAGAGACAAGCTGTTCACACACAGACTGGGTGTTGTAGGGAACAGGAGGACAACCTGCACAGACCAAGGGAAACACAGGAGCACCCCAGACACAGTAAAGGGGGAGCCATACATACAATTCTGATGAACTACAGATTTTGTCCTGGCTGTGTGTGGAAGAGTGTATCTTACTAGCAGTTCTCTAGAAAAAAAAAAGGCATAGAAATTGGATTGGGAGAAATAGACAAGTAAAGATTTTGATGGTACTTGAGGGGGCTGGTGTGATAAGATATGGAGTCAGACATAGGTATTTCAGTAGCATGGAAGTGTTAGAAAAATTCCCTTTTTAATGTACAGAATGCCTACTAGGAGCTTTTGGGGGTGCTTTCCTCTGGATCTCTGGATACTGCATAATAGACTTGATGGACTGGTGTCCTATATAACAAATTTTATGTTCCAGTATTCCCAGCTTCGTCAGTCAGGAATTCATATATTGGTTGACAAGTCAGGGCAACAAGATTTTCCTCAGGCAGTATTTAAGAAATAATGCCTCGTAGTCCCCTTTGAATAACTGGAAGTTATGTCCTCCATTCCTAAATGAGGAAGATCTCACAGGGAGACCTTTGCAACTTTGTAGGAGTCTCTGTTAAGTGAGTTGCATTCAGCTGCCTGTGGGAGTGGATTTCCAGTCATTCAAAACCCACTGTGGGGCCAGGGCCGGTTCTCAACAACGTGGGCTGAGATTTCCCTAGGAAAAGAAGGGAAGAAGGGACCGCTTGAATCAATGGCTACATCTGCATACTTGCTAATGGAACAGCCACTTATTATTTAGTGCTGCGAAGCCATCCCCACCACTGAATTTTGATCACTTACAGAGCTGGATAGCCAGAATTGCCCCCAGCAGCCCTTTGGCCCCCATCAGGTATCACTCTTCCAGGCAATGCTTGGGCTCAGTATGGAAGTTAGGACAGCCCACTGACTACTCCCCGTAGGGAATTTGGAAGCAGCTACAGTATTTTGGAGAGCAGGAGAATGTAACAGTATGGACGCAGGGCATTTCATGTCAGTTAACATCAGTGCTAAGGAGTGTTCCTGCCCATGTCTAACTTACACACATAAACACAGCAACCAAGGACCTTTCTTCTGTTACAAAGAGACCCTACGTCAGGTACTTTCTTCTATAAATGAACTTTAAATTTACACCATCTAAGAATTAACTGATTGTTTGACTCTAGTGCCTCGAAAAGCTGTTCTAGGATCCAAATGGGTTCCAGCAAGCAGGGCTCATCTCTTGCTTCCAGCTTACTTCATGATGTTGCTTACTTCATACCAGCATTTTTTTTGCCAAAACTTATTTTCCATGTAAATGGCACTTTTCCCTCCATTGTCTTTATCTCTTTACACATCTGGCATATGTATGCAGCAGTAATACCTGCACTGTGACTATGGATGCAGATAAATACTTAAGATGTTAGCACATAGCTACCTCTGGAAATGTGGCCTTTGTAACTGCCAGTTCTCAGTGATACAAAAAATACAATATTGTCATGGTTTGTAAAAGTAAACTCAGTTGTTCTCTCATAGAGTTGGATCATATTCTTACTCTGTGCTTATATACGCACTTTTTAAATGTAGAAACCTGATTTTTGTATTTCTTGAAACTTCCGAAAGTTCATGACTGATACCCATCTGTTGCACATAGGAAAATAAAACTCACTGAACATTATTATCAATGTATATTTTATTTATATGTTTCAGAGAAAAAAACAGAGCATGGACAATAGTGTTGCCTTTGTGAAAATAAATTTATAAATGAAATCACACTTTTAGCTCACTGATAAATTCTGAAAAAGCCTAATTCTATAACTTTTCTTTTTTTTTAATGGCATTTAAAAGGTGTTAGAGATCAACATAGTGGGGTTCAATAGACATTATTTTGAAAATAATGCACAATTTTTTAATTAATTAAATCCTTTATTTGGATTACGATAACATATTGCATAGAATTTTTGTGCAATATGTATACACATAGCCTACATATACAGCTCTTGAGAATTTAGTAGAAATGTATTTCTGATATGGAATTCTATTAAACAACTGAGGTATAGAGTTTCATAGTCCCATTTCGATTCTGTAGGAATATTTCATAAGGATTGATTGTGTGAATACTGTATGTGGATAAATGAATTAAAACTATTTATGAGTAGAATTTTTACCTAGAATGAGTTTCTTGGTTTGATATCAGTGTAACAGAGCAAAATTTATCCCATTAATAAACAGAAATTGATAAAAGCATGACAGCATTTCATTTTTAAATCTGAGTTCAATGTACTTCTATCTTGTAATTATCACCGATTAGGAATACTATGTTTGTTCTCTGCATGAGCCACATTTGCATATTATATTGTACATAATTTTTACCCTGTTACATACTCTCTCTAAATTAACTTTTTTTTTTTTTTTTTTTTTTTTTTTTTTTAATAATAAAAGCCCCCAACAAAACACCATCAACCTATGAAACAAAGCCTGATTGTCTGCTGCGGGATTTTTCAAATTAGTATTGTCTAGTGACTTTTGCTTCAGCTGTCTTTTCACAACTCTCCCAAGAGGGAAAGAAAATAAGTCTGGCCTTTGCCACACTTGTAAAATTGTTATTCTGTAGGGAGGGATGATCAGAACAGAGCTGATCAAACCAGCCCTTCTGGTTTCTCTCAAAATATAACAGAGTGATGCTTATTTTGAAAATGGGCTTCTCATTCCCTCTTACAAAATTTAGAGTATCTGAGCCCTGTAATGAAATGCGTTTTACATTAGATACACCATCTAAACAATTCCTGAAGCGGAGAGAGATCTCAGTACTTCCAGTCCTAATTAACCTGTGGGTTTCCTCTTGTGGTATGACTCCAGCCTATTAAATCTTGTATTTCTTGCTGCAAAGTGGCACAAGTTCAATGGGAGACATGGAAAGTGCCTTTCTCTTCCAGAAAATTGTATCCCAGCAGCTAGGGAAAGCTTCTGGGAGGTGGATGCACTAGATTTGAATTCCCTCCAGCTGAAGCAAGAACTGAATCCAGTTCATTCTCCAAGCCCTTAAAGAAAAAGGGTTTATAGCACAACCACCTCCTTCGGTGATCTTTTAGAAAGATGTGGATTTTAGAAGCCTCTATCTTACTAATGTCCATGAAGATGACTTTCATAGAGAAATCCCTCATTTCTCGATTCCAGTGGGATGGAGACAGAAGAGGTGGGGAGTATTTTACATAGCTACAGTGTAGAATATCAGAGATTTAACAACTTTAATGTCAAACATGGACATATGACAAATTCAGATGCTACCTGCTACAGGGATGTTTAGGAAGAAGGGAGGAAGGATGGGAGGAACAGGAAAACACTTGTGAAATGAGCTTGAAGTTAGATAACCTAAAATCCACTTGTGCCCTGTTACTAAATACCTACCAGCCTTTTATCTACCCTGGTAGATTCACGTCAGAGCACAGGCACAGACACTGAAAAAATGATCATCCATATTGTTAAAATGCTAGTACACTCTCTGGCACAATATCATTCTGTTCCAACTAGTGTGCTCTAAAATAATTCTCAGGCATGCATTGGAAATTAGCACAGAGTGGGAATCATTCCCAATAGGCAGTTTGAATGTTGTTAGCTTGTTTTTGATGGCAGGAGAACTTAATAGTAAGGATGTGCCAGTTGGCTTCAGTGTCAAAGAAAACCCTAGGCTCTGTTTAGTTTGCTAGTGTAGATATAGTCCTATCGGTTCTAACAACTAAATCTAACCTAAATTTTGCTGCACTTTGCAGAGAAGGTGGAGGCTGTTTTGGGATGCTGCCCCTTGTGATTTGGAATCGATCTCACAGACTCCTATTCGTATAAATTATTGTAACTCAAACAGTTCCACTGACATTAACAAGCTGCCTATAAAGTCAGGACAAACATTTGTGAGTGAGGTTTTGCAGAATCAGCACATGGTGGGACAGGTGCAAAATAGAAACTTAGCATCTGATTCCTGTGCAGTAGTGCATTATGCTTCCAGGGAAACTGAAATCCTAAACACCAAAGCAATCTGTCTCACCTTTGGGTTGTTTGTCCATGCACCAGTTGATTCTGTGGCCTTTCCCCAAATCAGTAGTCATATGGACTTCATTTTACTCATATCCCCTTATATAAGCAGATGGTGAAAAACTAGTCCCCTAAAAATACTGCCTTTGTAAGAATAAGTACATTATACCCTACTGTGCAGTAGTTATATGATCCGTATGGTTTCTTCTTTTCATCCTTTCAGCCTCAGTGACTTTCTCACATTGTTGTCTATTTCCCTATCAAGGACTTTCTTCCTTGAAGAAAAAAGAATGTTATGTGCTATCTGTATTTGTCTTAAATATTAAAAGCTAAGAAACAAGGTGTTATTAATTATTCAGAAAAGGAAATTACTGCTATTATTATTATGCTAAATGCCAGTTATGGTTATTATGTTAACGTCAAGGAGCCCTGGTGAGGAAATGGAAGATCAAGTTTCCCACGTAGTTTAAGCTGCACAAATATAAAGGAAAAAGATAGACTCTGAACCTCAATTTGGAAAGAAAAAAATCAATAATGGCCAAGTTTAAGAATCAAAGGGCCAAGAAATAAAATCAAATGGACAGTTCCCTCTCTTCTGTCACCCATACCCAGTGACATCTGCCACAACTCTTCATGCATCCCATGCTTTCCACACACTCCACAACCTCTACACCTTACATAATAGCAGTAGGACCTGTTTTACACCTCTCTCCTTTTCACCTTCTTTTGTTATTTCTGGAACAATCCTAAGAGAGATTGCAGCCATCTTCACACTTCATTTCCTACCACTGCGTCTCATAGAGTGCTGGTGATACCTCTACCATCCATTTCTTGTGTGCTCTTCTCAGCAGACTGAAGTACAGGGGACTTCTTCCATTCATGGAAATATTGAATCATAGAAGTTTTGATTGGAAGGAGCCTCTGGAGGTTGCCCAGTGCAGACTTCCCACTTAAACAGGGACTATACCACCACGCAGTCAGGTGGCTTTCTTTTTGCTAAGTCCTGGAAAAATCCGAAGACAGAAAGTTCACCCTCATGCCTTGCTGTGTAACATGTCCCAGTGCAGCACTAGCTTTCTGGAGAAGTTTTCGTCCTCTCTAATCTGAAAGTCCCTAGCCACAGTTTGTGGTCTTGTTATGTCTTCTGCCACTACCACAAAGACTTTGGCTCTGTCATCTTCAGAACTGACTTTCAAGCTGTTGTAGGCTGCTGTTAGGTTGCCCCTAGTCTGTGTCTCCACCAGACTAATGAAGCATAGGTCCCTCAGCCCACCCTTAGAGGTGATGTGTGAACAGCTTGGCAGCCTCTGCTTGGCAGCCCCCACTTGGCAGCCCCCTTATCTCTCCCCAAACTGATGTTTTCAACTCCTCCATCCTCTCGCTTTGCTCTCTTTCTCCTCCTTTACATCTGCCTATTTTTTATCTTTTATTACTCATTTTTACAGTGGACCCAGTGAGATTTTCTCACTTCTTTGTCTCCTTTTCTTTACACATAACTCCTAATGCTGTTCCCTTCACTCTCATTAATAACAACAATTCAGATTTCTTGCTAGTGGTATTTGTAATTCCATGGTTCTCTTCTCTGACGTCTACTCTGCTGGCAAGTTTGGTTTTGCACTTCATATGCAGAAAGGACATGAGCTTGGTGTTCATTCAGGACATCTGTAATTCTTGTGTTGCTGATATCCTCTTGTATGACCATCATCTGGTTTTCACTGCCAGGATCTATTGCAGTGCTCTGTATTTGGACTTTTTAGTGACTTTCAGTTGATGAGTGATTTCTTCTTGTTTGTTGTAAAGGTTGATGAATTCTCCCCCCAGGATCTCTTGCCTCAGCAAAATTGTTCCATCTGTCACTTCCATCCACACCAGCTCTTTGCCTTTTTTCCCACTCTTCAGTGTAATGCATGGCATAACTGCCTGATTTGTTTGCTCACAGAATCTGTGTAGCATATTGTTTTTTTGTTAAAAGCTTGTGACTGGGCAAAAAGGTCTACTGTTTTCCTTGCACTGGCTACTACACTCTGGGTCAGGTGAAACTGAATCCAGTGGGGAGGAAGGTGAGTCCCTCCTGGAGAAGATGCCTGAGCTCAGGTCAGGGACGTTCTAAAGTGTAAAGTGAGAGAGGAAAAAAAAAAGTTATTAAAAACTTAGCAAATAGAGAAAATGCTGCATGACCAGCTGACTTCTAAGATAACCAAAGGAAAAAAACCAACCAAAAAAACCAACCGTGCAACCTTCCTTTGGGTATTCACAGCACATTAGATGGTTTTGCTATATTCACTTGTGAAGAGTATGCAGCCAGATGGACTCAAAATTTTGAAAGACCCAGTGTCCTGCCCAAATGCCTTACTGAACTACTCACCCTGCAAAACCATCAGCATCCAGTTCCTCCACTGATACTCTCAGAATGAAAGTTGCTTTAGGGAATTCTTGGAGGAGGCTTACTTCCTTACAAATTTGTTACATTCTTCCGTTAGTACTAACATTTTTCTTGCTAAAATAAATCAACTTCAAATTAATTGATTTCCATATCTAAAATCACAGCTTCTATTTTCTTCAACTCATTCGTCACAACCTCCTTCTGCCCCCATTTTTCTCTCCTCAGAGGACCTTGCCAATTTCTTTTGAGAGAAAGGAGATAAAATATGTCTGTTCTCTTTCTTTGATTTTTTTTTTCATTCTCACCCTCTCATGTTTCTCCAATGTCGAGGATGAGGAAGCTTTTCATTCTGTTCTCCTCTAACTCCACAAAGTGGTCTAGAGAGTCTTATCCCATCTCCTTACCTCAAAATGTGACACTTATGATCTCTTTGACCTCTGTTTTTTGTCTCACATTACGAACATGCTCTATATTTTTTCAATCTTAGGGAAAACCCCCTCAAAACCAAAACAGAAACAGAAATGCTCAAATGCACCCTTGCATTCGCTTCAGTCTTCTTTGCCATTTCTTTTGGGTTTTTTAGTGCAAAGCCAATTTAATTTCTCATTTCCATCAAAAACCTGTTCAGGTGTGGCTGCTGTGGGCTGCAGTCTATAAAAGCCCTATTACCTTTTTCATTTCCGAATAGCAAATACCAGAACCAAAGTTCCAATCATCTCATTCCCTGCTCTGGCTGTCGTCAGCAGTCATCCATCTTCAAAATTGCCATGTATTCTTTCTTGAAACAATGTCCTCTTTTGCTATGGTGACTCTGCCCTGTTCTAAGTCTCTGTTGCCATGTCCTGTAGAGACTCCTCCTCATTCCTTCTTCTCCTCTCCGTGGATGTCCCATGTATCTCTGCCCGGGGTCCTGTCTTCTTCCTCTTCCAAACATGGGTAATCTTATCCAATACTAATTCAACCACAACTCACCAATCTGCCACTTCACAATAGAGCAATCTCTTTCTGTCTAAAGCAAGATTTTGAACTGTTTCTCCAATATTTCCTCACTATTATCTAGCACCTCAACTAGCACAACACAGCTTAACAAATGTTTTAAGGAAAACTGAAAAAGCTTTTGCTCTTGCTTCCTAAATCTCCGTGCAGGGGGAAGTGCCTATGTCTGTCATTCAACACACCTAACTCAGATATCCTCTCTGGGTTCTCAGATATAGGATACATTTAAATAGTGTGTCTTCCTTTTGTACAATATCTTTAAGACACAGCTTTTCCATTCATCCCTACTGCCTATAATATAATCCTCTTGGATGGTATTTGATTTCAAGTACCTATATGCAGTATAGACTTCTGCATCTGTGTTCTTTTTTTGGATTCCTTCTTAGTCAGTGTAGAAAAATAGTTACTTATAGAGTGGAATTTTTACTTAAATAGACATCCAATCAAACAATTTTTTATCCCCCCCCCCCCCCCCCCGAAAAAAGTTCCTATATGTCTTGAAGGACTAGTTCATATGTAAATATTCATGCTGCAGATGTCTAAAATTAGTTGAAATCAATCTTGTCTCCTTTTCCCTTTCTATCTTTAACATGGTAATTTCTTTCCTTTTGATCCTACCAAAGGGAGATTATTCCCACTTAGAGTCCACTTCAAAACAGTGATCCAGGTTCATTTTCCCAGGCTGTAACTTTGACTATATTGTTCAGACTTATACATCCCTTCACTAGCTATACCTTTCATCTGAAATCAAGTTTATGCTACTTATCTTTCTCACAGCCTTTCATCTCTCATTTACTGTTCAGACTGGCAGCCTCATACAGTTACCCACGGCTGTAACTCCATATTGTTCACTTAAGACATTTTTGAACAAACATATGTATAGTTCCTCCAAGGCTGTCCTGCATATTAAAAGGGAATATGCCCATAAACATCTGCAATGCTTTTTAGAAAACCCCACCAAATATCCTCTTTTCTGTGATGCTTATAAGAAGCTTGTCAAGTGCTTGGCTTCTGGCACACTGAGGTCCCTGATCTGGATGTTCAACCACAATTCTCTTCTTTTCTTCCTCACTTTAGTCTTACTCTGTCAAAAAAAAAAATAAATATTTTTGAGCAAGGACTGTTTTCAATCTCTGTTTGTGTGGTAGGTTGACCCGGGCTGGACGCCAGGTGCCCACCAAAGCTGTTCTATCACTCCTGTCCTCAGCTGGACAGGGGAGAGAAAATATAACGAAGGGCTCGGGGGTCAAGGTAAGGACAGGGAGAGATCACTCACCAATTACTGTCATGGTCAAAACAGACTCAACTTGGGGAAAATCAATTTAATTTATTGCCAATCAAACCAGAGTAGGGTAATGAGAAATAAACCCAAATCTTAAAACACCTTCCCTCCACTCCTCCCTCTTTTCTGGGCACAACTTTACTCCTGATTTCCTCTGCCTCTTCCCCCCAGTGGCACAGGGGGACGGGGAATGGGGGTTGGGGTCAGTTCCTCACACGTTGTCTCTGCCGCTCCTTCCTCCTCAGGGGCAGGACTCCTCACACTCTTCCCCTGCTCCAGCGTGGGGTCCCTCCCACGGGAGACAGTCCTCCATGAACTGCTCCAGCGTGGGTCCCCCACGGGGTCACAAGTCCTGCCAGAAAACCTGCCCCAGCGTGGGCTCCTCTCTCCACAGGGCCACGGGTCCTGCCAGGAGCCTGCTCCAGCGCGGGCTTCCCACGGGGTCACAGCCTCCTTCGGGAACCCACCTGCTCCAGCGTGGGGTCCTCTCTCCCCGGGCTGCGGGTGGAGATCTGCTCCCCCGTGGAGCTCCCTGGGCTGCAGGGACACAGCCTGCCTCACCAGGGTCTTCATCCCCACGGGCTGCAGGGGAATCTCTGCTCCGGCGCCTGGAGCATCTCCTGCCCTCCTTCTGCACTGACCAGGGCTGGTGCTCTCACATCTTCTCACTCCTCTCTCCGGCTGCATTTTCTGTGTGCCCTGCAACTTTTTGTCCTTCTTAAATATGTTATCACAGAGGCGCTACCACTATCACTGATTGGCTCGGCTTTGGCTGGCGGTGGGTCCGTCTTAGAGCCGGCTGATATTGTCTCTGTCGGACATGGGGGAAGCTTCCAGCAGCTTCTCACAGAAGCCACCTCTGTAGCCCCCCCACTACCAAAACCTTGCCATGCAAACCCGATACAGTTTGCACAGTACTTATCACAAAGACATCTTAGGCTATGACTAGATCTTCTAAATGCTAGGAAAATTTAAAGAAATAATAATAACAATATGAGCTATTTTTGTAACTAAAACATTTGGTGCTTTAATTATCTCTAAATCTCAAATGAACAAAATCTGCCCTTTCTTTGGTACTTTGAAAATTCACTATGAATATAGTTTTTATGGTGCTTCACTAGGAGAAAAGAGTATTATTGTTCAGTAAGTATAGCCATATATGTTACTCAATTCTTGTAGGGTAAGAAGGACAAGGCTGCATTTTAGACTGAATTTTGCACCTGTCTCTATTGGGAATGGCAAGCTATTTACAGTAATTCAGGAGCATTCCTACCAGATAACTCAGGAGTGACAGGACTGGATTATGTGTTATACTTTCGGTCACAAGGAGACAAAAAATAACAGAAAAAAATATTATTTTCCCCAGTCAGCTCTAGTGTTTCCAGTTTGTATACTTTGACTGTCATATATTTGCTTTGTTTATGTAAGCTTTAATTTCTATAAAGGTGGATAGTAGTATTGATTTGGATTTGTATCATATTTGCGTAGGCTCTGCATTGAATTAATTAAGTATAGGTGAAACTGAATTTTTTTAAAATATCAGATGAGTGGCACTGTGTAATGTCAGATAAGCTAAGAAAGAGCCGTTGATATTTTTAGTGCATTTAATATTTTTAAGGATTTATTTTGTTTTGTTCTTTAACCTGTATCATGAATAATTCCATTCCTGATAGATACTACTGAATAAAAAGCTATGCATGTAGTGTTATTGTCTCTAGCATCAATAGTCAGGAGGATACTTATCTTAATCTAGTATTTTCCTTTTCACTTTATTTATATAATATCCAGGCATATAGGTAAACAAATAAACTTTTCTGTCAGGTTTATATAACCTAAGATGCAGAAAACTGCCACTTCATTTCATTAAGTTCAGATCCACCTCATAGAGCTGAGACGTGAATTTGCAGTGACGGAGTGCAGCAGAAAGAACATCACACACTAGCATAGAGACCCAGTGCACATTTTTAATATGTATTTATTTCCATAAATGTAAGTGCTGAGCAGCTGATTTCATTAAAATTATGGCATATTATATTTAGGATCTCTATTTGCATATTTTCTGAAAGATGAAGTATTAGCTTTTGAAGTGCCATTTTAGGTAATTTTTGCAGAGTGACAGATACAGATTTTCATTAGGATCACAGCAAGATGTTGCCTAAGATTTGAACTCTAGAGAACAAGCCCCACTAGACCTACCTAAAAATATGTTACATTACTATCAATCAGGATCGTGGAGGCATGAACTCCACAAGAAAAAAGAAAAAAAAAAATCAATATTCAAGGTTATGACCCCCTGAGGTATAGTTTTTTGAGGAAATAAAAAAAAAAGGATAAAGCTTCCAAAAAATTTCCGAAGTTGACAGATAATTATATTACATGGGAAAAAAAAGATCAGGAAACATTTTGTCTTGCTTTGATCTGATTGCCTGTTTATAGAAAAAAAAAAATAAATCACCTTAGTAGGATGAAAAAACTAACAAAAAGTCACCTGAAATACTAGTGAGATTATGCTATGCTCTATTTTCTAAACTTGTAAACCCCTGTTTTTCACTCAATGATATGACTTTTTATTCCTGGCCACATACATACATTCTCATTAGTCTCATGATCCAGGTTCACAGTTCTGTCTCAAGGGAGACCTCTACTCATGTTTTCTCTGCCCTCTGTTTTCAAATGGGGAAATGAGCATAATTGATAGCTGAGCTTAGTTCCCTTTGAAGCTCTTGAGTACAGAACCTAGTGGGAAAAAAAAGACAAAAAAAAAGTGGTCTGTACGTTTATGGGGGAAAGGAGACTGCAGAAGGACAAAGGAGGAAGGAAAGCTGGAAGATGAAGGAAAAATGGAAGAAAATCATGAGGGAACTGCAGCTGAAGATAAAATGCAATATAATATCAGATTGCAAGAACAGACGACAGAAGTATGAGTGAATTCCAAAAGTCGCTTCCTCCAGAGATCTTGTGTCACAGATGCTGCTGCTGCTGCTGAAGAATAGGATTTAAACATCCATCAAAAGCCTGCTGTTGTCCTGGTGGGAAAATAAATAGTTCAACATATTGCTCATCTAAACCAAAGTTACCCTGTAAAGGCTTAGAAGGTTGGGAAACTTGGGACCCAGAAAGGCTTCCTATATTCTCTTGCTAACCCAGTTCTCTGCCTCTCTCCTTCTTCCCCCCGCCCCCTCTCTCTTTCTATCTATAAATGTAGAAAATATGTGTAATTATAAAAAATATATATACGTTACTTATAGTGTGTATATAGTATGTGTGAATAGGTATAGGTAGATACAAGAGTGTGTGTGTGTATGTATACAATGTATGTGCATTCTTCTTGAGCCCTACTGAAGTCAAGAAAAATCTTATTTAGGAGCTGGCTGAATTCCAAAGTGAGATTGCATGCAATAACTTCATACGTGTGTGCACACATAAACACATTGTACATTCACAGTTTTAATGTTCAAATGCAAAGTATAGATCAATGTTATAATTTATTGAAGATGTTTATCAGAATTGGAAACATTTCCAGAAGGAAAAAAAATAAATCAAATAACCTTGAAAGGTTTGGAATTCAAGTTGGATCCATACCCAGTGTAATTAACCAGTATAGCTATTCAGCATCATTTTTTAAATGGGCTTGGATGTGAAATCAGGTTTTTTCCTCTTTTCTTTTTCTAGTGGCAAACAAAAGGATTAGACAGGCTTTGGACAGAATTGCTTGAAAACACAACAGATCTAAGGTTCTTTCATCTTCATCCCAGGAAATCTCTAGCCTGGACACAACTGAGAACTGTAAGGTTCTTCCTGCTTGTAAAATAGTTCTTGTAAATTAATCTGCTGAGCATGGCATGAAAAAGGAGAGTCAAAGCCCAGTTCTCACTTTAACGTTACTGCTGTTGGATTCTGTTGAAATAAATTAAGATCATTAGATTTAAGGCCAAGCCTTTATGTCTGTGTTGACTGACACTTGGAAGAGCTGATTCTAAACTGGATACAGCTGACACAGAAAATTCTGTCTTTCTTATAGTGTTTAGTTGTGCAATAGAAGTAATGAATTTTCTTAACTTAGTTTCTGGATTTGTATAGCTGCTAAACCAGTAGTTATTCACCTCATTCTTCTTCACTTCTTTTTTATAACACCATAAAATTGTTATATGAGTTATTAATGAGGATCTAGACTTTTGACCTTTGATACTTGGCTGAGGACAAATTTATCAAAGTGGAGCTGGGGTAGAGCCAGTTGGAGTCTGCTGAGGTGTAAGAATCTATATTCAGTGTCATTAAGCAAAAGTAATAAAAAATACTGCTGTTTGTGACTCTGTTCTTACAATGTGTTAAAAAATTGTCTGTGCTGGCCTGACAAAAGCTGATCATTGGTGGAGCTGCTGTCATTGCTCCAGTCTAGTCCAAAGAACGTTCTGTAACATAACACGGAAAGGCACAGAGCAGAGACTGCTTCACTCTTTGCAATATTCTTTCCGTTTCCCCCACAAAAACTGCAAGGGGTACTTAGCCTAGACGCATAACTTTCCACAGACCCATAAACTAAGTTCTATTTTATGAGAAGTGCTGACAAGAACCTCATGAAGTGCAGCAGGGGGAAGTGCAAAGTCCTGCCACTGCGGAGAATAACCCCCCGCAGCGCTACATGCTGGGGGCTGACTGGCTGCAAAGCAACTTTCCGGAAAAAGACCTGGGGTCCAGGTGGTCAGCAAGTTGAACGTGAGTCGTGACAATGTGTCACTGCAGCCAAGCGGGCCAACGGCTTCCTGGGATGCGTGAGAAGGAGCAGGTCAAGAGAGGTGATCCCTCCCTGCTAACCTGGCGCTGGTGAGACACAGCCGGAGCGCTGCCTCCAGTTCTGGGCTCCACAGTACCAGTGACACCGGCACATTGGAGCGAGTCCAGTGAAGGACCACTAGGATGGTTATGAGGAGACATACCAGGAAAGGGGGAGACATCTGGGACTGTTTGGCCCGGAGAAGAGGAGGCTCAGGGGGGTCTTAGCAGTGTGTATAAATACCTGATTGGGGGGGAAGAAAAGAAAATGGGCACAGTCTTGGTTAACCTGCTGCGGCTGATCCCGGTCTGAGAAGGGGGTTTGGACTAGGTGATCTCCAAAGGTCCCTTCCCATCCCAGCTGTTCTGTGATCCTGTGATACTATGAAATAGATGAACATCTGCCCAGGAAATCCTGCTGGAAGCCCTCCCCGCACCCCTTCTGTGGCATGGCAGTGCCATTACTGCGGGTACTGAACCCTACCCTCCCTTCTCTTCCCCTCCCAGCTGCAGAAAGGGCACCGCAGTGAATAATGTGTTTACCAGTGATTTCCAGAGGCTAATGAAAAGCTTAGCAGCATAGCAAGAGGGTCAGTATCTTCTCACAGGCTTTTATTTATGCCTCAGTTGTATCAGGGGCCAGCTGGCTGGGGGAGGAAACCAGCCATGCTCAGAAGGCGATCACTCCCACAAAGTTAGGGGTAGCCCTCCCACCAGGCAGGGGCAGTGAGCCACACTGGTCCTGAGACAGTGCAACCCTCATAATTTTCTGTATTGCTAGGTGAATAGATGCATAGACACAGTGGTATAGAGTGTTCCTCCAAAGGTACGCGAAAGTGGATATTACATTGTACAGCGATTTATATGCTTCTAACTTTAAACGCTTTTCCATCTTTGATTAAGGCCATTTTAATACACTGTCACAACAGTTTGAGATGAGGTGCCTTCTAACGCACCACTTGTATGGTTTTGTGAAGAAACTATCCAAGGCTTTGGAACTGGGATACCTAGAAGTGACTTTTCTCTTGTCCTTATTAGGTAGCTGGAAGGAGATCACAGTATATAGTGTAAATTTAATGTCACCCTGGCAGGAGGTGGCAGGTTAGGAATCCTGTCAGTCACTGATTTACTGCTTAACAGTAGGGAAAGGCTTTAGAACAAACCCCGCAGGAGCATTATAAGCACTGTTTTATTGTCAAGATGTCAGAACACAACACAGGGTAGCCACTAAGCTTAAAAGTGATTTATGAAAAAAAGACCACCTGGAGATTATCTTATTTTTATCATTTTAAAAGGACATAAAAAGATCATTTTCGTCATATCTTTTTCCTGGTCAGTACACAAATCCACAGAGGAGCAATTTACTCATAAAAAGGCCATTGATGTTATGAAATTGTTCTAATTGCTGATGTTGCACGTCATTCTTGCTGTTGCTTAGAATGACCTGTGGTACGTTTTGCTAAGTTACTGTCTCTCGTCTCTCACCAGATTTTTAATTTCTACATTCAAAAACCTGAATTTTCCCCAACCTGCAGGGAGTATTCAGAATCTGCTAAATATTTTAATGTCAAGAGATGGAGACCTGTAAGGGAGAGTGTTGTTAAAGACTGTGACATTTTATACTAATTTTCCATCAGCAGTTATGGTTCCAGAAAACTATAATTTAAGACATGCTAAAATCCTAATACCAATCGTATGGAATAATATCACTTGTTATATAGAATCAACAATAAAAATAACCTTCGTAAAGAATAAAAGCTAGCAGTAGAAGTTATAAATTGAAAACTTTGGTGTGACTGGATTAATAAAAAAAAATTCCTCAGGATGCCAAAAGCTATCTTTAATGTCAAGGTCAGGGCTCAAGCATAAAAGCAACGTAAACCAAAGCAGGGTATTATTTTTAGCAATGGTACCTTGTCCAGAGTTGCACTTAGAGCTGGTGTAAATACAATACAGACTGCTTACCTGTTTTGCTTCTTATGGTTGGTTTGGGTTTTTTTTTCTGTATTATTAACTGAAAAGCGCAGCTTGGTTTTGTAACTGCATTGTGCAGCACTTCTATTAGATGGAACTGACTGAGAAAACATTCTGCAATTTCATATCATGGACAGTCCAACAGAAAGTATTTTCAGAATCTAAAATATTCAGGCTGAACCAAACACCATTTAAGTTTATGATTTCCATGGAAAAATGTCCTTGGGTTGCGTATGGCATAAAACAAGGCCTGGCTCAAGCTTCTCAGCAATACAGACAAAACAGAGTTGTCCAAAGTCAGGGAGAAGGAGGGAGGGGAGAGCGCGGGCTCAGAGCCAGTTCACAGCTGAGGAACCAAAATGTCAGGATGGGAGCTGGGTCCCCAGGTTTTGCAGAACAAGGCTTGTTTTCATTCTGAGAGGCTGGAAGAGACTGGGATCCAGCTGCTGCTTCTCAAATGGGGCAGCATTCCTCCTACTCCCCAAGTGGCACTGATGCTACCTTGGTAGTCAGAGAAGCTGAGTTTTCTAGGGCTGAGGCACAGACAAAGTAACAACTCCTGACAGTCAGCCGCTGCCTTCATGATAGTGGAAAAAAAGTAATTTTCTGTTAATAGAGGAAATAAGAGTTGGGCAGAATGATTGCTATCTTGGCTTTTGTACTTCCAGAAGAAAAGTTTTTTTCTTCTGATGTTAGATGGAGGAATTAGACCATTCATCGCCAATGCATGTGAATAAAACCCCTTCAAAACACCAGAAATCAGGGGATGGTTTGTTCTCAGGGCACCTTCTTCTCAGAAATGTAGATGCAGAAAACCTGGATATTATAGGAGTCTGAGCAGATTTTTATATCCATACCTAAATTGAAGTCTAGATACAGATTTTTTCAGGTTTGTCTACTCCAAGGCCACATTATGGGTCTCTGCCAAAGAACTTTGTAAGGCCCTGTTATATTCCAGCCTTAGCTATTACTTTTAATGCTGAGCTAGCATTAAAAGTGGCAGGAATTAAAATCCTTCCTTTGGGGTTTATTACTTTTTGTCACTCTGTCTTGTATAAGAAGTCTTTCCCTTTTCTTCCTTTCTTGTTATAACCAATATGCAGCCTTGTAGAAGTTTATGGAAGTAAGAGATTGCATTTTCTAGTGCGAGAAGTGATGAGCATAAGCCAGTCTGCCTGAGCTGCAGCTCTGTTGCTCTTGCAGGCTGAGGAAACACTGGGCAGAGAATACCACTTTCATAGCAAGGACATCCCATTTTGTCAGCTTAGTCTGTAGAAGCAGATGACCTTTGTGGACTCAGGAACAGAGTTTGAGACAGAATGGGGAAACGTCCTGTCCACCTAGTTTGCTTTTCCTGTTGAAACTGAATTTGCTGAGGGAATGTATCTTGTCTCAGGTTCTCAGCTGAGCAATAGTATAACCCCTTTTTAGTTTATTCTTTTTATTCAGAAAGGTCCTAATAGCTTCCTCAAAGGCGGAGTTCTCCCCTCCTCCATGTTTCCAGTCAAATATGATTATACAGCCAGTACAGGAGCAGAAAAACATTTTTAGATAAAAAGTTACTAACATGCAAGTGTTTCTTAGTGCTATACCTGTCCTCATTTAATTCAAATTCTACAAAAGCTGTTAGTTTGCTTGCATTAGTCAAATTTCTAAGGAATTTTTTGACAGCTAACTATGTATTAAAGCAAAGTCTAGAAGAAAAGTAGCCATGAAGATTTAGAAATGTTGGGAAAAAGAGACTGTCTATTGGTTATGGATGTATGTCCGAATTGGCATACAGTGTATTTTTTCTTGTCCTTTGTACCCCCAATGACAGCAATGTTCCATTTCTGTTGCTAGCCAGGACCATGGCTAGGCAGTATAGGAGTACTTCTCTCTGAAAGACAATGCACCACGTTCATTGGTGTCACTATCAAGCAAAATTATTGCAACACAGGCACACATCAAGATGTTGAAAATTGCCTTCTAAAGGTTGAGCCAGTGAGAATTTCTAACACCTCAGTTCCAGCCTTTAGCCCATCTTGCTGCCTGCTTTGATTGTGGTTTTTGGTGAAAACCCTAAAGCTCTGAAACATCTGGACCTGGCAAGACATTTATCCTATTTCAGAAAGTAACATAAGCTGATTTCTCACATGCCCATTTTATTTACGGCTTGCAATAACTTATTTTCAGTTGTTTGTTTTGTTGTGGTTTTTTTTAAGTTCTCCCTTGGTATTATGTAACTTCCTCATTTGTTACCTGATAATCAACATATAGATTTTGTTATTTTTAACTAGCCAGTAATAACTTTTAATGTGTTGCCTGATTTGTTCATTGATTTGTTTTGGTTTTGAGTGATAAGTTAACTATTCTATAAAGAGGCACATTAGAAACAAGTACACAAATAAATCCTGACAATCTTAATCAAATTCTTCTGTAGTTCCATACCAGGGGAAAATAGAAAAAGAAAAAAACATTATTTCCCTTAATTTTATAGTGCTTCTGCAAGCAGTAAATAGAACTGATGCGGTATCTTCCATGATTTCTCCTTGGAATTGAGTGAAGAGCAACTGCATTCTTAAACCTCCTGAAAAAGAAGACCTATTTACATACTTTGACACAATAAGAAAACAAACTTGAATAGTTATAATTTTGTAGCATGTTAGATCACTTAACATTCACCTGTTTTATGACTCTATACACAGAATTTTGTCTAGCTATCTGATGTTCTCTAGTGAGTTCAATAATATTAACTTGTATAAAGATGTTTTTTCATTACAGTATGCAGATTTGATCTCTATAGCTTTTGATATCTAGTCTTTTCTTACCATCCAGCTACTTATTCATTACAATCAAATTATCTCCTTATCATTTTTTAACTTATTTGTTTGTGAGCAAAAGTGAGTGTCTCACAGTAGACCATTTTACAGTCCTCAGGTATTTTTTATTCATTTTGTACGTAACATATGTGGGTTTTTTAGTAAGAATGCTTTGTAGAACTAATGTAAATATCTTGTAGAAGGATATATGCAATTATTCTACAAACCATGACTTTTTTCTTAGCGATACCTGTCATTATATACTGTCTGACTAAGTCTAACACATTAAAATATACATTTGACTCCCACACCATGATGACATTTTTACCCTTCTAGTGAAGACAGACTTTTTTTCATTACTTTTATTTTCCATCTCATTTCAGCCCAAGAAGTAAGAAATTATTTTTAAGAAACTGTAATTAAGAAAGTATAAAGAGCCTATGTGTAAAGAATTTGTTGCACATCAGTTCTCTAAATATACTTTCCTAGTATTTTGTAAGCTATTCATAAAGCATTGAGAACACATTACTTATTTTGCTAAGCATAAGTATATCTTCTTTTATGTCATATAATTCTCTTTGTAATATAGTTCTGTTGTAAGAGCAATTTACTGGCTTTTAAGATAACTATAAAACATCATAACAAGTATGAACTTAAAACAGAACATTAAAGGCATCAGCTGTCATTTTTCTCTGAAAAAAGTCAGAAAGTCATCAGCATAACTAAAAACTAATCTGATCAACCACCTGTATTTATCATTAGGTTTATTACTCAAATGATAAACATATTTATGAACACTGCTTTCAAATTTTTAATAAAGGAAACTAGTGATGTTGAAGAAGTAGGAGAAAAACAGAGAGTAAAATGGGGCATAAAGCATCTAAAGTAGTAAAAGGAGGAAATAGCTCTTCTTTACCACTGATACAGAGGTTCCAAAGTGGCACTGCAGACTGCAGGGAGCTTGTTCAGGCTTATTGTATCCTCAGGACTTATCTTGTCAGATATCTATGTGGAAGCAAAAGCAGCTCTGTTATATATATATATATATATATATATATATATTTCCCTGTGCTATTCATATCAGAATACCTTTTATTCGATAAGATCAAGTAGCATTTCCTTAGATTTCTTTCAGTTTTGGATCAGACCCAATACACATAAAAGAAGAGGAATCAATGAATATGAGTCGAACTCTATGTAGACAGAGGATGGAATCAGACACACAGATAATCAGGGTTTAGAAAAACTCAGATTCAAAACTACCCACCTCACCATGCCTCTTTCTGTCAGTTCTTCCAAATCAAGGTGTTCTGTGGTTGTCCTGTCTCCTCTGTCTACTGACAGCTGACCCAACATAGGTTCAACAACCTTATCATTAAAGCTTTTCATAGCACTAAGTTTTCTCTCACTTTTTTCTGTTCTTTAACATGCAACGAGTGTTCATGTTAAAATATGCAATAAGCATGTGCTTGCATTGAATAAGCATAACACACACTTGCATACAGAATTTGTCAAATCTATTTCAATTGGTTGAGAAAGGATTGTGTGATTTTTGTGCTGTAGCTCTACAGCTAACTAACTGGCAGTTCAGCAAACCCTGCCTTTTTTTTTTTTTTTTTTTTTTTTTTTTCCAGAGCCAGAAGCATTTATCCAGGAGAGGCAAGAATAAGGGGTCAGCAATAGTTCAAATGCTGTTCCTGTTCCTTGAAGTGTGCTTCAGTTCTTCGCATCTGCTGTTGATGCTTACGGAGAGTTTTCTTGTTAAGGTGAAAGAGCAAAGAGAAGGGACACAAGGCAGCTCTAGGGAAGGCAGAGAAGGCTTTGGAACAGGGAAGGACAATGAAAACAAGACTGAAGACTTCATTTAACTTACGATAGCAAACAACTTGTGAGGGTTAGCTATGAGATGAGGCAGTTCCTTCGTCTTCCTTCTCTCATCTACAGAAAATCAGCCTAGCCTGTGCAGACTACTATGTATATGAGCTTAACAGGGATATGTCTCTTATTCCAGATAGGTTTATCATTATTCTTCATTAAGACTATGGGACCCACTAAGCTTCAGGATCATCTTGCAGGTATTTAGACAAAGAAAAGAGGAAAAAGTAGCTTTCTTGCAGAGATACTTAAGTATATAGATGGTTGCAGCCACTCACAAGCCTCCAGCTGCATTTACCAGAGTTATCTATTTATTTAAATAAAGGCATAATTGTAGAATAGTGTCCTGGCCAGTCCAGACATATTTCACTTTGACAGCTAAATAATTCCAGGTGTGTCTCATTTTTTAGATGGAAGCCATCTGAAATCACAAGTTAGCAACTGCGAAGAAGTCTATTTACGGGGAAGCGGGACACTGAGGAAAATGATTCTGCCTAAAATACACAGTACATCTTTAGCACAGCTAAGCTTTAAGCCATTTCCAGACTAGTGCTTTATTAACACAGGGGCAATTTCTCTATTTTACCTGATCTGAAAATCAGATTTATAAGTTTCTTGCTGTATTGCAGTTACATTCCCAAGTTAGGATCCCTAGGAAGTATCAAAACCTATTGTGGCAGATTCTGGATTAAAAAAAAAATATATTAAAAAACTGAAGGTTGTGTTCCAGATTTGTGACAACAGACAAATACCAGGAAAGAAGGACAACAGTGCTCGTTGGGGGCAGGAGGAGCATAATGAAATTGTAAAAAAAAAAAGTGTTGCATGGTAATCGGTAATCTCAGCTAACTACTTTTGTAGCTATTCTGGGGCCTGTAATCCTTTACGCAATTGCTGTATTACATATTTCAACACGTACTACTGAATTTTAGGGAAAACAGCTCACAATATTTTGCCTTGCCAACATCTCTTCTTGAAGATGTTTAGCTGGGAGAGAAAGATCATTTAAAAACATGTTGCGATGGGATCATTAAATCTTTTTAAGCCAGACAGGGAGAAAACAAAGCCTCAGAGACTATTAATGCTTTGGGGCCTACTTAACACCACGTTACATAATGAAATGCTAAATCAGTATCATTTTGTTTAATCTGCCTTGCTTTGCGGGCCTTTTTCCCCCTTTCTTGATTTTCTCTATCATGCCAATAAACTGGTTATTTTTAAGGAAAACTAACACAGAGGAACAGACTGGTTAAGTGTGGAGCTCAACTAAGAGTGCTGAATGACTTGGGAGGCAAATCTTGTTTATTGATATGCTTTATCCAAGTGCTTCAAATTCAGAATAAAGTAGCACTTTAAATATTTGAGCTGGGGCTTGAGAGGTATGTAGGAAATATGAACAACCGCTTGTAGATAAAGGGATTGCTGGTGATTACACTGTTAGAATGTACATCCCTTATGCAGATCTGAAAATACCATTTTGACACTGCAACGTTGTAATCATATCTTTTCATTCTTCTGATCTTTTTAAAACTGTGAAACAACATATAATTTTTGGAAAAAAAGTTGAAACAGTATGATGGCTATTACATGCAGCAGCTCAGTGTTTCTTCAGAGCACCTGATGGTCCCTTTTAGGTGTTATCTTTATGCTTTCACTTTGTTGCTTCTAATGAAGATTATCTGGTTATGAACAGGTAGAGTGAGTAAATGTTGATGACGGACTATGACTGCTGTTAAAGGGAAGTCAAATTAAATGTTTCAGAAAATGTTGATCTGTGATCTCCTGAATCAGCCATGCTCTTTTAGAATAATGGGGTTGACAAACCGTCATGGGTTAAGCCCAGATGGTAAGGAAGCACCATGAAGCCGCTGGTCACTCCTGCTGCCATGGTCCCGGTGGGATGAGGAGGAGAAAATACAAGGAAACACTCATGGGTTGAGACAAGGACAAGAAGGGATCACTCAACGGTTATGGTCATGGGCAAAAGACAGAGTCAACTTGGGGAAAAAACCAAAATCAGTTGAATTTGTTACCAATCAAATCACAACAAGGATAATGAGAAGTAAACCCAAAACTTAAAACGCATTCCCCCTACCCCTCCCTCCTTTCTGGGCACAACTTTACTCCTGATTTCCTCTGCCTTATCCCCCCAGTGGCACAGGGGGACGGGGAATGGGGGTTGGGGTCAGTTCATCACACGTTGTCTCTGCCGCTCCTTCCTCCTCAGGGGCAGGACTCCTCACACTCTTCTCCTGCTCCACCGTGTGGTCATTCCCATGGGAGGCAGTCTTCCAGAACTACTCCAATGTGAGTCCTGCCCATGGACTGCAGTTCTCCGTGAACTGCTCCAGCGTGGGTCCCTCCCACGGGCTGCAGTCCTTCAGGCACAGACTGCTCCAGCGCAGGCTTTCCCACGGTGTCCCGGCCATTTTGGGGGGCATCCATCCCCCTGCTCCAGCGTGGGCTCCTCTCTCCCTGGGCTGCAGGTGGGCATCTGCTCCCCTGCTCCCCTCCGTGGGTGGTGGGGGGACACAGCCTGCCGCCTCACCGCGGGCTGCGGGGGCAGCCCCTCCTCCGGTGCACCTCCTCCCCTCCTTCCTCACTGACCTCGGTGTCTGCAGAGGGGTTTCACTCACATTCCAATCTCCTGCCCCACTGCAGGTTCCCCTTCTTAAATCCGTTCTCCCAGAGACGCTACCACCATCACTGAGGGGCTCGGCCTTGGCCAGCAGTGGGTCTGACTTGGAGCCAGGGAAGCTTCGAGCAGCTTCTCACAGGATCTGGCCCTGCAGCCCCTCCCCCACTACCAAAACCCTGCCACACAAACCCAAAACACAAACTTTCTAGAAAGCTTTTCTGTTATAGGAAGCTGATGCGATCCAGATATATTCCAAATTTGTTGTTCTTCTCTATCATAGTAATTCTTAGAAATATTCTCTCCCACCTGATCTTTCCTTCACCTGCTTCTTGATTTTGGCTGCGTGGCCATGCATTCTGTGCCTCTGTTTTTTCTCCTGACCATGCCCTTCAGGCTGCTGTGGGCTCTGTCACCATGCCTGCCCACTCCTGCCCTTGTTCCCCCATCCCACAGATACATGAGGTGGTGGTGTGGCTCCCACTTGGTGGACTCCCAAATTTAGTGCAAGGCAGAGGCTAACAGGTCTTGCTGAGTTCAGGATTCAGAGAAACAGCTCATTATTGCAAGAGGTAGTTGCTGCTGAGCTCAGGGGAGGGCAGGCTCTGCCATTCAGCCTTTCAGGGAGGAGAACTGTTGCTTCCCTCAATATCAACTTCTGGCAGCATTGACTGATTTCAGATCTCAGTGGGAGCCGTAAGGCAGGAGTGCCTGCCTTTCAGTGTGCTGAGGTACTGCTCTGACTGGCCTCTCGTAAAGGCTTCCACATGGATTTTTCCCTCCTTGCCTCTATTTACTGCAGTCAAGTAAAGATATGGCCATCTTTAGGGGGCAAGAAAAGTCAGGGCACAGGTAGCATGCTGGTATCTACTGCCGAGAACTGAGCAGTGGTCAGACCCCAAGACAGGGCATATAGGCAGCGACCTGCAAGATAAGGTAAGAATTATACATGAAATGCAGATGATGTCAGGGAAGAAACCTGCAACACGCATGCTACCACCCCTACTGCTAGATAAAAGGTGTAACAGTGCTAATAAGCATCATCAGTTAAACACAGTGTCTATAAGATGGCCGCCAAGATGAAACCAAGGTATATGTTGGATTTCACCAGCTATGTCTCAAATGAATTTTGTTTTATAGATAAGATACATTTAGAATGAAAAAAAATTGTGTCCTATGGTGGGCTGGAGATGAAGTTCTCCGTGCAAAAAAAAAGAAGTTACTGTACAAAGAAGTGTGTGTGGCTGACGACCAAACATCAGTATGTGTTGAATCAGCAACTGAAATAAGAGGGGCTTCCTCCAGAAAGCATAAATTGTAGCGTGTCAGTCCGTCCTGTGCGAATCCTCTGTGACTGTGGCTCTGCTGTGAGCAATCACCCACAGACATTGCTATCAGCCTTGAGCCTCAGAGAAACAAGTGAGTGAGTACCAAATATGCAGAACCCTAGTTAGCAAGGTAAATTCAAAGTAGCCAGAATACTTCTAGTGTAGTAAATAGAATCTTTCAGTGGAGTTATAAAAACAAAAAATGTCACAAATGCCAGGAGATTAACACCAGCTTTGGCAAGTGCATATAGAAAGGAGATGCACAGCACCTTGTAGGTAAGAACACACCTGGAAAGACTCCTTAGTTTAGCTATTAAATTTATCAAGCTCTCTGGGTAATCAAGGTTCAAGAGAGGAAGCCTGAGTGTGGAGAACCTGTTAACGGCATTCAGTTGAAGGTGGCTGGATAAATGCTCCTGTTTATTCTCAAAAGTACATTTTTCTACCTATTGTTTCAGGGTGAAGTGAGCCAGAGAACGTTTGTGACTACACTCTATAAAGCGGCACTGGAAAAGACACAAGTCCCAAAACACCATGCTATTCCTCTGTACAATGAATCTTCATAGTGTGAGGAACACTATTTCTTCTGAGGATTTGCAATATCAAATGTATTATGTCAGTATATGTCTCAATTATCCCATTAAGGGCATTACATAAAATAGAAATTGCTACTGTAGCATTTGAATGGCTAAATTTCTTTTTCTCATCCTTCTTAATTTTCACATGTAGTTCTCATCACCAATCATTTTGGAGCACAGTAACTAGCAATCTGTTTCACTCATACCTACACCTCAAGAGGATAACAATGAGGCTGAACCCAGCATTTCTCTAAGCCTTGTAATGCTCAGACTCTCTAATATTCAAGCATCCTTGGACAACTACTTGCAGGGGAGCAATTTTTGTTCCTTTGATGAGGCACATCATCTCATAATGGAAGCAGTAACCAAAATATTTGGTTATGCACAACATATGCACAATGAAATGGAAACAGAAGTCAGGGAAAGAAGGAATCTGCCTCAAGGAGTGTTTTCACTGCTTACAACCAATGATTGAGATTTTCCACTTGCTTTGTCGCTGAGTACGCTTCCGGGTGGCAGGAAGATAGGCCCTGTGCTGGAGACCTGTTCTGGAATACAGGAAGAAACTGGCTGTGCCTCCTGCCACACACGCAGCAGCTGAGCAGCATAGTGTGATCCTTCAGACTGCCCATCCTTAGTGGCTTCTTGCCACTGCAGTCACCTTGTCTTAGATGACATTTTTTGTGAACTGCAGGAATACGTGCAAAATGAACAATGTGGGGTTTGGGCATGAGTAAGTACTGGACAAATACACAAAAAAACCTTCCAAAATTTCCAGGTAGAAAATGTTGGGGTGTACTGGAGATAGCAATATTTTCCCTAGTCTCAGCTGGTACACACCATCTGCCAGGACTTACATGCACCCAAACTTGATGCGGTGGCTTCAAGATGGAGGCTTTGGCAACTGTGCCACCTTCAGGTGTTACCACTGCCTACTGATGCCTAGTGACGCTGTGACAACATCTCCACTTGTGCAGCTGGGCTACAAACTGGGTCAGGGAAAGAATCCAGATCAGACAATTTATTAATTTATTTTATAGCATTTTTCAAATGATAGTGATGCCCTGATCCAGTTCATAATGTCACCACACAAACAGTTATGCTGGCACAAATGATAGTGATGGCATGCTGCAGCACAAAGAGGTATAAGACACGGAGAAGATGAGTGGAAGGAAAAAATCTCAAGCCAATATTGCTGTTGAAGCCTTGTTCTCATGAAGCCATAGGATAATAGAATCATAGAATATTTTGGGTTGGAAGGGACCTTTAAAGGTCCAACCCCACTGCAGTGAGCAGGGACATCTTCAATTCAATCAGGCTGCTCAGAGTCCTGTCCAACTTGACCTTGAATGTTTCCAGGGATGGGGCATCTACCACCTCTCTGGGCAACCTGTCCCAGTGTTTCACCACCCTCATTAGAAAAAAGTTCTTCCTTCTATCTAGTCTGAACCTACACTCTTTTAGTTTTAAACCATTACCCCTTGTCCTATTGCTGCAGGGCCTACTAGAACGTCTGTCCCCACCTTTCTTATAAGCCCCTTTTAAGTACTGGAAGGCTGCTATAAGGTCTCCCCGGAGCCTTCTCTTCTCTAGGCTGAACAACCCCAGCTCTCTCAGCCTGTCTTCATAGGAGAGGTGCTCCAGCCCTCTGATCATTTTTGTGGCCCTCCTCTGGACCCACTCCAACAGTTCCATGTCTTTCCTGAACTAATGACTCCAGAGCTGGCAATCAAGGTCATTTGATAGGACCACCAGCTAAGCAGAGACAAAAGGAAACACTGGCCAGTATAAATACTTTCTGCTACAGAGAATGAAGTGTGGTGCCTAATCTTTTGCATTCTTGAGCCCATTTGTTGTAGATGCTGAGTGCCCTGAAGGTAACTTCAAGCAGAGATCAGAAATGGCAATACTTTAGATTGCCCCATTTAGGTGTGGGATGAAGGAAATTTTCTTTCACATACTTATTTCCTTTCCCGATAGTAGATGCTCTAGCTAGCTGTAGCATTTATTTTGTTACCGATCACTAATGATTATTTTCTAAGCTAGAGATTTATATCCTTACGTCTAATCCTTGCCAGCCAAGCCTCTGTTGAATCTGAAACTCCTTTGTTTCTGTCAGTGTGTTTGTTATTTGCACTCATTTGCTGGAAGTAGAGCACTGAAAGCTTGGGAGAACCCACCTGACAAACGTAATTTGCTAAGCTTCTATGCCTAAAGATAGCTTAATTGGGCAGAACACTGCATTTGAAAGAAGGGAAAATTAGGGCAGCAAAATGAACAATAATTAAAAAAAAAGTCTTTGAAAAGATTGCTTTAGCAATTTGAAACCAATTCTGTTGATTAAAGAAAGAAGAAGAAATTTCTCAGAGAAAAGAAAAATAGAGGGCTTTTCCTACAATTGAAACAAAAATCATTAGGCTCATCAAGTTCTTTTTTTCATCGCTGCCTGGTTTGGGTCTTAATTAATAAAATTAATAAGCATAATTCTGAAGCAAGCCTTCGTAAAATGTAATTTTGTGATCTAGATCATGAAATAAACTTCATTTGTGTCAAACTGGAAAACATTATCAGATAACGCTGTTACAACATCTGGCTGTTTACTGTGCATGTATGTGCATACTGTATACAAAACAACTTACTGTTTTGAGTTGTTACTCAAATTGGATTTCTCCATTACAAAGTACAGGATATGAGATCTTTGCTCTTTCCCTGGTCCCTTTATTCTGTATAAATGGGCCAGCACTACCTAAAAACCCGTTGTCTGTGTGAGGGAGAGTTAACCTAATGAAAGCATGGTGGGGATCAGTTTAGGGTTGCATTCAATGGACCTTTTAGTGAAGGGAGAGAAAAGAACTGAATAAAACAACAAGAGGAGAGATGTAAGGATGGATGTATACCTAAATCAACCAGGCTTTCAGGGGTGACTAAACTGAAGGTCTCCCTGTCTTCTGGAGCAGCCTGGAAAATGGAAGTACGAAAATGAAGTCCTTGGCTCTCCTCCAAGGAGGTGCACATGCTCTTTCAGGATATTTGGTCTGAACATTTAAGAGAGTTACACCTTTTCTTGTCATAGGTAGCAGCTGTCTTGTAGGTAGTGATAATCTCCCTCCCCCGATCTTTCATTTTGTTTTGTTTTGTTTTGTTTTGAAGTTGGACAAGGTGGAAAAGGCAGGCCCATGTATCTAGTGGGACCGAATAAACTCATGTTTAAAGATGGAAGGATTATATGATTATCATTAAAAAGTATACATATATTATATTTATATCTACCTTTGATTATGTATGTTGTAATTCTCAAGCATACTTTGCATACATAGATGCATATGTAATGTAAACATACATACAAATATATACGATATGTATATTTAATCTTCAACACATACATCATAGCTCAATTACATTGACATAGAAAAGAACATTTCTCAGAAAATCAGACATATATATCATCCCTTTTAGAGCTTTTCTGCACAGAGAAAACAGCTTTATGTTGGATTCCTAAATTGCAATCCAACCACTAAAAATATAGAGTGACTGTTAAAATAAATGCACTGTATATGTTTGGTACATATATGTACCTATTCAGCCTCTAACATACATGTTTGTGTGAGAATAAATATCTATATATCTAGGTATCTCTATATTCACGTATCTCTATCTAAAGCAGAACAGATTAGTGTAAAGGTGATATGTCAACTAACATGCTTAAAACAGTTTTCAGTGATGTATAAATATATATCCATATTTATATATGTGTGTGTGTATATTTTATATAGATACATATATAAACATACATACATACATATATGTATATATGTAATCTCTTTTAGTTGTCCATGTATGACTGTTTGGAAAGATATTGCTCAAAAAACCAAAACAAACTTAATTTTTAATTTCATTTTTTCTGTTATTTTATTTTCTCCCTCCCACTCCCTTTTTTCAAAAAGAGGAAAGATTGTTGCATACTTTTACTTTCTTTTTCTTTTGAGAATATAAGAAAACAAGAGGGGTTTTGTTTTGTTTTTATTTGTTTGCTCCTTTTTTTTTTTTAGTGTTGAATGGACATGGAATCCTTGTATGGCTGAAAAAGATAAAGTGCTTTTGTAAAGCTCAGTTTTCTCTCTTCTTGTCTTTTTTGTCTTTCTCCTTTTGCCAACCTATCTCATATTTAAGCATCACATCATATTTATCAAAATGATCCTAAAATAATTATATTCAAAATGAGATAAAAATGAGCAGATTATTCTGAAAATTACCTTGGACTTTCAGCTGTTCCGATTTCCCCTGCATTTCAAAAATTGTAAAAGTCTTTTTGCAGGTCAGGTGATGCAACTGGGAGTTCATACTTTCAATCCAGTTTTACTCTATATAAGTCATTAAATACTTTATCATGAAATATATTATTATGTATATTTTCTTCATAAAATCACTGCAAATGTGTGCAGTCAAATGGTTCCAAACATCAGTAGATTGCCAAAGTAGAATGGGCTTCAGTTTTGCTAGGGTGGTTTTTCAGAGCTTGTTTTTTCTGAAGCTTTTCATAGCATATTCTCTGTATTCATTCACATGTTTCAGTGATCCTTGATATAATATAAGCCATATAAGTTTGTGGTTGGTTGTTGATCTTCTGTGGGAAGCTATTTAAGATTGGAAGCAGTTCTAGTTAATTTCTTTCTATCCATTGAGTTTAGCAAGAAAGTGAGTTTGTGACAGTTTTTACAATAGCTCCTTATCTAGCAGACTATGTGCAATGTAAAATAAAACTCTGTTGCAAAGCTTTTGGATAAAGATATTTTGAGATTCATAGGCATCAGACAAAAATTGTGTTCTTCATTTATGTGTTTTCTATAAATAGTAGTTCCTACAGTTACATTTAATTGTCTGTTTATATAGATATTTTGTTTTGTTTTAATTATGATCTGTTTTTCAGTAGCTAGTAAGGATGCTGGACATCCCATAGCAAATAACACTTTATTATAAATTGTGTTCCTATGTTGTAACGACTTAGGGCCAAAGATTCAAAATTGTGCCACCTGGCCTATATTACAGCTTCTCAGGGATCTTGTTCTGAGATAACATAAGTTTGTACAATAATATTTGTGTTGCATTGTTCCCAGCTCTTCTACAAGAGAAGAGGTTAAAGCTCCCTGAAATACTTTTCCACTTACACAGAAAACACAAACTGAGTTCAGTATATGTAAAGGGCCAAAGGCAATTGCTGTGCATACAACTGTGCAGGTGGGGCTTTGCCTATTCCTTACACGACCACACCACACTTCAAGATACCACCGCTAAGCTGAGCAAACCTAAGATACTGCAAATGTAGATGTCACTTTTTGAGAAGTGGCAGTAAAATGTTTTGGTTTATTGTTAGTATTTTTTCATCTTCAGAATTTGCTCTCCTGAAAGAAAACATGATTACAGATATATGCAATGTGCAATCCTTACTGAGTACTTCCCCATGAAAGTAGTCATGCTGAAGTCAATGGGAATATTTGCATGAGAGAAGTTAATCATATACACGAGTCTTTCAAAGGCTGCACTGTCAGAGTGGCTTGAAGTAGCTTTGCCTTTTGCTTTTGTCAGAAAATAAATAGGAAAAAAAAAGGCATGGGAAACTACTTTAGGATATTAGCTATTAAAAGAGTTTCAGCAAGACCGAATAAAGACTAGTTTATGAAACAACACATCTAAGAATAAAATATAAATCAATTAAAAAGAAAGAACGATGGGAATTTCAAAGCTTGCAAGATGTTGAATAATGTGTTCTTTTCTTGGTTTAGACCTCTGAGAGATAGCATCTGAAGACTACATCTCTGGATTTTTTTTTATTTTTTATTCTTCCAGACAGATCTTCAGATTTTGATACAATAGCTATTGAGAATAGCCTGCGATCAACAAGGAAGTAGTCTGTAGCACTGAAATATCCAGCTTAATATTGTCTTAACCTTCCAGCTATTTCTGAATTAATGCAGGCTGTTAATAATAAATGGTCACAGGCCCTGGTCCTCATGGGGACCTTCTGCCAGTCCAGTATCGGCTGGAAGAGCAACCAAGCAGGGCACAAGTGATCCAGGAGGTTTCTGGAGTGTTTAATGACAACTTCCTGACACAGGTGATTGAGGAGCGGACAAATGGGAGACGTTTTACTGAACCTCACACATGCAGAGAGGAAAGGGGTGATCAGGGAGTTGAAACCTGGGGGCAGGGGATGGCCACTCGGGGACTAGCTGGGTGTCAGTCGGCGGGTGGTGAGCAATTGCCCTGCGCATCATTTGTACATTCCAATCTTTTCATTATTACTGTTGTCATTTTATTAGTGTTATCATTATCATTATTAGTTTCTTCTTTTCTGTTCTATTAAACTGTTCTTATCTCAGCCCAGGAGTTTTACTTCTTTTACGGATTTTCTCCCCCATCCAGCTGCGTGGGGGTGGAGTGAGTGAGCAGCTGCGTGGTGCTTAGCTGCTGGCTGGGGTTAAACCACAACAAGTATTTCAGCAGCAGCAGAAGGGGGTAAACTATGGTTTACATGGACCCACTGCTAAATGGGACAGGGACCTGGTGACAAGGAACATGGAAAAGCAAAGGTACTCAGTGCCTTCTTTGGCTTAGTCTTTACCTTCCTCAGTTTCAAATTCTGGAGACCAGTGTGAAAACCTGGAGCAAAGAAGACTTACCATTGCTGGAGGAGAATCAGGTTAGGGAGTACTTAAACAAACTGGAATTGCACAGGTAAAATGGACCTGATGGAATGCACCCAGCAATGCTGAAGGAGCTGGCTGATGTTATTGTGAGGCCACTCTTGATTATCTTTTGAAGGCTGTGGAGACTGGGAGAGATTCCTGAAGACTGGAAGAAATTAAACATCATTCCTGTCTTCAAGAAAGGCAAGGAAGACCTGGGAAACTACATACTGACCAGCCTCACCTTTAACCCCGGGAAGGAGGTGGAGAAAATTATCCTGGAAACCTATTTCAAAACATATGAATGAAGGTGATGGGGAGAAATCAGCATGGATTTATGAAAGACAAATCATGCTTGACCAACCTGATAGTCTCCTACGGTAAGATGACTGACATGGTGGATGATAGGAGAGCAATGGAAGTTGTTTATCTTGGCTTTCAAGTAAGGCTTTCAACACCATCTCCCATAACATCCTCATAGACAAACTGACGAAGTACTGATTTAGATAGATAAAAGAACAATGAGGTGGACTGGAAACTGGCTGAACTGCTGGGCTCAAAGAGTTGTGATCACAAGCACGAAGTCCAGCTGGTGGCCAGGGTCAATATTGTCCAACACCTTCATTAATGATCAGGATGATGGGACAGAGTGCACCCTCAACCTGTCTGCAGATAATACAAAACCAGAAGGAGTGGTTGATATGCCATTCAGAGGGACCTGAACAGTCTGGAGAAATGGGCTGACAGGAACATCATGAAGTTCAACAAAGGGAAATGAAAAGTCCTGCACCTGGGGAGGAATAACCCTGTGCACCAGTAAATGGTGAGGGCTGAACAGCTGGAAAGCAGCTTTGCAGAAAAAGACCCCAGAGTGCTGGCAAGCAGCAAGGTGAGCATGAGATGTGACAGTGTGTTATTATGGCAAAGAAGACCAACCATGTCCTGGTCCGCATTAAGAAGAGCAATGCCGACAGGTCAAGACAGCTGATCCTTCCCTGCTAACTCAATTCTGGTGTGGCAACATCTGGAGTGTTAGGTCCAGTTCTGGGCTCTCCATTACAAGAAAGATGTGGACTGACTAGAGAGTAAATGTCCATGTAGATAATTAACGGACTTAAGCATCATTTACATGAAGAAAGGCTGAGAGAGCTGGAACTGTTCATCCTGGTGAAGAGAAAGCTTAGAAGAATCTTATCAATGTGTACACATACATGATTGGGGGGAAGTAAAGAAAATGGAGAAAGACTCTTCTCAGTTGTGCCCAGGGACAGGTAAAAAATGCAGTGGACACAAATTAAAAAAAAAATAAATTTATCTGAACACAAGAAAATACTTCTTCCATGTGATGGTGGTCAGACACTGGAACAGGTTGCCTGGAGTGGTTGTGGAGTCTCCATCTGTGGAGGTATTCAAAACATGACTGAAAAAGGTCTGGGACAGCCTGCCCTAGGCGATCCTGCTTGAGCAAGAGGGTTGGACTAGATGGTTACCAGACGTCCTTTCACACCTCAACCATTCTGTGATTCTGTAATGATGCATATAACTCAGGGTGGGTATCCAAAAATAAGATTGCTTATATACAGAGTGTTTCTCAAGTAAAATAGGATTATTCTGGGAAGGAGCTAGGGATTGAAATATACCTTAAATTCTAATTGAAAGGAAAGAAGAAATGATTGTCCACTTGAAAATATTTCTCACCAACTTGAAAAGGAGGTTTTCAAGAATTTTTCAAGCAAGTTCTGTAACATAAGGAGAAATAAATTATTTCCAAAGCATCTTGCAATGGTTAAATTTCTTGCTGAAAAATTAAACCAAATTGAATTATTGAATGTAAACAAATGTCAGAAAATATGACTGGTCTGAAAGATGCATTTTTAAGTTTTCGTAGTGTGTTGAAGAAGAAAAGAATAAATCACACATAAAATTCTCAAAAGGTGTTATTTCACACTGCTGGTGTAACCAGCAAAACCTTAAAAGCATGACTCAGATTTGGAGAAAAAGTTTGCCTGTTTGTGTAGCAAAGCGTCTTCTAAAGGTTTTCAAATTTTTTTATTGAGTCAGGAAGCTACAGATCTGCAAGTGATTTAGGACATAATTTATTTTTTTTTTTACATAAATTTGCTCACTCTATGTTCATGAGGAATTCACAAAGGAATAATTTGGTATTTGTCAAAGTTACAGAAAATCTTTGGCAGTTCTGGATCACTGACTGTACAAAAAACTCTGTGGCAGTTAATTTTTCATGATTCCCTTACACTCTGGTTGAAGACAATTGCTGCTCACAATGGTCCCAACTACGTGTTTTCAACCCAAGAAAGGGAGCTGGCAAAGCCTGGCCTCAGAAAAAAAGATCACAGGAGTAGCAATGTGTAGTATGAGGACTTGTGTCAGCCTGAAGGGCTAATAATCACAATTAATGTTCTATAATGAGGGAATAAATTTGTTTGGCAGGCTGTCACAGTCACTGACAGTTTCATGAAATGGGAGAATCCAGCTCTCCTCTGATAGGCTTTCTATATATTCCAATCTTCTATGACATCTGAGGAGTCCTTGTGGGCTTAAGGCTTCTGTGATACCCATGTTGTGGCTTCAGGATGACTGGAAGATTGAAGAAAGATAGTGGAAGAATCCATATTCGGATGCATCACGAACTACCGTTATCACTAAGTCCTACTAGGGAACTGAGCTCTCTTTCTGAGCAGAGGTAACCCAGAAGTCTCTTTGGCATAAACTCCTTGTTCCGTTCTTGTTCCTCTGTTTAAGATGATATATGTTCAGCACCTCTGCTTCTTCCTCAAGTCTCCTGTTGCTTGCCAGAGCTCTGTTGTCACAGGCTGCATGCTTGAGAAATGTTAATAAGGGTTTTCTGTGCAAAAGTACAGTACATGCTATTGGTGCATATTTGAAGTGACACAGTCCTAAATGATTTGATCACAGCCCATTTTTTCCAGATGACCTCTTCTGATTCAGTTGACAGAATGGGTAACAAGTGCTTATTGATGAGATTATCAAAATTTGGTTTTCTTTTCAGTGCTTAGTATATACTTCCTGCACATTATTCAAACGCTGCTTCCACAGCATTTATGTTGGCTTTTTCTATGCCACTGATCATAAGTATTTGATTTTTTCATAAACATTAAATAACTTTTTACCTAGCAGTCTTATTTTAAAGATATTTACCCTATTTACAAGATTAAAAAAAGGATGTTAAAGAGATTCTGAAAACAAATAAAACCTGTTAGAAAATAAGAGACAATTCAGACTTGATTTTTCAAAACACTTAGCTATATGAAATATTTGTATTTAAAAAAAAAACCACAAAATTCTAAATGGTTTCTGTGTTAGTAGCATTTACCAGGTTTGAAAATCAAACCTCACGTTGTTCAACAACCTAGAACATGAGGAAAAGAGTATCAATAAGTAACGGTGAAAGGTACCATTTAAGTGGTTTGTATGGAAATGGATGACTATGGAAAAATCAAGGACAGGGTCAAATTCAGGGATAGAAATCAAATTCATTCTCTTCTTCTCCTCACGAGACCACCTGTTCTTTGCCTGCAATTCCCTGTAATATTCTATAAAATATTTTCTGCAGTAAGTAAAGAAAAACTCCTACAAGCAATTAAAGTTCAATTAAAAATGGATCACTAAATTTTCTAATTCATATGTCACAGGTCCCTAAAGTTCATCCAGCTGCAACTAAACTGAATCCTAGAAGTTCTATCTGACTACAGCATAACATCTGATTTTAAGTCATGAATTACTGAAGGGCATCTTCTGTTGAGCTGTTTTGCTTATTCTGTATCAGTTTCTCTAATATTGAAACATTTATTAAAATGTCATTTGTTATTCATCTCAATATTTTTTTTTAAGGCACATGGATATTTTCTCTAGTGCATCTGATTTAAAGATGTTTATTCTGAAGAGCCATTAGCATAAGTCTTGGTTACTAATGGGCTGGAAACTCTACTTCATCATCTCATGTTTTACAAGACTATTAGCCAGCTTCTCTTTAAGTACATGTTAGAAACATTTATTAGAATCTTCCTGTGTCTGCACGATTTTAAAGTTGGGTTCTTTTTAAAATAATTATTTAATTTTATAGGTCTTTTTTTTACTGATAAGTTGTGGTGTCTTTTGTTCTTTGTCGTCTTTAAAAATCTGTGGGTTTACTGACATCTTTAACAATTATGAGGAGCTTTTTAGTTTTAACTTCACATATCTATTTCCTATATTTCATAATATTTAAATACTTTCAAAGTAAAATAAATTGACTAATAACTATTTTAGTGGAGAAAATCTGCTTTCTACCTGAATGATAATAGTTTTAACCAATGTTGTGTCTTTACTTAATTATGGAACTGTATTTTTTTAACTTTCTACCTAGCCCTTTGTAAAGATTTCCTTGTTTTCAGTCAAACTTTTTAGTCTCTTGTTTACTTTTGTTTTTCCAACCCTAACAATTTCTTCCCAATAACCCTCTTCAGCACTAAGAAACTATTCTCTTTGAAACATCACAAATATTATTGGTTGGTGCTATCCTCTGTTTGCCTGTTTATACTTCACAAAATATTAGTTTTGAATACAATGATTCAATTAATCTTTATTAATCAAAATGAAATCCAAAGTACGTACTTACTAACTCTTGGGTAAAAGTGTACACCAACTTTTGTTTCAAAAAACCATTATTTATAATTTTTAGCTACCCCAATCATGTATTACTAGCACTTTCAGACTATCTGTTAGATAATTCTCTGCTGCTATTCTCTCATTTGGACTGTTGATTTATAGCAAGCATTGACCAAAGCCTCTCCTGAATCGTGTGGTCCTTTTGCCCCTTTCATCATTATGTTATTCTTAAAAATGGTATAGAAGATTTCAATCTTCTAACCATATAAAACATTCCACCAATTTTCAGTGATGGCAATTACAGCAATTTTCTTATCATTAATTGGGGTTTCTGCTGCTTACATCTTTCTTTGTCTCTAAGCACAAATGAGAATTTCAACTAGGTTTATTTTTGTAACTTCCTTCCTCTCTCTGTCTCATTTGTTATTGCAGCTAACCTCCAACTATGAATATTGGTTCTTGTAACTGAAGCTGTTTCTTTAGTGTGGTCCTCTCCTGTTCTGGAACGTAGACCCATTTGCAACAAAAATAAAAACTTCAGCTTCCCAGCATTAACAGAATAGGGTGAAAGGACAGACAGGCCCTTTAGAGTGCAATTTGTCCCATCCTAAATGTGATACATAAGACAAGGAGATTAATCACATTTTAGAAATGCCCATATTTCTATTAACAGCTAAGATATTGCAAGCCAAGAAGCACGCATTTGATATCTTCCTTCTAAGTGATTAAATTTAGACAACTTGAATCTCATCTTTGAAGATGAACTTTGCTTCTTTCTTTCATTTTACCCCTGTGCATTTTGCCTGAACAGCAGAGGTATGAAAAGTTACGAACTTCTGGGACTTTGCAGGTCGGGAATTAGGTCCTTAGTATCTAGCCATTTTTCAATTTGTGTTTTCAAGGATGATTTTTATTTGTTTGAAATAGACATAAATTTCCAGGCAAACAGACTATCTTTCTTCAGCAGATCTTAATTTTAATTTAGTAATAATTAGATAGTCTGATCTTTATCATATGTAATAATAGTATTCTTTAATAGCCAACAATATTAATAATATTAATAATAAAACAACAGTTATGATGAAAATCTAGTTCATTCTTCTGTAATTCCTAGAACAAGTACTTGCATAAGTTATATGTTGCAATACAGTTCTCATTTAGGTAAGGGAGGAAATACAGAAAACCTTGGAATTATGCTATTTAAACCTGTTTATCAGCTTTCTGATGAACAGGAATGAGGAGTTAAGTGTAGAGGTAGAAGACATATGTCCCGGAAATTGTATCCCAGTAGGGGCTTATTTTTAACAGCCTATCCCTAACATTTTCATTTCTCAACAGGGATACGGGTACGCTCCTACACTCAGAGCATCATGCTCTCATAAGAATCGGTATGTTCAGTTTTAGATTATTGGTTGTATAATTAAATATATATATGTTTAAATTATATAATATTACATTTTAACCCATTGATTACTGACAGCTTTGCTCGCATTATTATGCCCAGTATGAGCTTGTATAACTGAAAACTGCACAAAATATATATTGAGATTAATTTGTCTCTTATTTTTGGATAGGAAAAGGTTAAAAGTGTAGTCTTAAATCCAAGGGAGTTATTAGGAAATTCTGCTGGGAATTTGACACAAAATGTTAACGAATCTAGCAGCAAGTGTCATAGTATCTTGCATTTAAGGGTTGGGGATATTATATTTCTATGCCATCCATATATTCTTTCAAGTATCAACTAACGTGGCTTCACAATGGCAATTGTATATACACGACACCATTTGATATGCATATTTTCAGTCAGCAGTGATACGTTAAGCAGTACTCAAAACTCCAGCCTCTGTTCCTGTTCATTGTTCATGTGTTCAGCCACTCCTTATATTCACCTGCACAGCAATTTGTGTGAGTGTGCACTAGGTTGGAGAACTGCTCCTGCTGGAAAAAGTTGTTTAATCTTTTGCTGGGTTCGTTTTTAAATGCACCAGTTAACCATTTTCATTCATCATATAACCCCATAAATACTTAAGGCTAGTACAGAGACAGAAATGAGTGTTAGTGGGGGGATAAGAAATGGGTCATGAATTGCTGAACTTGGCTTCAGCAGTGTTATTGGGGAACAGTTAATACGGCCAGAGTGGGTTATCAGGCCTATCCAAAAGCAAAGAGGATGTTGTGACAGACAGTTTATGGAGCAAAAGGGAGTGCAAGAGTGATGCTGGAAGAATGAATAGGGGGGAAAAGGAAAAGAAAACAAATGCACACAAATGGTCCAATCCTAAACAAAATTTAAACATTCGTCACAAGCCTGCATCTAACTTCTTAAGTGTTTCACTTTTTTGGTTTTAAAAGTCTCTTTGTGTACAGTGGCAGAGACATAGACCTGGGGGACAGCAATGCCCTGACATCTGCCCTCAAGGACAGACAATGGTTACAGAACATGCCCCAAGACACATTTCTGAATTTTGTCTGTGCTGTTAAATATAAACCACAAAAACACACCTCTGGAGCAGACCCTAGCAATCTTTTTAACCCACCGTGCACCCTTCCCTCCACCTTGTCTCCCCAGCCATAGGCTACAGGGGAAGGGCCATACAGACATTCTTTTTGACTCAGTGATGCTTAAATGGTGTTTTGCACAGTTGAAATATTTCTGCGGAATGTTCTCCCCTCCTTCCTCTTCCCAAAATTTGTGGATAGAGAAATCATGAAGATACATGTCTGAAACTGCCTAGACAAAAGGGGTCTGGTTCCCTACCTTCCTGTGTGCAAACTCAATCTATTAGGCAGTGTACAGGTGAGTAGTGGTAGCACTGTTCCCTGCTCCCCTGACCAGATTTCAAAATAAAATAAATTCCTTTTTCTTTTGCATCATTGCAAGATGTATGATCTGTGAAGTCAGAAAGAACTTGTGCCAAAAAAATTTACAAACCAAAAAAGGAAACAAAATCCTAATGATTTTGAAGGTAAAGGCAGAAATGTCTGAAGCCTTCTGCATTGCTAGAGTGTTTGGTTTGAACAATACCATATGCATGTGTACATATACATGTGTGTGTAGATGCTAAGGCTTTGTGTGCTTCACAACTCAGTGGTCAGAGAATACAATTTATACATGAGACACTCATTTCATCCTTGCTCCTTGCATTTCATTTCCTGAGGCTTCAATGAGTGTAACAACAAGAAAACTGCTGAACTGCCAGAGGCTGTAATCATGTCAGTTTTTATAAGCAAAGTAAGGTTGGGGCTGTTTGGTGCTAGCTGGAAGAACTTCAAGGAGAAAAAAGAGGAGTAGAGCATGTTCATATATTGTACGTAAAGGTGCCAGTACTATTTCATTTTGTTGATATTTCTGCCGTATCTCACATTTGTAAGTTTAGAATTATATTTTTATAAAATTAAAGGCAAGCGATAGCCAGGCAAGATTAATTCATGCGATTTATTCATGTAAAATCCATGGTAAGATAAACATTGCTTTCTTCCTTTCATATGAATCATGTAATACTTTCCTTAATGATTAATAACATATGAAGCAGTATTAAATGTTTGTGTATTTGAGATTCAACTGAAATTCTTAGTGCAGGTTGCAGCTTTATATTTATTTATGTACAGCTACAACTTGTAACCTTTGTATTTACATTCTTTGGTAGGATTCATTATCCCTCTTACATAAAGGGAAATAAAATTTGAGAGAAGCAACTTAAAATGGTCATTTTGCTCGTGGTAGTTGGGGGTAGAAGGTAGGAGTGAAATGCCTTGGAAACCCTTTTTCTGGATAAAAAGAAGTGTAGTCCTCCAGCCCCATGGCCTTTCAGATACACGTATGGCAGAGGCTTGTGTAGGCAAGTGCCTGGGACACTGTCTGCAAAGTGGTACGTGCATTTGCATGCTCAGGCACACAGACTCATTAGTATGTCCTGGACACTGCTCAAGATATCCGAGGCAGTGCAAAATCCCACAGAAGGCTGCTTTTTCTTTTCACTGTGAGCACCACAGTATTTCAAATAACAGGATTACAGTGCTAATTAGGACTGGGAAGCCATGAATAAGGCTTAATGCCTCGCTATCTGGTTACCAGCTCTCTTTGGTGTCTATCAAGGACAGACTTATTAGTAGGGCCTGTTGCAATAGGACAAGGAGTAATGGTTTTAAGACGGTAGATTCATAGAAGGAAAAGATTTTTTACAATGAGGTGGTGAAACACTGGGACAGGTCGCCCAGAGAGGTGGTAGATGCCCCATCCCTTTAAACATTCAAGGCCAGGCTGGATGGGGCTCCGAGCAGCCTGATCCAGTCGAAGATGTCCCTGCTCACTGCAGCGGGGTTGGACTAGAAGACCTTTTCTTCTGGTTTAAGCCCAGCTGGCAACAAAGCATGTGGCAGAGCTGCCACACCTTCCCTCCCAACACCCGCCCCCAGCCCCAGTGGGGTGAAGAGGAGAAAATACAAAGAAAAATACAAAGAAAAGCTCGTGACTCAAGACAAGGACAGGGAGGGATCACTCCCCAGTTATGGTCATGGGCAAAACACAGGCTCAACTTGGGGAAGAAACAAAATCAATTTAATTTACTACCAATCAAATCAAAACAAGGATAAAGGGCAGTAAACCCCAAACCTGAGAACGTTTACCCCCCTACCCCTCCCTCCTTCCTGCCTCAACCCCACCCCCAGTTCTCTCCACCTCATCCCCCCAGCAGCGCAGGGGGACGGGGAATGGGGGTTGGGGTCAGTTCATCACACCTTGTCTCTGCCGCTCCTTCCTCCTCAGGGGCAGGACTCCTCACACTCTTCTGCTCCACCGTGTGGTCATTCCCATGGGAGGCAGTCTTCCAGAACTACTCCAATGTGAGTCCTGCCCATGGACTGCAGTTCTCCACGAACTGCTCCAGCGTGGGTCCCTCCCACGGGCTGCAGTCCTTCAGGCACAGACTGCTCCAGCACGGGCTTCCCCAGGGAGCGGCGGCCATCTTGGGGGGCCTCCACCCCCTGCTCCGGCGTGGGCTCCTCTCTCCCCGGGCTGCAGGTGGGCATCTGCTCCCCCGCTCCCCTCCACGGGCTGGGGGGGACAGCCTGCCACCTCACTGTGGGTGCGGGGGCAGCCCTTCCTCCGGTGCACCTCCTCCTCCTCCTTCCTCACTGACCTCGGTGTCTGCAGAGGGGTTTCACTCACATTCCAATCTCCTGCCCCACTGCAGGTTCCCCTTCTTAAATCCGTTCTCCCAGAGGCGCTACCGCCGTCACTGATGGCCTCGGCCTTGGCCAGCGGCGGGTCCGACTTGGAGCCAGGGAAGCTTCGAGCAGCTTCTCACAGGATCTGGCCCTGCAGCCCCTCCCCCGCTACCAAAACCCCGCCACACAAACCCAATATACCCTTAAAGGTCCCTTCCAGCCCAAACTGTTCTGTGATTCTGTGATTCTACCAGGAAGGTAAATGAGCTCTCGCCCCGAGTGTGCCAGGACTGGTTTCTCTGGTCAGACACTGGACCCACTGGACAGCACATGCCTCCAGCCTTTCTGAGGTAAGCATGGTGGAATTCATTGGAAGCGGTGTATAGTACACAACAGAGTGTACAGAATGCACGATGATGCAGTATTCATAAAGCAATGTAAACCTTTGGCATTGTGTGCCCTTGTTTCACTTGCTAAATAGAGCTGCATGTTAGACAGCTTGTGTGATGTTGTAATGACAGCCCCATTGATTGTGAACTCATGCAAAACAGCAAGCTATGTCTTAGCTCCACATGGTTTAAATTTCACAATTCAAATGTATGTGACTTTCATACACTTTGTATTGTACATTCAATTGGTAAAGGAGTGCATTGTGACAACATGACACACCTTTATACTGCCATATTGGTAGTTATCATTCGATCTCATGTTAATGATTAATTTCTCTTAAAGAAGATGGATTGAGTCCTGCTGTTTTAAAGTGTCTCCTACTGGTGTCTGCTGGAGTTACATGATGTGTTGGTTAATGTAGAAGCTTTGAGGAAAACAGGATAATTTGGGGGAAAAATAACCCCCCAAATTAGGTGAAATAATAAAGTAGCAAAGCAACTGCCCAGCTGGACTAATCTGAAACTGTGCCAAAACATTGAAGAGGAAATTGTAAATGTAATTTAAACTACATTTCACTGAAGTGATACTAATCTTATTTAATGCTAATGTAAATCAGTCACAGGGTGCATTTGAAGCAAGTGGCACAGCAGGTCATAGGTAGCTCAGTCCCCCTTTGGACCCCATCTTTGTTCAGTGGTTTGGTGAACTGGGTGGGTATCTGTCTGTCTGCTTGGTGTGAAACACGTGCAGGTCAGTCCTCTGGGCAGAGTTGGCATAAGCTTAACCTAATAAACTTGGTGATCTTCCTGAGAATGAACATATTGAAATGCATACTCAAGTGCCTCTAGAAGGTCATACGTGCCAGCGTGTGAGGCAAACCTCCTGTCAGAAATGTCCACTATACATGGGTACTAAGAGAACAAGCAGGAGCCCGAGTCTGTAGCCTAGGGGATAGATCACTCAACTGAAAATGTCCTGGGTCCTTTCTAGATCTTGCTTCAGAGTCTTACTAGTTCTGAGTTTGGCATCTGATGTGGAAATTCTTACATCACATTTTGGGTTTGATCTTTTTAGCTAGTAAACTGGTTGAATAACTTTTAATATAAAAGGCAAAATTGAATTCTTCAAGATTTTGAAAGATATTTGGAAGATAAAATTTCACAACATGCACAGGAAAACCTCTTGGTTTGTTTGGGTTTTTTGGGCTCTTGGGTTTTTTTGCCTTTTGGATGTTGGGGTTTTTTGTCCTTCAGAATTGTGAGAGCATTTTTAGATTTTCTGTTTGATTTTGTTTGCCAAGTCTTGTGCTACTCATCTGCTTAGAAAAAACAGTACAATGGTTTATTGAAAAATAAAATCTGCAGACAGTGACTGCTGCATTCCATTGCCCTAGTCCTTTAATATGCTGTCCAATTAAACTTTCTCTACGGAGATTGACTAAAGAAGCAGGAATCAAAAACTGGTATAACTGCAGCATCTCTCAGATTGCATGGGATCTTCTTTAATTTTTGTGGGGCAAGATACATTTGGCTAAGTAGAGAGGATGTGTGAAATGCAATCCAGTTAGCATCAGAAGTGTTTCTGCCTGCACAAATTACCAATTTAACAGACAAAGGAGCTCCTTTACACTTCAATATGAGAAAGAAATCTTTGTTTCAACTTTCAGAAGTTATTGATCTTTGTTTGAATACATAAAAAAAAAAAAAAATAAAAAAAAAAAAAATCACAGCCTGAAAGATAACCCCAAGGAAAAAAAGAACAAGGAAGTCTTAACAGGAAGAGTCTTTATCGATTGTTAAATACAGTATACTAAATTTCAGTTTTGATATAATTCCACTGACTTCAATGGAGCTGAATATACCAGGGCCTGAGTCTCCAATTATGATGGTTACTACTGAGGTCTTCATTCACTTAGTTTTTATATATATCCTTTTTTAATTAAAGGAAATAAAAATTTTTATACTGGCATCAAGAAATCATTGTTTCAACTGGAAACACAGTACAGAAATTAAGTAATTGACTTTCACAATATCTTGATCAGGTAGGCAGATAAACACCACTACTCCTATTTGGTAGATGGAAAAATATGGGCTGAGATACTAATACCACATCACACAACAGTTTGGTGTAATCTGGGTATAAACTCTGAATCTCAAACCCAAACTTGTGCTTGTAAATCCCAGATCACACTTGTGGTTTGGTTTTGGGGTTTCGGGGTTTTTGTTTGTTTGGTTTGTTTTTTTTAAATGCTCCCACATTTCAAGTGTCTGTAGACTGCATGATTTGAACATACATGAAATACAGTTTTGAATGTGTAATGCAAACCTACACATTTATTAGCACATGTTGGTGACTGAAAACTGAGTGATTTATACAGCTACTGCTTCCAGAATACTGTGATAACACATTGGCATGTAATGTTGGACTTAAGTGAAATTAAAGCCCACATCTATACTAATAAGTCAAATAGTGTCCAGGAGTGTTCACAGGCATCAGGAGAAGATTGTCTATATTAAAAAACTGTTAGTAATCCTTTGCACATGCCATTTAGCAATCTGTTGGACAATTCCAAGTCGCAGTTCAAGATTTCAAGATGTAAAATATTCTGGGGACTATATCTGCTGTGTGATTTGGAAGCAACAATACTGCTTTGAAGATCTGGGGAACATACTGCCTTGATCTAGGCCAGACTGTCCCTGTTATCCAAAGAGCTTAGTAATGTTCATGGGCACCTTTTAATCTCTTCTATAGACACAGCTACTTGTCTAGATCCAAAATTGTGATCCAGAATATGCACACAACCTATACTCTAGAGGTTCCTTCCTTTCTGATGTGAATTTTTTTTCTGTCACTGAGGACATCTTGGGTTTCAGGACATAAGCTTCTAATTAGAAATTGCTTTATTCATGGTGTTAAGATGATTCATACAGTTCTGAGGAGAGAAATACTTTTCAGTTCTTTTTTTTTTTTTTTTCTTTTGTTCCTTTTGTCTCCAGTAACTTCAAAAGTTGAGATAACAGATAATGAGTTTGTTTTTCCTTTTTCATAAATGCAACCATTTTTTTGTTTTATTTTACTTTTACATGAAAGGAGTGTCTTGAATGCTTCCTAAAAGTCAGATTTGGAAACCAAATTATTGAGTACTTACTTGCATAAGCGCTCCCATGACAGGTCAAAGAAATCAACCTAAGTTAGTTAGTCAAGTGCTGCATGTTAAGTGACTACAAGGAGACTTAAGTATATGATTAAATGGTTCCTTAAGAAGCCTAATTTTGTTAAGGGAATGAAAGCAGTATCTTAATGTTTTAAGGAGTGAGATCTAGTAGCTAATCTACCAGATGAAATAAAAAATGAGTTAGCATTTACCTTTCCTCTGCAAAGAAAGTATACCAGACATTATCTTTTCTGTAACAGCTGTTAAAATCAAATACTGGGGAAGGGAGTAGGGTCTGGCTTTAAGTACAATTCTAATCAAAATGTCACCATGCTTATTCTTTTGGGGTATTTTTAAATGGCAAATGAAGTTTTGTTTTTGCTAACCTTTTTGGTAATCACCAGGAATAAACATCTTATGTGCCAGCTAAAGTACTTACGTACTTCTTAAACCCTTTTATCTTCAGAGAAAGCACAAGAGAAGGCAGAATTTTTGCCTGTCGAAGAAAACTGTTGTGTGTAGATGAAATGAGAACTGACTTTAATTTCTGACACCAGGAAGTTATCTGATAATGCAGAGGAATCAGATTTGTCAAGTGAAAAGAGACACCTTATTGCTTCGTAACTTGTCAGGTTATTTAGGTCTATACTGAAAACAAATTGGCTGATGCAACATTTAAAAACGTACAGGTGATTTTCACCAATCTTGTTTGAAGTTTGCAGAGTATTTTTTGATAGATTTTGCTCTTAAAATCTCAGTACTTGTGTTGGCACGTAGGTTATGGAGATTATGGAGCATCCATCACTAAAGATTATTTTTTTTTTCTGAGGTAAAGGAACATCTGTTAAGGATGTACTAAAGACATTTGATCCTGCTTCCACACAGGGAGAAGCACTACATGACTTCTTCAAGTCCCTCAAAATATTGCATTTCCTTTAACTCTGTATTTCAGTGAACTAAACTTTATATGTTTATCTTGGTATTACCATCGGTTCTGTTTAGTAGATTGACAATTCTAAAAGGTACCACATAAATGTGCATCAGTATCAATAAACAGTAACAAAAAGCTATCAGGCAAATTGAAGGGAGTAAAGGTCTTAAGACTGACCCAGAATTACAGAAACTAAATTTGAAAGTGACAGTTCACCTTTTCTTCCTATTATGCAATAATCTATCAGTTTTGCTCAGCAGAGTCCTGACATAGCACTGTGCAAAAATACGTATTTATCTTTTTTTTTTTTTGTGGCACCAGCATTAAAGTAAATTTAGCTGTTATTGTTTTGCATGTACAAGTCTTCAAACAGCTCCATGGGGAGCTATGTAGTCATGACCAGAGATGATTCATGATGCTGTAGGAAAATAAGAATTATTAGTAGAGTTAATAAACAAAACTGTTGAAAGATGACTGTTTCACATCCTAGTCATTTCTAGTGGCTACTTGGTGATTTTTTATGATGTATTCACTAGGTATCCATCCTAAGCTTTGACTAGAGACAGACAGGCTAGTTAAGAAAACAAGAGCACATCATTTTGGTACTTGCAACCACTGCTGCATAAGGGTTTACAGTATGTATTTGTCTGAGGTAAAGGAATGTTTGTAAATTCTGCAAAAAAAGCCATTGCATGCAGAAAGACAGGTTTGGTTTAGCTTAAACAAAAAAGCCTACTGATATCTTCTTTTTTCTTATCTGTATTCTTTTTGCTTTCCTTTCAAAAGAATATACCTTTAGCAGATGAAACCACATTTCATAATATTTTGGCCAGAAAAAAGAATTAAAAGCAATGCCTTTAACAGACCAAGGCCAGCACTCATTTCCAACGTCTTGGAAAGCCAGTTAGGCCCTGCAGTGTGCCTGTTTTTCTCTAGCAGCGAGATTTCAACACAGATCATTGCAAGTAACTGAAGTTTTATTTTCCAACATTATTGTTCTTTTCTTTGTTTGGTTTCATCTTGTTTTGTCCTGAGGATGCAGACTCAGACTTCAATAGCGACTACAAAAGCAGCAGCTGTCCATCTCGGCTTTTTCCTCCTAAAAGAACAGTGAAATTCTCAATGTTAAATACCATTTTAAAACTGTTAACGGAAAATGTTCTTAGAAACAAAAAGGACACAAGGCCAAGAAACTCTAACAAAACTTCCTAACATTTTCCATTTCATGAGCTTAAATTGTTTTATTTTTTAAGTTTCATTCCTTTTTCCCTGTCTCTTTTAGGAGAGCTAAAAGGCTTTTTGATAATAATTGTTTGCCATGGAGGACGGATGACATCATAGGTCTAGACTTGAAATGTCACTCCCCTTTCACTGTCTGGTGTAGCACAATATCAAAATTATGTCAACAGCTCTGAAGGAACTCTATCAAAATGGCTGCCCTTCATATATACATCTTTCAGGTTCATGCTCTTTTAAACTATTTAAAAAAACCCCTCTTTTCTAAATATTGGAAGAGCCATAAGTATCATAAACTAAACCTGAAGGGTCTATGGCATGCCCTTGAGGTCACTCTCCTTGGCTTTGCCCACACAAACATACATTTCTACGTATGCATCAATTTGTATATGTATGGCTGAAAAAATGTGTAATACTTTCTCCTAGGGCTTGAGATTTAAGCAGGAGTGGCAGCTATGCCTTCCTCTGGAGCTTAACCTACAGCAGGAGACACAGAATCCCTAATACTGTGTAATAATAGTTATATTCACCTAGCTCAAGCTGCTGAGGTGGGTGCTTTTGGGTAACAGGGTCACGCCATCTGTTCTCAATGGTATCAGTAGCAGTTTAGAGAAATAAGTTTGTGTATGTTAGAAATGGCTGTAAAGTTCATACATTGTATAAACTGTTGGTGGTGTATTTTGATTCCTACACAATCCCTAGTGGCATGATGCTGGTAATATACGGCATTGTATTCTCAAGGACTGAATAGTAACTGCAGAAATAGGAGAGAAAAATTCAGTCAGGAAAGCCCTAATGAAAATTGATTGGAGAGGCTGGAGGATAGAGATATAGTATATCCGTTCAGCAGGAAACCTAGCTGTGGTCATTTCCCCCCCCTCCTTTTTCTTCTGACTTACAGGCTAAAAACAAAGATAAACCCAGATCTGTGGATCCAGAGGAAAACTAATACTGTTTTTAGTGTGCCAAAATTTCTGCTGGTATATCTTGATACAGCTCAATTGACTTTAATGGAGCTTGACCGTTTTTCACCAGCCAGGAATTTGGTCTATTGTAGTAGGAAATGTTCTCACTGAACTTGCTGGATGCTTTCAGTTGTATTATTTTCTATTATTGCAATTGACTTACACCTTTATGAAAGTTTAGGGGAAGTTTTGAGGTAGAGGGCTGGAAATTGTCTGATTAGTCTCATGAAAGAGAGAAATTTCCTTTAAAATAATTTTTTGGGGATATTTTAAAATCATGTTGAATTAAAATTACATGTTGGCCTGTGTTTTTTAAAGTGTTTTAAGTGATGTAGCCTGAATGCTCTTAAATTATGCTTTTTCATTTAAAATCAATGAGAAAGTTTATTTACCTGTCTCAAATGGAAGTCTGACAGTATCTTTAATGTCTAGATACATTGCTTGTGATTGTCTGGGTGATGTGGAATGATGTTGTACATAGTTCTTCTGTAATAAAGCCACATAACAGTAAATCCCAAAACAGATAAAAAGCAAAGAACTACAGAATACACTGTGCCACTGTAAGATTACAGAACAATCCTTTAGAAAAAGATTCCTTAATGTGTCTAAAGTTCCTGTGTAAATGGATAAAAGCCTTCAAGAGGGTTGAATGGATTAAAATTATTATAAAGTTATGCTTTTTTTGCATATGCTCAGGAAATAGTTTACTTTTTTGACTTTTTTAAGTTTTAAAGAGAAGAAATACTTGAATGTGTTTTTAGGTAGAAGTGTATATTCCCAAGTAGGTGGACAGTACATGTGTAAGAGAGACCTCTAGCTGTGGAATGCTCATAAGGAGCACCCTCCTGTAGTGGGGTGGGCTGGGCTGAATCAATAGCTTTGAACAAGTCAATTGGAGTGAGTGTATCCAGAGTTTTGAAAATACCAAAAAAGCAATTTTATGTTGCATTTTCAAATGGAGAAAAAATAAGGAAGATTATGTACCTATCCACTAAATTTTTTGTATTTGTTTGTGGAGAATGGATTGTGTCTGGTTGTTGATTTAGCTGACAAGATACTCAATAGATGAATATATTGGGGTTTTTTTTCTATGTGCAGCCCTGAGTTTTCGCATAAGGTAGGAGTAGTTACAGAGTTGCTGACTCTTGTCAAGTCTGGAGTGGATTTTGTGCTTAAGCATGATGTGAAGCATCCAAAGATTTTTTTAAGTAAACAAACAGCCGAATGAAAAAATAGTTCATTAGTGTATCTACACAGGCAATTCTCAGATAGTCAGCAGTTGAAAATGAGGTTTCAGGATCGTTGTTTTTAACATAAATGCTCTTCAACTATTATTTGTTTATTTTCACTGAATGAAGATCTTTTCCAGGTTTTTGGCTGGGAATAGTGGGGAACTGTTGTCTAACTAGAAATGAAGGCTGCCTTGGCTGACTAGCTTTCCCCAGATGTTAAAAGATCTGTCTCAGATGTTAAAAAAAAGAAAATGTACTTTCATCTCATTTGTAACTGGACATCCAAAAAGCTTAATCTTAAAGTATGAATGCCTTTAAAACTTAAAACAAAAAGTCAAAGCACGTAAATAGCGCTCAAAGCCTGCCACTTTGAGCAAAAGGAGGTAAAAGTTACAGAAATTGGAGGGAACAGGAGTACAGATATTTTGTTATTCAGAAACTAGAAAAGGGTGATTACATTGTGCTGCTATATGGGAAAGTCAAGTTCATTGCAGAGGACAATAAAGGAAGTAGAAAAGGCTTTGAGGAAGTATAGGACAGAAGAGAGAATTTGTGCTGACAGTTGTGATCAAGGCCAAAATAATGACACCTCTGTAGCATAAAATTGTGTGGTGGAAAAGAAGAAAAGTATCAGTGATTGAGTACTAAATTTTGTCTTGCCAGAAAACAATTACTAATGTGAAGGGAGAGATTAGAGATTGTTTACTGTCAGATTGTCTGGCATTTTTTCATGTAATACAGAGTCAACTTTTGCATCTGAATCAAGTGAGAGAAGAACTGATATTGCAGTTACATTTATTGAGGATGTAAGGATATTCACTAAATTCAGGGATGTTTTAGAAAGGTATACAAGCTAAGTATGGTTTCCTATAGAGGTGCTGTAATACCTAGTGACAGCTAAACATCATGGCGACTGGCATGTTAGAAAAGTTGGAGATAAATGGATTACTGTAGGGATGAACACTACTAGCTAAGCACAAGAATGCTGACAGAGTGCATCTACATTACATGTTCAAGAAGGAACATGGTTCTTAAGAGAGCTTTCTTGTATCCCTTTTTTCTCAAGGTCTAGCATCTAGTGTCCCCTCTTTCTTCTCCCTGGTTCATAGTGTGGAAAGGTCTTAGAGCTCCTGAACTAGATTTCTTTTGGAGGGACTTAAGTCAGAAGATGTACTCCAGGACCACATGTAGTATTATCTAACAGCTAATTGAATGCCTACCCTCCGGATCAGACTAAAGCTATGCCAAAGTAACTCCCCCTCATCATCAGCTGTTCCACTCCACAGATTCACTCCCGTTTGGCTGCACTATGTGTTAATGTAGACCACACTCAACCATCAGCTTCGTAATGTGCCATATGCTCCTCTTTCACCACACAGAAATGGATGCCACATCATTTATACAGATCAGAGGGAGAAGAAGAGAGTAAATCAGGATAAAGTCATTCAGTTATAAATGTTTCATGCTAACAAAAATATTTACATCAAGTGAATACTTCTAGTAATATCAAAACAAATTTAAACATGGTCTTGTATCTAGAGACCTTTTCTTCATGCAGCAGAAGCAGATATTTTATACATCCTAGCAAACATCTATGGGTATACAGACACATTAAGTTTATACAAACACAAGAAAATATTCAAGGTTCTATAATATGGTACAAATGCCAAATTATAACAAAATTTAAAATTAATTAGATAGTTAGCAATGTGCACTGAAAGATTTTTTTCTCTTCAGTGCAGCAGAAATACCGGCTGCGCAGTGCTGTGTATGATTTATTTATAGGCTGCTAATGAAGACATATCTAATCATCATAATTAATTGGTATTTTTGTGCTTTGGGGCCTAATCACAGAAACTTTCATATGTTGGCTCAAACTGATCTTAGCTGTGAGGCAAAAATTCACTAGAAAGCTTGAGTTTTCTTTGTTCAAGCTTGCTTTTCCATTGAGCTTTACTACTATGTGATGACTATAACTTAACCCTCAAAACACAGCATTTGTTGAAGTGCTGTGAAAATGAGCTAGGAGAGGATGATTTGCAGGATTAGCATTACATGCCAACCGTTTCATATTTGTTGTGGGAACTTGCTTAAATCAGGCTTAATTTTAACCCTGTTTAATCAGCATGACATCAGTAAAATAATCTAGTAATTTTCGTATCAATCCAGACAATTTTCTGATATTTCTTATTGTTTTGTATTCTAAACTCATGTGTATGAAAAAATAGAAAGAGTTGTACAGCTCTGTAAATGTGCTGTTCATGTGTGTTTATATGTTCATGCAATTGTCTATGTTCCCCATCACTCTACTAGTAGTCAATAGATACATATTATGAATTAAATTCTGGCTTAATTTTAATTGCTGAAACTAAGGTACTTTTTATTTTATATGAGGACAGTTCTTCACAGGTATAATATAATTAAATTCTGTTCTCTGTTTTAAATAAACATGTACACATAAATATATAGAAAGCAATATGGAAATATATATATATTCTTTGGGTACACAAATATAACTCCTTCTTGTTCAATCTTTCAAATATGGCTGATGCATATACCATTTCATACTCATGAAATGAATACTCCCACCTTCCTCTGTCATAAATGACTTGGGTATGATAGGCCTTCATTACAGCAGCATCAGCACTTTCATTTTTGGCTAATAAAGCTGTTCCAAAAAGTAGCTGCAATAATCATCTTCCATCTTGCCAGGTATTGGGTAGGGGGCAAGGGGAACTGTACATACTCTTTGTAAATGTACATTATAATAGTGAAAGTAATAGATTGCACTGCTTTTTGTTGTTGTTGTTGAATCTAAACTCCTATATCTTCTATTAAATATACTAACCTGTACTGGTGCTAGAAGTGATATGTAGCAAAATAATTCTACTAGATTTTTTGTCTAGTGTTTACCCCTCAACCTTTGTCAGTTTTTATTTTCTCCACATTCCAGAAATAGCAATTTTTTTTAACAGTTTCTCAGTATATATCTCACATCTCTAAGAAGTTTCATGGATCTGAATTTTCAAGCATTTTCATTGTCCTGGCACAGTAAATGATATTTTCCCAAGTATTTGTGATTGGCATGAGTTGTCTCTCTCCAAATGCTTGGAAACAATCTTGATAGTTGTAACACTTTGTCCTGTTTTGAATGTTCATGAATATATTATCAGAAGCTGCACACTGTGTAAAAGGAATCTGCCAGAAATTCCTGTGTAATTTCTAATCCTGGAAATTGAACTGAAGACCATTGCATCCCAAAGCATTGACTTTATCAATTGAATGAAAGAAGAATCTCCATTAGTTGTTCTAGTAGCAGCAATTCTTATGAACTATTTCTAGGCCTCCAAATGAGGCAAAGGCCATTAAATACTCCCGTTACTTCCAGTAAAGTTCTAGAGCTCAAACAAACCAGTACAAAGATGTTCCAGTGCAGTGCTTAAATGGCATGCATACCATTCCAGTCAGTGCACTTTAAGGGTATCATATGAAGCCAATTAGGTGTCCCTATGAGTAATCTATCTTTGCTTAGACTGAAAAAAATGGTTTCCTATTACAAAAGAAAGAACTTCATATCTCTTGTTCAAGGAGAAACACTTTTAGCTATTTTTAAGTGTCCCATCTGAGTTCCCAAATAAAATTATTTGAACCATTAAGTAACAGTGTTACTCCATTCTTCAAGAGGAGAAATGGGAAAAGACTGCATGACTTAGCTGAGCCTACTAGGAGAAAAAAAAAACAACAACAAAACAAAACACAAAAAAACCCCAACACAACAACAGGGACACAGCTAAAAGTAGCAGCACTTATATCATCCTTTCAGTTTCCAGACATGAGCTGGTAAGGCCATTAATACTACAGTTTATAACAGATGGCCGTTCTTGTTTGGACATACCCATACATCATCAAATTTCCCTTTGAGTTTCACCCTCCTTAATTTCCACTGAAGTCAATAGGAGTTTCATCTGTGTAAAGGAGAGCAGAAATGGACCTGCAGGGATATTTTTACTTTGTCTTAAGTGACATATTGTTAAATGTAGGGATTAACACAGAAAGGAGACTGTCTTGGGGACCAACTCACAAAGAATTTTGTTTTAAACCTTGTGAAATAGAAGTCTATTAATATTTAACTTTCTGAAGGTGTGCTGGTTTTGGCTGGGATAGAGTTAATTTTCTTCATAGTAGCTGGTATCAGGCTACATTTTGGATTTGTGCTGAAAACAGTGTTGATAATTCAGGGCTGTTTTCATTACTGCTGAGCAGTGCTTGCACAGAGCCAAGGGCTGTTCTGCTCCTCACCCCACCCCACCAGCGAGAAGCCTGGGGGGGCACAAGGAGTTGGAGGGGACACAGCCGGGACAGCTGACCCCCACTGACCCAAGGGGTATCCCAGACCATAGGACGTCACGCTCAGCATATACAGCTGGGGAAGAAGGAAGGAGGGACATTTGGAGTGATGATGTCTTCCCAAGTCCCTGTTCGGCGTGCTGGAGCCCTGCTGTCCTGGAGATGGCTGAACACCTGCCTGCCCATGGGAAGTGGCAACTGAATTCCTTGTTTTGCTTTGCTTCTGTGCGCAGCTTTTGCTTTATCTATTAAACTATCTTTATCTCAGCCCACAAGTTTTCTCACTTCTATCCTTCTGATTCTCTCCCCATCCCACTGTGAGGGAGGTGAGTGAGTGGCTGTGTGGGGCTTAGTTGCTGGCTGGGGTTAAACCATGACAGATGCTAAAAATGAAAAGTTCTTTAATGAAACCAAGAATGAGAAAATTGTCAATAGATGTTCTATATCTACATTCTTTTGTCTGATGTCATACTCCTTGAGGATCCACAAGCAACGAGGGTCCATTTTCTATTTTGCTGTTCTTCAGCATGCAACGACAGTCAAATAAGGTATATCTGACCAGTAATATGAGGAAATTATACATTTTGAGACTATGTTATTAAGCCTCCTGTTCTTCTTCTTCGTTGTTTATTGTCATATTAAAAAGAAAACAAACAAACAAATTAAAAAAAACAACAAAAAAAACCTCCACAAAACCCCATGAAAGATCCACAAGGCTTTTACAATCTGAATAATGATCTACACTTTAAGAAGACATAACTTCAGCTTTAGATGACTCTATAGAATGCTTTTGATTTTTAACTAGCATAGAGACACAGGAAGAAATCCATTATTTCACGCATAGTTTACTTACCCATGTCATAAAGACAGAAATATTCCCCTGTGGAATTTGATATACGATGATCAGGGCTGTAAACCTATTCTGACTAATCATGTTTATTCTGATTGATTGAGCTAATTGAAAAACAACACAGGTATTCCCCGTAGGTGCATTTTTCTCTTATTATATCTGTACGATAATAAAAAAAGGATGTTTTCAATTCTCAAAAAATAATTATCTTGGCTCTTCCTAGCCTGCCAGAACAGATTGCTTGTCTGACTGATATTAGTCTAACAGGTAAGAAATCTGTTTTCAGAGCTTGACCATACTAGATTTAACCATTAAAGGTCTAAATATAATTTTGGAATGAGGTGTTCAGTACATCATTCTTAATGTCTATATATGTTTTTTTCCCCCGAGTAATGCTGTCTATATCTGCTTTGACACTGTTTCATGACCACAAAAATTGTTCTTAGCCCTCTCATTGGGACCACCACTCACCTCATACATTTAGTGATCTTACCTACTATATTTTCTTGGCTCTTACAGTATGCTGAAAGGACTGATAAAACCTTACACTTCACTTATCTTTGTTATAGTGAACCTTGTGCTTAGTGGCAGCTATGTATCTATGCCACAGAAATGAGGAAAAAGCTTGAAATAACCTTTCATGAAGAATCAGAAAAGTGCAGGCTGAAATATTATGCTTAAATCCCTAACCTGGGTAACAGCTTCCTCAGGAACTGCATGGCATTGGATTCTTATTTATGAGATACTACAGTACCGAGATCTATTCTTTTACAGAAAAAAAAAAAAAAAGAAAAATTAAGTGGAGATTAGCTTTTCTTGGATTAGTTTAGGTGTCTAATACAGAGGTGGATGAACTTCCAAGTTTCAAAGGCCAAGAGAAAATGAACATCAGAACTTTTGGATGATTATCCAGAATATATCTGATTGCAGTTTAGATTTCATGTTAGAGATATATTATAAGTAGTTTACCTCATGGATTCTGTAATACTGTTTCTTCTTATTTGATAAAATGTAGGGTATAGAAAGATGTTTAAAATATATTAAAAAAATCTACTCAATGTGTTAAATCTAACATTCGGAAATACTGTAACTTTAAAGGAAGATAACTTCTGACTCATGTTAGCTAAGCTAGTAAACTAGTTAATGGAAAGTAAACTTTTTTCTCCAAGCGAAGTGAGGATGAGGATTATCTGTTGTAAAATTCCTATATAGTAATTTGAAGGAAGGAGCCTACAACTCCACATTGATAGAATTTCCATGACAATATAACTTTAAGTTCATTAAAGTTGTGTCATGGTCAATGGTTTAGTTTATAAAGATACCAGCTGGAGTCAAAAGAACAACAAAAGTATAGAAAAGATGTTTCTGAGATCAGCCATTTCTTTATAGCCTTGCATAATTCTTTATTCAGCAACTATTTTTTAATTTTAGTTGAGCCGAACCCTTGAATTTCCTTTTAAATTTTGAATTGGTTCCAGTCAAGTACATTAAAAGTGAAACCCTAGACTGGAGCTTTCACTTAGCTCTGAATTTTTTTCGTACAATTAGCCATAACAAATATTCTTAAGAAATGTAAGAACAAATGTGGATGTTTATACTATACCAAGGAGGACAAACATATAGCACACGAGCATTGTTCTGAATTTTAATGAAAGATAAACCAACTATTTTTTAAATTACATCCTAGATTAGAATGTCACATCTGAAGCTTTGCAAAATTTCCTTGCAAAAGATTCCCATAAATCTGTATATGTGCAAGAACTCAAATCAGAAGTGTTCATCCAGCTATCTTGAAAGTTCTTGGGAAGTTTTGGAATCATTCAGACATAGGCAAGGAAAAATTTTGTCTCACATTAGTAATCAGAAAAAGAGCATTAAGTATAGCAAATAGCTGAGCTTTTGTTAATAGGTCACAAGTTGTCCCATTTCACAAAAAAACAAAAAAATAGAATTCATAGAATGAACAATATGAAAAGTTATCCAGCCAAAGCTTTGGTACTGTTCAGCATCAAAAAATACCATGATTGACAGAACCCTACTGTTTGGCAATCCCTAGAAATGTTTTTCTTTATCTGTATGTATCACAAGGAGATTTGAACCAAATAGTGGGATATTTTGAACACTAAAGAGAAAACAATTTCTATTGTTTGATGGAAAGTGTAATTTTACAAGGATACCCAGTGACTTGTGCTATCACTTCACTGCATGCACATCTAAAACACGATTGATTCCGACACATCTGTTACCAGCTAGTTATTGGTGAAAGAATCCTATGAATAAAAATCAGCAGCTATTTGTTGGTAGGCACATCACAATAATTTTCAAAGGAGTATGGTTGTGGTCCATGAAATAGTTTATTGACTTATTTCCTGATGATTAAGAGATAATGAGCAAGTGTTGCCTCATCATAAGCCATATTATTTTGTACTGCTTGTTAAACAGAAACTGTATTTGATCATGACCACCATTAGCTGGCATGTCATACTGGTTATAATGAGGAGCTGTATTAAAGTATGTTATACAGTTCTAGAGAATTTTGTTCTGACTGGAAGGATACATAGTGCAACAAAAGGTGGTGAGGTTTTTTTGTTCTATCTGTTGATGTGCTGTTGGTGGTTTGGTCTAAAATGTATAGACCGCATTGTTTTTCTCATCTATAATGTAGTTGTAAGGACAAAGCTGGTCACATCAGAGGATTTATCTGTCTTCCACCATTCTTTATGTATTTCCTGCATCTTCTCTCATGTGCAGTCTTTCCGAAGATTAAAGAGCTGGCTATGCCGGCTCCATCTATTTTCTCTACATTACCACAGGATCACGGTGTTGGTTTGGGGTTTTTTTCTCATGAAAGAAAACATCTCTGGGGAAGATACTTTATATGATTTGACCAAACTACAGAAAGTGTATAAAAAGGTAAGGAAAATGCGTGTCTGTGTAACAAAATATCTCTCTATCAACACAGACTGATGGATGTTCAGTTTTGGGCCCCTCACTATAAGAAACACATACAGGTGCTGGAGCGTGTCCAAAGAGCAACAAAGCTGGTGAAGGGTCTGGAGAAAAAGTCTTATGAGGAGTGGGTGGAGGAGCTGGGGTTGCTTAGTCTGGAGAAAAGGAGGCTGAGGGGAGACCTTATTGCTCTCTACAACTACCTGAAAGGAGGTTGTAGTGAGGTGGGTGCTGGTCTCTTCTGTCAAGTAACTAGTGATAGAACAAGAGGAAACAGCCTCAAGTTGCGCCAGAAGGGGTTTAGATTGGATATTTGGAAAAATTTCTTCATCAAAAGGGTTGTTAAGCACTGGAACAGGCTGCCCAGGGAAGTGGTGGAGTCACCATCCCTGAAGGTATTTAAAAGACGTGTAGATGTGGTGCCTAGGGACATGGTTTAGTGGTAGACTTGGCAGCGTTAGGTTTACGGTTGGACTTGATGATCTTAGGGGTCTTTTCCAACCTAAATAATTGTATGATTCCATGATAATGTACAGCATTTCCAGAGAGAAATAACCATGATACAATGCAAATTTTTAGCTTGCCTGACACTTCATGTCTATAATTAACAGCTCAAATTCAACTTGGCTAAAATGTCCTTCCTTTTCTTCCTCAAAATATTCTTCATTACACCATTCCTTGATTATGATGGACAAAGCCATCTTTCTGCTGCAACCTCAGTTTAAATTCAAATCAAATGCCACTACAGGTCTTCCTATTCAGGTTCTGTTTAATTGTTATAAGAATTACAATTCTTTATCCATCTCTAAAATGAAGTAATTTCTCTTGGTCTAATAAAGTTAAATCTCTTGCCCAGGTTTCTTCTCCTCACATCTCAGTGACTTCAACATTTGCTATATTGAAAGCAACATTATCCAACACCCGCTACTTCAGAATGCTGCTAAAAGGACCCCATCATTTTATTACATATTTCTGTACATCCACTTACTGGTTGTGTCTATTAACTTTGGTCAACCATGATGCCTCTCTCTACTTTTCAAGACATTCTTGATCTCTTCCTAGCCTACTGAAATGTCAGTTCTGGATTCAAGTTTGATTCAAAGTTTTATCTCTGAATTTTAAATCTTTGGTTCATTTTTAAAAAGTATGATCCATAATTTCTGCTGCCGTATCCCCCATGCTTGAGAGAATCTTTCTATGTATAGCTGCCAAACAACAGCATTGTCTTCCTTCTGCTGCCTGAATGATCTCACAATAGCTTGATTGCTTCTATCATGTTTTCTGTTTCCCTGTAACTCCGTCATTTATCTGAATGCATCTACTTCCTATTGTCCTACACTCTGGTTGGCAGCTACTTGAAATAAGAAACTCCTTTTTGTTCTCCGAATATGTTCTCACAGTGCTTAATACAATAGGGTCCTAGCCCTTTGATTAGGCTTGAAACTACTGGGCAGTGAGTGGAAACTGTATCACTTGAACTGGCCATCAGAAAACTTCTGAAGGATTAATGACCTAAACATGCCATATTTTGCATCACTGAAATCAGGCAGTAGTACACTATGAAGCTAGGGGAAGCTCACCAGAGAGCTAACATGCACTGTACATCATCAGAAGCATTTTCCTTTGGCAGAGATTATAAAGCTCTGGTAATATGGACTGTCATTTTAACAGAAGATTGGTTTTTGGGTTTTTTTTGAGTCCTCCACAGGACTTTTTAGCAAATCCATTTGATTATGACAAAGCTACAGATTCAAATATCCTTTCTGTGACCTTCAAAGAGGGCATCTGTCTCTCTTCTTGTCCATGATCCACTGAGATCAATTTTCAAAATCGTCTGAATGTTAAAAATATTTCAGGTTCTTTTTCCAGCAAAGAGGATGTGACAGAAGGTAAAAAGGAGCACCCTAGGAAGGTAATTCAGTTATGTGCAAAGAACCACTTTATCTTTCTGAAAAGCAGATAAGGTTCCTAGCAGGAGAGGACCACATACTCAACCAGCCTTATGGGCATATGCAAGATCTCATGCCACCAGAAAACGTCTTGATGAAGTGGAACGTGCTGTTCCGTTGATTAAACCAACATCTTAATTAAAATATATTCCTTCAAATATAAACCAGTTTATGTGAATCTCTCCTAGAATGTGTCTGTTATTTTTTTCAATCTATTTAGTTTCTAGTATTTTGAATTGAAAATATAGTTAATTGTAGGTGAAATTTAAAAATGCAGGTCTAGTGTGTTGATTCTGATCACATCATCTCTCACACAGAATCCTGTAGGATCCTCCTTCAGAACTTTGCGAGCTTTTCGAAAGCATGAAGTCTGAGAAATTCTCTTTTCTTTATATGAAAATCTCTAGAGCATAGAACACTTGTGTCACCTCTTTTACGTTGGTAAGCTTTTGTCTGAATTTTTTTTCACAGAGCCACACTGGCTGCCAATCCATCAACAACTTCCTGAAATACATCTCTTCTGCTTCTCTAAGTTTAGATTATATATACCTTACCTTGTACACACAACTAAGATATCCAGTCTGTCAGAGGAGAAGTTTACAAACAACACAGTAATTCTTTTATGGGAAACTTCTGAAGACAAGCAAATATATTTCCATACCTTGGAAGTTTATAGGGCTGATTCAATGTAATGTTCTTATGTTGGCATGAATAATTTCTCTCTTAGTTTGTTAATGCTTTAGGGAAAAGGAATGGAGGTTTTTTGAAGAGGCAGCTACACATATCCAAGGCATTGAACAAATGGCTTTTATTTAGACTGTACAAACCAAAGTAGAAAAATAATGTTTAAAAGTACATACTCAAATTCTTTAGGATGAACAATAGTATAGAGATCCCTTCTCCCTAATGTATTAATACCCTTTCATGTCTCATTGATATTGTTAGTGCACATTTATGACCATGGGAATGAACGTATTCTGTATCCTCCCCTGCACCCCTTTCTTCCTTCCTACATACAAAAGAAAAGAAAAAACAACAGAAAAAAACACAAAAAAACCACAAAACCCTTGTCATTCCGTGATCATTTCCATGACTTCCAGTGTCTTCCTCTCCCAATTAGGTTCTCCGAAGTCAAGCAAAGAGTAGTTAACAACTTTTCTATAGAAAAAACTTCTTTCTTCTAATCAGTCACCTATTTTCACACAGCTTGTGGAATCTTGCTGTCTTCAAGATACCTGCCTCTCAGATTCAGTTGACACTGTCCAATAATTTCAAAAGTTGCTGTTGAAAAATAGTCCTAAGTATACTTGCACATGAACATGCATGTGAAATACAGACTCAATATTTGGTTACAGTAAGTAGATCTATTTAGGAAAACAGACAAAACCAGTTTTCTGAAATAAAAAATAATAATAGTAATAAGATTACTAATTAATTGTTATATTTTATAAGATAAATATGTTACAGTGTTTTGTAACAACTTGTGGGCTGAGATAAGAACAGTTTAATAGAACAGAAAAGAAGAGACTAATAATGATAATGGTAACACTAATAAAATGACAACAGCAATAATAAAAGGAATGGAATGTACAAATGATGCACAGGGCAATTGCTCACCACCCGCCGCCGATCGAAACCCAGCTAGTCCCCCAGCGGAGATCCCCCCGCCCCCACTCCCCCCAGTTCCTATACTAGATGTGACGTCCCATGGTATGGAATACCCTGTTGGCCAGTTTGGGTCAGGTGCCCTGGCTGTGTCCTGTGCCAACTTCTTGTGCCCCTCCAGCTTTCTCGGTGGCTGGGGATGAGAAGCTACTTAGCAACAACTGAAAACATCAGTGTGTTATCAACATTCTTCTCATACTGAACTCAAAACATAGCACTGTACCAGCTACTTAGAAGACAGTTAACTCTATCTCAGCTGAAACCAGGGCAATCCATATGTAAATATATTTATATGATAAATAAATTATATATATTTATATCATATTAAACATATATAAAATGTATAATATTTTATAAGATTTTTACATGAGTTATATTTGTTCACCAGAAAATTTGTCATATAAGCAAGTAGAGAGAATAACACAGAAGGGTGAGCAAAACAGCTGTCAATCCATGGATTAATAGAAAAAAGGAAACAAAAATAGATCCAGTTAAACACCACAGTGGCAATAGAATGCTTACCTCACATGCAAAAGCATAATTAAGTGTAGAGGCAAAATCTAGTTCCATAAATAACTATCCATAATCATACACAATTGGCATGTCATTATTCATATTACACAAAGAACAAACGAGAACAGAAAGCAGTATTAGTCTTATAGAACTGAGTTCCTAATTAAGTCCTCATCCAAATAACTAAGCTTTGCAATCTCTTCTTCTCTCGTTTCTCAAGTATGGTCATTAAAACTATCTGACAACATCGTATGCAAAACATTTGTCTTCTGTCTGTTCCCCATAAGAACAATGTGAAGCTTAGGAAGGAATAGAATGGCTACAGTGCATCAGCTCCTAGTTAAGAAAATCATCTGAATAGCATGAGAAGTATCAAACAAAATAATGCAATCTTTTGTTCTTAAAAAAAAATGTCTATTTTTTCTACATCAGAAGTAAATCAGTCCTTGTTTTTAGTTGAACTGAAAGATGTGAATCTGAGAGTGACAACTTGAGCATTTACAAACAGTGGACTGATCTGGAATATTCTTGATGAATGTAATAATAAAAGGAAACAAAAAGTGTCCCTGTCTTGTTAAAGAATGATTGAGATTTTCCCCCAAGATTAGTGGAGAAATTGGGAGATTTTCTCATCGATGCTTTTGATTTATTTATTCAATTATTCTTTTTTAGCCTTCTTTAATTTATGAAGATACAATGCATACTACACTACAATCCCAATGTCGTTTGAGTTCATGTTTACATGCCCAAACCTGCTTAAAATAGCTAGATTAGAGACAGATAACAACATATAACTTGCAAATGCAGAGATAGGGATGGATGTGAATTCTTTCAGGGTGAATGTTACCTTGAAAAGCACCCCAAGTCGGGACTGTATGTTGTTGCAGCGTATTTCCTGAGTTTACCCAGATGCCTATAAAATCATATACTTGAGGATGCAGTATAGCCATCAGTGTTTATTTTTGGTGACTTGATCTACTTTACGTTTGGAAGATGGATTATGGGGACTTCTATCTTTATGTGTTGAGATTGAGTTCAGATCAATTTTTTTCTTGACACACTCTGTGCAGATGATGCCACCATCTAACAACATTTTCTTTCTCTCACTTAACATGACTACACACTACTACCCAAAATCTTGGGGCAGACATTAAGACATGGTACATGGTAACAGCATACTCTCTAAGCCCTCCAAGCCCTCATGGAAACTCTTTGGATAAGGTCTAAAGCAAATTGACAGGGCTGGATTAGGGATATCAAATGTGTTTGGACATAGTAGGTTCTTCTGTGTATTTGGACATAGGACTTCAGTTTCTAGCACTGTCAGTCCTTGCTTCCTGTGTATTTGAAAGCTTGACTACAGTAAGTCTCAAGGCTGAGAGATAAGTAATGCTTTTTCTATTTTAAAACACAAGAGGGGTTTAGAACTATGGCCTCTAGTAAATGAGGGTGTATTTTAGAGAGACAGAAAAGGAACTTGGTGCCGGGGGAGAGAGCAGTGACTAGTGAATGATGCATCTTCACCATCTACTTTAACCTGGGACATCAGATGCAGCCATTGAGGGGGCTGAACAGACAATAAGGGAACCATATTGGTTCCCTGACCTGCCCTGTCTCAGGCTGCCTTTTTCCTCAAAGTTCTGCTTTATGAAAGAGTGAATTTGACTTATTGGAATTACATCCTTAATGGACTAAAGTAACCCACTGGTAAATTGGGCCACCTATAAACAATTATATGAACACTGAGCCAAATTCATCACTACAGTCTACCTGCTTTGCAAAACATCAGTAATGCAAAGCAGGCCAGTATCTGGCCTCCCCAGCCAACTAACATAGTTTTACAGCATATTTCAACACAGGAATAGTTCACAGCAAACAGAACACGTCAGTGAATCCAGTGTATTGCACACTGAGTCAATTCAATATTGTGTGGAAATAATGTATAAACCTTATGTGGTGGGTTGACCCTGGCTGGACACCAAGTGCCCACCAAAGCTGCTGTATCACTCCCCTCCTCAGCTGGACAGGGGACAGAAAATAGAACAAAAGGCTCGTGGGTTGAGATAAGGACAGGGAGAGATCACTCACCAGTTACCGTCAAAGACAGAACAGGCTTGATTTGGGGAAATTAGCTTACTTTATTACCAGTCAAATCAGAATAGGGTAATGAGAAATAAAAACTAAATCTTAAAACACCTTCCCCCCACCCCTCCCTCCTTCCTAGGCTCAACTCCACTCCTCACTTCTCTACCTCCTCACTACCAGTGACACAGGGGGACGGGGAATGGGGGTTGGGGTCAGTTCATCACACGTTGTCTCTGCCGCTCCTTCCTCCTCAGGGGCAGGACTCCTCACGCTCTTCCCCTGCTCCAGCGTGGGGTCCCTCTCACGGGAGACAGTCCTCCATGAACTGCTCCAGCGTGGGTCCCCCACGGGGTCACAAGTCCTGCCAGAAAACCTGCCCCAGCGTGGGCTCCTCTCTCCACAGGGCCACGGGTCCTGCCAGGAGCCTGCTCCAGTGCGGGCTTCCCACGGGGTCACAGCCTCCTTCGGGCACCCACCTGCTCCAGCGTGGGGTCCTCTCTCCCCGGGCTGCGGGTGGAGATCTGCTCCCCCGTGGAGCTCCCTGGGCTGCAGGGACACAGCCTGCCTCACCAGGGTCTTCATCCCCACGGGCTGCAGGGGAATCTCTGCTCCGACGCCTGGAGCAGCTCCTGCCCTCCTTCTGCACTGACCAGGGCTGGTGCTCTCACATCTTCTCAATCCTCTCTCCGGCTGCAGTTTCTGTGTGCCCTTCAACTTTTTCCCCTTCTTAAATCTGTTCTCCCAGAGGCACCACCACCATTGCTGATGGGCTCGGCCTTGGAGCCGGCTGGCACTGGCTCTGTCAGACATGGGGGAAACTTCCAGCAGCTTCTCACAGAAGCCACCTCTGTAGCTCCCCCGCTACCAAAACCTTGCCATGCAAACCCAATACAACTTGTTTCAAGGAAACTAGAAAAGAAAACAAAATAACCCCTAATGATAAATAATATGTGTATTTTAAATAATTAAATACATTTATTTGTTATCAACAAAACAAGAATTTACTACCTGTTCAGTCTGTTAGTAATTTTTTCCAAGCATGTAATTTTCCTAGCTATGTATAGAACATAGAACAGTTGCTTACAGCTTGCTTATAGGCATGTTCTTTCTATCCTTTAAATCAAAGGAGTAACAAAATGAAATTATGCATTCTGGGCATGTATTAATTTGTGTACTTTGGTTTTCTTAAGATGAATGAGGGAGGCACCACCCTTTCTCTTCATTTACTTAAAATATTCCAAAACTAAATAGAAGTGGTTTGTTTGATGTTTGGTTTTTTGGTGGGTTGGTCGGTTGGTTGGGGGTTTTTTTGTCTGTGCTTCTTTGGGGTTTTTTTTATATATTTCTGGAAGTAGTTTACTGTAAACAAAACAAAAACGTATTTATTTTCACATCTCATGCCAAGGGACATGATGACGCATTGCTTTAGAGATGTATCTGTCATACTGAGCTACGTAAAGTGACATGATACAATGTGACATGTTGATGAATAGTGTGACACAGAGTACATATTTCAATATATCATTCAAGGCAGAATTATAACAAGGGAAGTCCCAGATTTAAAAGGAACAGAGATCTCTAGATTCTTGTTTTATTTTTTCTTTCTAGAAACTATAGAGATTGCCTGAAAAATATGTCCCTTAATAGTGGTACTGTATTTGCTAATGTCTTGTTAATCACACAGGCAACAAAACTGTTTTCTTAGTATGAATTATTAGTCCAGCTACAAAAATACCCACCTACCATGTAGGTAGAAAACATGTTGTTAAAGGTTACTGAATTTTGTTCTGGTTCTGTGTGATATCAAGTTGTGAATAATGTAGGCAGAAAGAAAAGGTAAATTTATTCCAAAAGAAAATTTTAGCTGACAGCTGTTGCTTATGAGAATGCATTTTTGTACAGCAGTTATTGTACTGTGCTATTACTGGACTGTGTTATGATATATGTAGCAGTTTGTATGCAGAAGGAGCAAAATATTGGTTACTTAAACAAAAGGTTTATTCACTTCTAAATTACTTGAACGGTGCTTATGTGCTGTAAGCAAGGCCATAGGTGAATGTATACTGGGAGTGAAAAGATTTATTGTATAATACTACTTCAAGAAGCAGTCTTTCTTGTGTTTATTTATTTATTTACTAGGTTTCATAGTTAAACAATACAGTTGCAGGATAGAAATTACGAAACATCCTAAGGGATTGCTAAAAAGAATTCAGAAAGAATATGAAAAAAAATCAGGAAAAGTGGAAAAATAAGGAATTCTATCTTGAAAAGTTGCTCTTGTCTCGGTGCTGATAGAATTTTAAGAGAAGAAAAAGAGCAGGGGACAAATTAGGATATCTCCATATGCTCATGTTGTATGTTTGGCCCCACATCTGAACCCACAAGTCATTTCTTCATCTGTGTGTAACTCCCCAGGGTTCAAAAAAGAGCTAGCTTTCCTGGATAATTTTCAGGCCTCTCCCAAATATGCTATGTGATAATGAGGGATGAAGAAAATGGGGTCACTGACAGCTCAGAGATGCTGAAATTTGCCTGTCTGTGATTATTCCTTTTACTAAGGGCAAAAGCAAGTTTTGCTGTAGTCCCAGAGGAACCTCACCATTTACCTTCATTGGTTTCAAACCGAATTCTCTTCCATAACTGGTTCAGGTTAGTAATGCAGACTTTCTAGAAGATAAATGAGACCACACAGAAAGCTTTAAGATCCTTTTTAATGAGCACAAGTACGTGATCATATCAAGCCTCCATGATACACTGCTGAAGATATGGAGACATTGTAAATCACTGGTGTACAGTGATTACTAACAACAAAAGGAAAAGAAATAACTTACAGCTCTGTTTTATTTTCTCCCTTCTCCATCATCTCTAAATATCAGTTCTGTAGCCTCTAGTGCAAGCAGGATGCTTTGGACTATATTCTCAAAGGCAACAACTTAAAAAAAAAAAAAAAAAGGGCAAAAAAAAAAGCATGATCCTCCTATTCAAATTCAGACCATGAGAGTGAAATCCCAGTTGTGTGGAAGTTATTGGCAAAACTTTTACTGACTATACTGAGGACAAGATTTCATTTGTTGTTTAGAAAAATGTCAGGGGTTGCTTCAGACTACTGCACTGATTTAATTTCTTTTCACAGCCCTAAATTTTCACTTAATTTACTAACCATACATTCTGCTCTATCCCTTTGCATAATCTTATTAAATAAAGTACCATTGTAAACTCTTAGGGTCAATTTAAATGCAGTTGCAGGTGATACAAGTCAGCATAGAATTTGACTCATTCTGTAGATAGGAGTGAAATTAGTGAACAGCATGTGAAATGGTGCTAGTTTTGAAGAATAGATTATTATCAATAATTATGGTGCCTGTGATGAGTACTTTGACTTTTATAGTTCCCTGTAATTTACATGATTTAGATGTATAGAAGGGAGAGAAATGAAACAAGAGCTTCAGCCTATTTTGGGGGGAAAAAAGAGTAGAACCAAATCTCCATTTCTCAAAAGAGCAACTAGATAGACTGCATTTTAGAGCCATCAACACTATCAGCATTTAAAAGACGATGAGAGGGTGAGAGTAAAAATAATGTGATAAAACAATTCACAACTAATATCAGGAAAAATGAAATTTCAACATAGCTGTCACTCTGCTGACTGAGTTGACGAGCTGAGCTGATGTAGGGCTTTTTTTAAGCCGTGATTGGCCTGCCAGCATGGATTTGTGTTGTCATGCTGAGGGCCCCTCTAATAGCCCAGAGGTAGCAGGTGGCTGCTGACTTACAGAGGCTTGCATCTATTTTATTATTTGTTGGCTCTTTTATCCCTGACAGATTCAAACACAAATAAATTCAATCAAGAACCTCTACCTTTCTATGATTCCATTTGGTACCTGTAGCTGGCTGCAGCGCATTTCTGAAATAGCATGACAACAGCCCCAGTGACGTGGTTAGAAGTAAACAAGATGTTTTATACCCTGAGTGGTGATGGCTAGGCACCTGAACCAAGGAAGAAAATAAATGAAAGTTTCTTATAGAGCTCACTATGGGGAAAAATAGTGCACTTTAAGACAGAGGCCTTCGCTAAATCTTCCTTGGAAGTCAAAAGGTGAAAAATAAAACAAAGTATTGTTTTGATTAAGGATTGAGCCAAGGTATTTTGAAAACTGCACCCCACATCTTTAAGTGCAGTGGACAAGAATGTAATGACTTTGTACAAAGTGGTCACACTTTAAGCCTGCTTCAGAGTTCCCAATTTCTTCACAATGTGCAGGTTGAAAGTGGCTTTCAATCACTCTACCATTACTAGGAGATCATCAGCCCTATCAGTGGTGAAAAGCTGATAGCCACAAGTATACTGTGCTATGTAATCCAAAGGATTTGCTAAATCTGAGTCAGCCTCTGAATGTCCATGCCTCAGGCCTTTTAGTGAGCGCTGCACATCTCTGATGCTCAGGTTACTCTGTCACAGGCTGTCTCAAAAACTGAGGACTGCTGAAAACTAATGCTCCTTTAAAAGGTGGGTGTGGAGGCTGTCTGCTTTCCTACTACTTTAATTAACACCAACAGCTCGTTTTCATGAAGTACCTCCAGAATTCATTGAATGTGAAGGTCAGATTTTCCCAAGATCTGTTTCATTTTTGCTCTGTAGAGGTGAATGCTCCTAAATAGGAAGAAAATATCGACGAGTAAATATAGCTACTGTGCCTTTGTAGATTTTCTTTTACTTGTTCTCTTCACAGAGATTTTTGAGAAGTCTGACAATAGCTGTTGAATCAAGGTAAAGTTATCCTTCAACCTATTTATGTTTCACTTGAATTATAGGGTAATATATACATAAAGCAAAAGAATATCTTTCAAGAAGTGTCTGCTCAGTCTAAGTGAGGCAATCACTCTTCTACCATGTGGCTGAGAGGCTTTTAAGGCATTTTCATGTTCTGGGAAGCGGCATTTCTGTTGAAATGGTCTTGCTAACTTTTATCCAGGAAGTGGTATTCCAAATTCCTATTCAGTTTTTTTGATCATATTGCTGAATTGCTCCTCTCTTCATTCAATTAAAAGGTATAAATAGATGGTACAAACCTAGAAGTTGAACTTGGGCACCCCTGGCCCCACCTCACCTGACCCTGCCCCAGTCTTCCATTTTGTCCCTTCATCCCTCTGCAAAGAGCAGGAGTGGTTAGGACATTCAGATCATTTGTGTGCACTCTTCTACTGCGATGAATCTTCACGTTCCTCTCAAAGACAAGCTCAGCAGATCAGAAGAGGTGGAAGCAGAGCAAACCAGCAGAAGTAAAAGCATGTGCCAAAAGGCAAAAACATTGAGTTTTCTAGGTGAACCAAAACACAAAACCTGGAAGTGAAAAATTTCCTGTGCAGTGATCCAGCCACTGGGATTCAACTGCAAAACTCCCAACAGTTGTTATTCTCTTTCTCAGGAGTCTCCTCATAAAAATGCCTACAGTATCTCAAAATTTAGCTTAAAATTTTTAAAGTTTCTTCTTCTTAGCTACTTCAAAGCACTCATCATGATTTATATGAGTTTGTTGTAGTCAACACATATTTAAGACTTCGTACCTTGAATCTTTGGCCTTATTATTTTTCTATAAATATTTTCCTTAATTTGTGACGAAGGCTGCAAAGTTCTGCCTACAGAGATTCACACTGTGATGTCCTGCCATTCAGCTCGTGTGTCAGCATTACTCCATGCTATCAAACCTTGCTGCATCAAAAATAAAGCTTCCTATAATTCTGAATTAAAGAGTAGAAACTCCTGGACAAATATTTTAGGGCCTGCAAATTACAAATTTGAGTACCTTTTTTGTTTTCTGTGCTAGTGGTCTGACCTATCAGGTACAGTCAGTGAAAGGCTCCAGGAGAAGACTCACCTGTGGTCTGTATTAGGTGGTAATTTATGTTTACAAGTTAATGCAAGCATACAGTGGCACAAATACTTAAGTTCATCTGATTTAAACTCATTTAGGATGCAGGGAGAGTTTATAGAGTAGAGGCTAACCAGGTTTATGTTTTCCTTTTTCACAGATAATTTCACCACTGACAAAGGCCTAGGAATAGCAAGGGTCCACTGCCTGGACTCTGTGCACTTCTTCCTTTAAATCTAAATATGTCCCTGAGCACAGAGGACCAGCAGTGGGTAGTGAAAAAGAAAATAACTGAATTTTGTGCCACTTCTTCTAGATATGGAAGTTCCTTCTCCTATTTAGCCTTTTTTGATTTTATTTTTTTAAAAACTAACAACAAACAAACATACAAACAAACAAAGAAGATCTTCCCAAACCAACCAAAATCACCCAAACTGACATACAAATTTGGTGATTTGGTGCAGCTAGACAGGCATACCTGAACAAAAATGACCAACTGGAAAATACAGGGGGTATTGGGATTTCAGTGGTTAAAAAAGAGAAGACTCAGAATGGACGTGATAAAGCCTGCTTTGAAGAAACAAAAATCATGTTCTACTTGTCCACAATGAGGAAAACAAGAATTTAATTTGGACAACAGTAGGGGGGGGAAAGAAAGAGAAATAGAGATTGTTGATACAGAACACCTTAAAAAGATTTATAGAACTTTAGGAACAAATCATACTAAATGTGTCAGTCCAGAAAAAGATAAACTAATTTGTAGAGGTCCTTGTAAACACAGTTGTGCTATAATTTCCGTTGTTCAATTTAGTCTTCTAACAATGTAGGTATTTTGTATCTATACATTTAGCTATAAAGTGCTGCTGAAGAGGAAAGGGGAGAAGATGTTTTTTCAGCAATACTTGATTCAAGTGACTTGGATTCAAGTTCCCAGGCTTGGATAACTTTAGCTCATTGACTTTGGGCTTCAGACTTGCATCAGCAAAAAGGAGGTGGTAAATCTGTATCTCACAGAAGTACAATGCACATTAAATCTCCCCAGCATTTCGCAAGTCTGCTAGATGCTAGCACAATAAATGTCTTGGAAGGCCTAGAAATAAAGTGTTTAATGAATGAGTCATATCCTTGACTTCCGTAGTACTCTCTCTGTTTACCCAAGTAAGGAATCTAACCCAATTAATTTGTTTAATGTTTCCAAACACATCTTGGAAAATTCTATTTGCTTTCTGTTATAAAATGAATGCAGTTTGTATAGCAGTCACTTCCAATAGCATAAATTCAGACAGATGTCTTCCATATATATCCATAGAAAAGTATACTTGATGCCTGTGTGATGAGAGAGATTCTGAACCCTCCCCCTGCCCTGTAATAAATTCAAATGCAGTGTTCTTTTTTTTTTTTTTCTTTTTTCTTTTTGCAAGTAAATACTTAGGCTTCCAACCAGAGATATTTACACTACAATGAGCAGGAGAGATGACGTTTATAGGTAGACTGTATGAGAAATGCTTCTAAGCATAATCATGTCTTCACAGAAGCATTTTTTCTAGTTCCTTTGTAATGGAAAAAGTAGTCACACCAATGTTGTATCAGGAACTTTGGCTGCTAAAGTACATTTTATTTGATGTAATAGCATAAATTACATCACTGGAGGGAACCTCCACCTTCCTGAGGAAAGGTTGCTTGGAAGGTTTGCTGGTGACATGCTGCACCTCTTACAGGTAGGCATATCCCTCAAGACGAATTTGATGCTGCCGGTCTATTTCTAATTTAAAACATTGTGTAGTATATAGATCCTCCATATGTTAACATATATATGATACATCTTTTTCTATACTGTTATATCTACAAAGAAGCTTTCCAAAAGATGAAGCTTTCCGTGCATGTGCAGAGGAGGAAACACCACTGTTTGCACCTGCAAAGACTGCATTTAGCCTGTTTGCATACAAACTTTAGTGCTTGCCTAACCAAACAGTATTTGTGGGACTCCAGTGGCTGTCTGCCTTTTGAACTTCCCAAACAAGTTTGTCACATCTGATATTACTAAATATTTGAGATTTGAAAAGGAAATTACGCTTAAAAAATCACTAGTTGAGTTGAAAATACAGGTTTCAAGTTGTTCAGTAGAAAAGCCAGACACTGTGAGTCAGGCAGTGTGTGCAGTGCTTTAATTTCTCTAATAAGACAGCATAATGGCCCATTATTGTTTTTACATGCCACCTTACTGTGCTCTTTGAACAAATTTTCTGTCAGATTTTCTTTTAGCCTCCACATATTACATTTGTATTGACCCTAGGCCCTTTCAAAACATTATGTTAGAGAAATGTTGAAGTGTTTCACTAAAAATGTTCAAAGCCATTTACAGCCTTCCAGTAAACATATAGTTATTCTTCTCTCTATTAGAGGTATCATATGGTAGTTTGTGACTATGGATATGAATATTTATACCTATATATGTATGTATCAATAGTTGTACTTTTATATGTATATATGAACATATATACACACTGACAGACGAACTGTAGAAATCTTAGTACTTATTGTTAGAAACTTGTTATTACATATATATACAAAAGCACATTAAGAATTTGCAGAAAAGTAGATAGATCAATTAGATGAAAAGTAACTTCTGCAGCTGATGGTCCTTATGCATGCTAGAGTTTGCTTCTTGTTTAGAGGAGTCTTCTGATCCCTTTTCATTAATGGGTGCAAAAAGGGACACATTCAGCTTGAGCATCCATAAAAATTGGGTATGTATGAATGTACTATTAGTTATGTACCTTGAGGACTTACAGAAGACCAAAACAATTTCTGTCCATTTATTGTATAAGGATGTGAGAAGTGGCACTTCTAACATGAGGGATGGTCTGAACTTAAAGGACTGCTGGGAACATTCAGGATTGTGTTGTTTAAACATCCCCACCATGAGCAAATGTGTAATAAAAGCCCTTTTATTAGCTCCACCTTAGAACGTCTGAGATCTGCTCCACTTCTCTCCTGTCAGTCTCCAAGGTCTTTTATTCTTCTGACGTTAGGAAGTGCTTCCTAATTTTCATGCAAAATTTATGCATGAACACTTTGTACTTGTTTATTCTTACGCACATATTAGCTTTTAGCTCAAATAGCTCTTCACCTTTCCCTGTCTGCTTTTATCCTGATGTGTTTATTGACTGAAGTCATATTCCCTCCCAGTCTTTGTTTTGCTAGTTTAAGAAAACCATAAGTTTGCAGTCCCTTCTAAAGATGCATCTTACCTTCCTCTAGTCATAATAAATAGTGCTTTTCCAAATTTACTTCAGTTTGAATTAAGTCTAAATGTGCTTCACTCCAGAATGCATGGTGTTTGAAGAATCTCATGGTATCTTCTACATTGATACAGGTATTTTTCTATTTCTTTACTGGAAATTACCTTCTTGATTAGTTTCCTAGTGCAAGGATACCTTGCTGCACTTTTCAAACACCAAAAAGGAATAATTTTTTACTTTGTGTGTTCAACATACGTAACTTCAGACAGAAAAGGTGCTCAAATGCTTTAAATAGTTATTAGTGATCTTGGTGATGGGAAAGAAGGAGAAGCTGTTGTGTGTTTCCTACTGCATATGTTAAATGGTTTAAAAAGTGTTTTGGGACATTCACGATATTGTGAAACAAAGGTGTACCATGAACTGCTAATTGCAAGTGTGAACAATAAAGCTATAGACTGATGACTCCTGGAAACGTATAACTGATTGCAGTATGTACAGAGCTAGTAATGGAATGGAGCAGAGAGCTATGACAAGATCGTGCAGTTATACAAAATAACACTTATACAGGAGCTTTTAAAGCCCTTCAAATCATCATGAATACAAATACAAATACATGAGGCAGGCCAGCATTTTCTGCATGAAAGTTTTTAATCAGAAACGGGAAAATTGATGTTAATGATATTTTGGAGGAAACTTTGCTTCTTAATTTTTTGTTTTGCAACAAAAATAATGAAAACTATCAGGGAGGGATGGTTTTTCTGGTATTTCAGTTTCTGTTCTTCACATTTTACCTGTTAGTACCTTCATCTCTCTTCCCACTTTTTTGAGAAGATACAAAGTAGAAAAAAAAGGGAAAACTTTAAAGTGGGAAATATTTTGACATTTTCCTCCAGCATTTTTTTATTAGAAAATGAGCTTATATTTTAATGAGAAATTTTAATCTCTGTTCATCTGAAAAAAACCCCCATATAATGAAGTAATTTATTCCCTTTTATTTTCTTGAACATCCATCTGCTCAGTTTCCCACACCTATACATCTCTTAATTCCATGGAGTACAAAGTCTGGTACCCATTTCTCTAAAAAACAAACCAACCAACCCACCAACCAACCAAACAGAAAACGTAAAATGTTTCTGGACTTGGAATGAGATTTTTGACCTTCAGGTCAATCTTTGATTTGTGTTACTGATGAGCCGCTCAGTGGGCCAGGTCCCATTTGTGCTCTGAACTGTATAAACACAAACACAAACCAAGAGTTCCTGTTTGAGTAAGTCAACTCTCTAACCGTAAGAAAAAAAACCATGAGGTACCTGCAGGCTGGGAGAGAGGAGGAGGGATGGTGTACTGGTAGCAAAGAAAAAGTGAGACAGTTCTGGTCAGTCTGAAAGGAGAAGGGGGGGGTCACTACTGAGAAGTCTTTTTATAGGCAGCAAAAGGAATTAGTAAGGAAGAAACTGCAGAAGCACAGTCAAGTAATTTTTTAGGAAGCTTTAAGCAGCAAAGATTATCACAGAACAGTGTACAAATGTATTTTCCAGAATATGTAGGAATGCCGAGCAGAGATGGGATCTGACATTTCAGTAGTAAACAAGAAAGACTGAGCAGATACAGTCTCCAAAGAACCTTGGGTGTAAAAATAAGTAATCTCCATTTGGTGTGATAGAAGCAGAATTAATAGAAAGATGCATATAGAGGACTGTCATTATCAAAGCAATGAACTATGAAAATGATATTTTGCTGAAGCACTTTGAATATGATGAGAACCTGAATGAAAGCTTTATTAGTGTAGCTGTACAGGAAAACATACACCTTGTGATGGAAAGTAGATGATGTACTGAATGTTTGCTGTAGCTTGAATGTGAGAGTACAGAAAGATGATGGAGTCAATTACATCATTCAGGTTTGAGTCTCACAAGATTAGGGCTTTCAGTGAGGAGGGACAGGGTGATGATGTTCAGAAAAAAATTAAAAAGACGAAAAGGAAAGAACTGGTTGGGGAAAAAAAAATAAACTTAATTTTTGCCACCTTGAGCTTGTATTTTTAAAAATCAGCCCACTAGTCAGGGAGACAGGCCAAGATTTTGTTCAAGCAGGAGGGGAAAAATCTTTAGAGCAGAGCTAGATCTACAAATGGGGATCTGCCTAAAGGTAAAAGGCAAAATAGTGTTTGTGGACTGTTCCGTCCAATGGTCTGGCATAGATCAAAAGAAGAAAATCAAGTTCTGATATGCATGGGACACCCTGAAGAAAGGGCAAAGGAGAAATAAAATTATATGTATATGAAAATCTGGATTAGTTTTTCTGAAAGTTAACATAAAATGCCTCCAAATGAAATCTGTAGATGCAAATGCAAGAATGATAGCAAAAGGATAATCCTAAAATATCTTGATCACACAGTCAAGCCCATATATCTGGGCCTGTATAAATGTTTTCATAAGACAAATACCATTGCAGGAAAAGGAATGTACTTACACATGGAAAATGATATATTGGAAAGCAGTGTTCTGAAAATATTTTTTCAAGGCACAATGGAAAATTAAGGTCTTTGAGTGGAGTTGTGGCAAAAAGGACTAATGATATTTTGTAATCTGCTAAGCACATAGCACTGATAAGACCTGTACTACAGTTTTTGTTCAGTTTTGGTATCTACATTTTTTAAAAATGTTGATAGAATGAAATTGATACAACATAACTCCTCCCAACTCCTCTCCAAAAAGAGGACAGGAAATTACATTCCACAATGCTTTTCCTTCTTAAAAATAAACAAACTTAAAATATATTTTATTTGATACTGATTTTGTCCCTTCTTTGAGTTGAGGGTTGGATTAGGTGACCTTATTCCTTTCCAACCTAGCTCACTCTAAGACCCTATGATAATGGTATTTTCATAAAATAGTAGGAGCAAAGGGTATAACAGCAGCTATTTGACAGATTCAAAAAAGAAATGATATGTTTTTCACATGAAGAGAACTAGTTATCAGAAAAAAAGATTGAAAATGCTTGAAAGAGGAGTGTTGGATTCTCCTTCTCTTGATGTTTTGATTTCAAAGTTGCATGTCTTCTGGCTTATGTGCTTTAGCTAAGTGCATGTTTTGCTTCAGTCATACGCAAGTGACTGGTCTCCATACAAGGTTAAGTAGACGAAATGCAATGTCCTGTGGTTTGGAGCAGGTCAAAGTAGGTGAAACAGTTGTCGCTTCTGGCCTTTCACCTATGAATCTATGAATCACATTAAGCTTGTTCAGAGTCTATTTTTTGGCAAGTTGTTCTGTCCTCCTAACAGTTTTGTCTTTTCCATCCTGATCTAAAACAATTCTCTATGAAGTGACAGCTTTCCCAAGGGAAATATCACAGTCTCATGACTTTATTTGATGGCACTAATTTGGCCTTTTATTTTGGACCACAAGTAAGTTTAGAAGCAAGTGTGATGCAGCCAATGGTAGGTGAAAAAACATCTTTCTGATCTCAGATACCTTTAAAATTATTTCATAATACATACTGGAGCCACACACAAGCTAATTATTTCTTTCCACAGACAATTGAAGATGCAAAGAAAAGACTATAGAGGGGTTTTTTTTCATTTTGTTTTCCTTTGCATTTTTTTAAGAACAAAAAAAAATTAAAGATAAAATATTGATGTCTCAGATGGTTAATGTTAAATATTCAGGTTTAGGGTTTCAAAGCTGCCTATGGGATTTGAACTCCTGTTTCCTATTAATTTTAAAGTGAATAGTCAGCTGAGCTTCAATTTTTAGGGAATGTTGTATCTTAATCAATGCATCCAAATATTACCTGTCCTGAATAGTGTTGTTAAATATAACCACTGTCTTTCTTGCTTATTCTTTTTTTTGCCACATACTGGCCTGCTAATGTGCTAAATACCTTCATCATTGTCTTTGCATCCTTGAGTCCAGATAATAATTAACTGACTGATAATATTTTCTGGTTGGTGTTTAAGTAATTTTTAAATGGTGACACTTCAAGGAATTTCTTTTTGTGCAAGATAACCAAAACCAACTCTAGATGTTAGCAAGCTGCTCTTTAGAACCAGAATATTAAGGAATTCTAAATGTAAAACTATTAACTGGATGATCCTTGATCCCTGACATGAGCTGCCATCCACAGCCCAGTCGTTGCATGCTCATCTCCCTGTGGGAACCACTCTCTTAAGAAGATTACACTACACAAATAACAATCAGCTTGGATAGAGGACGAACCAGGAGAGAGTCCATTAAACCTTTCACATCATTACAAGCCTCATTGTTTTGCAGATGAGGAACATAAAGTGGAACATATGCATGAGGCCTCTTACTGACTCTCTGGGTACCAGGGATTTCAACTATCTGAACCTAGTTGATTGCTGGTAAATGAATAAATAACCTTGAGATAATCCTTCCCTTTTGCCGGAAAGGTGCCCTGCTTAAATACCAGATAATGAAAAAATGTCCAGATTTCCTTTATCGTATTTTTGGTTCTCTGTTTTCTGTGTACTATCCTGTAATTGCTATGGTCACTGCTTTTTGCCATCTGCTCACATCAGAAGGTGAAACTGGCATTTTGGAGAGAATCTTATTAAGCTGGGCGGAGGGAGAGAATAAAAAAATTGTAAGTAGTCTTCACACAGTATCTGATTTAAGGCAGAGGCCACCTCTGGAAAAGATATTTTTCATGGGGACCTGGAGTTCTGAAGTTATCAATTTCCATGGCTGCATGTCACAACAAGTGGATAAAAGCTGATTTATTCAGAATTTAACTGGCTGGTTTATCTTTGTAATGTGCTCCTACAAAAGCTATTTTTCATTTTCTGTGCGGGGTGACTGTTGATCATATTTCATTTATTCATATTTAATATTAATTTTCATGTGTTTTTTTCCCCAATATTATTTTGCTTAAATGTCAAAATGCTGGCTTGTTTATTCAATTTTTAAGCTATTGCAATAATAGCAGAGAGCTCTAATTTTAGATCAGAACACCAGTATGCTGGCCTTTTAGGTGTCTTATTTAATGATAAGGTGCATACACGCAACTAATAGTTTGCTTAGCCAATTCTAGCTTAGTGCTAGAATTCCTTCTTAAAGAGAAAGGCAGAACGACAGAATAATAAATATTAATCTATTTGGACTTCCAAGAATAACCTTTAAGCTCAGATTCAAAACTCTGTTGATATTTTAGCAAAGGATTGTATAATATTTTTCCACTTTAGGGTGAACTGAGCAACTAAAATCAGGAATCAACAGATTCTTGATGTGCTACAGTGTGGAAGACATTGATGTCTATTGCTTTTCATTTATCTGATCACATAGACTTGTTCATTTACTAGCCTTTTTTTACACTGTATGTGTTAGTCTGTTACACTAGTAATGATCCTAATTAGTAATTTTTAATCACATCTTGCATTGATATATCCCTTTTCCTTGAAGGATCCCAAAACGTTGGGTGGTTTGAAGGAAAATACTCCCAATTTGAATGTGACCCTAAACAATTTATGTTCTCTTAATGCAGCCATCTGAGTTTAAAAGGACTACAAATAGTCTCTAAAAGTTCTACTGGTGACTCCTGATTAGGGATAGTGCACTTCCTATGAACTAAATGAGATGTGAATGAGGCTCATTTTTTGTGTATGTTTAACCAAAGGAGAAAGAAAAAGTCTCATACCGAGTATGCCTATGAAATTCTTCACAGGTGGGGGAGTTTTACATACCCACTAATTATTGAACCTTACTTATTTAGCCTAAATGCCAAGAGGTAGCGGTGGGTGAAACTGAAAAGGTTGACTGGCCTAGTTAAGATTTGCTAAGAATATAGTGATACTTAACCAAAGTCAACAGGCAAACCCCAGAACCTATGGGGCTGTTTTTGAAAAGCAAATAATAATAACAAAAAACATTTCTCTTGTGACTTTTGTTACTTTTCAATTCTGCCTGGACATAACTGTTGAAAGAAGAGTATCTTTTTGCAATGGTAGTAAAATCAGATGATTATCGTACGTCTTTTTTTTGTTCTATGTGAATCCAAACTAAGAAAAATTAAAAAGAACATAGAAAAAAAATAACAGAAGCTAAAAAATAATTTTTTGGTGAACTTAGGTGCCTTTCAAAATGCATTCTAGGGTTGATTATTCATCACAGGTCACACACCTACAACAGCGAGAGATCTGTTTTTTCCCTGAAGAATGGGAGCCCTGTAAAGCAAAGAAATAATAGCACTTACAGCATGTATTCATGTGCAGCTTGGACGTGTCTAGAGGCAAATATCTTAGGTAGGCAGATAGGTAGATAGAAAGTAGATGGCCCAAATTATTTCTCCTCTGACGTTTCTCATAAATCCATTTAATTCCCTCTGTGTACTCTGAAAGGAAGGTAACATCCTTCCATGGTTCTAATCACAAACCTTCTCCTCTTCCTGTGAAACTATTCAATTATTTTCCATCAGTCCTTGTGGATCTATTCACTTTCTCCTACTACTTTCCTCTTGCACAGTTCAGTGTGAGTGGGCAAACTGCTTATAAAAAGCCTGGGATTAGAAATGAAGGGCTGTTGCAGTTTATTGGTCAAAACCAAGCAGAATTACTCTCTGAGGAGTTGAAGGAAGCTTACTTGGAATCTGTCTATATTTTACTTGGTTCCTTTGGGTCCCATTAGTCCCTCACTTTCATTATCCTAAGCACCAATTCATTTCACTTACTCTCACCTTTCCCCATGGCCATATTGCTTACAATACCATGATGCAATGATTTTATTGCTTTGTTTTTCTCTATAAAACTTTATTGATATAATAAATAAAATACAGTTTTCCAATGTATTTGCAACAACAGCTATACCCTTACACATACAGATATCAAATTCATGCCCATTATACAAATAATTTATATGAAGATAAGTCCTAGAAATAAAATAAGTAACCTGAGCATATCACTAATGATTTCATAATAAATGCCTCTCCCACTGTAAATCAGTCACATACTGGTTTAGTTAGGAATAATCACTTTTACTACTATAAGTATTCATATCTCACTAAAGAGTTGATACTCTGTCTATGTCAGATACAGTGGTTAGCATGCTGAATACTTCAGACAGTGGTGTGCCTTTCCAATTGTGTTTTTAAGGAGTACTTAGGCTCAGGTAAATAGATTTTCATTATATATTATTTTGAGTTTTCTAAATATACTTGCATACTACTCAGCATTATGCACTGCCTGTATAAGGGACTTCCACCTGGCCTCTCAAGTGCTTGTTTTACATTCCTTATTTTTCATCAGTGAGGGACTGTATTTATTATCTAAATGTCCATTGTTACTCCTCTATCAGTTAATAAATGGTAATGCATGCACACATTACAAATGTAAGTTAACCAGAGTGTTTTGAGGGAACTGAGAGGGTTTAGAGGAAAAGAGAGGTTTGCTGGATGATGATCAGTTAGTGAGAGACAACCAGAATGTCTCACTCTGCTTTTGGTGGGTACATATTTGCGAGTCTCTTCTTTACAAACTGAATGTCTGGTGATTTTGGCTTGTTCTGTGCATTTATTACAGGTGAACATTTTTATAAATGGACTTTTACATTTGGGTTTGGTTTTTTTTTTCCAATTTCTTACATGTCTAATATAATAAAAGCTGTAGTCTCCATTCAGTGCCAGGTTAAAAGAAGTGTTTGTTCCTACAGAAAAGAGTGTGCAGAAAGCTGAGTTTAGTTCTTCCACCAGGGAGACAGCAGCTACCCTGTTCACTAGATGGTCTCTGAATACCTCGATACGATTCAAAGCCCACTCTTGCTTGAACTGGGTCTTACAGGTAGTTTAGTCCTCTCAGAAGTGGATGATTGTATGTTTGTATCATGAATAGTTGGGGGGGGGGGGGGGGGGAGAAATTAAACACAAAGTACCCAAACTTTGCATTTTTACCTTCTCAAAAACTTGAGTCTACCTTACTGATCTTTGTTAGTAGATTTAAGATCTTTGTGTCTTGTTTCTAATCTGAAAATGGGGTTAAACATGGGGATATTTCTTTTTTCCAGAAGTTATTTCTCTTCCCACACAGGATTAAGTTCAAAACCTATAATCAAGTTTATTCTGACAAGTACCATCCAAAGACTTCATGCAAATCAAATTCACACTGATTTTTGGAATTCAGAAACATGATGAAAGAAATGAAAAATATGTGAAAATGGGAGAAGAAATACAGGGTTCATCACTGGTGGGAGTTCTCAGCCTCCCTACGCAGTAGCCAAAAGCATCTCTTTTCCTTTTTTTTTTTATAATATATCCTACTGACTTCTATGTGTTTTAGAAGTTAAAAATTCCTCAGGTGGCCTAAACTAGTACTTGTCCAGGCAGCAAACTCAGCTATAGATTATCAGTGAAGTACAACCATGTATCATCAAAAATAGGTTGCCCTATGCTGAAACTGAAGAGGGAGACAGATGGCATGTAAAGCCAGAGCTGTGTGAATTTTCTGTCCTGTCACAGATTTTGAAGATGTTTTTTTTCTATATCAGATTGGGATATAAAGTAAAAATATAAGAATAGATATAAAAAAAGGATAACATAGAGAAAAAATAAGTGAGATGAAATTTTTATTTCTTAATACTGATATGTTTGATTTCAAAGATTATCTTTTATTTTTAAAGGTTTTGAGTTAAACAGAAAATTTCAAAATGAGAATCCATTTTGTATCAAAAGGCAAAAGTTTTTGTTTTTAAAATATCAAAACAAATTCTTTGATGTTTGGAATGCCTTTTTCAGACCTGTTTTTTATTTTGGAGAATTGTTAAAACTGAACATTTACCTGAGACATCTTTGGTTTTGTTAAACAAATACTTTGTATGAAAGAAATATATTTCTGAAAAAAATCTTTTCATGATGAACTTCATACACTGCGTGAACAAAACATTTTTATAAAACCATCCATAATTTTATTCTATATCTGAGCTTTTGATTTAACAAATACCTCAGCTTACTTTTTCATGAAAGTTTAGAGTGATGCAAGTTTTTAATGCTCTCTTCAGGCATACATTTTCTTGCAGGCCCAGTGAATGCATTCAGCTGAACAATAAAAGTTCATGACACCCATCTCATTAATGCTTATTTGTTGCTGTCACTCTCTGTAGTTTTGCCCGTGTCTTTCTATGACACAATGTAGCTTTAAAGACATAATCTTATCCGATAAAAAGAGCTTACCACCCTAAATCTTGTTAGAACTAATGGAAATTTTGTTTGCCTAGAAGAAATACTGGACAAATCAGATAAACCAAGTATTTTGGCAAACCTAAATGCTTGGAGGTTTTGCTCTTATTATCTGTCAATGACTGGTTGTCAGTTTTCTTTACCATGGATAATGGCAAGATGATAGTAAGTACAAATTTTAACACTGGATCTAGGTATACTTGAAGCATGTTCAGACATGATTTTCAATTATATACCAGACAAAGACATTAAAACATTACCTTCTGAAATTCTGACTGTTTGAACTCATATAATGCCCTAAAATTGACCTTTATTTCATTAGTACATCCTATGTTTTTGTGAGCATTATAAAATTGCTACAACAAGGAAGTACAATATTCAAAGTCCTCCTCCTTCAAAGAAGATGACAAATTAATTTGTTAAAAACTTACCTTGAAATGCCATGGTGCCTTGCCTCTGTAAAGAAAGAAGGAATCAAACCTGAGTCCACATTTCCATAATTCACATTATTCCTTTAACCTGAAGTTTTAAAATATCCATTACAGTATCAGTATTATGATTTAGTACTTGCAGTATTATTGACTTTTCCAATAGCAACAAAACACAGCAAATCATCCTAATGACATTCTGGAGAAACCAATTAGGAAATTAGGACAGAACGTTAATCTACTCTAACACTCAAGCAGGACATATTTATCAATCCTTATCAGCTTGGGCTCTGTCTAATAACAACAGCAAATATTTATCTAGATCACACTGGGTAGTAATTCCAAATAGAACATCAACGTATCTAACTTGCTAGTCTCACAATTGATTTAGACTAAGCTGATGTATAGCACTTGGTTTTGTTTTGTTTTGCTTGGTTTTGGGGGTAGTTTTTTTGCTCTTTTTTTTTGGTTGGTTTTTTTTTTTTTTTTTTTTTTTTTACAATTTCAGTGTCTTGTTCTATTTCTGATGGCTATGAAGCTACTGACTGTACTAAGCCACTTGAAAAAAAGTGTCCCTGAAGTAAAAAACCCACTTCTTCCAATAAAAATCCCAATGGGTAAAGTATGTGAACTGCTATGCACTGTGTTGATAACCACCAAAGAAAAAAACTACAAACAAATATACTATTTCTGAGCTTGGGATGTGAACTAAGAAAATGAAGGCAATGGGAGGTCAAAAAGAGCACAAGGAGGCATTACAATTAAGCATATCAATAACAGGATCCAATAATTTTAGTATTAGATTTATTAAATGAGGATCAGGTCCATTTATACAAAAGATCAATTGATGAAGGTGTATTCCTTCACCTTGTAAGAATTAGCTTAAGGGCTAATGCCACTGGGGTTTTTTCTTTCTTTTTTTTTTTTTTTTTCCAAGTACAATAAATCCATTGGGATTTACTTAATTTATGTAGCACACAAAACGCTGGAGAATTTTCTTTAAAAGTAGAGGAAACTGGTATAAAAAGAAGCAAAATGAACCCTGCAAACAGGCAGGTTTTCACTAAAATATCTCAGGTTAAATAGATGATGCTCTTGTATCCATTCATTTTCTACAGACTAAAATAAAAATGTATATATTCCATCGATTTCCAACAGCGTGTACAAAAAGTCTCCAAAAAGGTTAGATCAGGAAGAAAATGTGCTAGAATTCCTCTTATACATTTGTATGAACCACTTAATAGAGATTTATCACTGTTTAACAGATGAGCATGGGAGGAATGGATGAAGCCTTGACCCAACCATATTCCCATATGTTCATATAGTGTAGGAGGGATGTAAGGCTCTTAATGATACAGGCTAGTAACAAATTTGTAGGGTGTTTTTAGCATGCAGGAATACTGGCACTAATGACTTTGCACTGCAGTCATTATTTTCACCTAACTTTAGTCATCTAAAATAAATATGTAGTCTAAACTGGTCATCTAGTTTCCCTCTGGTGCTAGTGGTGAGAGATGGACACCCCTTACCTAGATCAATAGCAGTTAATGAATATCCAAACTGGTTGAAACATTAACAGTTGAGTTACTAGTAGCAATATAAGTGTGGTATCAGTTTGTGTGTTGCCGGTTACACATGAAAAATTATTCTGAAAGCCCAAGTGTATGCTCAGGAGGTCAGAAATCCTTACAGACATGGTTAGGTTACAGACTGCCTGAAGTGTCTGATCTGGCTAATTAAAAGCTAACGTGTCTTTTTCTCTGTGAGAAGCAGTGACTCTAGTATTAGCCTAAGAAGAGAGCCTTAGAGGCACAAAGCTTTCCAACACCTTTTGGTGATTTTCTCCTGCCTAGAGCTCCATTAAGAGTCATACATTACCTTTTAAAGAAACAGTGGCTAAATCACAGAATGGACAGTTATTGTTATAAGCTTCTTTTTCCCTCTTCTTTAGGGGGCAGGTCCAGGAAAGAGGGAAAAATTTGTTCTTTTTTTGTTGTTGTTTGGTTTGTTTGTCTGTTTCTGTGAATGATAAACCATTAGAATTAGAGCTGCTTGCCAATGATTGACTGAAACCCTTCCTCTTCATCCAATAGGTTACATCGTTAGCTATCTCAATAAATTTTAAAATAAGCCTATGTTTCAGATAAAGAAATGATTCATAGACATTTAGACCATTGAGGGGAAGGAAAGGAAAAGGAAGAAAAAGGAAGGACTTAGACAATGAAAAGTTCAGAACTGAAATGGCTGACCTTTAGTTACCTTGCCTAACAGTCAGAGCTTTAAGCTAGATGCCTGTGCTGGATGCACAGAGAACTCTAAGTATTTAATTACAGGATACTTGAAAGCAAATGCTATGAAGAAAGAACTAAGCTAAGTACTAGGAAATGTTAATCAGCTAAGCCTATTTTAATATCCACCCACTGAAGGTTATATGTTTTAGCATAGCATATTAACCAGTATCAATCTTTGTTCTGCCCATATATCAGTTCAGTGAAAACCACATATCTGAATCTGCACAATTCTGAATCCAGGCAGGTGAAGTTTGCCGCTACATGACTTTGTTGGGCTTCTGGACAGCCCAGAAAAACAGCAAAGGCACCTAACTGTGTATTCAATATGCCATCTAAATACTCACAAAGAACACTAGATGACTGCGACTGGCTGCAGGGATGTTTTTCCCTCCACTTACAATTCACAGTCATGAGCTATTCCTGATACTAGATGCCTAAGCTAGCATCTCCTTACAAAATAACAATAGCAAAAAGGAAAAGGTGACATTTTCACTTTTACATAATTATCTTTCTATGGGGCTGATTGAGGTCTTCTCTTACGCATAAAGAAATGCTTACTGTGTCAGAGAATGGTGGTGGAGTAAAAACAGCTCTGTATTGCTGTGGATAGCTACCAAAAGGGAGATGAGGTTAACATGTTTTCTGCCTTTAGGTCAGCTTAGAGCATCAGCATGCATATTCACTGTACCTTAAAGTGGAGACTCAGCTGCTTCATTTGTGAATTCATGAGATGGTTCCATAGTTTTACACCAAGTGGGACAGCTGCAATGGGAAAGGGACTAAGACACAGTTACCAAAGAGTATCTTGGGATACCCTTGGTCCTTTAAGAAATTTCCTGGGAACTGGGAGATCTGGGAAGCACCAAAAGGAGGATGGTTTACACCCATATTTCATGCGCCTCTGGGCCCACAAAAGATGATCTGTCCACTTGTCAGTCAGAATGCCTATGGGTTATTGTTGACTGAAAAGCTAGTCAACCCACTAGCTAGGAGACCCACTTAGTGAATCCCAAGAAATGTTGTGTATAATGTGGTCTCCCAGGTACATTCTACTGTCCAGAATTAGGTGTTCCCCCTGCCATATGCCATTGTTTAAATGATTATATTTTTAAAATACTTTACAGTTTGGTAGCAGTTCTGCAAGAGATTTAAAATTTGGACCTGAGCACCCAAAATAGCTCCTGAACCACAAAGCTCAAATCAAAAAGGGTTTTGACATTTAGAGTCAAATACATCTCACCAAACTTTAGACTCATAACTGAGATATTTATGTCTCATTTAGTTGTCTTTGAATCCCCTTACAATCAATGAGTGGAAATAGTCACTCTAAAGGTGACATTCACCTGGCCTGTTTTAGGTGTCTACTTTAGAAAGGGAGGAACTGTATCTTAAAAATGCTTATTTCTTCCATTATGTCTAAAGGAGAGGAGGGTCAGATGAAAAGCTTGTCAGATGAACATGCTTAACATGCAATATTTTATCTTATGAATGCTCCACTTATTTCCACTCTTGTTGAAGGTACCAAATTCATTGTCTTCTGTGTATTATTGTTGTTTGTCTCTTTCTTTATTGTCTTTATATGGAAATTCTCCAAAAGCCTAAAATTCTACCTCTATTAATGTTATGCAGGACTTCACTCTGGACAGGCCTAGATGGCACCAATCCTATTACAGACCTAATCTTCATGAAGATTCAGCAATGTGCTCTGTGGAGTTTCGGGGGTTGTGTATTCTGAGAGGCACATAAAGGTTTAAGCTCCTTACAAAATAAAACAATCAACTTTTTAAAGAAGTGAGGATGGAGTAAGAAGTGTTTTCAGGATATATTTTGGGGGCTGGGATTTTAAGTTTTGCCTGAAACCCACCTTGGGCACCACAGGCCTTGTTGATCACAGACCCCTTGAATGACTGCATGGAGAAATGCTGAAAAGCTGACACAGAGTGTTTATATAAGGCTTTTATTTTTTTTTGTGTTTGTACAAAGAGAATCATACCAAGTTTTATATGCATATTTTGCATTGTTGATTTGTCTTGCCCATCAGCTTGCTTTTTTTCATTGTGTGATACAATGATACAGTGAATTCAGAGGCAAGACATTTCTTCTGAGTTATAGAGTTGAATACACTTTTGGGAAAAGAAAAAAAAACCAACCCCCCCAAAACCCAAGGAATTAGCAGCATCTTCCACAACAAGCAATGGACGTAGTTTGTGTATCAAATTGTTACTCTGGGTGCTTGCAACCACAGTTGGGTTATTCCTGTGGAATCATAGATAAGTGGTTTTAGATTCATTGCCAGTGTATTGAGGCACAGAGTTTGAAGACAATGAGAAACAATAATATGCAAATAATTTACATAAAAGAAAAAGCTTTTTGGCATACATGACTTCATTTTTGCACTGGAGATACCACTACTATGCAAGCATTCTATTTTAAATATAATGAGCTTTCTCTGTGATCCTTGATTCAATAATCTGAATCAATGAGGAAAACCCGAATCAGTGAAAAGGGAAAAAGCACAAAAGAGTAAGGAGCAAACTGCCATGCCAGAAAAACAGAAGCCTAAGCTAGACAAAAATGTTGAGGTATCTATATTATAGAAAGTCTATCCATGAACATATGAATATACACACACGCACATTAATAATTACAACAAGGATTCAATATAGCCATTATCCTGAATTTTGGCCTACACTGAGTTATCCTTTGATTCCCAAAATAGTCAGAAGCCTGCCCTTCTTCAGCCCACCTACCATCTGACAAACTACATGTAATCACTGGTCCCTATCTTCTTGGGAGGTCACTTTTCACTAAAGAAGGCTCAGCCTTGATGAAGCAAATTTCCAAATCCCTGGCATTTGTTTGTAGATTCTGAGAACAGTAACTAAATAACAACATAAAGTGGTAACTGGGAGGAATAAAATAGACACTGAACTTTTGGGACATCAAAATAATTTGGTTTTAATTTAGTAGGAAGTTTTAAACCAGTTCTTCCTTTATCTTGATTTGATTTGCCCACCCCTCATCCTAGCAAGGTGAAAACTAATTCAGCAAAATTTTGTACATCTTTTGTGCTATAGGGACTATTGCTAAATCCAACATCTCAAACAAAGCCCCTGTCACTCAGCTTGTATTATAATACATGCTTTCTGCACGTAGTGCTTAGAACCAAAACATACTGTCGTGGTTTTTAACCCCAGCTGGTAACTAAGTTCCACTCAGCCGCTTGATCACTTCCCCCTGCACCCAGTGGGATGGGGGAGAGAATCGGCCAAAAAAAAAGTAAAACTCGTGGTTTGAGATAAGAACAGTTTAATAGAACAGAAAGGAAGAAACTAAAAATGATAACAATAATAAAATGACAATACTAATAAAAGGATTGGAATGTACAAAACAAGTGATGCACAATGCAATTGCTCACCACTCACCAAACGATGCCCAGGTAGTTCCCAAGCAGTGATGCTCCCAGGCTAACTCCCCCCAGCTTATATACTGGACATGACATCACATGCTATGGAATACCCCTTTGGCCAGTTTGGACCAGCTGCCCTGGCTGTGTCCCCTCCCAACTTCTTGTGCCCCTCCAGCCTTCTTGCTGGCTGGGCATCAGAAGCTGAAAAATCCTTGAATTAGTCTAAACACTACTTAGCAACAACTGAAAACATCAGTGTGTTATCAACATTCTTCTCATACTGAATCCAAAACATAGCCCTATGCTAGCTACTAGAAAGAAAATTAACTCTATCCCAGCTGAAACCAGGACACATACTCAGACTGTGTATCTCTCCTTCCCCCAGATTTTTACCACAATAAATTCTAGAGTTAAAGAAAAGAAATAAGGAAATATACATAATCCTAGTTTGCTGTAGAGCATAAACATTTTGGTCATAAATGTTTGCTAACACTCAGCTTCAGATGTGTCAGATTTTCCTGTACCTATGAGAGGAGCTGACAAGCAGAAAGATTGTCCTCCAAGAACTCTGATGAAGATGCAGTAAGATAGACAAAATGTGATACCATCAAGTTCATAAGAAATGTCAAGTGCTTAGTGAAGAGAAATGGAAAATATCAGAGTCCTCCTAAAGAGAGTTCTGAAATGTCTGAGATGATGACTCATCAAAAATGTAACATAATCTGTAGATAAGATAATATCTTAACATAAATAACTCAAAAATCCATTGAGCCATAATGTTTTTCCATGGTAATTATTTCTTTGTACTGGATATATTTTAATTTTGTGAAGATACAATGGGCTATAGATCTTGTTCTGATTGTGGGCAATGTGGTGTGCTTTACTATTAACTTCCTACAAGCCTTTTAATAGCATACCTCCATTTGTTACAGGGGCAGTAAGTGTTCTGAAGCTGAAGAGATTTTTACGCAGCTGTGTCCATCCCTGATCCTAAAAGGAACAGTGACAAGGAGGCTGGTGGTAGTAGGTGGCAGAAAAAAATTAATGGACTATTGTGAAAATCTTGGTCACAGAAATGAGTTTTAGATGTACTTGAAGAGGTCTATGACTATACTGTGAAATTCTGGGGAATTTTTGGTAGGGTTCAGTTCAGAAGACAGGGACCTGATGCTGAGAATATTCTGGCAATACATTTCTTATGGGGTCCTTCTTGAGATATGAGAATTCCTCTTGGCAAAGAAAAGCAGGAGAGGCACTCACTAAAGCAGCTGACTTCCAACCAGATCCTAATTGTTAAACATCTGAGACATTTTGGGCAGCCAGAAAACTAGGGTAAAATATAAGCACTGTCATAAGGACATCTTATTCAGGAAAAAGGAGGACACACTCTGCCCTAGCTTGTGCTGCTGGATAATATTTCAATATAAGTCCTTTTTTACTAATTGCAGAGGAATAGATTATATTGAGATTTTCATTCCAAATTAATCAAGAAAGCCCTTCAGAAACACTGGATTGCAAAAGCTGGTTTTGTTAGTATGCTGAGATTTCTCTAAAATAGCTTTGCTATTCCTGATTTGCTCGTTCTTTGAATAAAGAGATAAAATCATATTGTGTGACCATGTTCTCTCATGTCTTCTTATAACAAAGAAGATACCAACAAAGTTCTGTCACTCAAATATGCTTGTGGCATATAGCTGAATTTAAATTCTTCTGTCTAGAAATGAACTTGTGTGCTGTGTCATTGCCCCACTGAGCAACCTCCTTGGTTTTAATTTGGATCTTTAGGTTGCAGTTTTATGTATGGTACATTCCTCGCTCTTAGAGAAGGATTCTTGGAAGACTGTTTCATTTCCAGAATTTATTTAGGAGATATCTACCTCCCACCATTCCACTAATATTCTCATCTGCTTCAAAAAGGCTAAATAATTTTCAAAGGTGTTAGGAGCTATATTTTTAGCAACAGCTTATGTCTTCTTGGCACATTCCTGGTACAGCAACGTTGGCAGAGTTGTGTTACAGAATCTCCTGGTCTGTCATGTATTAAAACTGTTCTTTGGGTATCCAAGCACTTCAAATACTTGTGAGTGTCAGGCTTGCAAGTGGATGGATATTTCTTTAGTTTATATTTAATTGCCAAGACAAGCTAAAACATAAGAAAAGGCAGAGCTCTTAAAGGTACTCATCCGGTCAGATACATGCAGTACTTAAAACATACATAAGACAAACTAAACAGCTTGCTGATTCTGATTTCAGGCAGTGGCAAATGTCTGACAGCTATTTTAAAATGAAAGTAATAAAACCTAAGATCTATTGATAGTTTTGATAACAATGATAAATACAATCTCACAATCATGGTCAGCTAATAAAATTTCAACCACTTTTGATTTAAATGGTTTGGATAATGTGATCACTTTACCTACATTGCTTGAATTGAATAAAGAATAATAATTGCTAGCAATAGGCCAGCTACAATTCATTCAAAGCAGCAGACTTAGAAAAAGGAAAGATGGTCGGGTGGTAACAATGACAGCTTAGAGCTTGGAAGACCTGAGATACCTTAGCATTGACAAAAAGTCCTTGTGCTGCAATGCTTCTTGAGGATAAATACACTGGAGTTGTTAAAGCATCTGGCCTCTAGAATAATGAGGACTGTGCAGGTAACACAGACTAATAGGCATTGCACTTCATTGTTTGTTTTGTGGCATCCTAATGATTCTAACATAAAGGGAACAGAGTTAAGGAGACCTGAGCTGAGATCTGCTGGCCTGGTAGGCAGCTTTGACAAAATCACTTACTTTCCTTCATTTCTCCCTGTATAACCATGGTAAATAATCCCACTTTTCTTTGTAAACCAACCTGCAATTGTCTTATGACATATGTTATCTAAGGGTATTGTTTCTGTTAATAAAATTGTATTTATTTTATTTTTAAAAGAAAGGTGTATTGAAGGTGTAAAAATTCCTTGTTATGAGCCTATACCAGCATTTTGAAGAAGGAAATACACTTTGCTTAAGACATATATTCTGGGTTGGGTTTTTTGGTTTTTTTCAAATCTTAATATGTTCTTATGGAATTAATGGAAAAATATGGGAGCCCTCCAGTGGTGAAAATAATATATCTGGATTTCATGCTGCAGCTATTTTTCTGTGAATGTTCCCTGCCTGCAACATAATTGCCATAATTTTCTGACATATATGGATGCTGATCCCATTTTGATTAACAGGACTTGATATTATCCAATGTTTGCCTGGACCTTCATATGAGTGCATTCGCAGGTGACATTTGCAAAAGCTGAGAAAGCCAAATTTATCTCATGTTACTTCCTTTTTTATATAGACAGGCAAACCCTTGGGGGCTTTTTGTTTGTTTGTTTTCTTCCCGCTAGAAACAGCATGGGTTAATCATGTTCTCCACTTCCACAGGATTCTCACCTTTAAGGCTGTGTGGTTGAAAAGGGATTTACAATTGCAGCAATAGAGATGTTTGGCTGACCTGATCCTCCCATTCTTTGGCTTCCTGGATTATCACATTAATCCCGTCACCATTTGCCTCCAGGATGGCACTCCCCCATGTAAAGCTGTGGGACATCCTTCTGGAAAGGCCCTGGATGCCTGGCCCATCACTGCCTTGAAACTGTGGCCTCAGAGCACATTGGACTGCTTCAGAAAACAAACTCACATTTTTGGTCTTCTATGCTCAATTTGCTGTAAAAAGGTGGGGTTATTATTTCTGTGGAAAAGCCTTTCTGTTGCACTCCGGGAAGAAAGTGGAGATCATAATCTGCTTTCCAAGGAAATGTAACTTTAACTTGCTCCACTGACGCCCGCGCAGTCCACTGGAACTACATTCCTTCCCTAAACATGCTAATCTGTTAACAGTACAGATAAATCCTTAATACGGAGCTCCTGTGTCTTTAATTCTAGTTTGTAAGACTTTTAGACATTTTAAAGTTAAACATGCCAGCACAACTGTCAGATGGCTTCTCCTAGTGAAGTTACAAATGTGGAGTTAAAAGCAGTTTCCTTGTGAGTGAGGCACATATAAAATACAAATGTCTGAAAGATAGCAGACTTTTCAGAGAGCCTTTCTGTAGCCCTGGAAACAATAGGAGACTGAGGAATAGCAAAGGATTAGACGTTTGTCTTCTTTTAATGAGGATAGCTTTTGTTGGAAACACATGTTGATAAAGTGCATGGAGTTACCAAGAGTATTTCTTTGAAGCCCTTGGCATCTGAGTATTCATAAGCAGCACACAGAAAAAGCTATACAGCCAGAAGCCCACCGTAGTATCATTATCTGCAATACAATTGTCACAGGTAGATTCAGCAAAGGCATAGAAAAGCTCATCTTACTGATAGAGATGTGAGCGTGCGCACGCACACACACTGGTTTGCATCGTGTTTAGCTGAGGAATATTCCTGAGTACAGACATAGGAGGAGGAAGTGTGTTCCCTTCTGTTTTTATTTGTTTTCTTTTCTGTTTTATTTCATTTCGAATCTAAAGGCAAGCCACTGAAGTACGCAGAACAGCGGAAAGAAGACTGTAAGAGGCTCACCCTACTTTACCTCCTTTGCCTTTGGATTTCAGTGGGTTTTACCACATTTTATACAGCAGCTGCAGGGTCCAGGCCTCCTATTGTCATGGAAAAATAAAGGCCTCATTTAACTGCTGGTGAAGCTGTAGTGTGTGATGTGTGTTTGTTAGTCTAAGACATCTGCTCTTTGTGTCAGCTACTAACTCCAGACGCCACGGAGTGGCCCCTGTCCCCTGCTAGGCTGTGTGTGGAGGCAGCGGGTCAGAGCTATACACCACCGTCCAACAAAAGAGAAAAGGGGCAAAGAAAATATTTGTGTGCAGCGGGGACTAAGCGACAGGAAAAGACATACTTTCAGCTGTAGCTAAGAAGTTATGTGATTAGCATGTGACGGCTGCTGGCCCCTTAACCACTGGATGGATAAGGATGACTGACTGTCAGGGAGGCTCTGAACTATGTAATCTGACAAAAACAGTCCTGAGAGGATGCTGATTTTAGTTACCGGGCCCGCATTACACACAGTTCACTTATCACCAGCAGATACTCAAAATAGGCAGTGGATCAAGCAGCAGCAACCTTGGGGTGCGTGCGGCACGTCTGGTAACCATGCCTACCCAGACCAGCTCCCCGGCGGGCTTGGGGCCACCTCCGCACCCCCTCTGCCCTGGCACTTTCCCTCGCTGGCACCCTGATTTCCCTCAGGGCCCAACGGCCCCGTGCCACTGCCCTTCACCATCCCACAGAACCCTTGGAGCACCAACAGCCTCCGGGCTGCAGCTGCCTAACCACAAGCCAGCAACCGGGAGTGTCACAGCTGTGGTCTAATTGTCCAAGAGATTTATTTTATTTTTAAGGGTGTGGGGTGGTGACAATAAGAAAAGAAAAAATAAAAAAAAAATTGTGGATGATAAGTAGATTTAAAACCTGACATGTTTATTTGTCTGTAATAGTTTAAAAAAAAAAAAAAGGTTCACTTGTGTGTTTCCATGATAATAAGGGAATTTTGCAGTTTTGACATGCAAGGAGATTTTGTCAAGCTTGTAGCTGTCAGTTGATCAAAACAGAAATAGAATGGGCTGATTTTGATGAATGTTTACTTAAAATTTACAGAAAGTTTCTCACTTTTAGTGAAAAATTAAGATTTGCTTTGCTTTTGCTGAGTCTTTGGCTTGCCACGCAACTTTAGCTATCTAGAACTTAGATTTCTCAACTAGTTGTCTCATGAAAGTCAATGGAGGGATAGGTGGAGTGAAACATCCTCAGGTAGTATGTCTTCAATATCCACACTTGTACCAAATAAAGTGCCATCACTGGAGTGTCTGTCCCTTTCTACGCACTGCATATGGAGCCCGGATGACTAGGTTAGACTTTGTCCAATGTTTAGATGGCAGAATTGATTAATTAATTTCGATCTATGTGACTTTCAAGGTGATAAATTGTATATTTTCACTAGGATTTTTATTTCCATAGTTGAACCTAAGTAGACCTTTGCTCAGACATGCATTTCACAAAAATGTGATGCCTGTCTCTTATTGCCATCTATTGCATTTGCTTTTCAAATACTGATGTATTTTTGCCTGAAATCATTCAGTGGCTTCACAGCAGAATCGTGTAACACCTTTAGACATTTAAACATGATGAATACTCTGGAAGGATTGATTGCTTTCATTCTACAACTGTAATTTTACTGCCTTATAGCTAAGGACCAAGATTACCAGGACTGTGTACTGTAAGAAAAAATTGTCTAACAGTATTTTTACTGTTCTAATGACTCTTAACTCTTTCCATGAGTTAAGCACGCTGACTGAATTTGGTCTTCACTTACTTTTTATTTCAATGATGTATATTGATTTTCTTTCCTCTATAAATGAGCATGCCTAAGTAGAGAATGTAGTTCAATAGATTTTACAGCTCTGTAAGAAAACAAAGTCATGTAGCAAGCATAATGTCCTCAAACATGAGAGTATAGTCTGTAAACAACCTCCTTGTCCAGTGGCTCAATCCCAACATTAAGAAAAGATACTCCTCAGTGAACACACAGGAAGTATATTTCCTTGACACTTTGGGAATAATAGGAATAACACCATTATAATGCATTTTCCCAAAATAATGGGAAGTAAAGAGCAGAAAAAGAAAATGTATGACGTTGGCTACAGTTCTAAAACCTGAAGTAAGAAAAAAAGATGGGATAAGGAAAATTTACTCTTTCCTTTATTCAAAATTTTTCAGAATCTGCTGACATCAGCAAGACCCCTGGACCCCAACCATTTTCTTGCTTTCATTTTCAGGAAAGAAAAAAACAACAGTTTTTGTCTATCTTTCTTTTTGTTCTATCTTTCATCCACAAGCAGAAATATTTGTTAATTTCGGTAGGAGTTTTGGCATATTGCAAAATTTGTGTATGATATTTTAAAGATTGTTAGGATGTTTTGACAAACAAACAAACAAATACCTGGTTCAGAGACAAATTCTGAACCTTAAAAAAAGACTTATGACTACTCTCTGATTTGAAACATATTTGTCTCAGACCAGAATCCAGTTTAACTCAGAGAATGGGCATAATGCCTCATTAGTTTTAACATGTTTCACTGCAATGGACTCGCTTGCTTATATTTTCACTTTAAGGCAAAAGTCAATCTATATGCATTCCAATATAAGATACTTCGATGTTCAATATAATTGCACAATTTGCTAACAAGACATTTTAAAGAACTGTGATGAGAAATTTAAATGCAGGTAATCCAAGGGCTTTAGGTAATATGACTTCATTTTTGCTCTCTAGAATAAAGCTAATCACTGTCCTTTAGTACTGAGAAGCAGTTTTTGATCCTTGAAAATGAGTAGTTCAATTTCATTGAAATGTCTATGTGGTGAATTATTTCTGTTTAGTTTTGGCTTACCATGAGAACTGAAAATAAATAAAAAGTCCATAGCAAGTCACTATAGAGTGGTTTATTGTGCAACATAGCATAGCTGTAATTTAACATGGGCTAGTAAGCTTATTTGCATAATATAAATTTTAGCCTGATTTTATAATGAATTGGCTGTGTGAGTGCATTGACCCAAAATCAGCTACAATACTAGAGTTCAGGAAAAGTGGTGATATACTACATTTCCTTGTAGCAGCTCAGTGGAACTGCAAATATAATAGCCAAGAGCAGGTCTTTCTGAAAGCATCTGGGAACACCATCACTAGTGCAAATGATCCTTTAAGGATATTATTTTTTTGCTGATACTTTATTGTTCTCTTTCTATTTAATTTTTTTTTTCTTCTATTTTCTATGTGTTTTTTTAGATAGCAAAATAAACAGAGCAAGTACATAAATATTATTTGAGGATCATAAGGCACTGATGCCAAGGCTAATAAAGTTATATTTCATACACATCCAGTATTAATACTCTTTATGCATATATTAATAGGCTTATTTCAGTTCTTATCCACTGTATATGAAGTAGTGAATGTATGTTTGGACCTCTGCAACATGACAGAAAACAAGATACAGTTACCATAGCCTGTATGAAACAAGCCTTTAACTCTCTGACAACAGTTCCTGACATTTATAGCACAGCTCCTGAGGGCCTTAATGACCATCATGTCAAGCTGAATCTACTATTAATATACCTTACTAGTAAGGAGTAGGTATTATAGTTTTTATCCTAAGTGTGAAAGGTCCATATTTCACAAAGATCTTGAGTCTAGCTGAGTTATTAAAAGGTTTCCCATAAGGAAAGAAACAGTCATTCTTTTTTTTTTTTTTTTGCCTGCTGAAACTTTCTTTTCTTAAAAGAAAGAAAAAAAGTGTTCTGCATTTAAATTAAAATACAGAATCAGACACTGCTAGCAAAGACTATTTGTTGTTTTACAATGTTGTGTAAATGGCAGAGATCAGATCTGAGGGTCATCTTCATGTGGAACCTCCAATATATTTAGCAGGACTTCCATATTCTGATGATGATATTAGGTGAGTTTTGGTTTTTTTTATTTAAGACCCACTTCTAAAGAGACCAAGACACAGAACACCACTTATACAACAAGCAAGAGTTAAAGAGAACGATTTCCAGAAGAGACAGATCATTTTGGACATTGTTGAGTGGATCCAAACCTGGGATATTTCACAGAGTCCTGGAATAATTTATGTTGGAAGATCCCTCTGCACCTCATCTGCTCCAGCCCCCTGCTCAAAGCAGGGTCAAAAGCTTGCTCAGCACCTTGTCCTCTCAAGCTTTGGAAATCTGTTTTCAAGAAGCTAGATCATCAGGCAATAGGCACTGAACCTCCTTGACACTCAGCCCTGATCCAGATCTTCTGACCAATCACCCAAAATAGATGCATCCCAAATTATTAGTTCCTTTTACAGATCTTGTCCAGGATGGGTTTCTTCTGTGGGTATATACAAGGTAGGATTAATACGACCATAGGATTAATATGACCTACTATTGTGACAGGTACCTTTTGCTATCTCTTTAATCAATGAATTGAAATTCAGCGTTTCTTGGGCATGATTCATCTGAGTGTATAGTAGATTTATAATACAGGCCAGATGAATAGTGCCCCAGGGTGTCTTTTTCTGCTGAATCTGTTGCCAATAAAGGGATCCTGGGGAGATTAGCTCAGATGTAGATATGTACACTGTACACGTCTGAAATTAGGTGAGATAAATCCTACCTGTGGACTTTTTTTGAAGTGGCAGCAAAAGAATTACCTGTTAAATTCAGGCTTACTGGGTTATGGTGGATGGGTTGTGTGTTACAGGTTATAGGTGAACTCAATGTCCTTCAAAAAGGGTACTGTAGTTTTTCTGAATTGACAGTGTATCAGTAAACCCTTTTTTTTTTCCATTTCCATGTATGTTTTTTAAAGAAATAAGTGCTTCTATTAGTTCATTTTTCTATAAGGAATAACTGAAGAGATATATAGCATGTGACTGGAATTATTTTCACAATATTGAGTATGTAATATGTCAGCAATTCACAGTCTGTTGATAGAATGAATTTAAACAAATGAATTTGCCTCTTGTATCTTTTCCTGTTTTTGTTGCAGACTGCATAAATGAGAACTTAAATAGATGAGAAAAGAATCTTTTGAGCAGTGCATGCTAGTGAAGAAATATAAGCATTTTGTGTCCAGAAAAACGAACGTGATCGTGTTTTAAAAGCAGGAGACAAGCTAGTATTGGTAAGTCAATCTGAATCTTATTTTTTTTCACGATGACAAAACCAGAGGTTTAGGTAGGTTAAGGTCTAAGTGAAGAACGGTGTACACACTCTCTTCAAATGTATGAATACCCATAAATTTTGGCTAAACTAGAACAGTGGGGTTAAGGTTCTTGTGTGTGGCTTTTCACAGTAAATGAAATAAAGGGTATTATGAGAAAGTCACTGAAAGGAAATGCACAACCTGAGGAGACTGTTTACTTCAGAGGAACAGGAGATTATGAAATTTCTAGTGCACAGTGGCAGCTGGCACTACCTGATATAGCACGCATAGTGTCTCCGTGGCACTTCATGGAAAAGTTGTACAGTTTGCATTGTCATGGGGCAACTACAGTCCCTGAGAAACTCTTAATTCCTTAAAAACATTCCCCCCTTTATGACAGACTGCACCATTAGCTGTTTTGGCATGTATTCCAGGCCATAGACTGGGATCTGTGAAGTTTACTGGGCACGAGTTAATGTTTATCTGAAAAGCTATATGAATCACTTGAGGCTTTTAACATTTTACTTCTATAGCTGTGCGATTGCCACAGACATTACCATAATGCCATTTACCTAGGAGGAAAAAGAAAGTATTTACAATACATTTTTAGTTGTATAAATTGCCTTTTCTTACAAGCTTAGATGTTATGAAAGTTAAGGACCTATTTTTCCCATCAAATTCACTTAGACTTTGTGAGAGCCTGGAAGAGTTAAAGTCTCAAACATTGTGCTGGGGCAGGTTCCCCATAACAACAAACCGCAGGTGAGAAGCCAATCGGCACCAGGACGTGCCCTGCGGTGCTGGAGGATGCACAGTTCCCTGTTCTGATACTGCTGAGCAGCTCATCATGCGTGGCCAAAGATCAAACAATGGTCATGTCTGCAGGAGGGAGAAGTTACTCCCCAAACGACCCCAAGTCCACCAACCCATTTCCCGAAGGTTCTGGAAACACAAACCGTGTATGACACCTAATTAGCCTAATGAGTTCGAGTGCCCGCCTGAAGGAGGGGCAAGGAGTTGATAAAAGGATGTGAATTGAAGCCCTGCGTGTGCTTGCCCTCCGGAACTGGAACTCCAGACTGGCTGGACCAATGCTGGATCTTTTCTTTCTGCCCCCGCTCTCTCTCTCTCTCATTCCCCACAGCTCATCCCTTTAGACACAAAACTGTTGACCAAGTCTGGGACTAGAAGTGGACCCCGCCACCCCCAGGCTCCTCTCTGAGAAGGAGTCTAGAAAAAAAGGGAGCCCATTCTGAAACTCGTGACTCAACGGGAGGGCTTTCCTTATTTTCTTCCCTGAATTGATCCCCAAATAAGCAAGGCTTGTAGTATATGTTTGGTGATACCAAACCAATATAGTTTGGTTACCACATGTTATATGGTTTACTGGTGTAGTTTCATGCCAATTGTTGTTGCGAGCCAATAAAAGTTGAGTTTTGTGAGTTAAAGGATCCCTGGTGTCGTTTCACCTTAATCCTGACCAGGCAATCAGCAAACCTGAGTTGTCGTCCTAAGAAATTGGGACGTGACAGAGTTGTGGCAAACCGGTCAGTCAGCCTTCCTGATTTGAACTGATTGCTGCTCAAAATCTACTTCTGAAAATGCTACTTCTGGTGATCGGGTGGACCAGCAGAAACATACTCAACCACATCTTTAACTTGAATTAAATTGAGGTGTGTTTCTTTGGTATTGTTTTTTGTTTGGTTGGTTGTTTTTTTAAGTATTTACTATCCTGTGCCATTCTTCTGATACACAGAGCAACTCTTGTACGCACCTCGGAAAGCAGAACCTAGCTTTAAGTGGTTTATGTTGTTGTTGGTATTTGGCAGTTCAGGTACTATAACATGTCAAAACCTGATTCATTCTGTTGGTACAGGAAGAATTGAAGCAAGTAGTGAATCTCTCAGGATCTTCACATCTCTATTTCCTTCACAGTTAAGGCCAACGATTGGTGACAGTTTTGTCAGCTCATCACATAATGTCATTGGAGATTCCACATGGCTGTCTGACAGTAAATTTTCCCTTCCATTTGTTAGAAGATACCAGCCAACAGAAGCTTGAAGAGGGATTATTTTCTTATGTAAATTTGTAGTGAAAAATGTGTAAATGGAAACAGCCTTGCGTGTTCTTTTATTTTATTTTTTTTTTACCATAATGCATTCTTAAACTGTTGACTACCTGGCAATATTGAAATGAAATTGTTGAACTAGAATCTGAACGTAGAAGTGCAACTACTCTGTGAACACAGAATTCCTATTGTAGTGCTTTTAAAGCTTCACAGACAGAGCTGAAAATATTTCATTTTAATTTCCACACTCTCTCATGCTGTGATGTTTTCCTTGTTCCTTATGGGCAGGTCATTCTACATATTTCCCACAGAATTCCCACAGAGGACCTTTGACACGTTCATGAAGTTACAAAAACATTTGGATGAGCCAGTCTACAAAAATGGATAAACATACTAAAACCTTGCTAAGTAAAATAATATGAAAAAGCCACCAAAGCAAAGTTGATTACCTTTGTAAGACTGTCTTTTCAATTTCCCCATTGTAGGTCTTTCCAAAGTGCCCTGATGCTCACAAATGACATCTTTGAATAGCTTTTTCAAAAGTAAAAGTTGGTATGCTAATGTATTACACATGAGAGCCAATAATAATATGTGGGATAGTAGTGCATGTTTCTTCAAGGTGATTGGGTGGCTTAGAAACAACACATTGAGAGACTTAAACTCAACAGCAAGATGAAGAAATGTCTTTAATGTCTGAAAGAGTGTAAGCGACACAAGTGTGCCACGTTATTCAGCATCAAGAAATTCACGAACAGCCAAGCGTAGTATTTGAATGTACCTTAGAAGTACAGTCTTGAAGTTGACAAGAATAAATGCTAAAAGGAAAAGTTTAAGATCTTCAGGATGCAGAAAACTTGCAAAAGTGAGATTTAAAACAAAATGAGTCTCTTAAGCAAAATAATAATGGTAGGATATTAACACGCATACTTTGCAGAGCTACTGACCTTGTAAGATTTTAAGAGATGTTTCAGATATGATATATATTTGATATATAAATATTATATATATGACTTATATTTCTACATTTTATCTGCATGGATCATACCATTGTCCTGGTGTAAATTGTAGAGAATGGTGTTCTCTTAACCCACTTACTGCTACCTTAGTACCAAGTAGGATCCATTAACATGAATTGAGGTACAACAATCGGATTTTTAACCTTTGACAAAAAAATGCTTAATGTTTGTTTTAATCAATATCCTTCTGTAGAGGATGTATTAGGATATAGTATTATTGGTTATAATCGTTGACCTCTCAAGCTTGTTATTTCTAATTTGGCTTCAGTAGATCATAATTTGTTAGGAGTCCTTGCTTTGTATTCCCCCCAGTGTCTTTAGGTGAAAATATGTTCTTCCATTTTTGCTAGCAGTTTTATATTTAAACACCCCAAATCTTTTGGTTCAAAATCTAGAAATCTTGAAAGCTCAAACTTTAGAAAGGAGAAAAAAAAAAAAAAAATTCTTCTAAGATACCAATTTCAGTATCTGCATTTTTTTTTTCTTCTTTTATTTCCTCAGTTTGTAATTTCATCTCTTCTTCCAAGCACAGGAAAGAATGAGAAAACTGTTGGTGGATTTTTTTATTTTCCATTTAATCAGGAAAGAAATAAACTTCAGTCAGAGAGCAATCTGCCTTTAAGAAGGGGAAAAGTCCTATCATTTCTTCCTGCTTTGTAGAAGAAAGATGTATGCCTTTGCATAGCTTTTCATATCTATTACTAAAATCATGGTTTCTTAAAGCTGTGCACAGGTAGGATAGTATTTTCTCTTATTCCAACAGATTTACCTTATTTTACTCAGGAGCTTTCATTTCACATGATATCTGACACTTTAGTCAGTGCCTTGATTTGGAGGATCCTATACCATGATTCTTAATCTTTGCCTGATTTGTGTAATACAAGAAATGTGATGAAATGAGATTACAAGAAGATGTTGCTGTCACAGTAGTTTGAACCATTATGATTTATCATAACAACACTGATTAGATAATCAGACTCTTGAAAAGAATAAGTGTATGTCACTAAGAAATTGCTGGAGACAAATTTCTGTTAGAATATTATTATTATTTTATTACACTTGGACTGAGTAAGAAAATTTTTTAGTTTCTGCAGATATAACTAAGTTAGTCATGACATCTAGTATTGTATTATATCAATTTCCTGAGGTCACTGACAGATGATCAGCAGTATAAAGGAGGAAGATTTTCCTTTTTCAATATTTTTCTGTCAATAGATTCATTTTTTTAAATCTACCTACTGCTTTACCTGTCTGACAGGACAGTTCCTTTGTGTAACCAAAATGGGTGCTGTTACCTCATTTACAGTTCAGGAAATGAACCTCCTGTCTATTTGTTGCAGACAGTCAAGTGAGAAATACACATCTGCCTATCATGATACAATTTAAACTAAACAGCATGATTTTAGGACAAGGGACTCAGTGCTCTGACTAAGTTAGTGTAAAACACAATTCATTTGAGCACCCAATAAAAGGACTTGGTGATTTAACCATCTGCCTTGAGGAACTTGGCGAACAATATTGCAACTGCCTGTGGTAAAGGCTTGCCATAAGTAAACAAATCATGTAGGATGTCAGATTTATGCTGAAGAAACCAAGCTTCATGGCAAAGCAATATTTTTACTATGACTGATATTCATAATGAATGTTATGGGAAAGACTACCTGTCTAAATTCTGCTTAGGTTGGGATTTGACTACCTAAAACTCACCTAAATAGCAACCAGTCTGCCAGCCTGCCTACGTGCTGACTACTAACATTATCAGTACAACAAACATCCAATTAATTTGATGATTCCCTATCCAGCCTCCAAGTCACATGAAAACAAACTTACCCACTCATGCTCAGATGTGCCTGTTTTGAGAAGACAGGCACCTATGTCTTTCTTGGTGCTCTGATGAGGTCTACATTGAGTTGGATGGGCATCTGAAATCAACCCAGCTTGGATAAGAAAGGCACGATCAAGAACAACAGTAGTGCAAAACTTCTGTATAATAGTGCAAGACCTTGAGGACTCACTTGGGAATCTGGGAGCTCAGTATCCTAAATACTGTTTGAGCTGAGGGGATCAACATCTTCCTCTTATCAAGAATGTTAGCAAATTTCTAACAGTGAGTGTTGCCAAAAGTGTCTTGGGCAAAAAGGAAGTGTAGGAGACTACCAGGAAGGAAAAGGAAAACTGACACCAGTATAGCAAGCGGAACATTCCCTTGGGTAGGGGTAAACCCGAGGTTGATAGTCTAATGTCAGTCTCATGTATAAGGTCTCCACCAGAACACTCAGTTTGAAGAAGAGGGTCAGATTATCTCACAAACATCTAGGTTTTGGGAAACTTTTTACTACTTAGAGTCTAAGGTTCATTTCCTCAAGCTGAATAGCACCTAAAATGCAGAGTTTTCAGCTTCTTGGTTGGCTGTTTTAAGCAGTTGACTATAGGAAGTAGATGTACTGCACTCCATTAGAAATGGACAGACTAAATCCAGGGCTGAAAGAACTGCATTTCCTCTCTTTAGGAACCTCTGTTTAGGTTCCTAAATTCTCAGTGGAAGAGGCAGATATCAGGGTCTTCCTGAACAGCATGGATTGCCTTCTGGAGATATGTTAGAATTACTCCAAAAGTATCAGAAAGTCTAGTTTAAAAATGTTCAGTGTCTACTTTATATTGCCTAAACCCCGTTTAGGAAATAATGCAAGTTCTTCCACAGGGTGATGTATCCCATCCTAAAATTGCTGTGTAAGGCAAAAGGGGTGAATAATTTCCTCCAGAAGCACTTGACTCTCTTCATTGACTATGAAGACCTTAAGTCAGGTGGAATGATTCTTGTGCCCTTAGGTCAATCCCCTAAAATTTCAGTCAGGTACTGTGAAATTAGGCTCCTTGATAATACAGTTTAGTGTCATCCTTAATTTCTGTGGTATGCTGACTGCTTAAATATTTCACCCAAACTACAGTGATTCTGAGACGTGAAAATGTGTAAGAATAACTAATGGTGAGGTAAGGAAGTATATTTGCACTTATACCAGTTGCTCCCGTCACTGTGTGTTGACATTGTATATTTCAGTACCTTGGACTAATGCTCCTCTTTTTCAAAGGAAGATGAGGTGCTGCCTGGTTTTCGGGCCCACAGTCGGGACACTCATTCCAAAATTTTAGACCTGATTTCTAGGTCCCCTTCAGCCACTGGACAAGGGTCAGACCCATGTTCTCCAGGCTCATGAAAGTCTTACTACACCTTCTGACGGAGGCATCGCTCTGAGGGGGGCCAGATATCACCTCTTTGGTCAATATTTGAAAGGTGTGCAAGAGTGATGTGGCAATGAGAATTTCTACTCGATTAGCAAGTGAGGCAGACATTCTTCTGTTGAGGAATTCTTGCGGTGCTTATGTATTTTACATTAAGGAGAATAAAATACACAAGAACCCTTCAAGTTTCTGTTTAACTCTTAGCTGAAATGTGGAAACTCAACTATTTAGATGAAATTACTTTTTAGGAGTTATTTATTGCTATGTTTCATGGCAGGTGGCCTCTGATATGAAGGAGTTTTGCAACTTTCCTTTTCAAATTACTCCCTATGTAGAATAAATAAAATATTTCTAAGGTAAAATAATTTTAATTAACTTAACTTTATAATCAATTTGCCCTCATTGTTTAGTGTATGACTTCTTCATTCTACTCTTTTAATAAATTACACATTTTAGGAGGGAGGAGAGCTGAGCCCTGTTGGGTCATTCAGGCACAGAAGAGTACCGGCTGTCTTTTTTTACTCTTGTTCAATGCTATGCAATTTTATGAATCATCATGTTTTGTTGTGCCACCTGGATATCCAGAGGAAGTTCAAACTTCAAAATACTATGACAAACTCTTAAGCAAAAGACTGCTAAAATTAAAGAAACTAATGACACAGCATCTGAAGTAGTCAACAGTTTCTTAACATTGTTTAAGGACTGGTTTCCATCATAAGTACAATTTTCTATTTTTGTTACGACTGTGTTTTGTGAAATGTTGTGTGTTATTTTTTCCTCATCCATCTCTGACTTTATCCAGAGCATAAAGAAGCAATTGTAAGGCTAAAATAGACAGCTAACATTTTCCTGGCCACTGAATATATATGAATTCTGATTTATTATTATGACATTTAAGCATACAAACATTAATCTATGCATACAAATACCAGAACTTAATGAAAAACAGTCTGTGATTATTTTTGTAGGATTTAAAAATATAACTTTTCAATTTATTTAAAATGAAACATTTTGCTTGCCTTCTCTGGCATTGAATAATAAGGACATATGATGGATTTAAAAACTATTTCTAATGGTATGTTTTTCTTTTTGTTTGAAAAATTTAGCTTTCTTCTTTATTATTCTACCTCAGGCTCTGGTTTTTATCAATAAACTAGAAATCTTTGATCAAAGGAAATTGCTGAAAAGCTGTGGAAAATACTTTGATAAAAAATAAAATTGACCAGAGACTTCCTAAGAACTGCAAATTCAAATGGTTCTTTTGCAAGAGGCATTACCTTATAGCTACTTTTCCTATACTATGCATATTGATTAGAGAGCTATTGTGTTTCACCCTGATTAGTATTTCATTAATCTGGGGAAGCACGGAATGAATAATAAGAATCTAATAAAATTATGGAAAGTCTGTTTATACAGATTATGCCAATTGACAAAAAATATCCTTTGTGATGTAGTGAATACCTCATTAGTAACTCCTCAGAAGATTATGGATCTCTTAATGCTTACTTTGCTCATATTTGGCTGCTGAGCCTTTAAATAGTCCAGAGACTCCATCACTAATTATTCCTTATCACCTACCATCTGGCATTCCAGGCCCTGTCTTCCTTCATAGTAAACCCAGGAAAGCTTTTTAGGTAGATTTTCTGACAGTGTATACTTCAGAACAGCCATTTACTTTTTCTTTTGTCTTTTTAATAATTGTCAGAAAAGCTTTTGCCATTTTCTCTTTTGCTGTCTTCAAGTGTCAGAGCTAGGTTTGAATGGTCTTTCTCCTGGGATTTATTAAAATAAGTACATCTATCTACTTACCCTTTCCTGTGTCTTCTTTGATGGGTTTCTCTCCCTGTCTTCATTTTCTCTTTCATATTTCTTACCTCTCCACAATATGTGTCTTGATATTTCCTCATGAGACTTCCCCCATTGTTGTCCCAAAACTTGTGGGATTGTTCATCTGGTGTGCAAGCCAATAGCGCACAGAGTCGAGGTATTAGCTGTTTATTGCCGGTTCTGTGCAGAAAGGGGTGCTAGGGGCTATCCCAGCAAAGCTAGCATACACAGCACTAAACCAGTCATTCATTTATACACTGTATTTACCATATTAATTGTTTATAAACTTTTACTGGTGCCCATAATTCCATATCTTAAAGTGGATTGGTGTATATTGTCCTTGTCTTCATTTAAAGGTGCAGTGTCTTAATTTTACTACGCAAGTGCAGTGGGTGAGGGTCTCCAGGTGGAGAGGTGTGTTTTTCATATTATAATTACTTAAGTTCACCTAAAGGGCACCTTTTTTTAGCTGATTCCTGTGGTATAGCCAAGCTTCTTGGGCAACCAGCCCACTGAAGTTTCTGGTTCCTAGTTTTAGGTTGATTTGTTCCTTCTATTCCATTGTCTTGTCAAGAGTTGCTTGCCCAAGTGATTTATATCAATTATTTATCCTTTGTTCCCTAAGTTTGTAAAAAATTATGACCATAAAGATTTCAATATCACCATGAGGACACCAAAAATGTCACATGGAAAGCTTTTTGTACACCAGGAGGCCTCTAGTACAACTAAAATAAAATACGAAACCAGTGACCCTCCATGAAATTCAAAGGAGTTTTACCAATAAATAGGTAATGAATACACAATAAAATTACAGCATATGCATTAAGAATATTGCCTGTTCATCAGAAAATAAGAGAAGAACAAAAAATACTAGAATATCTGTGGTGTCTGGAGCAAGGAAGACTCGCTCTCAATGGAAGAGAATCAGGTTATGGAACTTTAAACAAGCTACACATATGTAAGTCCATGGGGCCTGATGAGATGCAACTATGAGTGCTGAGGGAGCTGGTTGATGCCATTGTGAGGTCACTCTTGTTTTATCTTTGAAAGGTATTGGTGATCCAGAAAGGTTCCTGGAAACTGGAAGAGAGTAAATGTCACTCCTGTCTTCAGGAAGGGCAAGAAGGAGGATCTGAGGAATTGAAGGCCAGTCAGCCTCATCTCAATCCCCGAGTAGGTAATGGAGCAACTAATCCTGGAAAACATTTCCAAACACATGAAGGACAAGAAGGTGATTGGGAGTTGTCAACGTGGATTTATAAATGGTCACGTTTGACCAACCTGATAACCTTCTATAATGAGGTAACTAAGGAGAGGAGAGTAGTGAATGTTGCTTATCTCGACTCTAATAAGGTGTTTAACACTGTCTCCCACAGCATCCTTGTAGATAAATTGACAAATTACAGATTAGATAAGTGGGCCGTGAGGTGGATTGAAAACTGGTTGGACAAGCGGGCCCAGAGGGTTGTGATCAGCAGCACAAAATCCATTTAGAGGCAGGTCACAAGTGGGCCAATACTGTTCAGCATCTTCGTTAATGTCCTGGATGATGTGACAGAGCACACCCTCAGCAAGTTTGCAGATTGTACAAAACTGCGAGGAGTGGTTGATACACCACAGAGGTGTGCTGCCATTCAGAGAGACCTGAACAGGCTGGAGAACTGGGTAAAAGAGAAATCTTATGAAGTTCAGCAAAGGGGTATAAAAAGTCCTGCCCTGGTGAGGAATAACTCCATGCACCAGTAAGCACGGAGGGGGAAACTGGCTAGAAAGCAGCTTTGGAGAAAAAGACCTGGGGCTTCTGGTGGACAACAACCTGAATGTGAGCTGGCAGTGTGCCCTCACGGCAAAGAAGACAAACAGCATCCTGGGCTGCATGAGGGGGAGCATTGCCAGCAGGTCAGGGGAGGTGATCCTTCCCCTCTGCTCAGCAGTGGTGAGGCACATCTGGAGTACCGGGTCCTGTCCCTCATGTAGAAACTGACATATTGTAACGTATTTTCCTATTTAAAAAAAAAATAAAATCATAATTTCATAGGATTTTCACCACTGACAGATATCTCACAACTTTTTCTTGTAATCTTCCTTTTTTTTTTTCTGTTTTATTTATTTATTTTAAAACCTTATCACTTTACTCCATTAATCTATAAAATCCCATTTGCCCTTGAAATTTATACCCTTCAGCTATGTATAGCTTTTCAGCACATTAAGTTTCTGTGGTTACTAAGTGAAGCTACATAATACTAAGAATGACTTTTTTTTTTTTTTAATGGCCTCTATTTCATACCAGCAAATTGTTCCTTCACTAGAAGTGTTTAAATACCTAAGTACCTGATTGTGCCCATATATCTGGTGTGTACAGCATTAAATGCTTCAATTATTTAATCAAATAAACTACAGGTAAAAGCTCTACTTGCAGGATTATGGACAGAAATACCAAAAGTCTACTAAGCTGTTGAACTCATAAAGTTAACCCATGCATCTGACAATACAGTCAAGTGTGAATAAAGTATAGAATACCACGGACTGAACTATTTTCAGTGAAGATCTCAATAGTGTGGACTTCTAATAATTATTTCTAGAGTTAAGCTGTATTTGTTACGTCTCTCTCTCTTTTTCTCCATTCACAAATAATCAAGTCAACTTTGGACTATGCTGGTGTAAAAGCAAAGGAAGAATAAGACAGCTTTAATCATGATCTGTTGCCTTGAGAGACAACTACCAAGGAGGGACAGCAGGAGATGAACTACAAGTGCTACAAATAAGCCTCAGACTGGACCTGTGAATGCTAGAGAAGTTACAGGATTTACATCTGGCTCTAAACATCTGTTACTGAGTACAGTTTGATACCTAGACCTGTTTGTCAGCAGGTTATTTAATCAGTTAAGTCAAAATGTTAACATCTTGACATTAAGGGCCTGACAGTAGAGTGGGCCATCCCACCCTGCTTTCTATGCAGCATATTTGAAGGTTGCACTCTGCAGCAGAAGTCTGAGAAATAACTTGGAAACCAATCTAGGCGGATTTAAACCTGAATATGTGGAAAATACATGTAGGGATTCCTCTCCATGAAGGGACTGCCCACCAACGTACCAGATAAAATTCAACTTTGCTGAACTCACAGAGCCCTGAATCCTGGCCCAAAATACCTTACTTTCCAAAAGTGACATTTTTTTTGTCCATATCATTTTTACAACAAGGGATGAAATCTCTGAAGGAGATGTTCTATACCTTTCTCAGCCTTAGGGGGACAATACTTGCGTCAAGGACCTTTGCTAAACAGGCAACCAGGAGGTACCCTGAATGGGTGTGATTTTCTGAAGCTGAGTGTCTCTGCAAAGTCAATAACAAGAGCTCGGAGTGCAGGAAGGAGTGCATGAGAAAGCATGTCCTCAAATGGAGGGGTATAGGAATAGGGATCTTAGGACTGCCCTGGTTTCCAGGGCTGCCTCTATTTTTTTGCCCCTCACTGCCCAAGGTGAGATGTGTTTGAGTTCCACAGGAGAAGGCTGAAAGCTGGAGATGTCCCCTTTTCAGATGTAGCCTTGTGACTACAATCAGACACTTGTTTCCCCACTGCTTTCCCAGCCTAATGAATTTTGCATTCCTGGCTACACAGCAGCTCAGCCTCAGGAGAAGGAACATAAGAAGTGCCTCATTCGGATTATTCATGACATCGTGGTTAGGTCACTCTCGAGGGTTATAGGAGAGGTGGATTCAGCCCCCTGTAAGACGATCAGGGCTGGGAACGCAAACGTCTCATTTCCTTAGTGAGCACTCAAACCACTAGACTATTAAGCATAAGACAGTGTCACCTTTACCAGATATCTTTCTCGGAAGAGGACTAAAACACTCTGGATCCTGAGTGGATGGAAGCACCTAACATTTTCTATTAATTTTCTACACTCTCAGTGGAAAGATAGACACTTAAAATAGGAGCAGATTGCCCTCTGCTTATCTTCAGAGGCAGTCTCTCTCTTTCTACTGTGGTAGGCAGACTAACTCATCAGCCCCCCTTCTAAGGCCAAACATGGTTTTGGGCATCAATACCTAAATTAAGCACCTAAATGAAGTGCACAAGATTATATCCAGGGAAATTAAATCTCTTCAGAAATGTCTACTATGCGAGGAGAGTGACATTTGAATTTACTTTGCCAGAAAAATCTTTGGGGAGTTCTGTGCTGAGACATGCGAGTACAGCAGAATCACTTTTGAACCTGACCAATACTGAGTTGTTCAAACCTATTTTGCTTGGGTCTTGCTAGCTCAGGCATCCCCGCACAATACCCCATTGCGTGAGAAGCTTCAGAATAGCATTTGTAAACTTGATACCAGGAGCTAAGCATCTAAATCTATACTTATGTACGCAAGAAGTAATGAGTTATTCAGAGGCAAAGGGCAGGCAGAGCCTCTGTCAACTTAATGAATATTTGGGGTACAAATGACCTCTGAAAATCAGGCCATTTATTTTAGCACCTAAAAATAGATTCGGATGTTTAATTTTGCATATTCAGGTTGGAAAATTTTGGCTAGAGAGTAAATTAATTGCCTAAGGTCACACAGCAAGTCAATGTATAATGAGAAAGTAATAATGAGTGAGGAAAAAAAGGTATTTTTAATCTCTGTGGATTTATTGAATCCCAAAACTCTTTTCATAAAACTAAAAGTCTTCTTGAATATCTCTCTGTATTTTTATTTTTTTTTTAATTGTGGCTTAGCGTTCTTATTTAAAATGCATTTTTTTAAGATGAAAACAATATTTTTCTCCATGTTTAACCCTGATGGTGGTATCTTCTTGTTGCTATGAAAACAAAAGGTTCAGTCAAATCTTCAACAGCAGATATTTTGTTGCAGAGGTAGTTAATGAATGAGGTATTTGATTACAAAGGGATAAGTAACCTCTCTGTAGCCTGCAATTAACATTTAACTTGATATGGCCAATAAGCCAAATGAATGGAGAGTAAACTGAATAAAAAGGATTTTTCTCTCATTAGGGGTTCATCACACACATATGCTAGCAAAGCACACTGTTGTGATTGGTGATTTTGTTTGCAGATTCGTATAAAGCTAAGCTTTCATCTGGTCAAAAAGAAATAAAAGAATCCACTTGCCCTCTGGAGAGAAACAATATTTTAAACTATTCAGATTTCAAGTGTGTGAAGATAATTTATGACAGTCAAGTGCATTATTAGGCAATATCTCAGGAAGTTAGTCACTGAGTTCCTGTTAAAATCCTGTGAGACTGGAGTGCCTAATTCCCTCATATGCTTTCTAGTTTTAATGAGTTCTTGCTTACACACAGACACAGACACAGTGAATGGTATCTGCTATATCCTTTTCATGCAAATATAAGCTAAATCCTTAGCAATATGCTCTGATTCAAAATACATAAAATATCTGTCTAAAGCAGTTATGCTGTTCAAAGTCAGCTTCACTATGTCTTTTTCCTAGTTAACAGAACTTCTTAAAGCTTGTTTATCATAACATAGAAATAAAGTTAGAATGGTCCCCACATTAAGGTTTGAGGCTTGGGAAATACAGGTTGAATCTTTTCCACTGCTGCCAGCTTCCTGCGTTACCTTGGCCATGTAATTTATATCATGGCATTAAAGACCACACACTTTCCTTAGTTGAAAGAGAAATTGAAGTTTGCAAGATTAACTTTTTCTTGGTTTTAAGGTTGATTTTTCATGCTGTGAACACAGTTCTAAGAGAAAATGAAAAGAAACAAAAGCTCAAACTGCTAATTTCATGAAACCCTCACTGACAGTATTAAGCAAATGGAAGAATAATATCTGTCATAATTTTTTTCTCTAGGATTCTGTAAATATACTTATTCTAGTTCATCTCCCTGATCCTTTTCTCTGTATTTCTTCACTGACTCTCTCTTTTCAAAATTTCTTCTTCTTTGTTGCAGGACTCACCAGGTTGGACTTTAGTATTAGGAAGCAACTGGAATCACTGTGGTAAGGCATCAGTTTTATATGCTAGGCCTTCCATGCAAAAGATATGTAAATAGTCAATACCAATCATTGCCTAAACATTTAAACATTGTATATACTGAAGGGAAAGTACAAGAACTGGCACTTCTTTTATATAAGTTCACCATAATGAGGCTTTTCATCAAGGCCTTGATTCTGCAGAAAGGATGCAACGCTTGGCTAAGACTCTGTCTTAATCAGTGAACAGTCATAAAATTGTTGACCACTGGCACCACTTCATTCTGGCATGTGGACCATATATGGCCTTGTGCTGGCTCTCTTTGCGGGAATAGATCTCAGCAACCCGGAGGAAAATGAGGGTTCCTTTGTTCCTACGTGGCAGTTGCTTTGTTCATAAACTGAATTTTCTCATTGTAACTGAGTGTTCAACACTGTTTTTACTGCATTTTTATCTGTGAAAGACATGTCTTGTCTCAGAGCTTGTGAAAATGAATACATTCCCAAATTAGGTATCACCTCTCTGCTGTTCTTCATTATGAGCCATACTTGTCCTGGCTATCACTCCAAGACATAAGTGTTTGTTTAAGCCATATTAGCTTGTTCGCTTAAATGAAACCAACAGTAATGTTTTAAGGGGGTTTAATGAAATAGATTTTCGCTATAGTTAATGGACATGGTTTAAAATGAAAATTTGCTGCCTTACGATAGAGAAGTAAAGGACTGGCATTGGCTAATAATGCTGAGTTTGTGGGGCTGCTGTGCGGTTTCTTTGGCCCTCCTGGAGGTATCCTGTGATTTCTGGATTGAAGAAGTAATTGTCTCCCAATGATTCAGCCAGAGTGAGCATGAGGTACAAACCGCTACCGTTATGGTTATGAACATTATTGCTTACTCACAGATTTAAATGTGAGTCATCATTTGTTGAAAGGAACACAGAAATCCTGTGCTTTTCTCTCTCCACATCTTCTATTTCTTTTTATGCTTAAGCATTAAAACAGTTTTAAGTCTCATCTTTTGAAACCCATCTTTAACTCTGTGTTTTGTCTGTCAGTGGGGGGACTAAGCACAGGACTGAACATAAACCTTTAAGAAAAAAGATATCCAGTTGCAGAACTTGCTGCTAATACTGTCCTCAGTCCTTTGTGGTATCCAAAAAAAGGATCTAACAGGTGACCTAAGGGCAGGCTCCTTTGGTCAAGTCAATAACTGTGTTGAGTGGGTCTGTGCTGAATTGTGTTTGGTGGCACAAATTGTTGTGTCCCTTGTGTTTGGTGGCACAAATTGTTGTGTCCCGTAGGGAGACAAAGACATGAAAATGGATTCATTTTACATAAAACTTAGAGGTGGATTTTTCTATATTCTTAAAACCAATATAAGATCAGAAGGAAATAGATTTATAATTTATTTATAGTAGTAGTTAATGTTAAGCGAATGTGTGATTACAATATATTACAATATAATTTTAATAATATATTTTGCTACTTAAATTTTAACAAAATATAAATAGGCACAGAAAACTGTATCACAGTGCAAAGCATCTTTCATGTCATTGTCAGTGAGTGATTCTACCTTTATTGGTCTTTGATTATTTTTATATAAAATTTGTGCTGTTTAGCAAACAAAAGAACAAAAAGACTTTTTTTTTCTACTTCCCACCACTGCAAACTAAATCCGGAATATGAAAGTGAAGATACAAGGCTTTTTTTTCTTGTTCATGCCTCATCCCTGACAATAAATATTCTGAAGGGCAAAAGTGGTCTTAAATTACAATATTGGCTTTCTTCTGTTTTATGAATTTTACTTTGGGTTTCCAGTGTAAGTCTATGCCTTCAATGGGGCTACTCAGATGTATGTACCCAGGAGCGTAATTTGTACACTCAGGCTGAAGAGTGAACCTGCCAGAGGAATTTAATGCTGTGGATTGATGCGTTAAAAAAAAAATAATCCCTTTCTTAGAGCTCTCTGCTTCTGTAGGACTGTCACCGGTAAAAAGTAAAAGCTAGTCTATGTCAGTAAATGGATATTATACTGAATACACACAGGAAGAATCACTGTGCTGAATAAAATAGGGGCATTTTTAGTTGGAGACATTAGAGTTGCAGTTTAGGTTTTCAACTCTGCATGGGTCAATAACAGTAATTAGTTCTATTCCATTACATTCTTATACTGGTTTGCTCACCATAATACCTGAGTGCATAGTGTAAGTACTGCGTGGTGGAATGCAATAAACATTGCGTTGGTGTGTTTCGTTTCCTTTTGCCATCATTGCGCAGTTTAAGATTAAGATATACTTAACGTATAGACACACTGAATCAAGATGCAATTTCAATTAGACAAGACAGGGTGAAGAAGCATAATTTGTACTCGGTGAGGACACAGGGGAGACTTAAAATTGCCCTCAGTTTCTGTGAGGGTTCACAGTTTAAAGCCAGCTTTCAGAAAACTTTACTTCCCCTTCAGATGAATTTCACCCTCCTCGGATCTGTGCCGGAAAGACACAGTTCTCAGCTATAGTCTCCATACCAGAGCTTAGTTAATCTTCTAGCCAGACTGGTTCCAGGTCATTGAGTGCCTGAGAGAGATACAGCCTGTGACACTGACCGTGATTGAAACCAGAGGCACCTTTAGGCGGTGAGGCAATCAGGGGTAAATGCAAGCAAATGGAGTTTGCCCACATTCATTGTCAGCAATATAGACTTTACCCACTTCTTGCAGCCTTGCCTGAAAGACAAAACAAACCAGTGAGATTACCCCATTTCACCACAGGCTTTAGTCTTGTTCTACTAGGCGAAAGCCAGAGGCCTCAGTGGAAAACAAATGACAGCTTCACTGATAAAATTACAAATGAGAAAATTACTGCTCTCTACGCCCTGCAGCTCCTTTTCCCTCTTCTGTATCTTTCTGCTCTTTTCCTCTGCAATCAGCAGCAGCACCAAAGGATAGCAGCACATCGTGGTTTGCAAAGATCACTGCAAGCTGGCTGTCTCTCCAGCAAAGCAGAGCGTGCTGCCGGCATGCCTCCTGGCCAGCTGGTTCGTGCTCCAGAATTTGCCGTCCACATCATGGGGTGGTAATGGCTCTGCTGTGGTTGGGGTGAGGAGGGAACTGGACAGAGCTAAACCGTATCAATTTACATAGGACTTCTTACTATCGGGTCCTGGCAACTCACCAAAACCCTTAATTGTCATGTCACTTTGAATTGAATTAAGAGTTTATTGTTTACCTAGGACTTCAATATTTCGAAATATTAACTGTTTGCTCTTCACTTAGGGCATTGTCAATATCCCCATCACTACATGCTGTACATGGAGTATACATTCACAAAAGGATTGTCCTTACTGTTTTAAGTATGTCCCTCTAGGTTCCTCTTTTATTGTTCCAATATTACCTCCCAGAGCTACTGTATTCATCTTATATACAGAAACCAATGTTCTTCACTGTAATTGCAGACATCACAAAAATAATACAGAATCTATATGAAATCATCCCACTCACACTTGTAAATAATGTAATTCTTATGTATGGACATAACGTAAGGCGTTATTTCTTTTTGTATTTTTGTATCCAAAATTTGCTAACAAAACTTGCTTGCAAAGGCTGACACAGTATTGTGCCTTTTCTTTTTCTTTATGTATATGCGTATACCATTATAATCTTGCTGAGCTGCAAAGTAATCTGACCACAAGGTATTTCTTACTCGTTTCTTACATAGCAATGGTACACTTAAAATACACAAATAAACCAGTTGTTACCTCAAGGAGCTCAAAATTTGTGAAAAAAAGTAATAAGATGATTCCTTTAAAAAATAAATTTCATAGTGGCACAGCAAGGGCAATTACTTGCCATGCTTTAAGGTTTGCCACCTGTACAAAAGAACTGAGTTGCCCATAAATATTTAGAATGTAGGAGGTAAGAGCATAAGTACTAGTAAGCATTAGAGAAGTACAAAACAGGTCAGAAGGAAGAAGATATAAATGTGCAGGAGAGAAAGCATGGAGGGTCATGGCTGGAGTGAAATGGAACTAAGGCTAATCTAAATTAGCCATCATACACTTGATGACTGCAAATTATGAAATGGAAAAAGAAATGAATTGGAAGGAGAAATATGCCATTCCCTTGCTATGTAATCTCATCTACTTGATTACATATTAAATCTATAGAAGTTTACAGATGATATATATATACTGTGTTACTGAAACATATACATCTAAACTAAATGTGGAGAGGCTTAAAAAAAAAAACAAAGAAAAAACAAACCCCACTCCAAAAAAAGAATTGGTGCAGAGTTTAAATGGCTTATAGTTTATCTGAGCATGTATTCCTTTTTTCTCTTAATTTACTTAACCCCAATCCCATTATTTTGTATCCCATTGTCACAAAGTGAGGAGGAAGCAAGGAGGTAAAGTTGGAGAATCCAGAGTTTCAGACCCAACAATTCATGCCTGGCTTTTCGGGCAACTCAAATCCATCTATAGGTATTCAGCACAGTATTGGCTTCTTTAGGACCTCTTCTATCAACTCATCAAAACCAAGATAGCTCAGGTACTGCTGTGCGAGGGCAGTTAGCAGTTGACTGAGAGCTTTGTGAGCCTCTAAGGGTCTATGATTCAAATATTTGTCCAGCTGGCTCTCATGTGGGAGTTATGTGACAACATGCTCTCCTATGTGAGTGCCCATACTTTCTGGTTCAACCAACTTGGAAAACAAACACAGAAACAGCAGTTGGGACAGATAACCCATTGGTTTTTCTCCATACATTTAGCCCTTGTCTTCATGCCCTCCTGGAGCTGATGCAAAAACTTTTAGCTCTGTTTAAATGTTTTGAGGAATGAAAGCATTACACTATTCTGAGAAGAGTAAAGATACATGCTCATCTTTCCCAGCACCAGTTAGCCTATTCAGATTTGCTGCCATGCAGTAGTGAAGCATGCTGTTCTCATGGAATGCATAAAAGTATTTGACAGGTTGCATGTCAGTTAAGCACATCATTATAAACACTTTCTATATTCAATTTTAATATTGTAACTTTCTGTTACTAAAGGGTAAAAATCCTTTAGTATTAGCTTTTGTATCATGTGACCAAAGTAAATAAAGTAAAAATAATGAATCAGATACAGAGCAACATGTTCATACTAAAGGCATTAAAGGATGTACTGTTTTATATTATTTAATATTTATACTATTTGATAACAGCTATTTCCTCCACAGGAAATATGAACAAGGAGACCAATGATAACAGCCAGTGCACTATAGGAGAAGGCTTTCAGTACCGTTTATAAATCATATTGTGCTGTTTGGGGAGCCCTACAGGTACTATATTGAATGCCTATAATGCATTAGAAACCTTTCAGGTTTATGCATTTAATGTTTCTCCTTGGTTTGCTCTGATTTGGAAAATAGGAAGCACAAACTTAAATATTTTGAGTGCTTCTAGACTCTGATCATATTGCTAAAGGTGCAATTTTATTGTTCTATTTGCAATACAGAACAAATACATTTAATGAAAGCCAGTAAAGTAACAAAGAGCCATTCAGCAATTGTGTGTTTTGGTAGAAGCACATCCAGTGTTTGAGAAATATGGTTCTGTCTTGTTGTTTAGGGATGTCACATTTCTTGTTTCCTGGATCCTTGTATGTTTTACCCCAGCAAACAAAGATAATAGATAAAATAAAAGGAAGAGATGAAAGAAAGCAAACTGAAGTGACTCGGTACAGGGAAAAATAATAGAGAAAACCAGAACTAACCTAGGAAGTTTGCTTCATACTGAATTTGTGCCATTTTAAGTTTTAGTTCTTTAACCCATAGTATTGGTCTCTTCAAAGGAGTGAAATACTTTATCTTCTTGACAGAACAAATTGAGTGGAAAATTACATAAACCCCTCAGCAGATGTTCTTTCCCACATTGTTTGGGAATTTATCCCCATTACACAGTGCTTCTAAGGCCTATGCCAAGCTGAATGGGGACATTAGCAAACTTGAAGATATGTTTAGGTGAGTAGTAAGCAAATATTCTCTTACCACCTCCTTCTTATTTTTCAGTGCTAGTCAACTTCACCATGGTCTTCTAATATGTTTCTATCAAGAGTATCTCTGTGTAGGTGCTAGACATATTATATCTCCATTGCAAATCCAATAAATGAGAACCTGGGTTTTTTCACTGAAGCAAAAGCCAAAGTCCAGACCTCTATAAATTCAGTTTGCTATAATGAATGGGTCTTGGAGTCAAAGCTGTCAGGCAACAAACAACAGGAAAAAATAAACCAATTCCAGTTCCTACCTCCTGCAACATATCTATAGCTGTATAGCATACTAATCTCCGCAAATCAGATGGCATCTTCAAAATTATAATGCACACCAGCAAGTTAAGCATCTGTATAACAATAAGATTTGTCATCCATCATTCAGTGAACAGCATAAGGCAACTTACTGTCATCTAGTGCCAAGTAACATCTATCTAGATTGTCTGCCTGTCCATCTGACTCTAAACTCTACTGCAATCTTTGATCCATTCTTTTTTTTTTTTTCAATTCTTATTTTGGAGTGTTCTGGTAAAGCATCCATGAAGTTTGTGAATGAAAACGACACATGCTATAACCAATGCACAATGAAAATCTATTCAATAAATATCCATTATCCCTGTTTATTCATTAGCAAATATAGTGAATTTCACCATTGAAAGTCCCAGCAGAATAGGAAGGGAGATTTATAGCCCAAGCCCAAGAAGATACCTCTGCGGCTGAAAAGTACATGAAGAGATGCACAGGAATCTGGGGATAAAATAACAATAATCCCATGCTCTGGGGTGCATCCACAAAGAAATTAGAGACTACCTGCAGGGAAAAATGCCTCAGCTCTTCTCCCTGCACTTCCTTGCCCCTGAAAATACATCATGAATTGGGACAGCAGAAAAAAAAGAGACTGAAGAATTGCAACAAGAGATGAACGGTAGTGGAAGTTTTCTCCACTGGGATTAATTAGTCTTCTTCTGCCTAGGAAGAATGGCATAAAGCAGATTCATTGGATCTGAGAATTGGACAGAGCCTGATGTTTTTAAATAGAAGCAGTAATTTACACAGGAGAATAGTCAGGAGAAACATGAATTCCTTCTACAGCAGATAAATGCTGTTTGTGATGTTTCCAGTCACAGACCTAAAGGAGATCATTTTAGAAATTAAACCTTACTGCACTGATTGGCGGCTACTCTGAAATGATTCCTGGAATACTTTCTTGATGAGGTGAGATTACCAGCAACATTGGTGCAAAACCCAATATCACCATTACATAAAAAGGACATTTTCAACAGTATCAGTATCAATCCAGGGAAGAAGAAATAAATTTCCACCAAATTAATTGTAAGTAAGAATAGTTATCATGATCTTAATCTGATATTGTTAGGGAGAAACACAGAAGATACACATCATGTTAAAAGGGATAGTAAAAGCAAATATATAAATAGTTATGTTCAGAGATCTCAGAGCTCACTGTGGTTATTGGTCTAAGTTTTACCAGTGTAACTGTATGGGTCATTATTCTCTAGTAGCACCTAAAGGGAGTTGTGTAAATAAAGGTCTGTTATTCACACAGTGGTTGCAAAGAGTTAATCCATTTAACAGTGATAGAAGAGTTTTCCGTTTTCCCTTCAGTCTCCCTCAGCCCCTCAATGCCTGAAGACCACAGGCCCCTCTCTTGCTCTGACTCAACCAGGAGGCCAGTTGCCTCCCTGGAAACTCTGCTGGAGGCTGACGATGCAATCACTTAACAGTCACAGATCCAGTTAAAATGGAACATATGAATGCAGTCAAACCCTTTTTAGCAGTCTCATATTCAAAGCAACGTCCCACTCCCTGCTGATCTGGAGGTCCCAGATTGTTACCAAAACGGGACTCTAGCTTAAGACCAAGAGAGACTAAAAGAATAAGGAGGAAACGGTAAGCTTTTGCTACAATCGCCCCTACCCATAAAGATAAAGAAGCCAAAACTTTTGTTTAGGAAACTATGGTAGAGGTTTACTAACATCTCACATCCAACTTAATTAACAGAATAGCAACTGTTGACAGACAAGTTCAGGTGACACAGCTGTCTTTTTGTTACCAGAAGTTAATTCGTGTCTTCTTTTTATGGCCTTTTTACTGGGACAAATGCAAGCCATAAAATTTTCAAAATCATCAAAGTCCTGAGTTCAAAAGTGTCCCAGGCTCAGATATGCAAAAGCATTTATGGTATTTCTTCACTTCGTGTGGCAAATTCTAGGTAACTTGATCGCTAAATCCTTTCCCGTTTGTGCACTTAAGTTAGATCCACAAAAGCACTTGTGCTGAAGACTACTGCTCCTTTAGCTTTCCTAATACAGCTGTTTGTCTTCCTCACTCCAAGCTGAACAGTCAATTGAGTTCGGTACTGGGGTCAGCATAAAACATATGGAAAGGCTTAGGTTCTTGGAAGACAACAGAGATCATGCCAAGAGATGCCTGCAGTAATGGATAGGAGGTGTCACAGGAGCAGTATGTCATACATCCTGGTACGCTAAGGCATGCAGAAGGTAGCACAATTCTTTAGCCAGCTTTCATTGTTCTAAGCCATTTCTGGAAGTTTTCCAGTGACTGTTAAATATAAGAAGATACGCTCACTGATGATTCCCTGATCCCTAGACCAGTGACCTGGGCGCTAGGCTATACAAGCAGGCTGCAGTCTTTCTCTGGCCCACTGAGAACATTTTCTGAAAGAGTAGATTGTTTCTCCAATGGTAATTTAAAGGTTACTGTTTAAGAATTTCAGATAACAGTTTAGAAGTCTAAGTAGGAAATTAAGCTGGATTTCAACACTGAATTAATTTTATGGACATTACTCAAAGTATCTTACTGAATTGTTTGAAATACAGGTCATAAGTTCCGTAAGGAGAGTTTATATGTATCTACCTTATGTTATTGTATTTTTCACTTTGGCCGTGGAAAGAATGATGTAAACTCCAAGAATCTTATGACAGAAAGAAAAGAAGTATTTGACTTTGGCCTGAAGCCTTCATCCCTGTTGCAACAGAATTTCTGTTGGCAAAGCTAAAAAAAAATAATAAAATCTGAGCCCACACTGCACTAAATGAAATCTATAGAGGTTAATTTTGACTAAACATTATACAGTTCCTGAAATAAAGGTAATAAAAGTAATAATTATGTATATCCTATGTGTTAGATACTCAAATGGTAGAACTTAGCTCTACTGTCTTCCAAAGAGATGCCAGTTTTCACCACCTTAATCTGAATGTCTGCTCTTTCTTTCCTTCTTTCTTTCTTTTTTCTTGTGTTTTTTTTGGTTTTTTTTTTTTGTTTTTTTTTTTTTTTATTAACTAGGTCTTAGTCTAGCCAAAGTATAAAGGGGGCATTGACTGTAATGTGGAAATACTCATAGTCGATAAGATTTTCTAAACATATATGTCTCATTTTAAATACATTTAGATCTCTGCAGAGCCTAAATCTGGTAAAGCCAAAATTCTTTAAAAATGGGCTCCAGGTCATATAGGGGTGTTTCGAGAATTTTACTTGCTCTACTCAATATATGTTCTCTACCTGTTCTGTAAAAGCAGTCATTTTTTTTCCTGTTTTAATATTCAGCATCCCTGGGGCTAGAAGATTATATGCAAACAATGTTAATAGCATAATTTCTCTCCATATTTCCAACACGGCCTGTCAATAAATCAGGTTTAAATAAATCCCAGTCCTGTAAGATAAGACAATGTTTGTGGTGTCTCCAGTTGTATTTTTGGATATTTATTATAAAATGTCTGTAGCATGCAGCATTGGAAATGAGTTTTGGTAGATAAAAAGAAACAAAAATTCTATCCCCTATAAGCTAGGACAAATTCATAATTCAACAAACTTTAATATGGAGCTGATAGAGATAAGAACTCAAACTCAGTAGTATAATTTTTCAGATATGGTCCAGGTGATGCACATCCCTGCATGACTTCAGTTTTACCTACTGTTAATACTACATGAACAACCTACACATATTTACAAGTCTTTCCCCTTCCTCTCTACCTTATCTGCTTCTACACAGTAGCACCCTTAAAAACATCCCCTGACAGCTAATTGTTTGAACCCACTCTAGGCCCCTCTGCAATAAAAAGCAATAGCATCCTGTGGGACATTTGTTTTATCAGCAGCCCTTTAGCTAACACTCAGAATGAAATCCTCCACTGACTCTCAGTTGCAATTGTGAGATTTTTTCCAGGCACTGATAGAGGAATAGAAACATTTCTGGTCAGTACACTGGCTCATTGTCTAGCCCTACAGCTACTGCAACATGTATAGTTTTGGAGCTCATGCTGAGGCCAGTGACAGCCACTTCATTTAATTCCTCATCTGATAGCCACAGCTTTAAGTATCATAGCCCTCCATACCCGAACAGTAACCTTGGATTGTTTTTCTGAAACCTTCAAAGAGGAACCTACTTTTATAATCTGCATTCAGCTGTGGGAGCAGGTACTCCCAAAATGACAAACCTGCACTCAACCATTAATTTATTTTACGGTATTCAGTAACGTATTTAACTTTCTTGTCTTATACAGCTGTCTCTTCGGGAGATTTTTTTAGCAGCTGACCAATTTGTTACAGAAAGAGGTATCTTTTATTATGTCAACCGACTTTCATGGCGGAGCTGCTGGAAGGATAACCAGAATCCAGTTGCTGTGTCCTGCACAGTAACATCTTTGACCACTACTGCTAGATTCAAAAATCTACTTTACAGAACTGCTGCTATAGCCCTACTAGCGTGGTGGTCAGATGTAGGATATGCTGAATAGATATTGGTGGTGAATGTCTGAGATAACCAACCTGTGTAGTCGATAGCACTGTGTATTAGCTCTTTCAGGACACAGTTCATGATATCCTGAAGTAGGTGTCTGAAACAGGGAAGATAAATTACACCTCCGTTGAGTCTGCAGGGAGTCCAGGCTGATTAGTTTAAATGTTGATGTCTCTATTGTAGCTTCAGAGAGATAGCAGAGAGGAGTCACGCTAAAGGAATGCCTGTTCAGGAGTAGTTATGCCATCTCTAATGTAATCCAAGCATGCAGAATTGTCTTCTGTTTATACAATTTTATCTACATCATAGATGTTAGCATAGCCATTTAACCTGGAAACTGCATTTTTACACCCCACTTTTTGTAACTATCTTAATAAGCATTGCAGTGATTTTTTTGGCCTGGTTTCCTTGCAAGATGAAATCAAAATGGATATTTTGAAAATAAAGAGCAGTGCTTTTCATGGAGTTTCAAAATGAGCATATTCTTAGGCACAGGGTAGACAAAAGTATATTAGCCTGACAAAAAAAGGACAAGTTTCTTAGCTTTATAAAGTTACCAATTACTTGTTGAACTATAACTAAATATAATAATAACAACAACAACAAAGTCTGAAGGCCGAAAATGAAATAACTGAATAGCTATCTACCAGTCACATCATTCTAGGATATAGTTAGTTGATATACAAGCACTCATATTGGCTGTAAATAGTCAGGCATGCCACTTTGCCCAAAACTGTCAAAATCTACTTTGGCTATTACTAGCTCTTTCTATTTCCACCATTTTATAAGATTTTATCTCCTGTCTACAGAAGATAAACCCAAGCTAAGGATATGACATTTACATTCATATTTCCCTGGTTGTAGCGGCTGAGTAGATTTATTCTATACTTTTGGAGCATACAGAATTAGAAAAGATTCCTACCGACTTCAGGTTTGCCTACACCTGAATGTTTCAAAATCAGTTACTGAGGCCTGGCTTTCATACCAGGCTGAAAACCCAAGAAAAATAATTTCCTAGGAAGGGTATTCCATTTCAATTTTGCTAGTAAAGTCATGGCAACTGCTGTATTGAATCAGATCAGATCCTGCCTCTAATCCAGGAACAGCTCTAACTGTGAGTAATGCCAGTTTCTTCAAAGAAAAGTTTCAAGAAACACTGTAGTGAGCCTCTATTTAATTATCTGCCTGATGAATGGCTCCTTTTCCCTCCTCTTTAAATCTCTGTTTATGCCTGAAGCACAAAATATTTCAATGTTTTCCAAGAGAGTTGCTTTAGTTTTGTTTTAGCACTTTTCACTATAGAGCTATATGTTTTTGTTGCCCATACACCTTTCTAAATCCTTTTAAGGATTCACCTGTGACAGTGAGTTCCATAGATATTTTTTTTTTTTTTTTAAATTGTACATTTTGATCAATTCTGACTTTTCTACCTTGCAGTCTTATTGATTACCATTTGTTCTTGTGTTTTGAAGAAAGAGATAGAGTTTTACAAAATAGCTTTTAATATGCCACAAAATTACACCAAAATCTCCTTGTCCCAGTCCTATTTAAACTACATACTTTATACTTCTTATTTACACTTTCTATACAATCTCAATGTTAACCAGATCTAGAAGGAGAACTCCCAGAAATTGTCATCAGTTTGAAAGAGTTTTCCACTAAGTTAATGGAAAAATAGAAGTAGTGAATTTGAAGGAAAACACGAGTTATCTTTTATGAAATTCTGGATGTCTTAGGTAAGAAATAGATAGAAATTCGAAGGAAAAAAAAAAAAAAAAAAAAGGAAGAGTTAATAAGGGACAGGTAACACTGAAGGTATACTGATGTGGTGAGCTCTGTCCTTTCTGCCCCAAATGTCAGGTTCTGTCCTCTTTTGAAGAAGGAGGAGCTGGGAAGAAGGGAGCTCTTGTTTTCTTGCTTAATCCAAGAAGTCAACATGGGAACTCTCTTTTGGGAGCAGTGATGGTAAGGGATGTGGTCCTTGCACAGAAATTACAGATAGAGCAATAGGCTCTCCTTTCTCTTTACCTCTAGGACTATGTGTTTGGGTGGCTTGGCAGACTCTCTCCATCTTTTCCTTCTACCTCAGACAAAACACGTTGGCTTAGATGTGTTAGGAATAATGAAATGGACAATATAATTTGAACTACTTCGGAGCACAAAAGTTTCCAGCCCTCCACAAACATAGGCAAATACCACACACTAAACTTCACTAGAAGGCTGTTCTGTTTTGCTTAGTGAAGACAGTTGGCTCTGGGATGTATCCTTACAGCCCTTCACAAAGAGCCACACTCAACGCTCCTGCACTGAGAGCCAGCACCACCCCTCACACTACGGTTACTGTGATTGTGCATGAGCTCAGTGGGAGGTAGGACGTACTAGGCTGGGCTTATCACGATTCCAACAGTATTATTTTTGGACCCTGCACACAAGCAAACTGCACTTGTAAAATGTATTATTTCAAAATGTTCAGCTTTCCTAAAAAATCCTTCAGGGTAACCCAACAGGAAACAGGGTTTTCTCCAGATTTTTTGTGACAGTGGGCTGTGGGAATTATCACCCTCAGGGCATGTTTTCTAGTGCATGGAGCCTTAAAACTTGTGATAAAAAAGTTTCATTTCACTGAAGTGGGCACAGTCTTCAAAGGAGTCCATTGCAAAAGAGAGCACAATGACTTGAGCTGCACTTTCCATAAGCCCTTACGTAAATAGGTCATTAACTGGACATTAAACATTTTGAAGGAGTTGGAAATTGAATAGGAGACTACTGAACGTAATGAAATAACTTCATTTAGATTTTCACAAGAGGAAACATTTTTCTTTTTATTTTGCTTAACCCTTCCAGAAATGTTGGTATTTCAGAGCTTACAATTTTCATCAAAAATCCTTTTCAGGGGAAATTCTTCATCAAGAATCTCTGGTTATATTTGATTTTATAGGCTCTATATATTTTCATTTGCTTTAGGCTTTAGTAAAATGATTCAACTTTCATTAAACTCTTTTGAGGAAAGGAATTTAATTTTTAAAAATTTCTTTTTTTTTTTTCCAGCTGACTCAAAGCCTAGGACTATGAAAACAGTGATAATCCTGGCAGTGAGTATTACTCTGTCAGTGTGCTTCTAAAGCCATACGTCCATAATGCAGAGCTCTGACAGCACAGCTGTGTACTGCAGTCAGGGCAAAAACCAAGGGCTGAACAGCTGTGACAGCAGAAATCTCTACTGTTCCTAGAGCACCTACGCCTAGACCAGCAGCACAGCACGTGGTACAGTTTTATTCTGCTTATAAAGGGCAGATTTGGCTGATACAGGTGCATCCACACAGAAGCCCTTTGCCAGCGTAGTACTGAAGTAAAGCATTGCTACTGTAGGTATAAGCTCAGATTGTATGAGCTGCAGTCAAATGAAAAAAGTCTTGGGGAAAAAGGACTGTGCTACTAAATCTCTCTCAAGCAGTTGTGAACGGTGGTCATGGAGCCTGCCAGAATCAGGCTGATCTGTAGAGGAAGGTACAAAAGACGGATCCAGGGAAAGCAGAGAAGGAGAAGGCACTCCCTCCTGAGCCAAGCACAGACTGTGTCTTAAAGAGGTGGAGCTGCAGCGGTGAGTGAAACCTGATAAACTGTTCTTTGGTAGATGGTTTGGGACCTCACTGTGATTTTGGTACCTGGTTTCAGCAAAATGGGGCCAGCCACTTGAAACTTAACCCTGCTGGAAAACCTAAGTTGCTTTGGAAAGCTATGGTGGCTTCAAAGCTTTCTGGGTCACGGTGCTTTCCCACTGTGTCATTGGTTATTCCAGTGCAGAAGGACCAACTCAAAAGGTCCTATAAAATCCTCTGTCCTGAACTACCCTCATCCTGAATGGTCCTAGTTGGAAGAAGGGCCACTGAGGCAGAGAATGAATCACAGTTAGGTACAGGCTTATTAGGTGGTCTGAGGAAACTTTATAATTTCTGATTGCAGTACCTAGTCCTGTGAATATCTCTGGGACTCCAGACAATACAAGCTAGAGGCAAGGGAGGTTTGCTTTTGCACTTGCTATCATGTACACCATGCATTTAGCCATGTGTGTAAAGCTACCTGATAACAGTTAGAAAATTTTTTATAATTTTCCCTTCGGAGCCATGGGAGCCATAATATCCCATCCTCTGGTGTGGGATGCAGCTTGTAATGGTGTGTCTTCCTCTCCTCCCTGCTAGAAGCAGAACAGCATCTACACTTGAGCTGACTGACTACAAATGTCTTAAAACTACCTCTATTTCTCATACATAAACTTTCTGGATGTGTGCTGAGTGTCATCCAGACATGGAGCTCCTCATATTTCAAAAGAATGCTGGAAGGCACACATCTTTCACGAGGCTTGCTGAGAAATAATAACATAGGAATTGTTGCTACTGTGTATAGCTGTCCTATCTGTGAAACAGCTGGACCTTCTGGCATCCTGGTTCTCCTTCTCTGGACAGGCAGACGGGTTATCAGAAGGTAAAGGGAACTGTCAGATGCAGGGAAGCAGGACTAATCAGTAGCAACTAAGCATTAGACCCTGTGTCCTTCATACAGTGGCACAGAGTGGGCAAAGCGATGTCCTGTTTTGGGGGGGGGTGACAGCTTCTGTGAATGCTGCAGGCATCAAAAGTCTTTATCAAGGATATGTTTTCTCATGCAGAAGTTTAAAAAGTATACCTTGATTTCTAGCCTTCCTGATTTTGACTCACATGGTAGTGGTGAAGGAGCAAAAGATACCAATGTTAATGTCCTTGTGTTCTTTTACCAGGCTTGATTAGGAGAGGAGCTACCCCTTTGTTTTTTAACTGTCGTTGTTTTACTCAGGAGCAATATAAACACCTAAGTGGAATGCCATGACTGAAGGAGAATTAAGCATACTAATCTGCTCTCCATTCCAGCCATTAATACACTATATATCCTGTCTTCACTTCACTTTCATATTCATTACTTCTTTAATGAAAAAAAAAAAAAGATATTTTAATGGTCAAAAAAATCTAAATGATTAATGGTACATCAGTTAATGACATTTTAAAAGTATTTCAGGCTGGAAATGTGACACTACAATCATTAAAAATCAGATTCAATTTCCAAAGGTCCTAATCTTAAACTTTATACTGCTGGCAGAAACATAAAATGATATCCCGTAAGCTCAGGTGCTTCTGTATGATGGAAAAGCTCAGGAGTTTTGTGAGCGCTGCCAGAAAATAATGTGTTCTCGGAAATTCTGGAAGTTGAGCAGGAAGATAACTGATGAGGATATGACAGAGCAAATGAACAAATTGTTCGGTACAGAGGAATTCTCAATCCAGAGAGATCTTTTTCTCTGAGACATCATTTGGTGTCCAAGACTAGCATAATGGCTCCAAATGGATAAAAACAACAGTAAATCCCATTCTCATGCATTATGCATAAGCTTTTGCTATTGGAGTTTACACCACCATCTGGTGTTTAATTATTCCCACTTTACACCACACGGTGGTGTGAATCTAATGAAATGAATATGTACATTATAATAATTTGGTGCATAGATTCTGGTTTGCTAATTATTAGGTGCCAGGCATCCTTTTTCTAAAGCTGAGAGTTGAAATTCATTCTAAAAAATAACTGTTTCTGTAGACTCTCACTGGCAAATACAACGACAATTAATTGTTTCATTCTCTAAAGATCCATTATTCCTATATGGCTGGTTGATTTTCTCTAACATCTGTACAACATAAATTAATTATACAGTAGTGTCAGAATTCCCATTCTCATACACTGTCAGTATTGTTAGAAAGGATCTTTTTTATAATGTCTGTAGTTAAAAAAAAAAGAAAAAGTATATATATATATATATACACTTTGGTACTGAAGGACTCTCTTCTGGTCTCCCTCACTGACACAGTGTCTGTCACTATATGCACGAAGTTTTGTTATGTATCCAGGTTATTATTTTTTCACATTATCACCTGTAGGCCATTAGATTTCAATCTGTCATCAGTGTATCTGAAACCAATATCCTGTGTTATTAAATTAGTTAGGATGGCAGTTTCTACCTGGCAATAAGCCCTGCTGTGAAGAGTGAGACTCTTCAGCAAGAGCAGCGTTCCCAATGCTCCCAGGAAGGACGCTGAAAACTGACTGTGTCCCCCATTAACAAATTACACCGTTCACATATTTTTCTGAGAGCAAAAGTTTTCATAAGTTAAGATACAATGTGTGGAGAGCCAACAGGTTTTTCTGTAATAATCATAAAGAAAACTTGGAAAGCTTTAATAGTATGTTAAACAGTGATGCTTTTCTACCAGAAGACGGTAGTTATCTGATAAGATAACACTGTTAAAGATTATTTGGATAACCACTGCATCCAGCAGTGTAATCCTTCCTTACAACTTACAAATTTTAGCTTAGTCTTCTATATTTTGGTATACCTGCGAGCTCAGCAGTTTGTGAACATGTGAGCAAACTCACAAGGTTGGTTATGATGTATAGCATGAAAAACATGTGTAAAAGCTACAAATGTTTATATTTGAAGAGGTATTTGAGAAAATAAGACAAAGCAGGATAGCAAGAGACTGCGAGCCTAGAACAAAATAATTTTGATGTAGCGGTTTGGGTTTTTTCCCACCTTTGGAAATTTCCCTGTTAGTTTTACCTGTGCTATTCCTTGAGCTATGTTTCAATAATCTTAAAAAATTAAGGAAGAGAAAAAGAAGAATTAGGAATTATACTATTCAGGTAGTTTTCAATGAAGACTAAAACCTCGGTTTCATATTACCTTGACAATTTAAACCAGCCAAAGTTTCTTCCTTCCTTCCTTCTGTTCATGAAAACTTCAATAATGTATATTAATTTGCAATCAATGCTTGTTAGAAAATGAAGAAAACATCACGTTTCAGAAGAACATTTTTCACTCTTCTGCAAGAAAGAAAAAAACCTAGTTAAACTTTTCATTCATTGTTATGTGTGTTTTAACCAACAGCTTTTTCAAATTAGTATGTAGGTTTGAGTGGCATGGAGGAACCTATAGTTTATAGCAGATATTGCAGAAAGAGTATGTATTATAACAGCAAAAACATTCTTTTGAAATTAATATACTTATCTATATCATGAAGGAAATTCTTTCACTAGATCATTTTTCAAATTGTTATAAATACAGTTGAAGTAAAGCTCCTATATACAGTAACGTCACCAAATCTGAAAAATAACAAAAAATATTAGTTACAGTATTAACAGCTAAGCAAGCATTCTATAACTTTTCATTTTGTTGAAAAAAATCATATGCCATTATATTTACCATTTTTCAAATGTCCGTCTTTTGTATATTACAAAAGCTAAACAAATTCAGACGTAAGACAATTCTCTGTAGTCCCAGTGGATGACAAAAAGTGATGTTCATAAAAATGATTTTCCAATACAGACTTTCACTTTTCATATGTAAAACTGTGATAGAAAGCATTTTTATAGAACAGTGATTATCTTGGAAATAAGTCTCTCTTTTTTTTTTTTTTTAGAGAAAACTAAGTAAGAAATAATCAAAAAGTCTAACAACGTCCACCAGTTGCTTTTGATGCAGAATATGTTGGTTTCCAACTTCTGCTCAACAGTGAGCAGAATTATTCCATAATCTTTGGTCCTGGAGTAAGTGGGGATGTTGTGAGATTTGTACCAGCTCCCCGGGCTAGCAGGGAACCTCAAAAAGTGCAGGTCACGTTTCTAGTACTTGAAGAAATTAGGAAAAGGACTGCGTGGGGTTAAATTTAGTATTATCTCATCAACATTCAGTACCACTGCTATGCCATGAAGGAGAAAAAATAACAGAGAAACATGAGAAGAGGAATAGATAAAAGGCAAGCACTGAGAGGAAAAACATGTTGTTTCTTAATTGAGCTGGAAAGAAAGAAGAGGAGGAGGGGAAGACATTGCTTGCAGCTCTCTTTTGATGAGAAACCTTTTTATGCCTATGACTATGTAGGTTAAAAATGTAGTGCTGTCCCTAACAGTCACATTGTAATTCTTATGTGGTAAATCAATGGTGAAAATACAGGAAGAAAATAAGAGGAGGAAGGGAGAAAAAAATAGTATAATCCAGCAACGTGAACATTTGTAAGATCTACAGGGTCAATTCATCTGAATTAAGGCATCACTGTAATTCCTTTGAAGTCACTGGAGCTGTGCAAGTTTACATCAGCTGAGATTTTCACTCCTTTCTTCTTACTCCCAGTGTCTCAGCTCCTTTCTCTCCACCATATCCCAAAGTGTCCCTGATGGTGTTTGTAGTTCTATACTGTACTGTAGTTTATACTGTACACAAAATGACAAGCAGGGGGACCCCACCAACTTGTAAGGGTATTAGATTCAGTATTAAGACATTGTCTCATACCTGAATTTTTCCTGAACCATCTGAATTTCACATATTATTGAAGTTTCACGATTTAATTGATTTTTTTTTTTTTTTTTTCCTGTTTACTTTTCAGACCCCTGTATCCCTACCCATTATCTGGGCTGGGCTGGAATTAATCTCACAAGGGTGAATTCTGAAATGGGATTTTCAATATAGTCCATTTGCAGACGCAGAATAAACATGGCAAGAACAGCCACTGTAACGGCATTTTGACACTTCTGTTCACAGGTGGCAGGAGAAAGTACAAACGCTCAAAAAATAAACAAAGACACCCCCCCCCCCCCTCCAACAGACAGGTGAACTGAATCTCCTTGAACTTGGGATAAAGGCTGGGCTTGGGGCAGAGGTTTGACGCTGTTCTTATTGTAACTAATCCTAACGCGATGTTTTCTAATTACACACTAAAGATTCCCTCCCGGATGGAGCTGCCCGTCAGCCCGCTCTCCAGGAGAAGTGGCCATCTGGAGCACTCTGCAGAGGGCTGGGCAGTGGCACGCGTGCAGCTGTGCAGGACGAGCCCCCGGGTGTTTGAGCCTGCCCGTGACAGGCAGCGAGCAGGCAGCTCCGCAAGGGTGGGGACGGCGCTCGGCAAGGGTGAAGGAAGCCAGCAAGATGGGATTTGACAGGAAATAGCAATAATAACAAATAACACGAATAGATAATCAGAATATACTTCTCTTTTTTTTGCCAGATCAGTATTTTACACTCCATCACAAGGAACTAAGTCTGGTCTCACTTAGGCTTTGATGAGACCGTGAGTAAGAAATAAGAATACAACACAAGTGTAGGCACATATGAGGTAGCTCAAAATCACGTTAAAATAGAAGTGAGGACGGATTTGTTTTGGCTGCCACGTGAACTAACTGGGCGTACCTGAAGCAGACAGGTAGCACTAGTTTCTATGCCCAGATTTGCTGAGCTCCCATTTCTGGAGCCACTGCTACCTGATTCCAGTGGCTCAGCTGGTGCTTTCCAGAGCTGCAGTCCTACGCTAAAGGTACTGCTTAGACTACAGGGAATGCTAAGTCACTTCGCTGGCTGCATCCGAGCTTCTTTTGCCTTGTGCTGGTGGAACCGCTATAGAAATCCGAGTTTCTTTCTGTCACATCCGAATCTCGAAAAGATAAATTTTATGCTACCGTCAGCTGAATCCTGCACACAGCTGCATCCAGATTCAGATATATCCATACACACAAATAACAGTGCGGTGAAGCTGTGAACACAAAGGAAATACACATTGAAAAAGCTATCATAAAGTACCAGAGAGTGTTTTATGCTCTGTGAAAAATACCTACTGCTAAGTATTTACATTGCTTACAAAGCTTTAGAGATGCTTTAAAGGGTGCTTTAAAATAATGCATGCATAGGATGAAGAATTCCTTTAAAATAAAGAAAATTTCATTTATATATTTTATATAAGGTGAAGTGAGTGTCCGTTTCACCATTTCAGTGTCAATTTCACTGTAAAAGGATTGATTTTTATCAAAATTCAGAATGTTTGTTTAATATTTCAATGCAATTACAAAAATCAGAAGACCCTGTAAATATTTTTGGATATTGGTAAATATATGTAGATTGTTATTCTGTTTGGGCTGAAAAATTTAGAAGAAAATTTTGAGAAAAATGCATTTTAAAAACACAGTGAAAATTAGCATCAAAGGAAACAGATATGCAATTTTATTAAATGTAAAAGAAATGCATTAATGAAAACCAATGTCAACTTCTTTGCTTTCAAATGTTCTGTTGCACTATATGCACTATTGACCTTGTATGTACATCAGGAAGAAACAGGGAAAATTAAGAATGTCAACCCAAGCATTTTTGAACTTTTAACAGATGTGGACTCCCCCCCTCCAAGAATTATCATCCTAAGCCCAGAAAACTTTTGAGTGATTTAGCACAAAGGCCAGTGGGAGTCTGGGCTGAGGAAAGAATTAGAAGTGTATTATACACACTCGAGTTTTGGTCATTACTCTTTAACAAATCAGAAAATATGAATCTTGTTAATCTTGACAAGAATTGAGTATCACAGAAAGTCAAATGTAAGACTTATCTCACCTAAGTTTAATCTTATAAAAATTAGACTTCTCCTTAGACTTCTCCTCCCCTTCCATGGAGACACAGAAATGAGAAAAATTGCCTTCTGGATACACCTGTACCTCTCCACTGATTACAAAAGGAGCCCAAGACAGCTTGCTTAGGCTAGGCTACCTTTTACATAGCTGTGCTAAAATGGATGAGTCTCATCTGCGAGGCGAGATTTTCAAAAGTGCTTACATGACTTAAGTATTCACTTTTCATAGGCTTTCCAGAAATCTGTGTTTCTAAATTACTTATATTTGCAGTTCATTTTAATTCCTATCAAATGAATAGACAGGCACATTAGCAAAATCCGAGTAAGCGGATTATGTCCTTTAGCTCTCGGTGTGTGTTTTAAGCATACCTTACAATTTCTTTGTTTTTTTGTTAGAACATACTTGGAAAAGCAATGCAGAAGATGTATGCAACCTGATGGGGATACTGAGTTCAAAAAGGTAACGGAAGAAGAAACATTGGAGAACCTTCATTAAAACTGCTCAGGTGGAGAGAAAATAACCCCTAATGAACTTGCATTGCCACACCCAAAAAATTTCCTTCTGTAACACGTAATCAGTGATTGGTTTATAGTTTGATGTGTTCAAGTAGTTCTTGTGTTTATACCAGCTAAAGAAAATTGCAAACTGCATTCAGAGTCATACTTGTCATCTCTATTTGATTATTAAATATAATCTGCCTAAAAAATAGGATGTAATATTGTGTTCTACTGCTTATATTCCTGGAAGGAGGGGAAACTTTCCAGATGAAGCTGTCATGCACGACAGAAAGATTTCATACCTGACCAATAAAGCACACCTTTGTTCATGGCACCGCTGGGTTTCACAACCCTCCACCTCATGACTAACTGTAGGAGCCAAGGTTAAAGCCCTCGGGCACCTAAATTCCCATTAGTGAAGTCTCTTAGGCACTTAATCCTGGCACACGCGACAGTTTAATTCTGTTAGCATTAAACAGCGAGGTGCTAAGATCCTGCCTAAATCCCAGCTTGATTAATAAAATAGATATTTCCAGAACTATTTTACCTGGGTGGATTCAGAGTGTAGCCAGTCTGTAGGAAAGGCAAAGCCACCGTATCTTTAAAGGGGCAATCCAAGGGTTGGCGAGATGCGAGGGAGCTAAGCTTTGGCTCCTCTTCTGGCTGAACCCACACCTGCCTGAGGGGTGCCACTGATAAGGTGTTCCACCTTGGGAATTTCTCAGCCTCTTCTGTCTCACTTCCCAGGAAATAATTGAGTATCTAGAGGGCCAGAGGGAGAGTAGAACGATTCAGCAGCCTGACGGTTCAAGTACTCACCTGGAATATGGGACCACTGCCTTCTCGAGGGAACATGTAAATAATCCAGAAAGGGTGGAACAGCTTCACCATGTAGAAATGGAAGTATTACCCCCTCTTTAACCAGGTGGTTTCAATTTACGTAGTAGATGATGGTTTATACCACTTTGGGAAAGAGGGAAGGGAGAGGGGGGAGTGCGAATTGAATACACCCTGCTATATTGTGAGTGCTCTAAGTGGGATAAAGAAGGCAGAGCAGGGCAAACTTCTATTTAAAAAAAAAAAAGAAAAAAAAAAGGACACACTTAGCTCTAAATTGATTTCTTCTAAAGGCACCAATGTTAATGCTAATGCTTAATCCAAGAGCTGTGAATTTCCAGTTAGGCACTTCTCAGTATTACAGATATAAAAATTGAATTTCTGAAAACTGAACAGCCATCAGCTGTAGTGCTGTCTTTGGAGGAGTATATCTTTCAGGAGTTTCTGGTGAAATAGAGCTCTTCAACAGATCCATGATGCTGCAAGCCCATAGCTGGAAGCTGTTGTCCTCCTTTTTCTTCCCCATGGCCAGACATTGCTGTGATTTCCTTCTGAAAGGTGCTGGCACTTGTTGGACACTTTCTTGAATGGCCTCAACTTAGGATATCTACAGAAAATTGGACAATAAAAGTGACTGATCAGTGCACTGAAGGACCTTAGTAAAGCCCATAGTGGAGCAGTACCGGAGCTGGGACAAGGAGGGGACTCAAAATCCCACCCAACTGTGGAGGAGAAGGCAAGAGCAGCAATGAGAGTTACTCAGGCTGCCACAGAGCTATAGCCACATCATTTTGGCTTTGCATCCTCTTTTAGGTGCCCTGATTTCCCCAGGCATGCGAAAGGTATACATCTGCATCCACTGTATACAGTTTGGAGTTATTACACAGCCGTGTACTTGAAGACTAGCATCTAAATTTCTCCTATGAGTCTACCTCATTTCGTTTTTCTAAATTTCAAGAGACAGAATCCAGACTGGTATCGGGAAATATGTTCGTAAAGGACCATTCACCAAGACCTTGTGTGCAACTTAGTCTAAGCATCTTCATATCATAGCTTGGATATAAAGAGAAGCTTTTGATTTTTATTTTTTTTTTTAACAGTACAGCATGCAAAATTACTTCTCTATCATATCTGCTTTTACTTTTGTTATTTTCTGACTGAGACTCTGACCTTGCAAACATTTAATTTTGAGCATGTGAGTAGTGCCATGGAGTTCAAGAAGGGCAACAGAAGTGACCAGAGACATCTGACCCCAATTTAAACCTTAATCCTGTGAAGATTTTTGAATATGAAATCAATATGACTATTCACACAGTTAAAGATAGGAATGTGAACTCTTTACAGGGTTGGGACCTAACTAGAATAGGCCCTTTTAATTTCATTTGGTGCAGGAATTCAATGTTTCTGACAGTTTTGTTGCTCTCCTTATAACCTTGCATATTATTGTTTTGACGTTTGGGAAAGATGATTATCTCAGGGGCTTCAGCAGGACCAAATGTGTTTGGGTGAGCTTTCTGTAAGAAAACAGAATTTCCACAGCTCTGAAAAATATAACTATGTGCTAACAAAATAATGCATTCACTTGCACCATTGAACCTTCACAGAACTCAGCTTCTAATGGAGAATAGTCCCCTGCTGGCTTGTGTTGTGAAGTATTATCTCCACACGTATCATTAATTTTCTTTTCATAATATTAGGCCTCATTAATCCATCCCTAGTTGCCTTGTATTTAAAAATAGAAGTTATTAAAGTGGATTGCTCTGAATTGCATAGTAAATAAATTATATAGGTTATTTGGCTCTTAAACTTATGTCATAAAAGTGTATTATTATTCACATGTACATGCACACAAGTCCAGACACACAATCTTATATTTGTCTTAAAACAGAAAATGAAGTTAAAGGAAAGGCAGTTCTTTCTACAGCTAATAATGCCTATTTACAGGGACTTTGCTAATATGCAAGAAACAGACAGCCTGTCAACTTTTAACGTCCATTCTTAGTGTGCATCTTTGCAGTTATTTTGAAAAGCCAAGTCTAGGAATGTGACATATACTCCGCCTAAACCCCATCAAAGTCCCTAAAATAAATCCAATATTTATGTACTTTTGGAAATAGCCTAATTCCTCAGGCATTTAAATTAGGTGTTTTCATTCTTAGTTTAAAGCCCCCTGGGTGCTTAATTTTAATTGCCCGGATACGAGAACTGCATTCACACTGGGCAGTGCAAATACACACCTGAACTCTGTCAAAGTCTTAAGAGAAATTTGACAAACATGAACTATAGGACTTCAGTTATCATCCTCTGGCACGCTGGCTGTTGATTGGGATTTTTTAATTATTATTATTATTATTATTATTATTTCTAGAGGGTTGTTCTGGACTAGTGCTAGAACCCTGTTCTAGGTCCTGGGCTACTCAAGAAAAGGGGACCGAACACTTACACTCTGGCAGGGTGCCCAAACCACCAGGCCTGTGGAGTTTTTCCACACTCAGCTTGTGGACCATCAAGCAGTTAAGAGTCACAGAGCAAGAGGAAAGAAGGACTGATTTTTATCTGGTGAGAAAGGAACTAGATGGCTTAGAGGAATGAGAATGAAAATGTTGTCCCTACTCTGGGTCTGGTATCCTGCTTCATCCCCCAAGGCTGCCCTAACTGCTAACTTTCAGTATAAAGGGCGGCTAGCAGCTTGGCAAGGGCAGCTGTAAGCAGGATGGATCCCAAATGATGAAGAAAATTCACGTTTCCCCTTTGTTCCTGAATTCTCTGGAGAAGAGGCAAGAAGCGTCAAATCCTAATTTCAGGATGACATGATGGAAGGAGACACCTCTATTCTATATACCGCCAATATAGGATATTAGCAGTTTGTAGAATACTGTCAGTAAGACTCTCTCCCCTGCAGCAGAACCTGAAGTGAAACATACAGTATATCCCTCTCCACACCTCCAGAGGCATCTTCTCACACTGCTGAGGGTGCAGGGAATTTAGGTATCTGTGTGGCCTCCCCTTGCAAGGACCCATTCCCCACATTTTTGGAGAGGAAGTACTTAATCACCTCTGTTAGGCAGTTGGATTCCTTTTCAGTTTATACTGAAGCATCAATAGAGGGGAATAGCATTTTGCATTTCTTGGCTTTACCTTTTTGCTTTGCCTTGCTTAGTTTTATTCTCCAGTAAATGACAGTTAGTAGAGATCCTAGTGTTTTTACACATTCATCTTTTACCTTAGAAAATTCTAAGTTCAGTTTATATTTTTCTATTGTCATGATCTAACTACCTGTAGATACTTAGATACCTGAATATCTTGTCGCATAATCCTCATGAACTGGCAAAGTCTAAAATCAGTTTTCTTCTAGTGAATGGACCATTTAATCATCTCTGTCAGTGATAACCATGTCATGAGTTTAATTATGTCCTAATTTTGGAGCAGTGTGGTAAATTAAGTTAATTAAATGTTTTAGTTTCTCCTGCATTGTGCCATTTCTTCATGGATTATTTCTGTCATTCTCAAGCTCAGAGTCTTTTCAAGCTATAACTGCCAGAGAATTGCTTCCTTCTTTCTCCCAAACTTCCTTTCCAAATGCATTCTGCCTTTAAATGTAAGAAAGACAGACTGTAAGTTCAGTATCTTGCAGCCCTGCAGGGTTAGAAACAGAAGCTTTATCCCATTAGAAACAGATGGTTCCTACCTTCCCAACGGGACATACACAGCTCTAACTGGAGTCCCTGGAAAGTCCTGAAACAGTATGTTGTGACAGACTCTTCACACCTGCAATCTTGCCAGTTAGTAACCTACCCTATAAACCTACCTTTTAAGAATTGGAAGGTGAATGAAAAATACAGTAGCAAACCAGCACCCGTTTCAGATTAAAAAAAGCCTTTGTTTTAGAAAAATGATATAAAATAAAAATTGGAAATGTACTAAAAGACTTCCAGTTTCACTACTAAATTGATGTACGAAATATAATTCAATAAGAAGTTGTATACAACGTGTACTGCTGCTGTTGATTAAGGATTTCCTCTGGCAGAATGACAAATTTGTAATTTTGATTTACATTAGCCAGTGGTAAGTCCATCTTACGGGTAAGTCAGCAAACACTTAGGAACATAGGACTAGGATGAAATTGATTTTTTAAATGTAGTTCAGCTCCTGATATTACAAGTATCTATATCACATAATACTTCTAATAAATTAAAACAAGTTCCACTTTAAAAATAGATCAGAGGGGTTTTTTTGTTTTCACTCTTCCTGTAGACACATCATTGTTCTTATGGCAGAAATCTTATTCTCCTTTCATGGCTACATTTATTCATGACCTGACTAGTGGTCTTTTTTTTTTTTTTTTTTTTAAATCCTGTGTCAACATTGTTGTTAAACAGTTTTATTTTTTTTTTCCTGGTGTTCACTTGTATATAATTTCAGTCCTTCTTGACCTTCTTTTCTTTGTCTAAGCTACCAAAGAATATTTTGTTTCTTTTTGTAAGAATGATTTCTCCTGATCTTAGGTGCCTTTCTCCAACCTATTCCAGCCTGAATGTAGGTAATCAGAATTATATACGGTATTTTTTGATGACATTTGACCTTGGCCTTGTACAATGACATTGATTCCTGCCTCTCTCCTCTGAAAATGCTTCAAATGATGCTTTGTAGGATCACGGTTGTCTTTTTCATGGTCATACTCTCTTGATGGTACATAGTTGTCTATGATGTGTAGAGACAGATTCTCTTCCTTAGTCATTTCCAAATGATGAATTCCTGACTTACTGGGGAAAAAAAAAAAAAAAGAAAAGAAAAAAAAAAGTTGTTATTAATTCCTAAATGCATGACCATGTATTTCATACTATTGAATTTCATTCTATTCCTAATTTTCCAGTGCTTAGGGTCATCCAATTCTTTCTGTGTGATATCCCGATTTTCCTACCAAGTTACATATTTCATTTAACTCGGTATCATATTTCTTTCAAGGTTATTACAGAAAATATTAATGAAACCACTCAAGAGACCAATCACCGAGGAACTGCAGTGGCAGCCTCGCGCTACCTGAGTTCCTTCCTGCTCTTTACTCCTATTGTCACCCCTCCTTTAGTCCCTTCCCCACTTTATAATTCCCAGACTAATCCCTTTTTTCTGCTCTTCTTAACTAACAATTCCTGTGTGGTATCAGATTGATTAGAGCTGTTCTCTTTTCCTGTCTAGAAAATCTATTATTTTTCGATGAATTCTATCAGGTTAGACTGGCAATATCTTAGCTTTCTTTCAAAATGTCTTTCAGAAGAAGTCTTGCATATTATTATTTATCAAACTAATGGGTTGTCACTCTGCCCTCCTTTTCATACTTTACCTTCTGTTCACTAATATGAAACAAATCAGGAAATTAAAAATTATTACAAATTCTAGCTGTAAAGCCTGATATTCTATGTTCTATTTTGCTCCAGGTTCTGGAATAAAAATTATTTGCTTCCTCTGTTTTGAACACTGTAAGATCTTTATATTTTGCATCTACCTCAGTTGCAGTAATTTCCATTTCTGAACCTCTAGTCACACACTAATCACCTTACCTCTGTCTTCATGTTCAGCATCATCAGCTTCATAGAAAACTGAAGAAAATATTAATTTAAATAGATATCTTCCTATTCTCCTTGCATATTACTCTGGGTTCTTCTACCCTTAATCTTTTTTATTTATGTGATTGAAGCAACTTCTTATGGCTTGACTCACAAACATTATATGGGAAGTATAGAAACATAAACCTTCCCAGTTCCTCTCTTTTTTTTTTTTTTTTTTTTTTTTTTAACTTTGTCCCTATATATTCTTCTTTATGTTTGTATTTGATCTCTTTTCATTCCAACACTTTGAGTCGGTTTTTTACCCAGTTAGCTCTGGAGCACTGAAAGATTCATCCTCCTGCACCTTTGGGTTATGTGATTCAGATGATTTTGCCCCTTCAGTTTAAATAAAATCCAGATCCTCTTTCCATTCAAGTTCCTGAATGCTATAGAGTAGCTGGCTTCACTGTTTGCTTCCTGTAGTTTATCAGCAGTTGACCTTTCAAAAGAGAGAACCTTAGTACCAGACTCTTCATTTATCTTTATTTATAATGTGATTCGAACAACAGATGAACAACAGATAATCATTTTTGTGTGTTTGCGTGCCAGGAGCACAAACAGTCTATATAGTGATTACTTCCCAAAATATCATCTGAAGAATCAGTGCTTCATGTTGATTTGGTGACTAGCTCATGAAGTAGGCACTGCTGTTTTCAGAAAGAACAGAGGGAAAGCAGTCCATCAAATGGAATAATTAGATTTTTAATAGGAAAAATAGCTGGTATTTGGTACAAGCAACAGACTACATTGACAAAACCTATACTAGGACTGTAAACTTAGTAAGGCCTTAATTTTAATTCCTCCTTACTGATTCATTTTCTGAAGATATTAAGAGGAAAAAGTGTCGATATAAAATATTTCAGTATTTTGAAAAGCATCATGACATTTTCTTGAAAGTCTCTTCTTTAAATATGGAGCAAACCCACCCCTGGTTAACTTGTGAGATTATCACCAATAAGGTGGTCTAGCTGCCGACGTTGTGTAGTTGCTTTAGTCAATGGTAGGAACAGAAAATTGAGAATCAGTACATCTCTACCTGAATATTGATTGTACAATATCTGTCTTTGTTCTTTCTGGAATTAGCTCGTGGTCTATTGCCCATTAGCAAACAGTTACCTGAGCAGAAGCTAATGTTACAGATGCTATAAAAAGAGCAGCAGCAGAGCAAACAGATTTAAATCAGCTCAATTCCAACAAAAACTCTTTCATCTTGAAACAATTTAAACTCTACCAAGGGTAAGTAAACAGAAAGAATATATTTTCTTTCACCTTCAACTGTCAGTAGTTACTTTCACATCCCCTGTCTTCAGATATGAGGAAGGTTTTCATATCTCTCCTGGTACAAGACTCTCTTAAGCTTTTAACATGATTATTTTTCTTTAGTTTCCATAGTTCTTACTCTATTGACATGATATTCAGTTGTGAAACTTTTCTAAACCAGAGTTCCTGTCACAGATACAGAGCTATCAAAGCAGCTACAGCAGCAGAGTCAAGATCTTTTTTCTATAAATTGTGTTGATCATACAGAAATATAAAAGCAACTTTAACAACTGAGTCTAATTTTATTTCTATATCTATATCATCAGTCTAATTCTCTGTGATATAGTTAGAGTCTCTATATATGTTCACACAGAGAAATAAAACCATTCACATACATAAACACCAGGGAATACGAAAGATCCAAAGAATTCTTTTCTTAAAAGCGTGCAGAATCTGTACGTTTCTTTCCTTTTAAGTCTAATATACCTCTTTTCTCAACTAAGAAAAGCCACAGGCATATTGAAGAACTATCCTGATTGCTAAAGAGGACTAAATTTGGGTTCCTTTAGAAAATAACAAAAATTTTGGCTGGCAAAAATGTTTTTCAAAAGTGAAACTTTTTTTTTTTTTTTTTTTTTTTTCAAATTAGCATTAGCTGCACCTGCTGTTCAGAATATAGGATTAGGCTGAACAAAGAGAAGATTAATGGTTGTTCTTACAAGTAGAAGGGCCCAAATCTGCTCCTCAGTTCCCACTAGTCAGACGTCCTGCCCTCTCAACTGCGCCAATAGTAAGAATTATGTGGGTGCTTCTTATTTAAACTCTTCAGACTAAGCCAGATGATTTCTGTTTGAAACAGATTAGGAAGTGCTTATGGGAGCTAGTCAATTCACTGGGTTTTAAGACTGTACCCTCCAGATGAGGGAAAGTAACATCTGGAATTACAGCCCTCTTCAGCATCTGTCCACAGCCTGAGAAAAAAAGATGGAGACAACTAACATAACTTAATTTACAGTGATCCTCATATTGTTCTCATACTTAAAAGTTGCTTATTTTGATTCACCTGACTGATTCATCCGGCCCCAGCTGTTTAACAACAGAGATTGGTAGTAGTGAGGGCTTACAATAAGTACAACCTAGATAGATAGCATGAATTCCAGTTACACTGATCCAAGAAGAGATGCTTCGCTGTCCAGGCGCATTCTTCACAAGAACATTTAGACTTGTGTACTCAGGGAAATATCTTCAGGACTGAGAAACAACATATTCTGTTTTCACATGCTGTATTCTGTTAAATATTACCCTGGAGGAAAAAAGCAAAGATTTTCTGTGGCTGCTATTGCAAAGCATAGGGAGACAGACGTTCCTCTCTCCAGTTTGTTTTGTGGCAATTTAGTAGCTCATGCTGCTGTTTCTGTTATGGCTCCCAAAGTGCTCCGAGTCCTTTTTCAGCTGCTGTAGATCCCCCCTGTTACAAAGAAAACTGATTGGCATGCACCAAGCATATCCATCTTTGTTCCGTCCTCTCAGCCTTTCACATTTGACATGTTAGGGAATTGGCAATTATCAACAGATGGTGCAAATTAGAATGTCGTGATGTTACTTCAAATTTTCTCCAATGGTAGTTATCTTTCTAATAAATCCAGGGGTTAAGAAAACACAAAGATAATATTTCCCTTCCTTTGACCCATTCACCTTTAGCCTTGAAATGAGTCCAAGATCCAAAGCTAGTAAATCCACATATTTTGCTAACTCACTGATTTCATTGCCCAGGTAACTACTCCTTAATTTATCCCTTAATCCAGAAGTTTCTCCCTTAGTTTATCCCTTAATCTGGAAGTTGGCAAGGATGAAATCTAATGTCTATTATCAAGCAGCAAAATGATTAGATATGAACCAGTCATCTAAACCACCTGAATGAGAAATGGTTAATGAACTAAGGACTGAAGAGGGTAATGATTTAAAAAAATGTTCCGATTCTCTCTCTCACTTAAACTAGCAATTAGATTTATTAGAGTTAAATATTTTTCAGAGAATAATTTGGTGCTCCCTGGTTAATCAGACATCCATATCTGTTTCAATAACAACAGTTTGGAACAGAGTGCTATTTCAGTGTTCACTTTTTATCATTTACTGTCTGCTTAGGTTTATTTCCTGAGCCATTTATTTTTAACCTTGGACACTCAAATCCATTAGGGATAACTTACAAGGAATCCACAAATGGTGATAAATCCGTCCAAAGTTCATACAAATTCTATCTGAAACTTCAAAACTACCTTGTTAAAAGAAGTTTTCAATATTAAGAACATAAAAAGATTTAAAAATGAAACAAAAAAAAAAAAACAAAATAAAATTAAAAATCTTTGCATTTTCACTCATTTATTAACCTGTATGAATTTTCTCAGCTTTATTTTTTCATTATCTGGGGATCTGACAGCATCAGATTGTGCTAGTAGTTAGTGGTTTTGAGCTTCCATATTTTTAAGGCATAGTTTAAATAAATAAAAAAAATATTATTAAAACAGGTCTACAGAGATGATATCTTGTAAGCTTCTTTGCAGTGTTTCATTTGGTAGTAATTTATTGAACAATGTCCTTTTAAATGTCAATGATGGTCTATCTGTTCTGGAAACAAATGTAATTACAGGGTTTCAATCTTCACACACTTCTTCCGGGCTTATACTGGTATACTAACTTAATTATCTGTAATGGAATTACTCTTGATTTACACTGCTTTACCTGAGCTGTAAATCCAGCCTATGAAGTACTTGACCTGGCTCCTGCAAGCATATACACTGAAGTTTTCAGGTTTTACATACAGTAGAGAAATGGGCAAGTGCTATATAAGCATAGAATTATTTCCATTTCTATATTGTAAAAAAAACCAATAAAAATTTTCCTATTGTTTCCCATCAACTTTTGCAAAGACCTGTCTTGGGTTAAATAGTTATACAATACATCCTTGAGCTGTACAAACCAGTCTAGGCCAACTTCTACCTGTTTTAAAGGCAGAATTTGTGACAACTTCAGTGGGAGGAATCCCTTCCCTGGAAAACATCCTTTTTTAAAACCACTGGAGGGAAACAAAGAAGCGGCTTTAAAACAAAGTCCATTCTGGCAGCTTAATATTTGTTATTTTTTAGATTCCTTTTCAAAAAGAGTGAAAGAAACGTGGGCAGTTGTATCGATGAGAAGACCCTTTGCCATCAAGGCTTGAGCACAATGTCTTTGAAAGAACCTTTTTACAGATGCTAGCATTTGAAAAGGACAAACAGGGAAATAAACCTCAAAGGGGATGACAATAGGATATGGAGAGGAAGTGGGTGGGTTAATGCATCTGAGAAGCAAAGCTCCTTATAAAGGCATTGAAGAGGTTTAAGGTTCTATTTAGTGACAAAAGGAGTTATGGAACGGAGCATAATTTTCCCACAGGAGTTTTGTCTTTTGATGTTTTTGAAACACAAATTTAAAAAAAAAAAAAAAAAAAAAAAGGATGGTTTGTAATTTGATAAGGTGAAAGTTTGTGTAGTAGAGTGTGTCTGTTTAGAGAGGGGAAAGGTAGGGTGCCACCAATATGCTGATGTATGTAAAATCAATTGAACTCAACATTCATTGGGAAAACTATTAGAAAATTTGAAAAATATCTAGTACTATTTGAAAGCATGCTAATTTTCCTTCTCCACTTAGTAGGTGTGAACTCTCTCTGTACATTACAGATACCTAGTCTTGACCCCGCTTTAGGACTATACCTGCCATTAGCATTGTCCTAGAGCTTTACGACGGAAAGAGAATCTGGAAGTAAACTGCAGTGCTGCTAAGTGCCTATAGTTCTAACCTTGGTAAGGTGACCCAAGTCTAGGCCTCTGTACTCAGGATGGGAATGGACTGCAAAAATGAAATAGCCTAGGGCTTAGTGGTCCTCTCAGAGGACATCTCCACTGTTAGAGCTCGTCGGGAACCTTTTGAACTATATTTTGCCTGGGAAAAAAACCCATAGAATGAATTATTATGTTTGTGGGAGGCAAAGAAAGGAGTGAAGGCTTATATTTCATTGCTTTTAAATTAGAAGCAAAGTATTCTTAGTCTGTGTGTCCTAAGTAGGTTGTTCATACCGAGAACCTCTCTTCTTGAGTCAATGCTCTTTCACTGTTAGAGCAATACAAAAACTGTTATATCCTCCCGAGATGTGATTTTCCCCTGATGGCTCAGGTGGACAGATCCATTTATAACAATGTGAAGCCCCTACTCGCCAATCTCCTCCATATAGCTTATATCAAGGCATATGTTTCCATATGCATACCTTCAAAAGCACACAAATTTATCTTAGTAGTTTGTTTCTAATTATATAGACTACCCTATTCCGCCTATTACACTGTGTGTCAGCACAATGGACGGACAGGGCACATGGTCAGAAATCCTAGCTTTAGAACATATTGAAAAGCAGCTGAAATTCAACATCATTTTGTTCAATCATTTTAAAGCTTATGGTGGACTTAGATGTGGGTAGCCCTGTCCTCAGCTTTCCAGAGGATTATGCTTATATTTTATACTACATCTTCAGTGGGAATAAAATGGGATTTGAACAAACTTTAAGACTGGCCAAAACCATCATGACAATCAGCCTTATATTATTATTGCTTAGTGCCTCTCCTTTCAGTGGTCATGAAGACGTTAATGAGCATTTGGATCCTTTCAGGCTGGGTCCCATTGCCTTATGCCAAGCTCTGTGGTTATGTCGTTCCGTACTTTTGCTAACAAGGCCAATGTCCTCTGGTAGTACTGTACCTACACTGTTGCCTGTGGGATGGAGGTGGCTTAAGCTGATGGTTCTAGCCATATCCCAAGCTGAGGATTGTACCATTCCTGTCCTTCCTTACATTAAGCCTACCCATGTTGTGGTTACACACTCAAAACTGCAGGTACAAGACAACTGAAAAGCCTTTCTTCAGATATAGGCATAATTCTACCCAGAATTAATAATCCCAGTTCGGTTTCAAAACCATGCCCAAGTCCATGCTTATGATCTAATACAGAAGTGCTGTCATCACTCCAGCCCTGAACGTTACCTGGTAAATGGTTGCAGGCAGGGAGAGGAAAAGACAAAACATACAAAAAGAGGGCCAAGTTCACTGGAAACAACATCAAGTTACTTTCTTGATTAGTTGGAATTTTTTTTTTAAAGCATTTAATTGTAAAGACATGGTAAGAGACAGGGAGAAGACAAAGTAAGTTTAAAAAAGGAGGAAGAAAACATTAAAGGAGCAGAATGAGGAAGGGTGATGAAAAGACTGAGCAACAAGTGCTGGAGGTTGGAGAAAATACTGATCACACCAGAGCAGAAAAAACCCCGCAGCTCGTTCCAGAGGAAACATTGTCAGGATCTGCTGATAGCACTGCTCAGGCTTCTCAGCTAGCTTCACTCTTTGGGGGATTTCTTAAAAAAACAATAAAGAGGAAAACTCTAAATGTCATCCTGAGTTTCACAGGTTATATCAAAACCTTAAATTGTGTGAATTTATCCCTAAGCTTCCTATTACTGGCAAAATATCACCATCTGATTTAGTACTTTGTAGCAGAGGCTTTAACCTACCTGTGATAGTTGAATCAGTACAAGGGGAACAGAAACCGAAGTGCCAAGCAGCCACACAGCTGCACCTCCTTTACATCCACTGAGGGAAGCCCACCCCCTCTTGCATTTTTCTAGTGAAAAAAAGGGACAGGGGAGGGAATCTGCCCTCCAGGTGCTAATGCCTTCCACGTTGCTATCACTCCATCAGACTGCCCCCATTAGTACCCAGAGGCTAGTTCAGTCTCTCCAGAATTTTTTATGAAGTCCTGCAGGCTGAAAGCATGCCAGATTTTGCATCAGTACAATCACATTAAGAGAAAAACACATGGGAGAATCAAATCCCATAAATGAAATAGAAAATCCCTTTGGATGATTAGTTCAGACCAATGTTAAAAGAATATTTTGTGTGCATGTCAGGTTCTTTGCCAGTCTCAAAGTAGTCATTTGGATTCACTTCATTATAGGCACTGCAGTACCTTAGGAGAGAAAGAGAGAAATAGAGCGTGAGACAGAGTAATAATAACCCTTGAACGATGAAGTCTGTCTCCTAGCACAACTTCAAATAACTCAGACAACTATCTTTTAATCAAATATACAAGCGCCAGTGTAACTGAATTCAGCATAGCTAGCATCCATGAGGAGAAAAAAAAAAGCACAGAGGAATGCAGAGGAGAAGGAGACACTAGATAAAATGAAGGGAGCTCTACGTCATGGACTTAGACTTAAATAGAAGCATGAATACCAACTCAGCAGCAGAATAAACACACGCTCTAAAGGTGGTCTGATCTTTTCCTTTTTAAGTCAATAGGACTTTCCCCACTGACTTTAGCAGGAGAGAAAACAGGCTGTTATTCTCCAGCCCTGCTTCTTTCTACCAGTCTGGTTCTTGTTCTCTACTTCTCCACTTTGACTCTCTGGCCCGTGTTCGACACCTTCATCCTGGCATTTTCTGTTAATTCGTGTTCTCTGTTACAAATTTTCCTCTTCTGGTAATGCTTTTTCATTTGCTCTTTTTCTGACACTGATATTTTAAATAACCAAAAGAATCACTGTCTTTCAGGAGCAGGTGACCAGGTAAATGCCAAAGAGGATCAAAGGACAAAGCTGGTTTATGAAAAGTAAGATGAAAAATTGAAAACAGAATTTAAACTCCTAACATACTGTGTGAATTCCCATTTGTCCTCCCCATGTTGAGTTGATGTTATTAATTGCCTTTACCCTTGGGCTTTTTTCCAGATATGAATTCCTACATAGAACTTCAGGTTTGGATCCTGATTCAGTAAAATTATTTACTAGTGCTGAGTTTCAAGAGTGTAAATAGTAGAGGTGACCCAAGTGTCTCATATGAAAACTTCCTCCATTAAAATCTGGCTTCGGTTCCAAACAAAAGTATCCCACGCAAGCATGGATTTCTTTCAGATATATTGTTTATCATGATTTTTACCTCAAAATTTAATCGATATTTGTAGAAATCAAAATAAAGGAAGTTCTTTTAAATGGTTGATGAAATTGTTTTTTTTTTATTACTAAGAACAGACTTTGGTAAATATTTTAATAACTGTTTATACAAACATTGATTAACATGTCATGAATGTTTTCAGAAAAATGAAAATGAGCCCAATCTGAACTTTGTTAAACGGAAACAATTTGAAACTTGCTGTCAATAATATCTCCTTTTCCTTCCAATGTCTTTAATGAACAATTCAATTGATTTTGGTAAAGCTGTTCCCATTTTTTAATCTAGGCAGGTACTTAAATACCTTATTTAATGAAGGTGGTGTGTTTTGTTTGTTTGTTTGTTTTAATCTCATACCTGCATCTCAGCAGTAGGATTCATCTACCATTAGCTATCTCAAAGTCACATGTCTAGTCCAAGCTAGTAATCTAGTCTTCTTCTGTGGTCAATGGAGAAAGATAGTTATCTCAAGAAGGTAATTCCTTCCATCTAAAGATAAGGTGTTTGCAACTGGTGAGATGAATTGCCCTCAGAAGGCACTGTGTTTGCTCTGACTGTAAAGGAAAAAGAAAGAGCTGTTATGACTAGAATCTTAAAGGCTAGACAGCAGTGGTTTGGAGTGATGAAACCCCTGCAAGATACTAATGATTGCTTAATTTCTGCACCTGTTTTGAATTTTTTTGTCTACTCTTTCTGTAGTCAGGGAAGCATCACAGAGCAAGAAATCAAAAAAGTAGATACTGAGCTGTAGGTAACAGCTTATAACTCTTCATTCTTTTCCTATTGATTATCCTGCATTGATAATTCCTGAGGAGTTTTCCTCCTTCTCTCACCCTGCCTATCAACAACTACGCCGGTTCTGTATTAGCCTAATTCAATGGAATTTATGAATGGACTTAATTCTGAACTCCTGTTTTATTCCTTAAATGCCTTGTGAAGCAGGAGAGGATTTGTTTCTGCTAAGTGTTGACTGGATCAGAACTGGTTTTCCTTTTCTAAATATTTAAAATACTCGTTTTCAGAAAAAGAAGACAAAATTTAAAAGATCATAGTGAACAGATATTTCCTCTTCTGACATTCAACAAGTCTTGTCTTCCTCTTTCTGTCCTCCAATTTGCTGCTCAGATGTTTCCATATCGTACCAATAGGTGGCGCGAGACATTTCTTTTTTGTGTGTGTAAGAAGGACAGTGACAAGAGATTTATCTTTTTATCCATACAGTAGAGCACTAAAAGAAAATAAGATCTTACAGGGCCTGGAGAGAAGCAAAATAGCAATGCTGGCATGGCCTGCAGCTCTCTTACAAGTATTTGATCTTTGAGATGTAGAGGTAGTATTGCCTAATGAACTTGTAATTCTCTTTTTATACTACATATCCTCACTTGCTGCAGAAATTTAGGCAGCATGGGGACTTTGGCTGTATTTCGTGCTGGCATAAAGGGGCAACATTTGAATGGCTGAAATAGAGTTTCTCTGCCTACTGAGTAAGTGTTAGATCTGGTAATTAACACTATCTTCTGTGATATCATGAGGCATGTCTTGACAATATGCAGATTCATTATTATTTTGGCAAATTTACGACAGAGTTCTATCATGATTTTTTCAGCTAAAAGTTTTTTAATTGGCTTCATAAACTGAGCATGAAAATATTCATGGAATATTCATGATGGGATTTTTTTCATGGCATCTTTGGAGGAGATATCCAAACACTTCTTTACAACACCTTTAATTTATGCAGAGAAGAAAAGTGAAAATTGGAATGATTAGGTCAGGTCCTTTAGACTTCTATACTCCCTTAAGAAGGCCTGAGCATAGCCAAAACATTCCTGTACATAGGAATCCAATTCCTTTATCCACACTCTTTTCATAGTGATTGTCTCAGAGGCTCAATATGCATGTAACTATTTTAATTTAGTATGTGATACAGATGATTTTTACAGAAGTTGAATTGTTAGTCTTCTCTGGGCTTGGACTATGAGATGTATATCACATTTTGGGTGTCTTCTCTTAAAATAAGTTGTAAGAATACATATTATTATATACTCCACAGGTGATGTTTATTTTTTCACTCACAGTGATCTTCCTTTAGATATTTCAAAGCATTTAAACACACACTTTAAAGTAAGCATGTGGTCATTTTCCCAAATAAGAATTCCTCTCTACCTCTTTGTCTTCTCTGTAGTTAACTACTTGTTAGTTTCTCTTAGTCTAATAATGAGAATGCTATTTTTAAAATATACAGAATACAATAGCAAGAAATAGTTTCTGCAGTGTTCTGGTCACTGCCATAAGATTTCTTCAGTCTGTTTTGTTAGGACATTTGTAGAAAAGGTTATCAATAGTGCGAAGGAATTGAAGCTTTTGCAGCTGCTTGAATAGACAAATGATATTTAGGTATTTTGGGAAAACTTCATTCCATCCACAAAGTCTTTTCCACCAGCATCCACGCTATGGCCAAGGAGCTCAGGTATGTGAGGTTCACCTTGGTTAGCAGATGGTATAAACTACGTTAGCAGGTGCAGAATTACACAACATAGGACTTAAAGAGACTTGAGAGCCATCTCCATCCAGAAGTAGGTAGGCCTCCCATTTACAATGAGGAAAGAGAGAGAAAAGAAAAGGAACTTCACAGTCCATATAGCAAAGTTTCATTAAATGAAGAAGGCATAGCTGTGTAGCTACCTTCTGTTCAGACCAGCAGTACATCTCTTCCTGCAGACAAATTCCTACGGTCCTTTCTAGCCCTTTAGCTATTGAAAAAGGCCTTTCTGGTAAATTGAGATCTGATCCAGTTTCACCCTAGCTTTAAGGCAAGGTAAACCATACATATCAGTAGTCATACCATGTACATACATATGTATCAATAAAAATCAGGAAAAGAGATTATTTAGAAAAAGAGGTAAACAGTCTCCACACACTTAGCCTGTTTTTATATATCTTTACTCCCTTACCTTGGAACTATAAGTACTTCAGTAGCTATAAGCAAGCAGATGAGCATACGTATCTCATAACTTTATTTACTCTTGTGAAATATATAGGTCTAACTCAAGCCAAACATAAAGATGAGTGATTAATGCTTTGAAGGCAATTCGTAATTTTGCACTCAAAACCAGGCACTGAGTAGAAGCTGGTACCCAAGTACCTTGAAAAATTCTCTTAAGAATACACCAGATCAAAATGCAAATTATTGGGGGCTTAATCCTGTGAGCTGAATAGCTTCAGCTTCCACTTAAAGTCCTGGGAGTGGGTGGGGGAAAGCTTGAGAGAGATAACTCAACACCTTTCATGACTGAGCTCAAGATGAATTAGTGTAATATACCCAGTGTCATGTCTTATTGCTTAATTGACTACCTCTAGGTATAATATAGCTGGCTTTATCACAGAAAAATCATTTTGATTTATTTGATGCATTGTATATCATAAGGAAGCGTGCATGAGGTTATTAATGTCTTGCATAGCTGTGATATATTACAAGGGCACAGATAATGCATTTCATCATATGCAGTACTAGCATATTATGACTATTACCCTGAAACTTTCTATTTTTATGAATTTTATTTTTTATTGTATTTTTCCTCACATTGCCTGCTCCACATGTGAGAGTTGAGTAGTGCTTTTGGCATAAAGGACTACACTGTAAATACTGCAGAACTTTAGTTGGAACACAGCAGTTGGAAATATTGACTATAATATAAATGCAGATTATAACAATTCAATTTGTTGCTAATTTATTATAGGCAATTGAGTTGTTAATTGTTCTCTTTGGCTCATAAACCTCAAGGTCTATCTGTGAGAGGTCAAGTGGCTGGGCCATGATCTCTAAATAAACGTGGCTCTGTCACATAAAAAAATAAATGCATCTAGTGAATATCATCATTTTCCTCATCTTTTCCTAAATCTTCTGGTGTTGGTAGAAGAATAAGGCAGACTGTTTAAAAGGACAAATTTTAAAATATAGTAAAGCAGTCTTGAGACTAAAGAATTTTGTCACAAAATTCAGTTGATAATGATGAGTGCAAGATATCTTGATAGGGCAGTTAAAAGTCAAGTCACTTTTCCAGCAAAGGGTTAGTAACTTTATTTAAACAGTCTAGATACTTTAAAGAAATAGGCATTCAGAGTTTAATTCCAAGATCTGATTTTCTCTTCTAGGCTTTTGAGCTTGTGGTTTGGTTTTGGTTTTGTCGTTGTTGTTGTTGTTGTTGTTGTTTTTAAATTAGGGCTTCCAGTGAAATTCAACCTTTTAGGCAGTTATGTTCTCCTGGAAACAGACTGCTTTTTGTCATGCTCCACCAATACTAGTCATGCCATAAATGATTACACTCTCACGCCTTTTCACAATTATCCCCAGGTACTGGGATGGGTGACTAAATTCCTTTCTGCACAGTGGAAAAAGTTCCAAGTGAAAATTTGCTTATTGCCATTAGAAAACAAACAACATGTAGTATTTAACTTTATGTTATATATATTGTGTACAAGTGCATGCAGCGTCATTTAGGAAGGGCAACTCAAATACGTTTTGCTGTCTGACTTTTTAGGTAAGAGGAATCTTAAACCAGGATGCTAACCTGTGGGTGTTGTTTAGCACTGCCTTTAACCCCCAGTGAAGGCATGACTATGTCATGCTTTTCACTGTTTTTCTGTTCCTGTGCAGTCACTGATACTTCGTATCAGAGTGAAAGATAGGAGGACTGGGCTACCAGCATCTTAGGCAAGCATGTCACAGTTTAGATGCGACTATAACTCTTTCACTTTCTCTTTTTCTTCTCACTTCAGAGCCTCAGTCTTGAACATTTAGAGCATGGTACCACTGCCCACTGCCTTTCTCCCACCTGAAACCTTCTGTCAATTGTATCTGGCTGGTGGAAATATGCAGTGCTTAGCCCATGAAATTGCAGATGTTGAAGGAGCTCCTGGAGATATGTTAAAGTCTGAGAAATGTTTCTATCTGAAGATAGTTTTCATACTAGTCACCTACTATTTCACAGGGTACATGTCACATTACCTCAAATAAAGGGCATGCTAAGTCAAAGATTTGATATGTTCATGTCATGATAACACATTCATCAAGTTTAGATCCCTGTCTCTTCTTAATAACACAACAGAGTTGTTTTTCATGTAAGTATTTTGGTAATTTATGAGGTCTACTTAGGAGAAAAACTGCCTGCAGCTAATTCGAATACACTAAGAGAGCAGTATTGTAGAGAATGTTTTTACATTTACTAGGAGCCTGTAGTTTTACAGTCTGTCAATATATCAGTAATAATCTTTGAATGAGAGTAAAGGATGGACTGAAACTACTGGAAAAAAACTTTCAAGATTAAGCTTGCAGAATTCATCTGGAAAATCTGCTTTCTTTGTGTTTTTGAACTTGAGATGTAGCCTGGCAACACCTAAGATACTGAACTTTCTCCAAGTGACTTCAGAAAGACTCTTGGAGGACAATGAAAGAATCCTGAGGTTCAATTACTTTTGCTACTGTAGACTATAAAATTAAAAAAAAAAAAAAAAAAAAAGTATAAATATGAAAAAAAAAAATCTATATGGAGTATTAAAAAATGACAACATGGCACTTACAGCAAAAAACATAGCAAAACTCAGTCCATAATTATGGTTTCACTGATTTACATCTCCTTGTAGAAGTTATTATGGCTTAACTAGTAGTGGAAGAACACTAGACTGGCACTGAATGATAATAATTTCTGGAAAAGAAGAATAGCTGTAGTAAAGTGAAATACTGAAAAGTGGTTGTATACAACCCACAGACCATTTAAAGCTCACTAAAATTCTACTGAAATATCAAGTCCTGAAGCCTGGGTTTAAAATGATCCCTTTGCTTTTAGCTGTATTTCTTGAAGAAATAACTTTTCTAGTTTTCTAATAAGTTATCTACAAGCCTCCCCCCAGTCATTGGCCATTGTTAGAGACAATTAATATACTCATTTTAACTTCTGGTTGTCATTTTTTCTTCCAAGAAAAATGAAAATAAAGGAAAAAAGAGAAAAAATAAATAAGACATAGCAGAGACATTTTCTGTAGAAAGGTAGAAGGAGGGATTGTCTTTAAGAAGGTTTAGGAAATATTTTTCAATTTGTTTGCAACAGCTCTTTAATTTCAGTCATTTTCTCTAAAGACACATCATCAAACTTTTGGAGAGAAGAGGATAAATATCTTTGCCTAAAAAAATCTAAGGGTAGCAGCTAGAATAACAACAGATAGATCTAAATTTGTAGAACTAAATCTCAACACAAAAATGCAAGCCCAGATTGATTGAGTGATCTCCTACACTGCAGTGGACTTAAGGATACTTTTCCAAGTAGTCTTGGTCGAAATGGTTCTTCCTTGATCTACTATGTTAAGAACGTATGCAGTGCTGCCAGCCCTTCTGGTGTATGCTGAATTAGTCATGCATACTGATAGGGCTGCAAGGCCTTTAAGAGTAAATACTGGTTTATCCTGGTTTTTCAGTTGTTTCTTTTTTTCTTTTTTTTCCTTCTTCCTCTCCCTCCCCCCCCCCAGCAATTGTCTGTGCATGCCAACAAAGTGTTTAGCAGGAAAAACTCAGGTAGACTAGATTCAAATTCTTACTGCTCATCTGTTCTTCTTCCAGGAAGATTACAGCTTACTGGCATCACATAATGGCTGAGGTATAAATCTGTGCTTTCTTGTTCCCATTCAAGATCTCTGCAACTAAAGCCATGTGAAAAAACATCCAGTTGCCAGAAAAACTAGAGAAAATTGTTCTGTTGGAGTTTTGAGAACTGGGAATTATTTTCAAAAATACTAAAAACACATTATCTTTTATATATTCCCTGAGGCAAGTGTATTAAATACATCTAATTTATCAGACTTAGTAGGTCCCAGTTAACATAAAATTATTTGTCATATACAATGCGCTACAACCCCAGAGAGCTGGGATGATTCAGATGCATGTGGAGAGCTCACACGAGAGTCTCTGTATCTTAATAGCCCATGTTAGCTCTCTGATGAATTCCTTTCGGGAACCATGGAGGGGAATAAGGCAATCCCAAACAAAAAGATGAATTGGTGCTATGTGCTATTAACACATGGAACAGGCAAGATAGATTACTAAATCTTCTCTTTTTTTCCTTTCTTTCTCATTTTATACTTCCCTTGTAATTTCTCTGTGGAAATGACTTTTTTGTTTCTTCCATAAATGTGAGTGGACTCCTAGTATAATGAGTCCATGATGCTTTATCACAGCCTTCAGGTACTACCAATATAATAGCATCTATTCTAGTACGGATTCAGTTAGCCTGAAATCTTCAGTCAAAGAAGTGACAGGCAGACCAGAAGCTTTGCGACCTTGTAACAATTCCACCGCTTGTGGCCATAAATTCGGTTACTTCCAAGCCCCTGGAATACCCATACACAAAATCAGACTACTCAAACTCCATGCAGGGAGGGATGGGGATGGGAGGGGAAAACACCTTTTACTCTCAGTCCAGCAGGAATTTTTTTTTCTATTTTGAAATATTGCAGTGTCTTTTTATCTGTTATCATAATAGTCTGCTAAGTCTCTACTTCAGAAAGAAAACACTTATGTCAATGGGATTTAGTCCCTTAAGATATTCAGCCAGCTGGCCACTTTTGAGACTCAGTCCCTTGTCCAGACCAGCAGGCAACATTTTTAAGCAAAGTCAACAGAATCAGGAAGCATGAAATAGCCATAACCTTAAGTTTTTGTCCATTTCCCCCCCTATTTTATTTCAAACTTTCAGTAGAAATAAGACAGAATAGTGAAAAGCTGTATGCATTAAGGCTATCATTTGTTATATATCAATAATCACACAAAGAAAATTAATATTTTCATACATTTCTAATTGCAGGTAGAAAACGTTAATTTTACATCAGTACTTTCTGGTAAGAATGCACTGTGAGCAAAACATCCCATAGTGGGGCCCTGTGGAAAAGATCTATGCCTCATTACAGATTGGAGAATGAAGATATGCCCTGGATACTGTTTTCAGTTTTGATCAAGTCATTAGAGAAAGACTGAAAACTGTGTGAATATAAAAGAGCTGTAGCAGAAGAGCAATGACCAGGTAGTGGCGAGTAAGTGGGCTGTATATTCCCTGGAAGTAGAGATAAAAAATTTAGGAGAATTTAGACCAGGAAACAGAAAACAAAAAAAAAGAGATATAGTGAAAGTACGCCAGGTGTTCCAGTATACCTATTTCTATAATATAGGTGCTGGACGTTAGTCCGACATTTAAAAACAACACTTTTAAAACTGGCATTGTTATTCTTGTAAGAGATAATTAACCCAAGGAACTCACTTTCGCATAATATTTAGCAAAGATTCCAATTTAAACTTAAAATCAGATTAACCTTTTGTAAGAATCAACATTGGACAGGACTAAAAGCAATCAGTCTTCATGTACCAGGACATCAGCTGGTCATCAAATGGTGGCAGGGCAAAAGTTCTCGTCTGTTAAAGGCAAGGAACAAGTGTTTTAATTTAGCTAAATGTTCTGTTACCCTCTGAAAACTGAGTATGACAGTAGAATAGTGTTTCTTTGTTTGGTATTTCTTAACGACACCCAGATCATTTTTGTGTTACTTACAGTTTATAACCTGCAATCTCTATCAGCTCAGCTGAGATCTGAATGCCAAACTGCATTGAGATATGCAATTTGGCATCTTCAGTGGATAATGAAGTTTCTACCCAAATGGAACATATCAAGAAGAGTAGCCAATTTACACCGCATGGGTAAATACAGCTCACAAGAACATCTGCAGAGGCATAGACCATCAGATTAGCAGCAAGGTTGGAGAGTATATGCTCCTTCCTGGGATGAAAAGAGTCAACACAAGCTACTGCAGCTGATACTGCTTGATTCCCCCAGACTCAGCTGCAGGCCAGACATAATGCAATGAAGAGATAAAAGACCATTGCCACTTTCCTGTACAAATTACTCCTTGAGCTCCCCTTTTCTTCTTACTTCCTGAAGGTGTAAATTCAGTGTTTAGTGGCTGTAAGATTTGGATGTATTGCCCACAGGGCAGGAAAGATTTACAAACCCTGGTCATTATCTATGCGAACATTAAGTTACAAGTGACAATTACAATTCAGCACATTTTCTCAAAGCTAGATTGATTGCCATATTAAAAAAAAAAAAAAAAGAAAGTATTATTCTCTCTGATTTGAGGGAAAGACAAGATCACAATAGACTTTATTTCAGTCAGTGTGAAGGGTGGGAAGAGAGTTACACAGCATTGTTTCTTATTTCTTGAAGTTTAAGGAGTAAGAGAAAAGGAGTGTTCTGAAGATCTGAAAATGAATGTCCAAAGTATCTCTCTTTTCAGGGAACATTAGGAGACATTGAACCTGTGACCTACTTGTAGAGGTAGACTTGTAAGCATTTATTATTATAATTATTATTATTATATTATTATTTATGGGTTCATGCTTGCCACAGGAAAATAAAAGCTATTTATCAAAAGCAAGTCTTTAGTGTTAAGAGGTAATGCAAAATATAGAGATTTTATTATTTAGCTTATTCAAATATTTGTGGGTTTTCTTATTCGGGTGAAAAGCATAATCACAGAGCTGTGCTTCCAGATTTGAGGGGTAAAAGTGAATTGAAGTATAGATCTGAGCAGTCACCTTTCTAATGGACATTGAAAAACACACTCTGTTCCAGAGGGTCCCTAGGAAAGCACTACAGCTTCAAGCTGCCAGACTATATACCTTTCTAACTGCAGTGAACTGATATACACTTCAGTTGACCAGGGAAGTCAGGCACTGAATTAATATTTTATCTATTCCTGTGTTCTGGGAAAAGAAAAAGGTTTCTTCTGCCCTAGAGAAAACAGTAGAATTCAACCATGAATGAAGAGCAAAGAAAGAACTGGTTATTAGCATTAATATTTCTGCATACTCAGTCAGACATCACACATAAGGTAGGTCACAATAAGCCAGCTATACAGAAACTTGCACGGTTCAGACTCCAAGCTGCTGCTTCACACATTGCTGAAGCATGAAATTTTAGAAACATTTCTTGTGTCCTATGATTTAACTACACTGGAGTTTGCAGCTTAACACAACACCACCTACCATATTTCTAGTGTAAAAGATGCTTTTTCAGTTATATTAGTAAATAATAATCCACAATGAAGACAAATGTAAGAAACCCCTGACCATCTAACATTTATGTGCTATTTAGGCTGCTATGACTAACCTTAAACACAGAATATCATTGGCCTATTGCCACATCAGCTTCTGTCTAGAATCCTGAGCTGTTAAAAACCCATACGATTTCTGCGATAGAAAACTTGTTTCATTAGGAAAGCTAATGATGAGGCTTACAGATCCTGTTCTCTCCTCTCTGATTCAGCTGGTTTAATCTACACCACATCAGTAATGGGCAAAAGCTGTCACAATCTGAAGACGGATTTGCAGAACGTAAGCTGGTCATTAAGTGGGTTGGTAATGCCTTCCATTTCACTTTCTTGCCTCCAAATTCATATTGTTTTTAAGGCACACAACAACAGGGCTGAACACACAATCAAAGTTTTGCTCAAAATTCACTCCACAGTCCCTGAATTTGTCCTTTCTGTTTTCTCTCACCTGCTTTGAGAACAGGCTGTCAGCTTTCAGTGGCAAGGAATGGGCAAGAAATCCTGTCCTTAGTAGAGGTACATCTGGAGGAGGCCAAATAACCATCAGGAGGACTTTTGTCCAATAACGCTCCTCTGATGGCACAGAATTCGCAGACATCAAAAGCATGCTGTTGAAGTGCATTTGGTTGTCTGTATCATTTCAGGCTTTTCTTCAGGGAAAAGGAACTCTACAAGAGGAAGTCAACAATTCCATGTTAGCAAACTTCATGGATACCACACTTATTAACAGGCATCGTGTACAATCAATGATAAGAAACATGTCAGAGAATTAAGAGTTCAAGTGCAACACAGACAGTGGTTTTTTGCATGTGGGTTTGTTAGCATTTGGTTGATAATAACTACTGATGGATTCGTACTTCTAAGCAGAAGTTGATGGCAGTCTTAAAAGTGAAGCAACGATCCTTGGTCAGCTGTGACACAGACAACAACCTTTTTTTTTTCCTCAGTGGGAGAAATTTTAATTAAAGCCCTCCCCAGATCAGATTTTTTATATTTTCTCAGTTGCCCCGTAGGGACTTCAATTCATGGCATTGCTCATTCCTTGACTGCTAGAGACTTCTTCCAGTTCTTCAGACTGCACTGTTGTGATTAATACACATCTGAAGATCTTACATCATTACTGTTGATGTATCTGTAGAGAACACAGAACCACAACCCTGTGATTAACACTTGCATCATAGTATTTTACTTTGAAGCCTTTCTGCTTTTTTTTAAAGAGAATTTAATTAAAAATCTTGCTAGCCTTCAGAGAATAGGCATCCTTATTTCTTGACTTTTAGCAGTAAGAGCAAGCTCTCTCTGCTGGTACATATGCTTCCAGCACTGGAAAATACTGCTTATTCATGCCAGTGGGCTAAACAAATAGTAAGGCAAGCACAGAAAAATGTTTTCAAACCTAAAAAGGCTCAAACTGAGATCAGCTCCCTAGACCACCAACAATATTAGATAGCTAAGAGAAAATATAGACTAATGATTTTCAGGCACTGCTATAAAAATATTTTTAAAACTGATAATGGGTTCACATACCCATAAAAGGGGTATCAGTTTTCACTGAAATGCAGTCTCAGACATACCTGGATGTAAAAGTCAGAGCAAGAGATGTGTAATGTATAAATTGTACATTTAGCCTCCTTTTAAAGCAACTTTTAATTTGTTTTCCCTAATGATTTTAACCATGCAACTGATTAATGTCAGTGCCATTGTAGAAAATTGGAAGTAGAATAGCTTCAGGTGTAAAGTCTGGATACTTCATTGCCCTACTTAGCTAAGCAGTAAATTGAAAGCTTGTTGGTTAGGTAGAAACCTTGATTTGCCAGATTCCTATACCTATTTTCTTGTTATCTAAAATTTGGTTGTATTTGACACCATTGAACTGGATTCAGCTGTCTGATATTCAAAGAGAGCTTCCTTTATCATATGTTGGGAATTTGCTTTTCAAAATCTCTATTTCCGTTTCCATGCATTTGGGAACTGGATGTAACCTAGAGTTTTTAAGACTTTTTAACTTCAACTCCTAGGAAATTTAAGCCATTAACTCTTTGATGTCTGACCCTATTAATGGGTCTGTTCAACATGTCAAGGCTCTCTCAGGACCTCAGAATGGCACCACAATGCTTCTCATGATGTAGTTACCAACAGTCACCTAGTTAATTATAGATGGAGAGTCTTATGTTTATTTTCCTTTGAATAGCTGTCCCAAAGAAACTTTCCCAACCATGCTCAAGACTCATCATATGCTTGAAACTGGTTCCTGTTTTGTTTCCTTGTTTGTTTTCGAGCAAGTCATTTTAAAGCAACAGTGTTGAATAAAGGCTCTTTTTTTTACACAATAAGCCGGTCAGTAAGATAGTTATTCCAAGCACAGGAATCCATGTCCCTTTTCCATCTGAATAAACTCAAATCCATATCTCTTTTCTTACCAGAGTGGCATAAGGAGAGTGGAATGGAAGCTAGTGCAGGATGTGCAAACACTTCTTGATATTTAGGTGCCGTATGGAAGAGAATTCAAGATTAGTTGGGCCAAAATCCAGAGAGCAGCTGATTCTCTTAATTCCTAAGCAGGTCTTTAGCCTGAGAATAAAGAGATCATAGGTTCATAGTCTTAGGAATGTCTCCCTATTCTACACAAAATTATCTCTAGAAAACATACAGAAATGGCCAAGAGAGGATAAAGAGAAATTTTTGTCATTCCATCTGAAAATACTCATGTTTCCTCTCTCCATTCTCTTATCGTTGAATTCACTTCTGTCCAGTGATACGGCTTTAACAGGAGGAATTAAAAATAACCCTTCCAAAATATCCTCTTTATTAATGTTTAAAAAACTCCTGGTGAGATATATGGCTTTGTATCCTCTTGGTCTGAGGAAAGATTTTCTCTAGCCTATTTTAAAGAGGCTGGAAAGGTTACTCTGTTCTTTAGTTTTAAACTAAAGAATTGTTTGTCACTACATTCCATCTTGAGATTAATCCCTTGGGGGAGTATTCAAAGAATTTTGTGTACAACCACTCTATCAAGCCAAGCCTCTTAGATAACAAGGAGAGAAGACTGTTTAGGTATCTGGATCCAGACATACATGCTGCACTGCTCATCTCTGTCATAATTGAGATCTACAAATAAAACACCCTGTCACTTATGAAGCTTTAGGGTACCACGACACTCTGTCAAATAGAAAAGAGTAGACAACTGCTGAACTGGTGTGTTTAGGACTGTAACCTAGGGTTCAGGTATGTGAATTTTAACTATGGCTATTTTAGAGATGCATGCTCCTTTTTCATTGGAAAAGGGAGTTGTGCTCTTCATTTTAAGCACCCATCAGAGCCAACAGAAACTTGATAGAAACTTGCTCTGCCATTGCTAAGCACATTCCATCTTCTCCCTGCACAGTTATGTGTTGCTCAAATGTCCTCTGAACTTAGTTTTTATTTTTTATAATACTTTCCCTGATTATCATTATTACCTTGATTTGTCTGGTTCCCATGAGTGGGAAATTTCTTGGCACTTTATATTAGGTCTGTATAGAATTACAAAAAACACAGTGTAGCTTGTGTCTGCCTTTTTAATGTGTAACGGAAAGTAGTATTTTTTAGAATACATTACAGAACTTAGTTACAGTTTCACTGCCGACTACCTTCCAGATGGAATATAAAAGAACTTGACTAAACTAGGAAGGTTTATTTATTATTGTGTCAGCTTCATTGTTCTCTTTATGGGGATTCTCTCCTTAAGAATTCTAACACCCTTTGGTACTTTCTGATTAGTTGTTCTTAGGGGGTTATGTTAGAAAGCTGATAAGGTCAACAGAAAGACCAGTCCTCCCTTAAAAGCTCTAACCTCTAATACTTTAACCTGTCTGTGTTTGGTTTTGTGGTGTTTTTTTTTTGTTTTGTTTTTTTGTTTTTTTTTTTTTTTATTAAAAACTCATTAGAGTTACAAGCTTCATTTCTGGTTTCTCATCAGCAGCCACAAAAGGGCACAGCAGCCTGCACCCTTTGCAACACTAGAAAAAGTGTCTTCAGAGTCTTCAAAGCAAACATTTTCTCAGAAGTCCTAACCCTGCACCTCTGCCCCACAAGAAACTGAAATGGAAGAGAGCAGTTACAATTCACAAAAAGATGTCTGGGACTGAACATTAGATATCCTCTGGAAAGGTTACTCATTCAGTGCTTTACCTTAATGCTACAGGGTACTTCCACAAAAATATTTAGGGCATGTTTCTGCTCAGACCCAGGCCAACACGTCTCTGGGGTTGGTCAGAGGAGCAATGGTGTGAAGCCCTGGTTGTTACTTGACCTCGTGTGACTTTGTTTTGTATTCGATCAAATGGGTCATAGAGGGACTGAAAAGTGTAGATCTTCAAAAGACATTATTATCCAGTTTAGGTTGCTTAGGCAACCCATCAGCTCTGGTACCACATAATCTCTGTAGATGCTCAGTTTCTTTAATTATTTTTTTTTGCTTGGTTTCTCTCAGCAAAATTCTCTAAACCACAAAATACCTGCTTCAGGGAATGCCTCTTTAAAGGTATAAGCAGCTAAATGTTCTCTCTCACGCATATTCCCTGCTAGGCATTCCTCTGTTCATCTTTCCCAACTAAAGGATATACATATATATAATGAAAAGTTTGGTGATTAGAATTTCTCCTAGGGAGACACACGAGATGGGTTGAGATGCATTCTCTTCTCTGCCTACTGGGCATAAGAAGTTGCATTACCTTTTTCTCTTTTTTCTTTTTTTTTTTCCTTTCCCAGAAGAATGTTCCAAATAAAATATATCTACAGTGTTGTAGTCCACTTATCATACCTGTCTACACTGTCTCACTTTTCCCAATATTCATTAGGCAAAAAGCAGCATATGGCAAGTGGTAGAGCACTGATATAGAATGGGTGAGACCTGGCTTTCTGTTAAGGTTTCTTCCTCATATTGTGTTATTCTGCTACACCTAGTTAGACAACAGTTTAGCCATTTTCTTTTCAAGTAAGAACTAAAATATGCATACTAACAAATTAAGCAAATAAGCTTTCTATTCATTCATCAAACCAGTGCAGAACAACTGAATTTGTAAGGCATCCTGAAACATTTTCTACAATCTCTCTGCTTTCTTTTCTGGTTATAACCAGCTCTTCATGTGCATTTGTCCAAGCAATGTGAGAAGTTATTAACAATAATTATACTTAATATCTCATAAAATATGCAATATAGTACCAGATTGATAATGACAATAGTTATATGAGTAAATATAATGGTGTGGGTTGGTATGTATGTCTATAGTTATGTGCGTATTTATATATATAGTAAATAAATATAAAACAAATAACAAAAATAAATCAAAAGAAAATTGATGTCAAACAATGCCCACCTGCTTGGGAAAATTTCAGTAAAGTATTACTCTCTTGCACTAATTGTACAATAGCTCAAATCATGTGATAACAAAAATAGTTTTCATTTAATTCCCTCTGCCAAACTGCAGATCTTCCATAACACTGACCTAAGTTCCAATAAAAGAATAAAACAAATAACAGTTGATATGCACAGTGCTATACTATAATAATCCAATTATTTCCCATAGTGCAGAAATGGCATGCAATTTCCACACCTGTGACTCCAGAGAGATGTTATTTGCACAGTTTGGATCTGAATGCCTAGTTAAATTTTGCTATGGTGCCTTGGGTCAGATTTATGTTAAATTTCTCTCTTTATAAACTCCATGGTCACATATTATTTTCTGGTGTGCTGGTTACATACACTGCTCTCTTGCTTGGCAGGAAATCTGTCTTGATGATCAACTTCTGCATCCTTGCATTTAGTAGCCATGCCATAACGGCAACACCTGCAGTGAGAAGTGCCAACTCCACAGTGGGGGGAATGAGAAAGGTGGGGACTGTGTTTTCCCCATAGCATTTCATCTGTCTTTCATAATGTAATTCTGCTAGTAGCCTTAGGCAAGAGACCCTTCAGTTGTACAGTCAGAAGACCAGTGGCCAGTGTCTGAGAGGTGGGATTTTATAATATCTTTGTCATCAGATGCTAATGCACTTGCAACACAGAAGAAATAAATTTGATATATATCAGGAATCACGGACCTAATACACAGAGTTACTTTTTAAATGAAAAAATGGCAGTCTTCTCTGATGCTTAGGGCCATACAAGCACTAACAAATTGATTGTGGTATAAAGTACTTCTATGGCCTTGCAGAAGTCAGATTGATTTTTCTTTTTTTTTATTGGCTTTAACATTAGTTTATTGTATTTTACATGTTTTACATTTGCATTTACAACTATGTCAAGCTTCCTGTCTAAATCCAAAATGTTATTGACTTCAGCTGTGCAACAGTCAGAATCATCCTTCTTATTTCTGTATTTCCCTACACAATATTCTCCTGAGTCTGTGAACAAAGATGTAAGCTATATGTGAAAATAAATAAATATATTCTCTTTGATTCTCTGCTCTTCTTTTTTTTTTTTAAATTTTATTAAATTTTTAATTTAAACAAACAGTTCAGGATTCACTGAACTAATGGTTTATTGTTTGCCTTTGGCAAATATGAAAACTCCAGCTGTCTACAGTGAATAAAGCTATGAGACCTCTCCTTTTAAAAGTCATCCTCTTTGAGTTGGTGACAAAGTGCAACACCTACTGGAATTCTGGATCACTTTATAACACACATATTTGTGTGACCACCTGTAGCCTAACAATGTACCATATGTACCCATGCAGCATCACCAAATTAATACAATTCCAGGAATTTTAAGAAATTCAAAGAAGCACATAACAAAATAACTGGATATTTTGCTTCCTGCTAGAGACAGTTCTGTAAATAACTAACAAACAAACAAACAATGCCCCCAAAAGAAAACTAGAGAGGTTCTTTACATGTATGAAATTCACCCTGGTTCAAAACTATGATTTTCTTTTTCTTCTGAAACTAAATTGGCTGGAAACAGAATTCATCTGTTAGGAGGAAAAAACCCCAAATTTCTCACTGTTATGTTCCACATTATTGGGATGAATTTCTTAAAGTAAAACCTACAAAGGTTCACTGAAGTCATCTCAGATAACCTGTTATCTTTTGGAACAGAAAGTGATCAAATGCAGCAAAGAGTTTGACTTTAAAGGTCACAGGAATACAAAGGAACACAAAATGCCCAGTAAAATATTCCCTCTTCCATATTCTCCGTGCAGCATCCACCATCTATTTGCTCATCTCTCTCCCAGGTCCACCTTCCTCCTTGCTAGGCTTACCTATAACCAGATCTGCAAATATTTTTATTAACACATTCTTCCTTACACAGCTTTGCAGAGAGAAGCTCTTCTTGCCTGGATCACATAATTTCTGTCTTCACCCAGGATTACTTCTCTACAGACCCACCTGTGGATGCTCTTAATTTATTTAATGCGTACAATGTTCACTCTACTCCACTGACTTGTTTGTGGACTATTTTCTGCCAAAAGCCAACAGCGACAAGTCATAACATTTGAAATCAACAGCCAAACTGTCTTTTGTGTGCACAACACATACTTTTGCTGCAAAACCAGAGACACTATTTCACTGAAGAGACAACAGGGAGACTTCAGCATTAATTGCTTGGAAAACTATAAGACTTTTCCTATCTACAACTCCTAGGCTGGAAATACAAGTATTATCTGAAGTTTTTTTGTGTCTGGTTTTCTTCTTTTCTTTTTTTTTTGTCTCTCCTCACTATCCCTAAAAGTCTCCACCTGTCATCATTTGCTTTCTGATAGCATGCTTCTATATCAAGTTATTGAAATTTTGAAGACATACCTTGAGGTATTTAATTTACTCATTCTGTTCTATATACTATATAAATGCTTTAAAGTGTTGTCTAGGTGTTCTTAGTGCTCTTATCTATTAAAAAAATCATAACATGACAAGTGCAGCAGTAGAATTTAATACAATCCATCAACAGTGAGTCACGCTATTTGAAAATTCAAGTCTCCCCTCCCCCTTGGTAACCTAATTTTAAATGCATTTGGGAAAATGACATGTGCAATGTGTCCTCAATGTCTATAGATTTGGCCTAATTCAGTACAAGTGGGGATTGATTCTAAAAGCCCCCACAGAAAATTAGTGCCATCAGCCCCCCTCGCTTTCACTAAATTTCATTTCAACTGTGTCACTACAGCAAAGAATGAGAGGTGGTTTTCAGAAGGTAGGGTTGATCCTTTTGGACACTTTCATCTTAATCATCGGATTACATAGTTTTCTGTCTGTTATTTCCCACCTAGAAATGTAATGCAAACATCTAGCCATGGGAAGTTGATTGGTTGTGCATGTGCCTAATTTGAATATGTTATAATTAACACAGCCTTTATTGTAATAAACACAACTGCACTATACTATGCTACGTTTAAAATACTGACTGACATACTTCTTATTGTGAAGGCAAGAGTTGAAGATGCTTGAGCTACCAGGCAGTGTAAGTACTAAGCCTACATGGGTTCCTCCAGAAACTCAAGTATGGTCTAGAATGAAGACATGTTGCACAAAGTTGTAACGCTAAGTCATGTTTGCTTGAACAAGCAAAAGTACTTTACTTGTACTGAAGTAAAGAAAGCATTATATTGTATCTGCACACTACTACTCCCAAGAGAACAAAATGAAAAACAAGACATTTAAAATATTTTACAATTTTGTCACAACAGATAGTAATAAGGGTAGGTTAAGGTGGGTGGGTGATAAGGTTAAAGTGGGTAACCTGCTTTCAAACCCGATCTACACCTCCAACTAGTGTTGGACTGATCTATGTGGATGTATCAGCTTGGGCCAGTATGGGTTAGAGCTCTTCACTTTGGGTTGGTGTTCGGTGGAGATGAATCAGATGCCGCTACAACAGGGTTAATTGAGCCTGAGCAGTGTAAATACGCATTCATTCAGTTTATGAAACTGAAATATCAATTTGCAAAGCTAGGTAGAAAGGAAGAATACAATTACCTGAGGAGTCACTGTTTGTCTGCAGAGAAAGGGCCCTTCATGATTCATGAACTGCTTTTAAGGAACCCATTGAAGATGACGAAGAAAAGCAAGTTCCTACAGACTGTATGTATTGGGTTTAGGTGGCAAGGGTTTGGGGGGGTGGGGGGGGGCTGCAGAAGTGGCCTCTATGAGAAGGAGCTAGGGCCACCCTGTGCTGGACACTGCTGGTTCTGCAGTGAGCCCACTGCTGGGCACATCTGAGCCTATCAGCCAAGTGTGTGACACCCCTATGAAAACATATTTAAGAAAGGGCAAAAAATGTGACAGGCAGAGTAGGTGGGAAAAACAACAACAACAAAAAGGAGTGAGAAACGGCAGAGGGAACACCAAGGTCAGAGAAGAAGGAGGAAGAGGAGATCTTCCATGGTGGAGCAAATATTTCCTGCAGCCTGTGGAGGACCCATGCTGGAGCAGAGGAAAAGTGTGAGAACAAAGGAGCAGCAGAGAGGAACCGCCGTGTACTGACCATGACCCCCCCCACCTTGCATCACTTGGAGGAGCAGGTAGAGGAGTGTGCAGTGAAAGAGTGAAGTTAAGCATGGGAGAAGGGAGAGCACAAGTGTTTCAATGGTTGTCTTTCTGTTTCCAGTGATCTGGATCTGTTTTAATTGGCAATAAATGAATTTTCCTCAAGTCAAGTCTGTTTTGCCTGCAACAGCATTCGGTAGCAATCTCCCTGTCTCCAACCGAACCCACCAGCTTTCTCATCCTCTTACCTCCCCCTGTGCTGCTGAGGAGGAGTCAGTGAGTGGCTGGGTAGGCATTTGGCTGTTAACAGATGCTAATGCACCATGCACATAGATATAGATAGATAGATAGATAACCCTCAATTGTAAAACCTCTGAAGGGGTTTAAGTTTACTTTGGAAGCATTTTAGGGATCTTCAAATTGAAAAATGCACTTCCATATAATTTAAGTACTTATGAGAAATACTTCAAGTTTATACTATCAAAACTTAGCCATCTTTGGTCACTAGAAAATGTTAGGGTTCCAGAGGCCTTGTTCTTTGTGTCTAGCCTAGTGAATTTTCTGTCGGAGGCAATTAGTTAATATCCTGCTGGAAAGATACAGTCTGCTCTGCAAATAATATTCCGGCATTTGCTGCAGGGAAGCTTCAGTTCCTCTCTTACACTGCATGAGGTTCCTTAACTTCTGCTGTAGCCCTTCTGTTTGGTTTTTGGCATAGTTAATGGTACTTTTCAGGTGTTCCTCTCCTGTTCATTTTCTTGCCTGACATGCAGGGCTTTTTTTCTCATCTGTGCTCATATTCAGTGAAGTCCCTTTTCTGTCATCCACTTCACAGGATGTCAACATCAAAAAATAAAAATATCTCATTTGTCTTTAAAAATCAGGTTTGGTTCAGCAAATAATAATACATGAAAATTCTAAATGTATCATCAGTGTATGATCTTTTTTGTGTCTTTTAGTTTTAATCTGAACTCTGAATTACATGGGCAAAAATGTTTTGTCTTGATCTGGGATAATTACTTTCCTTAAATCCTTTTCCTTAAATTACAGGTGCTTCCTTCTTTTTAATCAAAGTCTTTCCTTTGGGTAATTATACTTTGTTATGCACACGTATATAAATACTATATAAATTTTCACTTAACAAAGGTCCTGTTATCTATCAAACGAAAAAAACCCAACCAACCCACACCATGTGTCAGTTAAAGTCTCTCACCTCTTTCTTTAAGTCTACCAAAGGTGATTCTTACCACGACATTAACTGGTAGCCTGTTTTGGATTATTAGTTAGCATTTGATGAATTCACCACTATATACATACATACATATATATGTGTGTGTGTGTATACAGACATATATAAATATATACCTCAGACAGTTATTATAAACCACCCATAATATCTTCATAGCAGCAACTCTGGTAAGTTAAAGTGGACAGGGACACTAGGATCTCCAAAGGTCCTCCAATAAGCTAGTATAGAGAACATAACTTGTTATTCATCAAAGAGTCACGTGCCTCAGGGTTATACCCAAGACCGTTACTGCTAGGACTGTAGCTTCTTTTAGCTGACGGTGAAATACTAAAAAATATTTATGTGACATAGAATGCAAGCATCTTGGAAAATCATTGGGTTGTATCTTCTTCAAACTGTTAAGGCATGCTTCCATATCACAATCCAGTTCTCTTCAGATATGTAAAAGTTTGGCCACCAGAAACACTGATGCAATTAGATGTTTCTGAAAATACCACCATACATGTGGAAATGACATCTTGTGTACCTGTTGTCACTGTGTATGTTCTGACAATTTCCATAAAACTAACAAAGTTGATATTCATGTGGTGATCAAAATGAAGCTTGGCAATATATTCTTCATAATTCATTTAACCTTGATTTTCATCAGGAAATTACATTCTCATATGTTTTCTAGCCTTAACAATTTCTGCTGTATGATAAGTTATACACTAGAAGTGCCTGTGTCTTTCCACTGACTCAAAAACCAGAGTTTATATGTAAAAGCTCTATATTTTACTAGCCCAGATTTAGAAGTGTACACTGCACACACCTAAAGGTTAGATAGGGTGAATTTTATTCATAGTGCCTGTTGCCAGAAAAACATACAGGATCACATGTTTGAAAGAAACATACCAGTTTTCACACAGCAAAAAGCAGGGCAATAAACTTCCAAATAGATCCATGAAAGTAATTCTCCATGCCTACTTATAGCTAAACTGATGCTCAGTGGAATTATCAAATGATGCAAAGGTGGGTGGAAAAAGGCAAATATTGCAATCATCTTCAAGAAAGGCAAGACAGAGGCTTTTGAAGAACTTCTGGCAAGTCAGTCTCATTTCAACCCCTGGAAAGATTATGGAGTAAATCCCTCTGGAAGCCATTTCCAAGCACACAAAGGGCAAGAAAATGGCAGGGAAAAAAGCAATATGGGTTTGCCCAGAGCAAATTGTGTCTTACCAGCCAGATTGCCTTATGTGATGAGGACAGGCTCAGTGCACAAAAGGAGAGCAGTGGATGCTTTATACCTTGATCACAATAACACCTTCAATACAGTCTCCCATAATATTCTTACAGCCAAATTGGTGAGATACGGACAGCTTAAGAGTGAACTATACAGTGGACTACCAGACTCAAGGGTTATCATCAGTGGTACAAATCATGTTGGCTGCTTGCGATGTGGCCAATACTATTTAACGTATTTATTAGCAATCTAGATGAGGGGATAGAGTCCTCTCAGTATGTTTGCCAGCAGTGCCAAGTTGGAGTGAGCAGACAACACATGGGAGGGCAGAGCTGATATTCAGAGAGGCCTTGACAATCTGGAGAAATGGGCAGGTAGGAACCTCAGGAAATACATCAAAGACAAGTGTGAAATGCAACAATACAGGCTGGGCACCAAAAGAATTGAAAGCAGCTTCACCGAAAAGTAACTGGGGTCTCAGGTGGATAACAAGATGATCATGAGGCAACACTCTGACCTTGCAGAGATGAAGGTGAACTGCATACTGTCCTGTATTAGCAAGAGTATAGACAGCAAGTCCAGGGAAGCAATTTTTCTCTGCCTTGCACTTGTGATACCGTATGTAGTGTACTGTGTGCAGTTTTGGTCCCCAGTGTAAGAAAGATACTGAGATACTAGAGTGATTCCAGTGTACCACCAACACGTTGTAGACATACTGGAGCATGTGACATACACTAAGAGGTAGAGAGAACCGGGTGTGTTCAGCCCAAAGAAAGGAAGATTGAAGGGAGACCCATCTGCTGTTTTCATCTGTTTCATGGGAGGATATAGATAAGGCAGAGCCGGACTGTTGTCAGAGGTGTATAGTGATGCACAGTGACAGGATAAGAGGCAATGGAGAGAAATTGCAACAGAGTTATTCTGACCAGACATGAGAAAACTTATTTTTGTTATGAAGGTAGTTAATCTCTAAATCAGATTGCCCAGAGAGATTGTGGAATTTCCATTCTTGGAGATTTTCAAACTCAAGTAGATGTGGTCCTACTGTAGTTTACCCTGCTTTGAGTCAAGGACTGGACTAGACAACCATAAGAGTTCCTTTTCAAATCAAGCCTAAATTAGCCTATGATTCTTTCAGTGTCTATCTATTTACATGAATGCTTAAAAAAAATCCATAAACTGTTGGACAAATTTTGCAAAAAATAGATAGACATCTACTGAAATAGAATGCTGCATGCATGCTATAATCAAAAAGACTCTGTATTCTGGAGCATAATCTATGTAGACAGAAGCTATACTATAGACTGCATTTCATAAAGGTAAGCAGTGAACCCTTTAAATGTTTACACAAAGCCTGCAGCATATGCGTAGAAACTTGTGTTGATTGTTGGGGTTTTGGAGGTTTCTGTGTCTAACATCACTTTGCAAAGTATATCTAGATCCTCTGGGAGTGCTATAAAAATAGGTGATTACTTATTGATTTTGAAAATGCTAATTTTAGTTTCAATGTGGATTCAGTTTTCCAGTTATATCTTGTTGATATGAATAGCATCCACTGTCCAAGCTGGTAAGTAATTGAGGCTCTGGGAGTTTGACTGCTCTTGTGCTAATTAAAATCTAATCATCATCGTGAGAACAAACACCTACTGAGACTTTTTAACTATAACTCCTAAAGGATCTTCTCAAAGTTTGCATGCACACACACATTCTTTGTCAAGTGTGAAGGCTACTTAAGATGCTGAACACATTACAGCTGTAATACCACAGATTCTCCCAGGCTTAGGCACAGGAATGATCTCACTCTCAGTTCTGTGATTAAACCTGTGCAACCTTTTTACTTTTCTCATGGACTGAGGACCCTTTTTCCCTTCCATCTCTTCACCCAGTGCTAGATGGCCATGATTAAGGCAGTGGTAAAAATGTTTTAATTATCAGCTCTATCTTCAGTATTTTTATTTTTTTTTAAAACCTGATTATAATAGCAACCCAAGAACCATGAAGTGTTCCTGTCTTTTGCAAGAACATCATCTAGGAAACAAATACTGATGTGTTCACACAGATATGGATAGTGTAGCACAAGCTTGATTTACGCGCCCAAGTAAAGATACTACTTTTTGCTTAGAAACTGAAAATAAGCTTTAAGAAAAGTGCTTTTGGATACACTGAGACTGTAAACACTCTGGAATTGAACTGCCTGGAATATACCATGAATCCTTCCATTGACACCTGTGTGACTTTGGAAGATTAAGCTCTTCCAGGCAATTAAAAAAAGAAATAAGAACACATCATGAAAAATTCTAGGGAGCATAACAATCCTGGTGCAGGTAAATAAAAATATTATTGCATGTTTTATGCTATCAGTAGATTTTATGAATAAGCAGTCTGTGATAAGGAATTTCATTTTTTTTAATCAATTTTAGGCAAAGAAACATCAAGAAAGTTTTAAAAGTGGACATTTCTGACTTCAAGGATAATGATGAAAATGATTATAGGTCTTTGAATTGTGAACTCTCAAGGACTACTTTTTAGTGCAATCCTTCTGGAGAATCATCTTAAAAATGACTCACTCCAGTGATTTTCAAGCTGCATTTGATATCCTTCTGCTGTACATTACCTGCACATGTCAACAGTAGCTGAGAATAGCTAATTATAATCACGGGGGGGTTAGGGGGGGGTGGTGATAATTATGAACAGCAAGTTCCCAGTTGCCCTCCCACCATAATTTGCTAGTACTGAAAGTGTGTGAAAACCATCAAAAGTTAAAACTGGTAACGGATTCTGCCCCTTTCCTCTGCAAGTTCAGGGAAATTTTCATGAAGTGGTATATTGGGTTTGTGTGGCGGGGTTTTGGTAGCGGGGGAGGGGCTGCAGGGCCAGATCCTGTGAGAAGCTGCTCGAAGCTTCCCTGGCTCCAAGTCGGACCCGCCGCTGGCCAAGGCCGAGGCCATCAGTGACGGCGGTAGCGCCTCTGGGAGAACGGATTTAAGAAGGGGAACCTGCAGTGGGGCAGGAGATTGGAATGTGAGTGAAACCCCTCTGCAGACACCGAGGTCAGTGAGGAAGGAGGAGGAGGAGGTGCACCGGAGGAAGGGCTGCCCCCGCACCCACGGTGAGGTGGCAGGCTGTCCCCCCCAGCCCGTGGAGGGGAGCGGGGGAGCAGATGCCCACCTGCAGCCCGGGGAGAGAGGAGCCCACGCCGGAGCAGGGGGTGGAGGCCCCCCAAGATGGCCGCCGCTCCCTGGGGAAGCCCGTGCTGGAGCAGTCTGTGCCTGAAGGACTGCAGCCCGTGGGAGGGACCCACGCTAGAGCAGTTTGTGAAGGACTGCAGCCTGTGGGAAGGACTCACGGTGGAGAAGTTAATGGAACACTGTCTCCCGTGGGAGGGACCCCACGCTGGAGCAGGGGAAGAGTGTGAGGAGTCCTGGCCCTGAGGAGGAAGGAGCATCAGAGACAACGTGTGAGGAACTGACCCCAAGCCCCATTCCCTGTCGTCCTGCATCACTCCAGGGGAGGAGGTAGGGAATAATTGGGAGTGGAGTTGACCTGGGAAGGAGGGAGTGGTGGGAGGAAGATATTCTCAGGTTTGGTTTTACTTCTCATTATCCTTGTTTTGCTTTGATTGGTAACAAATTAAATTGATTTTGTTTTTTTCTCCAAGTTGTGTCTGTTTTTAGTCCATGACCATAAGTGGTGAGCGATCTCTCCCTGTCCTTGTCTCAACCCACAAGCTTTTTCATTATATTTTCTCCTCCACATCCCACTGGGGAGGGGAGGAATGAGCGAGCGGCCATGTGGTGCTTCATTGCCAGCTGGGCTTAAACCACGACAAGTGGATAGGAGGAGGCATAATTCCTCAGTGGACATGATGTGCAAAAGAAAGATTTGAACAGTTCTAAGATGCTACATATTAGTGCAGGGATATTTAGCTCAGTCATTTAAAAATTAAATATTATAATTCTGATGCAGATTTCTTTTGGGTGGTCATTGGGTCACACTAGCAGGTAAACCAAACTAGTTTTAACTGGAATATAAAGGCAGGTCAAAGTAATGAAACCAACTTCTATTAAACGGATGAAACAAAAAATGAGAGTACCTTAGAGAAAACAATTATTTGGGGGGTGGATTGCTATGCTGAGTTTTGACACTGTTATTTAGATTACCTGACAATGTGAAAGGGGGCAAGGTAGGACTTGGGTTTTGCCCTGCTTTGATGACAAAAGGAGCAGGAGTCAGCCTGTTTATCACAATCAAAAGTAAAAGCTGTGGGTAGCTTTGGCCTCCATGGGAGAACCTTCTGTCTTAACAAAAAAGAAATTTGACAGACAGGCCAAATTTAGGCCAGCTAGTCAGTTTCCTTGGGGTGGGTCTACCAACATGGAAGAGTTTCTTCTCTCCTCTGTCCAAGAACAAGCATTCAGTTCATAAAAAGCAAATTAGGAAGGAGACAATATCAAAAAGGAGAACTTTTAGGTCACTTGGGCCACTGAAATCGTTGCGCCATGGAAGGAACCACTTAAGGACAACCTCAGAGAGGCTCAGCCAGAACAATGTAAGTGATTACAAGAAGGGAAAGCAAGATTATCATAGAACTCATAAGAAAAATAATTTATAATGGGATGTTGTAAGGGGATTTTGGAGATGTGCAAAACTTCCTAAATGTATTAGGAAATGTTTAGAAAGAGGATCAAAAATGGAAAAAGGGAGAGCTAAAGGTGGATTATGCAGGAACAAGTGTGGGAAGGACAAAATGTGTAACAACAGTGGCTCAGTATAATACTCTGGTCAAGATCTGCATCTGATTGTTGCAATCTGTCCTGTCCTCTTACTAAATTCTAACTCTTATTTCCCGTGTGAAGATCCTCTGTGTGGATACACGTGTAATTTGGTAATGGACTTTATGCTGGACTAGCTGGTGAGTTGGAAAAGAAGGAGACCAGAACTTGGAAGGGCTCAAGGTCAGAGCTGAAGACTGGATAAAAAAGGCTGAGGGTCTGGACATGGATTGTGGATGATCTTTTAAGGTCTGGTCTAGGGTCTGAGGGACCCACACCTGTGAATCATGAGAGTGAGGGTGTATGCGTGTTCCGACAGGTGAACTTCAAGCCTGATCAACCAGACACGAGGGACAGGATAGGCCCATCTGTGTAGTTCACATTTATGTGAGTGCTGTTAGTGCTAATGTGGCTCTCAGTAAAGGCCTTGCTCTCCCATTTGTGTTGATCTCTGTGGCCTGACATATTTCTATTGTGTGCATGTGTATTTGCATCTTTTGCGCTCAGCCCCACCACTGAGCTGGAAATGGGGAATAGCTGCAGCCACATCCACGAAACCTGTGAGGAAAAGTCCCCTGGGTTTTTCTTCCTTTCACAGCTGAGGTTTTTAATGTTACAGTTGTTCAGCTGTGCTCAGAACTGACAGGATCTTTTTTTCTTGCCACCTGCACCTTTGTACCCAACACCACTCATACTGAAGCAGGTCTGTGAGCATTTCTGCTGGGTTTTGTGGCAGTGCCTTTCAAATTTCCTGGTGCTTTAAGCATTTCTTTTTTAATCTTGCTTCAAAGCACATGGCACATCTCTGAAGCCCTGGAATCATTCAAATCTGAAGCACTCTGGGGTTTCTGAGTCACACTCTGTAATTTGAAGCATTTAAAGCACCTGGGTAGATCTGGGATGTATTTATTAATTATCTTCTTATAGCACCAAAGATATATGTAGAGATGTACAGACAAAATTAAAGGCATGATCTTTTTATTTCTCCCGCAGAAACATTAAATCTAGCTGATTGATCATATAAAGTGCCAAAAAGTGCCAGTGAATATCAGAGGACAACTGAGTTCTTGAGCTCTCTGGACCAGGTTCTAACAACCAGTAGAACATTTCCCTGCAAGGGAATTTTGAACTCTCAGATTAGATTCAAACCTGAATTCTGGATGCTTAGGTGAACCAAAGCTCTGAATCGTTTAAATTCAGGCACCCCTATTGGTTAAGGGATATGACTTCTTCATTCTGCTTTTCACAGGAAAAAGAAATACACCAATACTTGCAAGTGTGTCACAGGAGAACTTGACTACTTCAGAAAAGCAGACAAATTCTGTTTATTAATGGTTGTCCCTGTGCCAGTATTGATATCTGAGACTGAAACTCAGCTTATTGCTAGAGGGGAAATCTGTGATTCAAGTAATATTTTTTAACTGTAACTTGTTATATTTGCATAACAGCTGTGAAATAAGAGGTTCCCACAAAACTACAGGAAGCACTTTCTCAGGACACCCACTTGTCAGAGGGTAACTCTTTCTCCGAAGTGGATTTTAGTTAAATTAAGAAAAAGCAAACTCTTGCTTCTTGGTGCAGCTTACTCCAAGGTATCTAACTTCATAAAGTAGCATACACGGTACTCCTGTGACTGAAAACTCAAAAGCATTCTCTATCACCCTGTGCCAACAGTGTGTGTGTGATAAACATCTTCCTCTCTTGCATTATTACTGGGACTTTAAATTGGAAAATAATTTACTAAGGCCATCTGTTTGTTAGAGAAGAGTCCAAAGCAAAGCTTCGGTCCCTGTTTGTGGGAGCTAGCGCCTAGCTCTACAAACTGTCTATTCGTACTGTTTGTTTCAATGTGAAATGGACTTCCCTCTCCAGCTCTTTTCTCCTCTGTTAGCTTTTCTGATTCTTGTTTAGATATTGTCCATTGTTATTGCTGGCAGTGAAGGAGTAAGCTCTCCCTACATGTACATTCATGCAGAAAAAATAATTCATGAAATTGCAACTCGTCTCTGAACTCCCTTTAATTTTCCTGCTTTCTCCTTTCTCATCCACTTGGCTAGGCATGAACTGATGTCCTATTTTTGTATCATTTCTCTAATTTCAGGCTCAGCTTTTCAAATCTTCTATTTATACAGTCAAACAGAAAATGGATAGACATTCTAGACCTGACAAGAGACTTGCAATTATTTCCAGCTTCTTTGCAATTATCAGTTACTTCAAGGTACTTATATGTATGGACTAGTAGACCTGAACCAAACTATAATTATTTCCCTTCATTCCTCAAAATCTAGTCCTTATAGATAAATCACTTTACCTGTAGGACACCATCCAAGATTAGGTGGAGGGACAATGGGTGCATGAAGTTGTAACAAAAATGCAATCACAGGAAAGATAGTACCACATTCTCCTTCTTCACCTGCAACCCTCTCATATATATGCTAATTGTCATATTAGATACCGAAGTATATAAGAACAGATGGGCTATCTTGACATGGGCTTGTACTAAAAAAACAAAGGTCAATAGTTTGATTAGTACTCTGGATTCTATGATAATGTATATAATTTGTTCCACAGACAGCTTAACACTGTTAAAATTATTTTTTTCCTTTTGTGACTGTAAAATCTTACAACCAGCTAGAAACCACTGGCACTATATGTGCTATATTAAGTATCAATGGGATTAAATAGCAAAGCTGTTTTTTTTCAGCTGGCAAATCAGCAGTTCAAGGGATTATTCCCCTGGAAGTTAAAACATTTACAGTGCCACATACACAGCATCATCTGGGTTCTGATGGGTTAAATATAAACTTGTAAATTAGGTAACAAAAATGCCTGTTGTTATGACTAGTCATATTTTAGTAACACACAAAAGCCTGGCTTTGCAGAAGGGTTATAACGTGTCCTATCATATTGTGCTGATAATTAATTGCAGGTCCACAAAATCAAGATACAATTCATTGCCAGTGCCAAACCATGACATAAAGCTAAGGAAGCTGGCACTGAAAATATGCCCTGATGGGTTTGGCTCCTACTGCTGTTCAAGTTGATGGCAAAAACTCCTACTGATCTGAACTGTTGGATGTTATGCCTGTGAGTAAGTCTTCTTTTCTTTCTTTCAATGTAAATTGACATGTCTTAGTCTGACAAATTCTTTTCATTACAGGTACTAGGATTACTTCATGGCCTAAGGCATTCATGGCTCTAAACTGTTCTTGGCATTTAAAAAAAAAATAATAATTTTAAGCCTAACCCCTCTCTTATTACATTTTGGGTCCTTAACTTCTCATGCTTCCACAAAACCAAGTGCTGTAACACAAAGCCTGAAAACATGAGCACTAGTATTGCACAAGGCAAGGGGGATGCACAAAAATTGAATAATACACTGCAGTAAAAGCACTTTTTTTGCTGATTCCTAACTGCAATGTCTGCAGCTGAAATATCAAAGGGTAAATTCAGGACTTGGTTTAGGCTGGTGCACTCCCACCAGTTTTGGTGTAAGGATATAACAGAAAGCAGAACTGGTTATGAAAAGAAAGTAAGTATTTGCCACAGGTATTTTTCTCCTTCTAGCTTTTAATTACAAATATGTTTTTTTCACTCATGAGCTGCTTTTACTTCTATAGAGAAAGAAGGTAAGATGCTGCCAGATAGAGCATCTTCTACACCTTTGCTTTAATTCGCCAGGTACGTGTATTGTGCAGGTTATGGTTCCAGTCTCTTTTTTACAAGATATGATCTTCTGTGATTTCCATGGTATTCAGAAACTCACTCATGCCATGGCATAGATGTATCTGTGCAATCATTCCTCTCAGCTGCACTGTATAAAGCTGCCAATGAAGGAAATACGGCTGCTCAGACTAAAGGAACATATGAAAATTCCTTGCCCCCAGCTCCATTAAAAACAGTCATTAAAAGGAAAAAAAAAAAAAGGGGGGGGGGGGGAGGAAAAAAAAAAAAAAAAGGAGCAGGGTGCCTGTGTTAGCACTTATTTGCAATATTTGCAAGGAAGAATCATTTAGACAATCCAATAAATAAATGATGGGTCTTCTAATGAACTTCTCAGGAGTCCTAAACCAATAGTGAAGGGAAGAAAAGGCTGGTCTTTTTCCTAGCAGGAATAAATGTTATTTCTAATATATATATATATATATATATAAGGATATTTTGACGCTATACAGATGGACAGTCAGGGGGGAGGTAATTATCAATTTCTGTAGTAATTATATTAGTGGAAATTATGGAATTTTGCATCAAAATTGGATTCTACCCCAACAGTGAAGCTGGCTAGGTGGTATCACCTGAACAGTTTTATTCTTCATACTGTAGCGGCAGAGAAATCAATTATGGATTCTTCCCCCCTCTCCTCTCTGTTAGTCATATTTGAAGTTTTGACGCCGCGCATTCCGTTTATTTGCTGCTGGCCTAATAATCCCCTGCATGCTGGGAAAACCTTTGTTCTCTGACAGAAGTAATAAAGCTGTCTGCACGATTCCCTCTTGTGAGACATGGAGCGCTCCCATTTTATTTAATCTGGTGGTGTGCAGCCTTTTCAAAGTAAACACTTCACAGGGACCGAATGGGGAATGACATCCCAGTGACTGGCCTGCGTGACCAAAAAAAATTAAAAACTTGCCTGTCAAGGAAAAAAAACAATGACTCTTAATTTCAGATTTCCCTCCCCACCCCCTCAAGAAACCTGCATGAGAAACCTGGGTCAAACGGGTTTTAGCTCTCACTTCTACTGGAGCATGTGTCTTCCTGTGGAAGTGCTTCAGCTTTCCCCTGCTCTTCATTCACTCATTCCCACTGAATGGCAGCATACAGAAAATGAAGAGATCTAAATGCCAGCAGGAGGCTGGCTGCTTTCTTCTAGGCATGTCCTGAGCCCAGTCACCCAGAACAACTTGTGATCCCTGGACAAAGACACTCACAGCAGGTGGCCATATCAAGAAATTTTCCTCCTGGAATTAGATATTATTCCAGGAATCACTACTGAGTCAAACATAATGCCCCATCCTGCTGGGTCAAGTAGGATTTCATTTCAATTTCTTTACACAACGATGCGTTTCATCTTGTCTGCGTACAATGACAGTGCTCAGGCATGAAATAAATTGAAGTACTTGAAAGGCAGAATTATCCCTTGAACCTGCAGCATTCCCGACCCCAAAAACATACATTGTCAAGTGAGTTCCAGATAAGCAGGATCTTCACCGAGTGTTTGTGCTGCTTGGCTTCCTTTAATCATACTCCCTTTTGTAAAAGGGATTTTCGAGGGGAAAGATAAATCATTGCTGAGGAAAAAGGTCATTTTCAAAAGGCTTTAAGAGCTTCATTTTGTGTGGCTTTTCAAGGTGAAACAGGTAATTCAGTGTAGTGAAAACCTTTTGTATTCAACTTAATTCACAGTTCACACTACCAAGCAAAAAGTAACGAAATAAGCTTGAATAAAATTCTTCATTAAAACTGTTCTCATAGGTATGTGAGCCACATTTTGTTGTTTGCTAATACACTGGACTGAATATTGAAAAATAAATTTATGACTAATACTGAAGCTGTATATCCTGGCTTTAAATCATCTGTGCATCCAATATTGGACCATTCTCTTGCTGTAGTACAGAAGGCATCAATCATTTCTTCTAGGAATCGCTTTTGTAACACATATACTGAATATACTGATACTAAGGCATCCAGGCATGTCATTGGCATCCTGCCCACAACCAGACAGAGACTCATATTTTTAGGGTAGGCTAGCAAATGTTTTGCCATGTTTCATGGATAATGAGCCTGCCCTGGATATAGGAACTCCTTGGGTACCTCTCTCAGACTGGCAGCATGGGCCTTGCAGATCTCTGGTCACAGGTCGGACATCTATCTTTGTTTAAGATATCTGTGCTCTACATTTTAACCTCAAGATATGAGCTCAGTGTAAGAATGACCAGATGAGTGTACATAGCTTGGGTTAGCAGACTAAGTCATGGTCCTTTCAACTATAATGAATACACTTCTTTCTTTCCGATTTTTCCCACTGAGCCGAGTACCCTCTAAAGCATGGCTGCACACATTTCACTGGGAACAACTGTGCAAAATGTTCATTAATGTTAATTGACTCATCTATAACCTTATATAATAACCTTAATCAAGAAAGTCCTCTTTCATAATGAGGACAAAATATTTTTAAAGCATGCATCTGTATCAAGAATAGGGAATACAGAAATGGATCTTTTTTTGCTTACTTGTTTTTCCCACACAAAATAACATTGATCAAAATACGGTCACCTTCAACTCTGATCCAGACTGTATACCTGCCCTAAAACTACTGTAGAGACTAAAGCTAGTCATATTTTAGTAGAAATAGGCAGAAATGCTGCTAAAAATGAAAGTCGTTCTGTGAGATTACTTCATTCCTTTGTTGTTTCCTCTTTCAGGGAAATAACAACCCGAAGGAAATGCAACCAAGATCACAGATAGATTATGTCTGATAAGGGATCTCATGTAGAAACCATGTTCCCCAAACTCATCTTCTTGTCCCTATCACATTCTACTTGTTTAACAAAAGATATTACTCCTGCCTAGAAATCCTTCTTCTCTGTGGAATATAGTGGGTTTATTAAGAAGTATCTTGCAGAGATTGTACATAGCACATGGGATTCGTCATGCTTATGAACTGTGGCAAAGTGCTGTGCATCCAGTTTAAATTTTCAATATATTGCATCTCTCCAAACCAAGAGCCATGGACCAAGTGCCCAACTGATGCTCTTGATCCAGTGGAGATGATTTAAATATAGTGCTGCTCACATGACAATAATTGAAAGGATGAGTTCATTTAGGAGAGAGATTGGCTGTATTCAAGAAAGACAATTAGTATATTAATTTTGTGTAAACAAATCCAAAATGAAAAAAAAAACCAAACCAAAACAAAACAAAGAAACCAAAATAAAATTTATATTTTGCAGAATTGTTTTTATGGTATCCTGGTGGCTGCAAGAAACCATGCCAACCTTGGAGAGAATTCTCCTTTGGTATGAACATTAGAGGGGATAAACCTTGTTTGGAAAATAGCAAACAGCCAGGGTAGAAGAGAATAAATATGGGAAAGGAAAGACATGGTTTCACAGGACTTCTTTATAAGAGTAAAGCAGCTCATACAGTCATTGATGTCCTTCTGACTACTCTAATGTGAGACTATTCTAAATTAGTCTCAGATCTGTCTGTTCCTCCAGAAAGAACAAATGTGGTCCTAGAGGTAATTTAACCACAAGGGCAATGCCCATTTTCATAGAAAACCTTTCTTTTCAAGGCCATTGGTAGAATTTTATCCTACAAAGTAAGGTATATGTTTTATTCCAATGAAAATTTTGGACCCAGGTCTACTAATTTTATAGTAAATCAGGGCCTCTCAGTGCATTCCAGCATCTTCAGAGAAAAGGTTACAGGGGAAATCCTAATTAATTTTCCTGAGTAGATAATTAGCCTATTAATGTGATCTGAATCAGAAATATTCTGGTGTGGATTTACTTTTTCCAAATGTGATAGATCAGAAAAAACTCTCATACTAAATTTAAGTTTGTGACAAAATATATATATCAGTCTTGTAGGGAAAGATATATATTTCTCATATTTATTATTTGTTCAACGTCAGATTTACATTCATTTGTACCACACACCTGTTTGTTGCTCTTAACCTTAAATTTCTGATTTCTTCTTATCACATGGACATTAAGGGTTTTTTTTCTAGGCAGTTTTTCAGCTACTTTCCCCCCATACTTTTTTAATTTTCTCAAAAATTGATAATGCCTAAAGGTACACCAAAAATACAAAGCAGCTTTGCATGTTCCAGAGACATTATTTTTGTTTAGTAGGGAAGGGAAGGTTAAATTTATTAAGAAACACACACCACCAACAAAAAGATAATTCTAAAGTAAGCTGAGAGCATCTATGACTATAGCAAACATCAGTGTATATAAAGTGATGTTTTTTCATTATAACTGAAATGGCTTTGTGGGCTATCTAAATTTCCACTGACTAGAAGGTGTTAGGTAGTTCATACCACTAGATTATTTTTTTTAATTTAAATTAGAAAGTCCTTCATTCTATATGTAGGGATAGCAGCAGCTTTTATAATAATCTACTCCTCTTCTGTATAATTATACACAATGCACCAACCACTACAGCTACAGTGGCAGAGATTAAAAACATCTCTTAGACATCCCATCTCTATGTGAGGAAGGACATGGCATCATTTTTCAGTAATCTTGTCCATTGGCTATGGAACTGAATAAACAGAAGTTCAGAGATGAGAGAAAATGTTGTGCTTATATTGCCTTGATCTAAAACCTGCCAACACAAACGGTTCTCTGTAATCCGAGTGCCAGAAAGGTAATGACCCTATGGTTTCAGAAGACAGGAAAGAAATTGAAAAGACAATTTATTTTCATTCTTAAAGCATTGCAAGCAGCTAGAAATCATGAAAATAAAAGAAAAATAGTTAATTGTCTTGATAATTAAAACATAACAAAATAGTTAATTGTCTTGATAATTAAAACATATGCATAATTTTTTGTCTCATTTCCTTAAGATTTCAAACTATTTCACTGAAAAAAAGATAAATCAAAACAAAATACCTTCCATGTTGGTGTAGTGAAATCACATAAATGTTTAGTCCAAAGCAAAATGTTCCTTCCTCTTCTTTTCTTCTCGGACTGTTTATTCAGTGTTTATTCTGAAGTGCAGCCGGTATACACAAAAAATTTCTTATTTCATTATTGCAACCTGTCTTATAACTTTTCTACTTTATAATGGAATGCTTTCAGTCAGCATTGAATTGTTTCTCGGGTTTTGTTTTTTTGCTTTCTAACGTATATTTTAAATTTTAAAATTAACATAAAATGCAATTTGCATAAATGTGTATTTATACTAAGTCACGAAGAGAAATACAGGGAAAGTCACTTAAATCTCAACCACAGACATTATGTTATGAAAAAAGTATTCTTATTTTGATCAAATTATTTTTTTCCCAGGATTTGGCAATTAAAAGAAACAAAAATACCTATCAGTCATTTTATAAGTTAATTTTCTTGGCTCACTGTGTTTATATCAATAACTATGTATTTCAAGGGGGGAGTTTACAACACCATTTATCATGTTTGCATTAGTGATAAGCGCACACACACCACAGGTATAGTAATTTCTTTTAGATGTCTTCTTATCTGAAGACTAACTGGTAATTTGGCTGCTGACTCTGGTGCTGAAGTGGCTCTAGGAATATCAGATGAGCCGTTGTTACAGTTTGTGATAAGCCTAGTCTTTAAATAAAAAAACCTGCATAAAAATAGTATCATACTTACAATTGCTGAGTCCTGTTTATGAGTTCTTTTTGCGCACATATAAAAATCTGTAAGGATAGCTTTGTATTAGATACTCCTTATTGCCAGACATGCTTTGATCTGTCAGGTGTAAATTGGAAAGTTGCACAAACGTGCATTTTCTCGAATACATGTGTGGGAGCATTCCCCCACACCTTTTTTTTCACAGAGACTTTAGCTTTTTCCTGTTGCGAATTCTAGCCATCTCCCAGAGGAAGCTTTTCCATGGTGAATGAGGGACCCATCCTCACCAGGAGCTTATAACCCTGTGTCTCTTATGAGTTTTGTTTCCCACTCGTGCGAGTGCCAAGCCTGGCACCATAGCAATCAGGAAAGGGAGCACAAACTGGAATTGGAGTTACACCGCTCCCACCGAGCAGCCCTCAGTGGAGGGATGCCCATCTGCTGAAAGCACAAAGGCAGCCACTGCACCTACCTGCAATTCTCTAATTAGCCCTTTACAAACCTCACAACTTTTTCATTGCCAACTCAGCATTAGCAGATACATCCATGAGCTCCCTCAACTGAAGCAGTCTACTAAACAAGCTGAATTTCTTCTGCAGTACACAGTAATAGCCAAATCTTTTATACCGGGGGTTTTTTTCAGCATTATAGGTTTATTGAACAAATCAGTTCCCTGTCTACCATGCTGCAATCCCTGCATTTTAGAATTAAGTGTGCAACAAACAAGAATGATCTTAAACGTTTTATACAGGCCCTGACTTGTATTTACAGTTTCTTAATTTGTGCAAATGAAGACGGTATAATTCATCAAGTCACTACAGATTTTGCTTTTCTTTTTGACTCAGTTCTCCAGAGCCTTATGCTTTGGGATCATAGGAATATTGTTCAAGTGTTTATTCAGTGTCCATAAAATGAAAATTAAAGACATCTCTGCAGGTGGATTGTTGTAGACAGTGACATTATCGTATTATCTTGAGTAAATCTTTCCATTCTCCCTCCTCTTTCTATGCCTACCTATGTGTCTGTGGGAAAGGGAAGAGGGCTTCTGTGTGAATTTTTGTTTTTTCATTCTCTGCTGTCAGTGAAGATTCACTTTCTGTTCTTTAGCAGGAAGCTGTGCTTTGTTTAGCCATTAATTCAAGACCATATTTTACTATCATTATTTCTATTTTTATTGTTTACTTCTATACAACAGAATGAGATTTGACTGTCAGGCACTATACACATACAAAAGAAAAAGGCAGACCATGGCTCAAAGAATTTATGTCCTTAAGATAATAAAAGCCTTAGCAGATAAAACACAAGGAGAAAAAAACAAGGTTAATGATTAATGATTGATACAATAAACAGTAATTTCTACATGTCAGTGCCAGGACCATGCTTTTAATGTACACGCTTATACAAGGACCAGCAATGACTTCCAGTATTTGGATATGGAAAATTGTCTCTCTTACCTAGAGAAGATGTAAAGATAGCAATGAATAAAAGATGTAAAAGTATATTCCTGGAAGTGATGGTCAAAGAATACCTTTTACGGGAACGTCAAGAAAAGCTACCAATAAATACCACCCAGTCATCAAAATAAACGAATTGAATTAAGTAGTATATCTCATAACAGAAAATAGTTTAGTTTATGAAAAAAATATTAAAACGTCATTCAAAACCCAATCACAAACAAAGAATATTCTATTTCATTTGAAGTTCTTTATATATAAAGGATAATAATCTGTATTTTAAGACAAAGAATAGGATGACATTCCTGTGCTTCCATTTATAGGAAGCGTGTTTGAAAAACTTTAGGATTTCTTCATTTTTCTAAATTCCGTCCATAAGCATGGGGTGTTGTTCTACTTCAAAAATGTCATTCAGCTAAGGAACACGGGAGCTACACAACAGCTAAGAGTTAGTGGTACAACTTACTAACTTTAGGGATCCAGTCTTTCTCAGTTTTAAAGATTAGAGTCTTCCAAAATCATTAAAAAAATATATATTTAAAGCTGTTTTATTAATTTTGTTGTTGTTATACCAGTAGTACTCATAATCTACCAGACATCTACCACCAACTACTTTTAAGCTCTGAGTGCAATATCTGGGACTGAAGTTTTTCTAGTTCTGTAAGAACTGGTTGTGAGATATTATTGAATTCATTGTAACAAGCATTTTTAATTCTAATACCCTTTTCTAATTGATCTGTAAGGACTGTTTTCATAGGTACAAAGGGATGATGTCAATAAAAAGCTACTAGATGTTCCTTTCCATTCAAGGCCTTTAAGGTGAGTCGTAATTCTCAAACAGCTCTCACTATTGCACAACATTGACACCAATATAACTTTATTTTCTGTGATCCTTTTGTGAAGAAACTGTGTTTTCTTTTTAATGCCAGTGGGAGTCATGCTGGGTCTTCAAGATGAACTTACACTGACAGTTGCATTTTTTTTCTACAGATGGGCATGATGTGAAATCTCTTGGTATGAAAAGCATACTTACTAAGTGTGCATCAAGACTCACAGTCCTGATGGTGGAGTTGCTCTGCTAGAAAGATGGAGAATCAGGACAATGAAGAAAAATCAGTGAGGAATTTGCTTGATCCTGTTTCAGTCCTAATGGTAGAATTCATGGTAATACACTATACCGCCATTTGGCATATAAGACATGTTTTGCAAAATATAGAGCTATGTTGTTGGATTTAAAACAGAGATAATGCTACTGCCAATGAAGTAAACAAGAAAGTCAGTGGCCACATACTGCAGTTCTGATTCTCTGTGAAATAAATCCCAAGGAATTTGAAGAATGATTGTCTGCTTGTTTAAGCCAACACCTGTAAGTACAGCAAGAATCTTGTTCATTGTAGAGAAGACAAGGTGGTGGGATTAAATTTTGCATGGTCACTAAAGTGCTAATCAACAATACGAAGTGTGAGTATTGCTACTTGTCTGCAAGATGTGAAATGTTTGCTGCCAGGCAGGAGATACTTGGTCAGCAAATTAGACAGACTGACAGGGGGTTTTTTTTGCTGCTTCTCCTATATAGAGAAATGGCGAAAGTTCCATTTTCACTAACTTTCAGAATACACTTATTACAAGTACATGAAATATTTCCCTGCAAAATGGATTAGCTGCTGAGATGTCTCACAAGCATGGGGCTGTCTGTGAATGCTGTAGTGAGCATGAGGCAGCACTACCGTTTAATACCGGGCATGACTGGATAGCAGCAAAAATTGCAAGAAAAAAGAACCTTGTCATAAAAAAAAAGATCAAAGATCAGTTTCATATACCTGAAATTTGCTTAGAAGAGAACTCTTTTGCAGTGGGCAAAACACATCATGATGCTGCAGCTGAGTGATATGGAATGTGTAGAAAGGCAAAAATAGCAGAGCAGTTCAAAGGCTTCAAGTTACATTGAATTATGAGAAGAAGCCTGTCCCTATGTCTTCCATTTGAAGAAGTCGCTTCAGAAAATTCCTTTGTACAGAGATACACAGTTGTACATTTGAGAGATTGATATATGTACTCATTTTGTCTTTAATGACAAAATTCTCTCTCCCTTGTGATCAGCAGTCTCCACAGAAGCTTCATGGAAGGGATGTGCTTTGCATTCCTACAAAAGTATATGGGATGCACTGCTGTCCTTCAGTATATGTCTTTGAAATTATACCAGTGAAAGAGGAAAAAATAGAAATGACTATTAGAAACAAAAAAAAAACCACAAAAAACCCCAACCTGTTCATATTTCCTTTAAGGTCACTGAAGGTTACTAACAATTTAGCCAAAGATCTGTCAGAGAAAGTTTATTTGTATTTGCTCTGTGATCTGTACTAAATGGTCTAGTCATAGTGCATTTCTATTGTTTTATGCATATAGCATTTCAAAAATCTAAAACTAAGAGCAAGCAGGGGTTATTATAAATAAGAAAGAACTCTCACAAGTACTAGTTGGGGTGCAGTAACTCTCTGTAAATGTCAAAAGCATATAATGATTTACATTACCTTTTCTTAGACTTTGCTTTCAAGGGTATAGGTTCTGCTTTGAGACCTACAACTAAGATGATGTCAAGCTAGAAATAACAACACATGCAAAAATACAGTTATAGAAATAGAAGAATAGCAGTGAATTAATGGCAAGTAAGAACAAAAACCATAATGGAATACTCTTAAATCTGTTGCTCCATATTTTTTTCCCAGAGAACTATGACATACTTATATTCTGGGGTTTTTTTTGCACATTTCCAGAAATTATAACATTAAACATACTGTTTTCCTTTTGTGACAAGACATATTAAATCCATATAATGTAATTCTAAAGATAATAGATCAGTTTAAGGAGTGTGATGCCTTTTGTTTGTTTTAAGCCCGCTGCCTGATTATTTCATTAAATATTATCCAGATCTTGTAGTGAGAAAAAACATATTTACCACTAAACATCTTTTTAGAACTGATTGTTTTATAGGACTGTATCCTATGTCTTTTTACAGCCTCTTTTCCAAACTAGTCTTCATGTAGAAACACTTCCACACCCTTGACCACCTTTGTTACCTTTCTGTGTGTTTTTCCTAGTTCTCCTGGATCCTTTCAGAGGTGGTCAAATAATTTCTAAGAACAAAACTTTTTAGAAAGGAGTTTGATAACCTGAATGATTTCTTCTATTAAAAAAAAATAAAAATTAAAAAATCCCTTTTTAACCAGTTACACATATAAAACTGGGCACGGTGCATTCCTAATATAAGTAGGTAAGGGATATATTAGGAGATTAAGACTTTGACAGTATAGGTAAGCCACAATATGGATGGTACCATCCTTCTCCATAACATATGTTTATGGCAATAACAGGAGTCCAAGTCACTCTGTTGCCCTCACTACCACACGTCAGATCAGCCAGGAATCACATGGCTGACGCTCACATGCAGTGAAGGGTTAGAGCCAAAATGTAAACTTAGAATACAGCTGCATCAGTACTAACTTTAAAAATTATATATGCTGGTTGTCATTTGAATTACTATAGAATAACTCAGAGCTTTCACCGAGTCTCTGATGCAGCAAATTCTTAAATATATGCCTAAAATTAAGAACGGAGAGGAACATTAACTATGATGGCCAAGGTTTAGAAAAAGAAGCAAGGCTTATGGGGACTCATCTTTCACTAGACTAACTGGTAATTGAACAGAGAAATGGATTTTGTGTCTGAAAGTTTGTCTTTCTTTTCCTGACTATATCACTACGTTTATCAAAAGACATTACTCCTCACTGCAACACTTGTTTAACTTAAGACTTCAAGAGGTCAGCAATTCTGTTAGAGTCAGTAAAGATATTTACATATATACATTTCAAATGCATCTAGTCACTTTATTGAACTTTCACCTGAATTATATCAGACTGTAAATCAAAGTCAACAGCAGCCCTGTGACGTGGACATCACTTCGCTTCTTTGATGCTTATTTAAAAATGCATTTGTTAATATCTGCATTCCGTGGCCTAATTTCCACGCCGTGGTCGCTACTAAAGCAGGTTTATAAAGTCAATAGGCAGCAGGCATCCCTTTATGTAGCCCCAAATTACCACGCAAACGCAGTCATCTTTTTCATGGCCCAACTTCTCCTAAAGACAGAAGGCACCTTGTGAATCAGGATTGCCTTCGCTTTGCAGTGACAGAGCTCAACTCGGACACGCTTCCCTGAAGCAGGCTTGAGTTGAGCTGATGTTACTGGGTCCTCACACTTACAAGTGCCAAGGGGAAAAATAATTTAAAAGTTGTACATTTAAAAGTAGCATGCACCATTAAGCTGAGTCTGCTGTTGTGGAGAAGCATGAATTGACTGATTTATAAAACACACTGTGCTTAGTGCAGCAGTGCGGACCTGCACGTGGCTTGTGAGTCTAATAGGGAGGGGGAGGAGAGCTATTTGTTTTGTTGTGTCAAACCATTCTGCTGTCTCTGAAAGGAAACTCATTTCGGGATAATGAAAGAACAGGCATAGAAACTCAAACAATAGTTGCTGGATCTTAAAAGAAACCCACATATAATTTATTTTCTTCCTTTTTTTTGTAGACTGTTATGCATTAAAGTGTCCATAATGTTATTAAACTGGTGTATTCAGATTAATATGAAAGAAAATGAGATCATATTCAAGCTGACAGGCAGCTGTACGGAGAAGAACCAGTGTTTCTTTCCTTGATCCGAAAGATGCTGTCTTATGGTTCCAATTTTTTCTTCATTTTAAGAAAAGCATCAGTTCATTGTCTGTGTTTACAAGAACCTCATTGTAACTGTATTCTCCTTAGTGTTTTCTCATTAAGAGTATAGAATGAGAGATATTTTAGGTTCATGTTGGTGAGTTTGAGATTAGTTTTTCAGCATCAGTTTTATTTGACACCAGTACAGGTTGTCTGCACTCCTTGATCAATGCTTCACATGGATTCCTTTCATGGCTTTTTAGTGCAATTGATGAAATGTAGGGACTGTGCGCAAATGAGCCTCTTTTTCCTTGGCTAGTCTGGCTGTTACTGAGGCAGTCAAAGCCTAAACTAGGTTAGAATTGCTACACAATATGGGTAGTGAAATGCAACAATCTTTTCTACTTACTCTGTTGAGAGAACCAACTGATTTTATATTGTACTATTTGCATTGAATGTAAATATATTGGAACCACAGTTTCTACCTCTATACTGTATAGAGAAATACCATTTGAAAACTGAATAGGTGGGAAAAAAACCAGAGAAATATAATAGGGAAAGCAGTTTGTACTGTAAGTATTACAATATCTTATCAAAGGATAATTAAACTGAAATGATCATCTCCTTAACATAATAAAAAGAACACTGAGTATTCTATGGAGAAAAGAGGTATTTTTGGCATCTGGTTCTCTACAGACCCACTATATAAAATAAGCACCAGTTCAGGAGTGCTTGCCAACAACATTGTGTTAGAATAATTTTGGAAATTCATTGTTGCTGCTATTGTTGTTAATAATAATATTAGCATTATTATTTAACAAAAAGATTTCTTGGTAATATTTCAAGGGTAAAATCAGGAAGCAGAAGTGGTATGATGGAGGTAACTTCCTAAGGTTTGATGGTAGCATTCAGTTATACTTTTACACTTGAAAGTGTGTTTTGTCAACACTTTTAGGGAAACTGGAATTGGCTTATGAGAACCTTACAGGAAAAATAGAAAAGTTGCAAAAGAAATAATGTGGGCTACTGATACTGAGCACAGATTGTCTCATTCTCTTTTCTCCCCTCTCTTTTTGATTTCTTATTTTTTCCTTTTCACAATAGCTGACCAAGTAGTATGGTGTCCAGCAGGAGAATGTCAACAATTACTGGAAATGAGAAAGTCCTTTCTCTTCATTGATTACTGTAATTAATCTTAACAGAGGGATGCAGTGAATCATACATTAAATGGCTCAGTAGGTTGATAAAAACTGGACAGGAATTAAAAAGAAGAAAACCAACAGAAAAAGCAAGACTGGTGCATATAAAGAACTGAAAATTTTAAACATGAGCTAGAACATTCACTGGGCATTAAAAATATAATATAACATCAAATGGATGACAACTTTCAACTTTGTGCCAGAAATGAACTGGATACTGTCTTCATTTTGGGCCAGCTGATCCAAATGTAAAGCAATTTTTTTGAATAACTAAATACATAAAAGACCATTTCATTCACAGCTGAAATCTATACCAAGGTTTAGATGTCTTTCTTGTATGAAAAAATGATTGCAAAAAGATATTGTGAACTACTATTTGACACTGAGGTCATGCTGCTCACATACATCACCCAAAAGAAAGGACTCTTTATGCTTACTTCGTAGCAAACAGTTGCAGTTACTTGTTGAACTGATTAAGGTATTGTTTTAAAAATGCACTTTTGCCATTCAAAATGGTATCATTAAGGCCGGAGTGACATAATACCACACATCTGTAATTTAAATTTGTTGCCACTGAAGCAATAAAAAGCAAGTGCTTTTTTTTTTTTTTTTTTTTTTTTTTTTTGGTGTGTTAAGCAGATTTACTCTTTAACAGTGAAGCTTCAGTGGATGATTATGACATCAAAGTGTGACAGACAGCGATTATGTACTGCAGGGGGAAAAGACGGATAAAAACAGACATTTAATTCCCTTAGCTTAAAGAGACATTATCCCTGGCTAGTAGGAAAAATAAGTATTCCATCTCTTTTTCATTTAGGCAAAATCAGGTACTGATTTAACCAACTTGCCTTGTCTGAAAGATTTTCTTTTAATATCTTAATTGTAAGCTCATTTCCTTTCTTTAAGCATATTTTCAATAAGTCATTTGCTTTTTGTTTTCTCTTGACTTTGAGACTTAATGCAGGCAGCTTGTTGTTCTCCTTTCCAAAGAGCTCATCCATAACTGTGCCTAGGCATGACCTTTCCCCACCCCCCCAGAAAGCCATAGGACTATGGAAACATTTTTAAAAGGAACTTACTTGATATAGAGGCTGAGGAATTTAACAATGATCTAAGAATTTTAGACTTCCTCTGAAACTGGGAATTACTTTTTGAAAGTAATTCTCAAAAAGAAAAGAAAAAATACAATATTTGATGCAAGGAACACAGGATTTGATACAGCTACCAATGAAGTCCCTGGAAATATTTTTGTTTGATCAAGTCTTTGTTGCAGATATAAGTAACAGCTTCATCATTCTGATATTTTACCTATATTAATGGAATGTTTGGATTTGATTTTAAGTTGCATGAAATATGCAGAACAACAAATTGCTGTCAACCCTTAAAAGGATACACAGACAGATAATACCACAGATTAAATTCAAAACAATTTTTGGCTTTAGCTCAGAAGACTTTATCCCATTAAAGGTAGGGAAGGAGGAAGACGAGGGCTGTGAGGGGGTTGTGGATTTAGTCACTGAGGAGAAAAAAAAGACATCAGAAGAATCCTCTTGATCTAGAGCCAGTATATATAATTTAAGTGCCAGACGTCAAGCACATGCTCTTTAATGAAGATTTCCTTTCAATTCTTCTCTCACCAAACAAAAGGGATAGTTATGAAAGCAAAACAATAAGACCAGTAGCTTATCTGCTTTTTAATGTTGCTATTCCTGTAAAATCTTGCACTTTTAAAAAATATTATCCTTGGTTTCTGCTTTCACACATAGTATAACAAATTCAATGGCTGATGAGGGCCTTTTCTTTTAAGCCTGCTGCTGAATGCATTTTTATGAAGAGAAAAGGGTTCATAAACAATTTGTTTGTGGGGAGAGGAGGAACAGATGACATGAGGATATGAGCTGAAATTTTTGTAAGGGGCCGATTGTCTCATGTGTGCTGAGTTTGGCGTTGTAGTGCTAGAATGCAAAAACAGAGGGGAAATTTCCAGTAATACGCTGATGAGGAGAAGCTGGGGGAAAATCCTGCCCCCACAGGAATCAATGGCAAACAGTTATCGATTGCAATGGAGCCTAGATTTCACCTAAGTTTTTGCCAGCTAGCAATGATGTGTTCAGCTCAAGGACTAGATGTTGAATCATTCTTCAAGTTATGTTCTGATTTTAGTTTAAAACTCCTTGTTGACTAAAGCCTTCTCTTCAGCTTCTGGAACGCACCTACACTGTTTTTAACCTAGCAACCTGCAAAGGGTGTCTGTTCCTGTAGTTCTTGTAGATTTGCAATTCTCCTTCTCCTCTTTCTTCCACCTTTTCTTACCTCCTCTCCTGGCCAAGATTTTGAGGTCTTGTCCTGCAGTGACATAAATAAGAAAAAAGGAAAAAATTTCCAAATGAACTGTTTCCAGTCTGTAATGCTTTATTTTACAACCCAGTGTATCCTGAAACTAGACCATCATTCCACATAGCTGGAAATCCTATGACCATTGAACACTGGATTTTTCTAGCAATTCTATGAACATCTGTGTTGTGCACTTTGCAGTGACTTAGCGTGGACATCCAGTTGGGTGGGTTAGTGGTCCTGCAGCAACAGCAGAGTCTAATTTAACACTCCTTGAGAAACATTTCAGCATTGCTTGCAACATACACTAGAATGGCTTTATTTTTTAAAAAAGAGGTTATAAACTGCAAATGCATAGTCTGCTTTTAAACCTTAGGATACCTTGTTAAGGAAAAAAAAAAAAAAAAAAAAGAAGGTAAAATGTCCCAGAACAGAGGGCCTCCAAGGTACTAACTTAGAAGCACACCCTAAAGCCCTGCACTGCCTGTGATCTTCTCTGGGATGATTGCAAGGATTTCCTACACAAATCACACTACCATGTGGGAATCTGAAAGAAGAATTTGATCCCCTATATATAGATGCCTGGAAGGCATTTATAGAAAAGTGTCATAACATGCATCTGATCTCTTCCCGAATGCACTTTTGCAATCATTATATATTTAGAGGAGATTTTTTAGCTAATGATTTTAGACATGTAAACATGTCAGTATCTTTTTTAAAAAAAATCAAGACAGGAATAAGAAATCAAAAAGCATTCAGGTGGTAAGAAAGGAGATGCTATGAGTTATTGCAACGAACTCTGAATGACGTGCATGCATTAGGAAGACACCTCAGAAAGATTAGAGCATTTCTCTCGGATTCATTTTAATGTTGCTCTTTATATTAAAAAATGGGTTTTTTTCAGGGCACAGAAAGCAAGCACTGTTGATTGTGTAATGTATTAAACCCATCACATTTTTCATTCTTGATTTTCTGTCCCTTTTATTATTTTATAGTCTAGCTTCTAAAAATGTTAAGAATTTTGGCAGACTTCATGGAATTCTGATTTTAAGAACACAAAACAGGAAGCTATTTTGAATGCTCCCACTTGATCCATCTTTGTGCTGGCAGCACAATGCCTGTAAAATCCACCTGCTGGAAGTCGGGTGGTTTATGCAAAGGGATGTCATGGTAATTTGGAAACTGCTGAATACAGAGTGAAACCTTTTCCTGCCCCCAAACCTGCCACACCAGTTTTTCTAGCTCATTACATGCCAAAACTTTTGATTGATGTGCTCAGTTCAGTCACGGGTAATTTTAACTCCTATATTAAGTAGCCGCTGCTTCCACTCCTTTATATTTCCTCGTATGGGGCAAATCAGAGCTCAAGCTTGGCCTGTATTGGTCTGACCTAAAAGCCAGAGTAAGCCTTTGTTTAGTTTTGCGTAGGCGGCAAGCCAATATTTCAAAACAACTTAGACAATCACACTGCCTTTTCTTGATTGTCAAGATCCCTTGAAACGGAACTTTTGAGGACTACTACATAGCATTTTTTTGGGAGCCCCAAGGAGGTAAGAGAGTTGTTAAAGGCTTTATAGATATGAATAAAAACTTCTTCATTAAATTTAAGTAGACTATTAAGTGCAGCACAGAATAACCTGTGACAGCCTTGCATTGTTGCCAGTAGGATGGAATTCTTATTTTGCACAAATGTGTTGCTTAATTCCCTGGATGGGTTTGGGACCCAAAAGAAGCAGAACAGAAACACTGGGTGGTTTGTCTCAGAAAAGAGCCCCTGCCTATAGTCCTATAGAAACCAGGCTACGTTTAAAGAGTAAAATGATTACCTAAAATGGGATTAGTCTCTCCTATGGCTTTTTAAAAGGCACCTCATCTAAACTGACTGTTTAGATTCTCTATCTTGCAAACAGGAAAATATCAGTACTTCAAGTTCATCTCATCGTAAAATTAGCATATAAAATAGGTGAGATTTTAGTGGCTGTGAAGGCAAAGAACTGATATATGTAATGTTTCTCAAGTCGCATCTCTACCTTCAGGTTTAGGGCTATATATCATCCAGTCACCTAAAGATTTGAGTATGATACAGATTATAAAACCTTTAGACAACAAGCAGATTCTCCTTCATTTAATCCTGTTTCAGGTACCGCTACTGGGAGGAATGCTGTTAGTCTGAGATGTGGCTTGGCTTTTACAATAGGGTAGCTCAGAGGAAATGGCACCCCTAAATGGTTTGCGGGCCTCAGTTTCTGTATTAGATATGTAATTTAAAGATCTGTGTAAAGCCATTTGGTGGAACATTAAACATTCAACCTCCTACCAATGCTTCACTGATGAAGTTCAAATGCACATTTCAAATATTGCTGTGCAGATCTTGTGGCTTGCTGACAAAGCACATTTATTCAACTAGGCTGGTTATAGGTAATAAAGACACAGATTATAAATGCCTATAGTCATGCCTGGGTCCATTTTATGTTTTTTGTAGAGCACAGAGCTAGACACCTAGCACCTTCAAAATGATCTGATGGATTATTTAGGCCCTGTACAAAGCTATAGTATTAAACCACAGTATAATATGGCATAAAGAGTGGGATTCATTTAACTAAACAAACACAAACATCAGAAAAGTTGTTATATCCACTAAGCTAATTATGAAGATACACCCATCTTTGTGCTAATTTCTTTCATCATCAGAAACATGCAGGGTCTTACTGAGAGTAGTACATCTCATCCTAAAATAGTCAACTAATGTAGACCAAGATAACTACTTCCTAAAATGACTGATTGTCTCTGTTTGGAAGAAAGGGAGACCGAAGCGTACTGCTTGGAGTATATCTCTGTGCTGCTGCCGCCAAGAGTTAGATAAGATGAATCCCTTCCAAAGATCCTTAAAAACTTAATGCTGAAACACAAACAAGAAACTACTTATGGAATATGTCTTTTTTAGAAGAATTTCTGGGATACTTCATCTGCACAACTTAAAAAAAAATATTGTAATGCTCTTTGAATGAGTATAGAAATAAACTTCATTGTTTGCTACTCCTGTTAATTTAAAAATTCTTTCTGTATCCTCTTTCACTAATTCCAAGGTCACTGTATGGGAGAGAAAACTGATATGTCAAGAATCTACATGTTTCACTTACAAAAGTATCTACTGCCTTCACATATTAACTCATCCAAAATCAGGATTTCTCATACAAAGATTTAATAAGAAACTAAACATTTTCAAACTGATTAGTGTAGAAAATTCACTCTCTAATAGTGTCTAAAATTAGGCAAATGTAGTCTGTCTCATGGAGGAAAAAGGCCAAAAATAGCATTATTTTTTAAAAGAATAATTACATAAACATATGTAAGTTAATTAAAAGGCACTTAAGCAAGGCTAAACAGGTGCTATAGAGATTAAATTAGCTGCATTAGAGGCTCTCTATATGGCACAAATAGAAGAAATAGACTCTAAAGGGAGATGCCATAAGCCAGCCTGCTCTCAGAATAAAGGAAGTTATTTGAATAATAAAATCAGAGAAAAATAGGTATAAAAGAGGCCTCAGGCTGTCATTTAACACATCCCCTGGCCAAGTCAGAATCAGCTATACTTATACGATGTCCAGTGTACGTATTTCTATGTTGTTCTGAAAGACCTCCAGTGCTGGACGCAGCCTCCACATTTAACCTAGTTTAGAGCTTCATTATCATTACGCTAGGAAGTTTTTCTTTCCACCCAGCCTGAAATTTTCTTGCTGCTGTTGAAGTCAGTTGCTACTTGTCCTAACTACCATGGATACAGAGTACAAAGTACTTTTCTTCTTTCAGTAGCCTCTTGTGTACTTGATAACTGTTTTTAATATTCCCATTCAGTATTCTCTACTTTCCCCCCACCTCGCCCCTCGCTCCTTGGCTGCTTTAGTCTCCTCAGTCTTACAGTCATTTTTTCTAATCTGCTAGTAAGTTTTTCTACTTACTTTTGGACTCTCTTTCCATGGTCAGCATCTCTCCTGAAGTGAAACATTCAACTAGAAAGACCTCCTCCAGAAACAGAAAGTACCTTCTAATCAAGGAGAACAGAAAGCTCTGGAAACATCAGCTCTGGATGGTTACATATAAAATTACAGTCAGACTAAATTATTATATTCATTTTCATTACCAAGCAAATCAGAGAAACACCCACAAAGATTTTTTATTTTTTTTTTAAAGAGGGGGTGTGTTGGAAAACTGCTTTAGAATTGTTTCATTAAACAAATAAATACAACAGTTATATTCATAAGTATTCTAAAGAAGCTCATCTGTGAAGCCTCCGGACTACTCAGCTCATTGTTAACATTTATCTCAATATCAGAAAAATATAAATGGCAAATCTCAATTTTCAAAAACACATCCAGGAGTATCTTGGGAACTGGCAACCTAAGGGTTTAAGTTGTTGACTCAAGTGTAATAGAAAATTAGAATGCGATTGCTGAAGTAGTCACTTCCCGGGGTTTGTCCTACCCCTCTTCTAAAGTTTATTGTCTCTGCAGTGGGGCAGCTGACCTAAACTATTATGATAAACCAGATTTTATTTCAGTTCACAGAAATAAATATAATAATTATTTAAAAAGTTGAAGATAGTAAGTCTCCCCAAATAGTTTCACCCAGCATGCAAATCAACAACTTCTGCTCTGTACCAAAATGTAGTAATAAAGATCAAAGTTAACATATGGATAGACAAAATGGGCACACCAGAACATTAACCTGGCTTTTGTGGAGGTGAGTTACTTACAGGAGTACTTCTCTTAGCTGCTTAACCAATTTATAGAGAGGAGTGACTTGGGCAGTAAAATTCATTTAGTCATTCACCAAAGGCTCTTAAAACTGTGCAGTATGTCATTCCTCCCAGGAAGTGACATGACAGGGGATGGCAGTTATTATAAAATTATTTTGGACAGTCAAATTTATAAAGAGGGTACACAGGTTCTCCTTGAAGAAAAAGGAAAATTAAGAAATAATTAAGGGAATTGGTCTTGTCTTTTCACATGTTTGAGGAACTATGGAATTGACCATCTCAGGAACCTGTAAAGGCCACAGACTTTAACATACTAAACCATGGAGCAGACTTTGACATGGATGCCTGCCTATTCCCTAAAGATTCATGTTGATACAGGCTCCGAGACCATATGTGCCTCTGTGTTTTAGGACAGAACAACAAGAGTACCCTCCGACATTCATAGGAATTAAATAAATACTCAAGGAACACATTCTTTTCTTTTTTTCAGGGCTACATGAAATATCATCAAGTTTTACCAAGATAACAAAAATTTTAAAGAGCCTAAATCAAGTTCTACCTACTTTTCCAGCTGTGACATGAAGAAAATAAGTAAAAGAAACACCTTCATTTTACTGTATGTCCCTCCTGGCTTTTTTTTTTATTTTCCACACTTGTGTGGACATCAGACATTTCCACCTGGCATGATTTTTGCATCCACATCAAACAGGTGAACATTTATTGATAGACTACAATAATTTACTTCCCAAAAGCAAAAAAGAAAAACATGAAAGTGACATTTTTATTTTACAATTCTGCAGGGCAGGAATGGACACATCATTTCATGAAAAGCATGCTAAAATTTTTTCACTATTTATGTATATAAGCTATAAAATTTTAATACGATGTTTAGAATCAAACTACCAGGAAAATTCACCATGGCAAATTCACAAGGGAACTTTAAAGGGCCTTGGCACTGACTCTTAACTCCAGAAAAGTCACAGTGTAGAAAGCAACATTGCTTTCATATAGGAATCTAAGTTTAAAAACAAGGCTAATTTTCCTTTCACTTCCAGATGTTAAGTTAGTTCTTGAAATGACACTACCAGTAACACAGTAACAGAAGATGTTATTTTAAAATAATTTATTTAAAGGTTTGGTTGTTGTGGGTTTTTTTCGTTTTTTTTTTTCTTTTTAAAGAGCATTAAACTCCCAGATCATTGATGTCCCCCTCAAGGACTTTTTTTGTCTCCTTCTTCCACATCTTTACATGGAAAGAGACATAAACATGAACTTTTACATGTTCCATTTTGTTGCCTGGTCAAATTATTCTGCAAGTCCTTTCTGAAGTCCCTTTCTTCATAGACATTCAAAGCTTAATGTAAACATATCATATCTGTAAAAGAAGAAAGAAGTTGATACAGTTGTGCAGATGCTCTGGAGGAGTTCAGCTGTGTTAACTTCAGGGACAGTCTGGGATGTTTGACAGCCTTGAATATGGCCTTCACTGTTATTTAACTCCAAAGTGAGGTTTAATACTTTTTTCTTTTGCCATCAGAAAATTTTTGCCTTGGGAAAACAGTATATATTGGGATTAACAAAGTCCTTTTATTTCACTATTGCACAGGGGTTTTTTTATATGTGAAAAGCTGGGATGATGGTCTTATTCTGGGTTTAAATCAGGTTTGGTTCAATTTGATATCCAGAAACATCTATACTAGAAACACTTTACCATTATAGAAATACCAATACAGTAAACCAGCAAAGTGCTCCTAATGGAGTCATTATCAAACTGAACCTTTGTATCAATGTAATAAATTCACTGTCTTGAAGCAAATCAGGCTAAAGGACATTTTTACTGGTAGAATAGAACCTGTAGTAGGGATTTATGCCAGCTCAGATATGTGAGTTTAAGTTCACTTTCCATACCTTGGCTATCTGAACTGTAACTAAATCTTTAAGGTAGATGTAGTTTAAGTCAATTGGGAACAAGCTTGGAGGAAATGTCTTAAATTAAACTTCAATAAACCAGTGTGAAATTGAAATAAGTGTGTTTAATGAAATCGAATCGGATTAAAAAGTGGTTTAAATTCAGTGTGAATTTGGTGTAAATTTCTTGTTTGTATATACAACCTTTATGCAGTCTAAATCTCAGCTGTCTCCGTACTAAGTCTCCAAGTTCTACCTTGAAATATATTTTATTCAAGCTCAGATATCAGCTTTCCTTCAAGTATAGCCTTCACATATAAGCAAATGTGTGTCAAGCAATTTAGGAATATGCCTGAAAGAAATATGATTTTCCCTCCTGAATCAATCAATCCTCTCTTCTTCCTATACTACCTATACAATTCTTATAAATGATACCTTCACAATTCTACTGGGAGGTTAAGTAAGTGAAATGTTAATGCAGTTCTCGTATGAGAGAAAATACATGTAGATTCCCAGTGCTCTGTAATCATAACGCTTCAAGATCATATTCATATCCTTGAAATGCTGGCTGCCTAAGATATTACAAGGTATATTTCTTTTAAGAGATTTAAAAAAATAAAGGGGGAAAGAAACAGGTAGAATCAGTGTCATTGTGTGAGAACCAACGTAATTAATTCACCACAATTGGAACCTTGCGAAGGATTTACAAACAAAGGGGTGGGATTGCAATTAACATGTTCCCTTGTCCCTGAGCAAGCCTCCCCTTTGATCTTTTCAGATGACAGGAGATGTGTCTTAGGAATTAGAATGTAATGCAGGCATCAGCCGTGATTGATGGAGGGGTATCAGGGCTGAGCGAGAGGAAACTCTTCAGGCAAGCAGGCATGTGCCACCGTATTTATTGCACTGCCCCTCCTCCTAGTTCTTTCCTGAAAGGAACCTTTTCACCTAGGTTCGGCTTGTCATTAGCAATGGCACTGCAGATGGGTGTTTTTCTTTTCTAACTGTGATCTCTGGAAGCTGTGTTCTGTGTCAGGTGCTCCTTTCTTTTGACCTACTTTGGATTGCAGCTTTGCCTTTAATAAGAACAGGGTGCTCTTTTCACAGGTTGATAGTCACTAATGCAGATACAGCCTGGGAGGAAAAAAAAATAGAGAGAGAGAGAAAGTACTTGGTATTTAGGCTCCTACCTCTAACCTGAAACAAGGCAGAGTAGAAATATATTTTAGGCATATAAATAAAATATCTCAGGTATTGGAAGTGATACAGCTGGATTTTGCGCTAGCTAATTTGTTCTCTTTCTTGGTTTTGAGTATTAGAACTAATTCATGGAATTTTTAATAAAAAATAACTTATTACCAAAGACTTGGTCAAAAAAAATATCTTTAGCTGTCGCTTTTCTCAGTCCTCAAAGTGCACAAAATGAGGCCGCCTAGGACTCTTTAAAAGAATTGCAGGTGCTTACATCAGCCGGACCTCAGGGTCACTATTTAGTCTTTGAAAAGTGCCTCAAAATAATTTGCTAATAATTTAAATTATGTTTAAAAAGTAATAAAGGTAATGTGTTTCATGGCAATGGTGGTTGCCTTGTGACTGCTCAGCTGACAGTCATTTGCCTTCCAAAGTACAGTCAGATTAATGACATTGTTCCACAGTGGCCTCGTGTCTTAAAGAAAAACAGGACTGTTACTGATAGTTGCAAGTGTGAATCTTCTGTTATATAGCCTATGCATGAAGCTGTCATATGCGGAAAAAATTGGTCCAATGTAGTAGGATATGGAATAGGAGAATTCTGGAAGGAAAGTGAAATGTTTGCCATGCTGCTTTGCATACCAAGTTCTGTGATGATCTTATTTTAGAGTTTTATGTCATAACAATGTTGCCATTTATATTTGTGTAGGCTAGTTTAGTCATTCCTATGATAGGTGAGTCAACAGAAAACATAAGCGTATGACTAATTTTCATTATATATGTAACTCGATGCTTATTTAACAAATCGTATTATGCTTTATAATATCTTATACTTTATAGAATACTATAAAAACATGCTCTTTTCTTAAAGAATTTAAGTGATTTGCCATTTGGAATGTGAGAGAAGAGTGAAATTATTTTTGTTATTTTGAGAAGAAGGAAAATAAAACACTTCTGTTTTACATAAGGGTGTCTAAGCATTTTATGTAACACTCGTAAAAATCCTACAAATCTAAAATAGCATTTCTTAAGTAACTGTGGCTGAACAGGAAATGTAGCAAGAAGCAGGAATCTTTCAAACCAGTTAGAGCTTTCAGAAGTGGCACGTGTCTGTACCGCAAAGGGAGAATTCCCATGTAACCAAAGTGACTTTGTGGCATTAGTTCTTTCCGGGATTTCGCCTTCACTAACTAGATTTTTATTAAACTCTACCAAACTTCAAGGAGGTATCTCTCAGGTGGCATATTACAACAGCATACAGCAGACTTTTGTAGACTAAATATAATTAGGGTTAGCTGATTGCTGAGAGATTTAGAGGAAAAGCATCAGAAAAAAAAAACCAGGAAAAAAAAAAAGCCCTTGTATCTTAAAAGCTGTGTTCAAAGCTGCATGTGTGAGTATACATAAAAGTTTTAATAAGTACTCACTAAGGATAGCAGATATATACCATAACTAGTTAATTAAGCCATCATGGAAAGAATGCTGCAGTAAGCAGTCATTAGAGAGCCCCTCAACAGATTCATCTCTCCTTTTCTCTCCATTTATTCTGCTAGTCTTTTTATTACAGCTGAGAAAAAGCAGGAAAAATAATGTGTGAAAACTAGATCAGGAATGACACTTGCCTCTGAGTGTAGCATATCTCAAAATTTATTTCATTTGTTAAAAAAAAGAAACAGCTTTATTGGCAAGAACTCAGCATCACTTGTTTGCTGACTTTTCTGTAGCCTTTCAGACAAAGTTTTACTCAGGCTTTCTCTCTTTCTGGCTATTTAAAAGGGTTGACAGGCAAAAACTTTCCTCATAAAAAACTATTGTGGCTGATCCAAACACTTTATTTTGTGAAATAAATACCCAGATTCCTCTCTCTGCATGTGTGTGTTATGTGTTCATGGTGTGTTTATGAATGAGGTTATTCATGGAAATTAGAACACTACAACTGTCCTTATTTGATGTCACATAAGATTTAGATATCAAAACAAGGCCCTTTAAGGAAAATGAAGATACAGGAGATGGACGGTAGAGCGTACATAAGCTTGACAAGGAGCAAGTTCAAGCTAGACTGATATGGAGGAATAAATTTGCTCTTCTGTGAGCATTTGGAAAGTCTGTGCTCCCAAATTAAGCCCCACTCAAGGTTTAATTTTTTTAAGGTTGAATGAGGAAGGTGTAAAGCTGCAGACCTTTAGAAAGGAAGCTACCTGTAACACACATTCCTCGGTTTTCCAAACCCTGTACTGTACTGCTATCTCTCATCATCTGAGATCTGAGCAGTCAGATTAAGTTTTTAGACCTGAGAGGGATATCTCATAGGAGGGGAATTTTTATAATGAAATAAGGTATCATAAATGCTGTTTGTTCTTAGAGAACAAGAGCCCGTTTTTCTGAACATGCAAGAATGAAAAAAAAAAAAAAAAAAAAACAAAAAACCAAGAGTGTTTCTTTACTTGTGGCTTCAAGCCACTTTTACCCAGCATGTGGTTTAAAAAGGGATTTTTACAAGGCCATGGTCCCAGTGCTTTTCCAGTCTGCGTGTCATTTTTCATTATTGATTTCTCAAGCTTCTCACTTACAATGGAAAAAGCTGATGCTCTTCTCTCCATCCCTGTTTTTTTTTCTTTTAAATGTTCTGGTTGTGTCTATATGGAGGGGCTGGTATTTCTTTTCTCACAGCTGTCCAAACCTGGCAAGCTATGGTTGTGTAGTGTGGTTCAATTTACATCTCTGTGCTCAGATCTCCCTCCAAGAAGAATCTGGGGATATGGAGGGTGGTATAGACCTGGGTTTTCTTCTGACATGCAGACATGCTCGTAGGGGTGGCAAGACTGAAGCTTAGATGCAGTGGAGTATACTTGTGCTGCCTGTAGGCACAGCTGTATTTTCTAGGCTATCAGACTTCTGGATTAATAAAGGAGAAAAATCTCCATCTGCTGATGTTACAACTTTCTCTCAAATCCCTTCTTACCATGAACAAGTTCCACTTAGTTCTTCCTGATTTCAGTGCATTCATACACAGTTTTTTCGTTGTTTCTGTTGCAGATACAATGCCACTTACAAAAGCTAAGTAAGAAATCTATATCCAGAAACTAAACAGGCCCAAAGACTGGCTCGTCTATTGTAGGGATTGGCGCTCGGAAGATCTCGCGATGTACGGAAAGAGAAGGGTTAAAGGAGGCGGGATGACCGACAGACAGTATATAAGGGCGTGACGCAGTTGAATAAACGCCATTTGCAGCATCCTCATATTGGTGTCAGTGCTCTGTGGCCCAGGGTATGGTGGACCCTGTGCCGAGTCCCACGGGGTGATCAGACGAATGTCTACAGTCTATGTAAATTATTAGAAAAGTCTTCATGGTTGTGACTTGGGTGAGCTATTCTCCAGACTATGTCCAGAATACACAATGGTTAGCATGGCTGGGTCAACTCCCATCAGGCAGTTTGGATGCAGCTGCCCTAATTCAGGTGATAAAAAAGCCTAGCTTGATAGTGAAGCATCATACCAGGACAGGTGCTGTCAGAGACAAAAATAAATAACATCTGAATCTTTCTCCTTAGTACTTTGGAAGCAGCCATAGTGTTAACAATTGTCCCACCTGAGCCCTAGTGCATACAAACCCTCCCTAGACAATGCAGAGAAAGACTTTTTGGAGGTTAGAGAACCACTGCTTTAGTTTCAAGTAGAGACTTTGTTATGCTCTTGTCTTGGGTGGAGGCCATCCTTGTTTCAAGAACTGATTAGATTTCTTACTGATTTCTTCATGAAAAGGCAGCCAACAAACCCACCAGTTATACATTCTTGACTGCCATCTACTGGCACCTTCTCTATCACCAGCACGTATAGACATTTGCATTTATGTATACTTGTTTCTATATGTACATACACATACACACACACATATATGCATGTATAGATATATAAATATCTGTATATTATATGCATATATTGATATAAATGTATCTATAAATCAGGCTTGTAAGAACCAATTTACAATGTGCATCTACCCATTTAAGAGCTCTCGCCTCATTGTTACTGTGCTTCGGAGTTAAGGCTAAGTTAAATTAGCAGAATTAACGAAGCTGGTTTTCCTGTGAGACTGTATCCCATATTCCTAACCAATTCCATGCCTCCTCACACACACACAGAACTTGCAGCTCTGAGCTCCCAGTCCCCCCAGCATCATCCTATCCTTTCTGAATTGGCCGAGTTATAATTGTTCTTTCCTCAGAGGGAACAATAATTTCAGTTCTTCACTCTGTCTCCAGAGTTGGCAAAACTTTCAGAGCACAACACGTCTTTGAGCTACCTCTTGTTCTTCTCAGACCTCACTGAAACTGATCACTAAGGACATAAAAGTTACCAGGTAGACGAGTACAAAGTGCAGAGGCTGTAATCCCAGCTCTTGTTTCATTTTAATTGCATTCATTTTCATGTAGTTCATTTTAATTAATTGGTTGCCCTAATAATCATTAAACATGGGTTGACAGTTAAATAAATATATTATTTCTTCTTGAAGGGGATTTAAAGATTTTTTTGTTTGCTTTGGGGCTAGGAGGTGAATGTTCAGGCACTGAGAAATATACTGCTGCCATTGGCATTCATATAGAAATGACTAAGTGAAAATGAGGACAGACTTTTGCTTACTGTAGTTCAGATATCTCACTTGTTCCTTTGCCATTCCAAGTGGCATTCTCAGAGGATAAGTGCACAGTATTAGGTTCTGGCCTGCAATCAATTTCTGCACAAAGCAATGTTAAAGAAATGGTAATTTTCTGAAGTCTATATTCAGGATTAGCCTTTATCATTTATTTATGTCCCACAGAAAATTCCTTGCCCTGTTAGTACCAGATAATGACAAATAAATATGAAAAAAGACATGCACTCTACAGATCAGGTAGGATTGCAGAGGCTACACATCTGTGCTCTGTCCAGATGATGAAGTGTAGCAATAGACATTTACCAGAAGCAAATGTTAATTACGAACTCTCAAGCCAAGTAAAAATCATTTGTGCCTTTTCAGTGTGGTCCTGTGCTAGTCCATGCATTTCACCCTTTTGACAATAAAGGCTGAGAAAACACATTTCATGCAGCCAGTTCTCATTTCATCTTTAAGAAGTAAATTCCAGTGCTGAGCCTAAGACACAGACAGTTACTAAATATCTGTAGAAATAACATTGAGAAAGAGAAAATACTTTTAGTTTATAACCATTGGCTAAAGTGAAAACCCAAAACTTTGGTATGGAATCACATGTATGTATCAAGACCCTGGCTCGAAATGTTTTCTTTCTTTTTTTTCCCCAACAAAAATTTGCTTGCTACATGAAAAGAATAATTTTGATCTGGAATTTTCAGAAGAAAGAATAAAGAAGCAACGATTTGCAAATAAATTATGATTCTTTTGAAAAATGTTTTTAACTTCATGAATACGAGTTGTTCCAGCAAAGTTCTGTGTAAAAATAAACGCTAAGGAAGGCTAGAGTTCATATCTAATTTTAAGCTAACACAGAACAAGGAAATGTAACAAACAATGGAGAGAAGAAAAATAAAGTAGAAAGATCAGCTTATACACATTCCCCCCCCCCCCCCCCTTTCTATTTCTCTGCTAGTTTCATATTAAACCTCTATCTATTTCAGATTTTATGAAATCTCTGCTTAACTAGCTTTGAATTGATTGAGTGTTTTAACTTTCAGCTACTTCTAATATTGTTCTTAGGAGTTTTATTTTCCTACAAGACATCTGTTTCATCTTCTGAAATATGTTACATTTTACACATTACCTTTTAATTTTAAAATAGATCAAAATAGGATAGAAACATAAACTAAAACCACTATGTGCTTTCCTGTTATCCATTTTCTTCCCTTCATTCCTTTCTTATAGTTCAGTTGCTCTTCTTGTCCTATGTAAATAGCCACAAACTATGATCAAGCAGTTAGGAAACAGGGATACCAATGGTTCTCTGTAAAGCTGCATTCGTGTCACACATATATCCACTCTGCTTATCCTCCAAAATAGCTAGTATTAATCATACTAGAGGTCAATGGAAACACAACTATTGATTTTGATGAGCTTTGGATTAAGATCAAAAGAAACTGAAACTTTTAATAGGTCATTTCCCGGGGAGGGGGGGGGGGGGGGAGAAATAAGATTTTCACCCACTGATGAATCATAAATAAAGAGCGATATCATGATTAAGTGTTTTAACCCTATCCCGACTTGAAAAGATCAGAGATATTGTTGCAAGTAGGTTTTGGATCATAATATATAAAAAATCCCAATACTAAAAAAACAGTTCCATGCACCATGATTTTGAATATATGAAAACTGTGAAGAATTATTCACTAGGTAAATAAATTCTCATTCATTTATCCCACAGGATATTTAAAAATTTGCCTTTACTCTAGAGTTGACTAAAGAAAGCAAAGATGGTTTCTGCTTGTTATAATGGGAGTTGTACCAACCTCTAAAGTTAAATGAATCACGTTTTTCATTATAGTCCATTATAGTCTCTCATAGGTTTCTGAAACTTTCAGGTTTCAGATTGAAATTTTACAGGTTTGTTCTCTCTGTATGTGATCTTTATTAGTACTGTCATGATCCTTATTACTGGTTATTATTTTCTGTGTGAAGGTGGTTTATGCAAGATGTTTGGCCAGTCTTGAAAGATAACCAAGACAGGGAGAGGAATAATATCCTTTATTTAGTACAAAAATTCCTATTTGTTAAGATTTTTTCAACAGCTTTAATGCTTCAAATAATGGCAATAAAATTTTAATTTTCCACTGCAATGTATTTATTGCAAGTATCTTTGAATGACACTTGAACCCAGAAAAAAATGGGGTGAAAATCCAAGAAGAAATAATATAATATAAGACTGTGCTGTTTGAGAAATATTATCTGATCCTGTAACTGAAGACTACTATAATGAACACATGCAGAGACAAAGTTAAAGTTTTACGTTCCACAGAACAGAATGAATACTTGGCACAGCTATTTAGGAAACAGCACTATACAAAAAGAATGCATTATTTGACCAGCAATAGAACTGATCCAAGGGAAAAAATAAGGGGTGTGTATGACAATTTTAGCAATAAATGTCTAAGCTATTAGTAGTATGCATTATCCACCTAATAATAATACACCATAAAGAATATGCAATGTAACACTTAACACTGCAACCTTGTACTTATCTTTTTACATCAGTTCTATAAGATGGAATAAATATTCAGGGGATAGTTTATATTTCTGGTCATCCTTAAAACCTTCTCTGTAGCATGATATCAATAGATGCCTTTTTAAATATTCCCAAATGAAAAGATTTTTTTTTTTTTAACCTTCCTTTCTTTCTTCTTCCTTTTTTTTTTCTTCTTTTTTTTTCCCCGATTCAATTTGCACTTTGTCTTTGAAGTTTACTCTCTGCCTTTAATTACCTTTGATGGACTGGTAAGACTTTTTCCACAGAACAGTTCATAGACTTAGGCTAATATATCATAAATGAGAAATCTGCTTGAAGCACCATTTTAAAGCACTATTTTAAACTGGAAGGACACATCACATTGACATACACTCAATAATAACATTTCATAGCTTTTAACTAAGCTGGTAAGCATGGTTTTGGGGTTTTTTTTCTCCCTTCTTTTTTTTTTTTCTTTCCCCTCTCAGAGACAGCTGCCCATTCCTGTTCGTGTACTGTTTCTGCCTATACTCTGATGTCTTTATTTAGTGAATTATAAGCAATTGCTCGGAGTCTTCTGCAGTTTCAAAAAACTAGCCATTGAAGGGGAGGAGGATAAAACTTATTCAGAAGCCGGATGACAGCTTTTCATCTGGGGATCATACAGAAGGATGCTTCCTTCCATAAAAATAGATCCTGCAATGTTGTTTGCTCCTCACATTTCACAAGGGCCAATCATTCTTAAAAAGAAAAAATACCCTTAAAACTGTGAAGTCAGCTGAATCCTACAATCCTCATTCAGCCAAACTGGTATTTTTTTCAATTATTACTATTTTACACAGTAAGGCACGCGGAGTTGGCTCCTAAAAGAAACAGATTGTTCTCGCTGCCACCCCTCCTGTCCTTCAAGAAACAATACCAGCCCGCACAAATTTTGTTTCATAAAGAGACTATTTGAATTGCATTTGTCACCAGTATCTTTTTTTGTATCAGAATGTTGCTAAAGAGCTAAAAAAGCAACAGAAAAAAAGGAACGTTGTGATCATTATTAAATAAACTGTCATCCTATTTAACTGAATAGAGTGATTTAAATGTCACCATAATGAGCTGTTTGGAGTTTATTTTTTAAATTATAATCTGTTAATTAACGATTAATGTGTGCCTTTAAGACATAGCCCACTGCAGGAGGTACTGGCGAGGCATTTTGCCTCAGCAGGAGTCCTAGGCAGTAGTTAACACAGAATAAGCAACTGGGACAGATCCTCAGCTGGTTAGGATTTAACTTTATATTTTCTGGAGTACAAAAGAAGCTATACTTTCATATGGAAATAGGTTACAGAAGTGTCTTTCAGCAGGTGGGGAAAGGGTAGGGTTGGAACATGTGAGGCTACCGGTCAATTGTATTCCCTGGGCATGGAAAAGAAGTGATAACGCTGAAGTTTCATTAGCAGTATAGACAAGCTGGGATGAACCATTAAGCTGACCTGCTTCTACCAATTATACCAAGTTGCGAAGGATCAGTGATCACGTTATTTGCCACAATAAGTGTTTCAAACATAAATAAAGAACAAAGCAAGCAACGTTTGTACTTACAGGTTGACAGTAGTGGAGTTATAAAGATTATCACTCTTGTTTCTTTCCAGGTCTTATGGAGGGTCTATGTCTAGCCTAAATAGTTCAGCCTCTGAAACATTCAGTTTCAAATGAACGAGTTCGTTATGCAAAAATGTGAAGTAAATACGATCATAATTACTGAGTTAATAACAGATTGTTCTCTTAGTCTAATTATCAGGTTGATTGTTTTGTGCCATATGAACAAATGCCCCCTTATTAAAGTAAATAATTGAGAAAGCTCATGTCTTTTTTAGATATCAGCCCCCAGGTTATCTGACTCAGTACTAACCATTTCATTTAGGTCCTGGGTGAAGAGTTGATTGGGAAGGTCAAATTGTCCCATGTGACTGCTGACCACATGCTTGTCAGCACCTATTGCACCAAAAGCCTTCCAGTCCTCTACAGATAGAAACTGGAAACTTTAAGTTAGAATAAACGCACACCACCCACCCCCACCCCCAATATTTATACAAGATGGTTAAGCAGTTTTCATAATTTTGTTCAATTTCTTCATGCCAGAATGTGATTGAGAAAGGTTGTCTGAACATTTTTTAATTTAGTAATTAAAACCATTGGCTACAGGTTCCTCAGCTAATGCCAGATCTTTGAGATTACACATTGCTGGTATTTTGTTGTATCTCACTTGGCTTAAACTGGGAAGAAATCTCAAACTCATTGGTATTGCTTAGTCGTCTTGTAGAGTTAGAGGATAGCAAATACGGCTGTCTTGTAAACAAAAAGCTAGTAAATATTAGAAATAAAATCAAATGACCTCTAATTACAAATTCATGTAATTGTACGTAAAGGGATTGTTTCACACTACAGATAAATGTCTTTGATTTCCTTTTTAGACTGGTGTGTTCGTCGGCTGAATTTTCTTTCCCTTTTCTGTTTACATCAGGTCTTGGAGAAACATCAAACTCAACTTGGTAATTATAAGAAGTGTGCCTGCTCCTCAAAGTCACAAAGTAGAGTTTCAGCTGTAGCTGGCACTTGTAGAAAGACTTTCTCTGTGCTGTGTTCATTTCCAGCCAGCTGAATGCTTCCCACATCCTGCCTACCTGTACACAGAGCTATGTAGAGTCATGGTCCCAGAATGAATCATTTGCATTTTTAGTCTGTATTTCTATGCTTCTTGCCTTATATTCAGGCTTCTTTCTTCACTGAATCTGAATTTCCTAAAATATTAAGTCACAGTCTAAAGTCCTCACCATATTCTACGGGTTTCTTTCTGTTTGTTTGCTTTTTCTAAAACATATTTTTGAAATACAGTTGTAAACAAATTATAATAACTTAAAAAAATGCAAGACATGCTGAAGAAGTGCAGTACAGAGAACAGAGTACTTGTTAAAAGGGAAATATTTAGCTGGGTTTAAAGGAAAAATAATGCAGGGAGAGGAGCAGACAAAGGAAAAGATATTTTTGAGGTTATTTGGAAGCATGAAGGCTTAAATTTAAACACAGCCATTAGCTATGCTGGCTGATACAAGACAGCTTGTGTTCATGCTACCGGAATCTCTGCCTAATTAATGAGAACTGCTGTGGCCCGTGCTAGCTACCCACCCATCTCCGGAAAGTCTATGGGAGAGTGCTGGTTGGCTTCAGCCAGAAATGCTCAAGAACCGGTACTAATAACGTAAGGCCATAGGTGAAGGAAAGTTTCTGAGAGCGTAACTGTACGGTTATTTGCAAACAGAGTTTCTTCTGTGGAGCTGTGGTTTTCGCCTGGTTTTCAAGCCTGTGCTGCAGCTGCTGGCACAGCTCTGCACCCTCTCTAACAAGCCCCTCTCTCCCCTATGCAGTTTTGAGGTTGGAGCTGGATCACCTCAGGTGCTCTCTGGTTAAGCAAAAATGTGCCTTCAAAAGACTGCGTAGGCATCATCCTTGGTTTCTTCACTATTAGATAGAATATAAACATGGTGTAAAACTAGACTCATGGGATGTCTCATATATTCTCTATTCCCTCATATGAAATTTGCCTTTTTCTTGAGAAGGAAAAAAGTACGCGTTCTATCAGAAATAGCAACTACAATTCTTTACTAAGATTATTATATCCTTCCCTCTCACTCCCCTCCCCCCCCCAAAGTTCATTTTTTTCTTCTCCTTACCAGAAAGTCTTATGCTACAGTAAATTTCATATGATTATTTCCAGCACTTTGCTTATCACAATGCAGTCGTCAGATAAATAAAATAACAATTTTCCTCCATTCACTACAAAGGGTAAATTCAGAGATAACAGTGATCTGGGGATTTAGAAATTGTGCTAAATTCATATGGTAATGAACATCTGTGATGTTTTGGTGAGTCACTTGCTCAAAAGGATACAATCCCCAGGTTTCATCATTGTCTTTGAAAACTTGCAGGAAGTCCCACACTGAACGCTGATGACAGACAACACAGGATGGTTTTAAGCAGTCTCCCAGTATGATACAGGGCAATGCTAGGCTATAACCCAGTGTGATACAATGGCTAATGTCTAATACATGGTAAACTTCTCAATATTTTAGTGTTTTAATGACACCCTCAAACATTAATGGAAACATAACTTAATGAATCACCTTGAGTGCTATTGTAATTCTTTTGCTTGCTTGTTTGTTTTTCTCTATTTGCTGAAGTGGCACAAATTGAGCCACCTGCCAGGAAACTCTCTTCTGAATGGCTTAATTCTTTTCTTTTGCCTCTCCTCCCACTTCTCCCTTGACAGATAAGACTTTTTTCAAGGGTGTTCTGAGAATTTTGGAGCATATTTTCCGAATCAACTCTGTTAAGACACTTAGCCGTTTACACGGGAGGATTTTCTTTTACAAAAATAGGAATACCTCCCTCTCAAGTTATTTTGTCACTAGGCCTGCACCAATGCAGTTTAATATGCTCAATGAATTCAAAGTGAGGAAAACACCAAAAAGCAGTTTTGAAAGGTAAGCCACACAATACTTGCTATTCAGAGAGTTGTGGAAAAGCTGAGGAAGGGTAGGATAACTCAGAAAATCCAGATGCATGCAACTGCTCAGAGTAGAAAAGGAAGGGCTAGGAAAGGTACTGAGACATGAAAAATGTCTTGCAAGTGAAAGCAGACGAACTGTTGTAGTCTGAAGCATTACCTGTCTGCCAAAAACGTCTATATTCCTGGAACACAGGGAAAAGAGCACTAAGACCACGCAAAGGCTATGCGCGTGCTACCTTAGGCCCATGGGAGCCTGTACTGACAGGAACGTGAATGTAAGCTGCCCGGATGGGGAAAGAGGTAGCTGGACAGCAGCATCAATGGACCAGTGCTATGTTTAACCATCTTGTCCTTCTGTATGGTCTTGACCACCATTAATCCTACCGTGCAGCCTGCAGCAGCAATTTTTGCATTAAGACTCACCAAAAGCTCCTTTTGTACAGGGTCATCTGTGTCTTTCAAGCCTCGTTAATAGGAAATGAAAAATATTTCTTCCTGAGAGGAACACGAGCTCCACACATGCTGCTTTGGAATTCATCTTTTTCCCCTCCTCAGCTGTTTTACTAAGATGCTTATTTGTAAATATCTTTACAGTAACTCACAGGATAATGAACTTACTTATTATAGGGTTAAAATACCTGTAAGTATTTTATTGGATAGGTGAGATACTTGGTTCTTGTAAGCCTAATGATAATTTACCTAATGAGCCTCATAAAGTGACATTCTGGTTATAGTGGGAAAAAGAGATCTGGAGACACTGCATTTTTTGTGCACGTTTTCCATCACTGCTGATTTTATCATGCATTTAAATTTTTAATTTGTGCCCAGTTACCCTGCTCTTCCTGGAAATATTTTAGTCCTCTGGAGGCTGTGGTTTCTGAAGCCTTATTCTTAACCAAAAAAGCTGGACTTACAGATTGATATCAAGACTACATGGGATTTTTATAATTAACGACACTTTTATTGAAGAAATCTTTACCTCCAGGCTTCAGGGTTTAAGCTTTCTCTGATATCAAAGATTAGGAAGAGACCTAACTATAAATGCAGTTTTTTCTCTTGCTGTGAGGTTGTCAGACCTTTTTTCTGAAACTCTTTGAACTGGCCACAATACGAGATAGTCTATCAAACCTGACAGATTTCACATTTGGTCCATCATAGCAATTTCCTTTTTCCTAAGAATGCTTACAAATCTGTTTTAACTTTCAGGACATTTGGTCAAGCCATAAATCTCCTTTCCAATCATTTAGCTCTTTTAAATCCTGGGTAGTTTAAATTGTTCTACACTTTGTTGGAGGGATTATTCTTTTAATTGCGATTATACAATGAGTATTTCATGATCTGTATTCATTGTACAATCATCGAAAAATTTTAATCCTAAATAAGATGTTGAATAATAATTAAAACTACTGAAGACTTGATTAAGAGTGTTCAGGGATTAGAAATGAGAATTAAAGATGGCTATTGGGCCCAGGGGTAAATTCAAGGACTTCAAACACCTTTTCAAGGAAAAAAACCCAAAACAACACCACACATCCCAAACAAAACAAAATGAAACATGTTTTTCAAAGTGATTAAGAAATTTATTGGACTAAGGATTTCCTCCAGGAAGCAGTCTAAAAAAGCCACATACAAACAATAGAATGTACTTTCTGAGCTCCTCAGAGAGTTCATTGTGTATCATGGGGGACACAATCTCTGATTAGTTTTAGAGGGAGTGTTAAATGACTGAACTGTTAAGAATTTTTTTTTTTTTTTGTCATCTCTAATAAAGAAGTGGAGTAAAAGAAAACTTTGAGGAGAAAGAGCAAATCAGGAGATGATGGCTGAATTTTATTTCCCATCATAAATGTGACCTGTTTATAAAGTGAGCAAGAACCCAATCTCCACCTCCCCCCCCCCCCCCCCCCAGAAGTTTCATTATAAAATGTGCTTTAAGAAACCCTCTAATCTGAACCAAATGGAGGACATTTTGCATAATGTTACAGATACATTTGAAATGACTGAAGGTGGAGTATTTTGTCCTAACTACCACAGAGCCAAAATTAATCCTCTTAAACAAGGTAAGAACTTATTTTGCCTAAGCAATAATATATACATATTTATATGTAAAAAATTGCACATAAGTGCATATACTTGTACATGTATGTATATATATTTTACTTTTTACTGCAGCTCCTTACAGTTCTTCATCACAGTACTGAGCCTTAGGACGATTGCATTATCCTTCATTTCCAGTAAATGAATAGAAGATGTCACTGAAAGTGCAGAACAAATCACATAGGCGTGAAGCATGAGAAACGTTTTCCAAAAATATCAGCACCATCTATGTTTTAAAATAAAGTTCTATGGGAAGATGCTGTTCTGGTACCAATTGATCTAGCTCTGCTGGCTTCAGTGATGCTAAGACGATTTCTACCAGACAAGGCTCATTAAAATCTCTAAATTCTCACCTTCAGATTACACATGTGGTCATGCCAATAGAAATGCTCACTTCCTAACAGAAATAGGCCAAGAAGTGATTCCTCTCACAAAAGTAGTACCTTTCTGACTTCCTTGAGGTAGTCAGGCACTTAGAGGCATCTAGCTGGAAAATGTGGCAGACAGGGTCTCTTTCTGATTTCCTGTGTATAAATTTACCTGGGAGTCACAACAAATAGCACTTGACCACTTTGAAATTGAACTCTGCTACTTTCCCATTTTCTACATTTTTGTACAAGCTATTCTATATTTCCTCATCAGTGCATATTAAAAACCTCCTGGATACGCAGCTGAAAGTTTATATCGGTAAATGATGAAAATAACTCATAAAATCAATTGATTTGCCTCTAGTAAGGCATCAATTTTACATTTGAATAGAAACAGTAAATCTTTCTGAGCACCACAATTTCCCTAATACCTTTTTTCTTTTTAATTCCAGACTGGAACAAAAATTGAAAAGGTTAACATTTTTTGATTAGAAAACAATCAATTTTGATTTGATCAAAAAGAGTTGCCAGGGCAGAAATAATATGAATGTGATTTGGGCATATTGTATTTTCTGAGCTATATATTGAAATATGATTTATTTTCAAAGAATCTGTTCTAAATGAAAACTTGAAGTAGTCAATACAAAATGCAGAAATGGAATATTTTTACACTATTAATAAGTTTTGATTTTTTTTTAAGTGTCGTCAGAAGATAGTTCTTCCAATTTGACAACAGAAGGCTTGTTCCATTCTTCTAAAAAAACCTCACAAAACCAACATGGTTATAAGAAGCATATTTCAGAAAAGGCTCTTTTAAATACAAAACAACTTCGATTAAACTGTCTAGCTGGTCATGATTTGATTTAACTGTATGAAGTATGGCACAAGCTTTTAAAGTGATGCAAGCTTAACCTCCGCCTTGAGCGCCTCTAACACAATTTACGTAGACATGTGGCTAGCACTGACTGATAATTGCCTTTGCATATTATTCTGAGAAGGAATTAGCCTGTCAATCAATAAAAAATTAATTATGATTATTTTCAGTGATCTCACAAACTGACATTGTAGATTCTCGACAGAGGAAGCAGTACATATGGTCATTGCCCAGGTGTCACGCTGATAAGAAAGCCTACACCCAAAGCACAAAGATAATTCCTTTGCTTTTGCAATCAACTGTAAAAGGAAAACAGTGCACTATAAAACAGAACGGTGCCAGACCAGAGGATACAGATTACTAAGCACTGCTAATTATGCCTCACATGCGGGAAGCGGGAATGACAACATCATTGTGAGTGACAGCAGATACTAAAACTCCCTGTGGAAAGACAGAGTCTTAAATGATGTCCCACAGACAGATGCAGAAGTAATACAGGCCCTGTGGTTTGAAATTAAAATTCATCAGAATTCTCTGTATCAAATGAGAAGTGGAAGTTGCCTGAGACTGAAAAAAGGGTGTACTGGGCACCATGACAGCACCTTTAGGCAGCACCCCAGGCCTGTATCCTTTCTAAACCCTGTAACTTATATGAATGATTTATTACTTGTCATTATTCCACCTAGTGCTACATGTGTTTTTAAATACTAGCCTTGTAATTATTTGTCCCTCTGCGCTATATAAGCTTAGGCAATTATATCTATGTTCTTCGACATGCCGAGAAGTAGGTGTTTATCATGAAAGACTTCAAACAATTGATGATAGTTTTAAAAAGCAATTTTCACAAAATTATTATTTGTGTGAATGTACTGTCTCCCGCCTGATGACTTAATTCTGGCTGCATACATATGTCCTTCTGCATCTCCTGTGGAATCAGCTATTATGCATGTGCTGTGACAGGTACATGCAGATGGGAGATTACAAGTGTTCTGTAATTTGCTTCTGTGTATTCCTTGCTAATGTGTGCATTTCTGAATTTGCAAATTCTCTGGATGAATGAGGGTCACGCATGTTTTCTGTGAACTTCACTCTGTGGTTTTTATGGCATAAACTATAAAAAGGGAAAGTTGTATACCTGATCTCAAGATATTAAAAAAAAAAAAAAAAAAAAAAAATTAGATAAAGAGACTTGTCCAGAGGCAAAGTTAATAAATAAAGGAGAAAAACCACTCAATGTATTAAACTGCAGGGATGGCTGGACATTCAGCTTGTTTAAGATAAATATTCAGGAGCTCACAGGCTTTTAGTTCATGATTCATTTTCACATCGACATTTATCTGAATTACTTGAAGCTTTCTCAAATGTTGTAAGAATAGGGGTTTGTATGAAACATCCTGTCTGTACTCCTTCTCACCAGATTCTAGTACCAGAACCAAAAGTGGGTTTAGGTACTTTGCAGAAACATAAAATTAGGGCTTTTTTTTAAAAAAAAACCCACCTGAATCTTTGTCCCATCAAAAAAAAAAAAAAAAGGATATCTTTAATAGAAATTTTGTTTCCATAAGATTTTCGGAAAAGCTGACTTCCAAGTTTGATTTCAAATGAAATCCAGATTTGCACGCAGGTCTAGAGCATGATGCAAAGCCAAGCAGATCTACACAAGATGTACTACAGTCAATATTTTGAAGATAATGATAAAAAAAGTGAATTTATTTAAGTGTTGCAACAGTTCATTTAAATATTTTATTTTCCTTTTACTGTAATAAATGCAATTCACATATTATTTCTGAATTTAAAAATGCCTTAATAAAATACTTAAAACAGTTTCTAGAGTCTTCCATCAATACAATTTACTTGCTTGGTAGAACATATTTAATTTTATATTATCTATTGCTTTGCTTATGGATGGAGAAATTTAAATTAAGTACTATATTTTATTTTTCAAAATTAACATGGCAATTGCAAAAGGATAAACTGCTCCATATGCAGGAATATATCATACCCATAGGGGCACCTTTCTTCAAGTTCAAAGCGAGATTAACGCACTTGTTAGGATGTAAATTACACTTCTAGCACTGACATGAAAGAATTGCTGTAAAAGATGTACTGTAAATATATATAACTTTGGCACCAGATAATACTTATGTGTAATTAATTTAGAATGTATATTTTCCTCTGTAAAGCCCTCCAATAGGATACAAACATTTTTTCCCCCATGTGTCTCCTCTGTTCCCTCCCCAAAAGAACCACTGTTTCTCAATTACACGGCAACTGAAATTTAACTTAGAAATTCACATCTATCAGAATGTAGAAAGCTGGGAAAAAAGCTGACTGCCTATATTGTACTTTTCAATCTACTTTTACTTTGCAGTGTATTAACTTTTGGATATGTGAATGTTTTTGTTTTCTGTTTGAGCAAGTTTAATGGGTTTTGATTTTCCACAGAGATAAAGCGTATTTGATTTTCATTAAGGATTTTTAAAACAATTTGAAAAAAAGCCCAACACCCAGGGTTCGTTATACATTTCACATCTGATTTGTGTTGATGAACTGAAATTATATCCTCAGCTGGCATTTTTAGTTCTACTGCAAGTCGAATTAACACTTTAAGCTGGGTAACCTCTGACCCAAGGTGTATGAGATCATACAGATTAAAGCTTGATGACAGACTGAAGGCAAAATGAAGTAAGCAACCTGAAAGTTTCACTGGAATGCAACCCAGATTTAGACTATTTAGACCGAAGTTTTTCATATCTGGTGTTCAGTGTAAAGGAAAACTCTGAGACACGAAAAGAGATACCTGAGTCTTTTGGAAAGCCTGAAGTAGCAGTATGTGGAAAATGTCATTGCCAGCTGAGCAATACCACCGAGGTTTGGAGAAAGACGAGGGAAAGGAGTGGGAGCTATCACTTTTAAGGAAGAGAGACTATTAGACCTTCAGGTGACTCAAAACCACAATGAATAGGTCTTCAGCATGAACAAGCACAGACTCAGGAAAGCAGCAGGCAGAGGAAGGAGAAAGGAGGAGAAGGAGATCTAGCAGGATGAAGGCCGGGGTACACACAGGCAGAGTATAGGACATCAAAGACAGAGGAATTATTCTTAACATTATTAGCATCGAGTAGCGTTTTGGGGCTTCAGGCATGTGACTAGGCCATTGGCTAAGCCCTGGCCTGAGGTTAAGCAGCAGCAAAATGAATCTTCCTGCTGTGTGTGGATCTTTTAGCAGGAGCAGAACAAAGTTTTTTGTTCTGGAATCCACCACAAGGCACCCACCGTACGCTACTGTTGCTATGGTATTGCACACATAGAGTTTGCACAAGAAGCTGTTTTAGGAACAAGTGCCTCCACAACCAGCTATACCTACCCTTTCAGAGCTGTATTTACAAAACTACTGACCTGAAAGGTAGCTCCCTGACAACCAACACGTTCAGAGGAAATTCAGCTTTGCCAAACTGACTTTGCCTATTATTGGTGCATAACCGCCACATTAAATGCAACACAATACTGAAAAGGAGCCAAAAATGGGTCAGGAAATGTTTGCTTTAGATACTGGCACTGTAAACAGTTACGCTGAAAGTAACAGAGAGCTACTGCACTGTGTAAAGTTTTATTAGGTCTAATCTCCCATTAAAGTTAGTTCCTTTGCAGTTCAGGAGTAAAGAATTATTTTATAAGAACTGCAGTTCAATACAAAATGGAAGCTTGGTTTCCAGATAATCTAGTTCTCATGAAACAAACGCACGTCCTAGTGGGAAGAAGAAGAAACCCAGGATACCAGTTCTAATATAAAAGTGACCAATGATTTTACAGTTTCAGGCAACAATGTGCTGACTCAAAAAAACCCCAAACCAAACCAAACCAAACCAAAACCCCTCCTAAAAGTATTTTAAAATATCGCTATGCCAAAGATTGTATCAAGGAGTACAATGGGAGAAAACAAAAATAAGAATGATTTTACAGGGATGTATTTACCATACTCGTTTTCGAAAAACTGGATTACATTTGCAGAAAATTAATTTGACTAAGTTTGACATAAATAGCCATCTTCAACCGCAAAGTTTGATACCTACCCCCCTCCCCCCCAGAAGTCAGTGAGACAGCATCCAGTTCATCACAAAATGTTCCATGAAGAGAGGTCATCATCTCTGCAGACCCACGGAGGAGGATCCATCCCCTACAGCCTGGGTGCCCTCTCCATTTTCTCTGCCTAGCAAATGCACAGAGGAGAGGTCTCGTCTCCGCGGTCGAACGTCTGGGTGTGGGAAGAGAGCGGGTCAGAGCTGCGGGCCCTGCCTTGCCTTGGGGGTCGGCGACGGCAGCAGCGCTCCCAACAGCCATGTCCTGGACACGCAGCAGTGACGGGGCCACGCGAAGGCAGTCTGCTCCTACGTTAGAGCTCAGGACACTCATTTACAGTCAGGAAAGGTACAGGTCTCCCCTCCAGGGATTCTGTCTGTTTTCTCTCACCTTATATTTGATGCACTCTCGTTCCTGAAAGCAGGGAACGCACGCGTGCGTGGGAGACTACAGCTGAGCCGTTGGAAATCCTCAGGGCAGGCAGGGAGATTCCTCCTACAGCTGGGTGGCTTCAGCTGCTGCTGAAAACCAGACAGTGAGTTGCGTCAGGTGGAATCTAGGGTTTTCGATGCTCTGTCCCCATTCAGGTGAACAGAATCTCACCCAGTGCCTAATCAGAAGGAAATCCATGGAGCCTTTCAATTGTCCCATCTACTCTGATACCTTCACTTAACCTTAATTATAGTTTTTAATCAAAGACACATTCTTTTCCTATTCCCAGGCGAGTTTCCAAATCGGAACAAACATATTTAAAAAACAGTGATCAGGATTTCAGTTATAAGCTTCTAGATCCTGTGACTGTGAGTTAGATTTTAGACGGGTTCAGAGCTAAACATTTTCCTTATTGTGAAATAAGCCCATAAGTGTATGCTAATCTTTGTATTGTTTCATGCTTGGCCTTTTTCACCGACTTGAAGTCCTGATACAGAATAAAACAGTAGGATCTCTCCTTACAGTTCCTTTCAGTTCTGTTTTCCTCTCCTTATTCCAAACACTTTCAGTTTAACAAATATTAATTAAGTTTTGATAATGACCCCTTTAGTTTTAATTTTAATATTATAGGAATAAGGTTATACTAACTGTAACCTATTATAAATGGTTATAAACTATTATAAACATTTTTTCCATATGATATAGCATATTAGTTAACTGAAGCACTAGGTACAATAATTATTTTTTTAAATATCTCCTATCAGGGAACAGATTTTATACCCTTATCATTCAGTAAAACTTATCCTATACCCGACTTGAGGTAAATTTTCTTTTGCAGCTAAGCTTATATAATAAAGAAGAGATACCCAAAGACAGTATTTGTCCTGTTAAAATCATAAGATTCTTAAAGTAACAGCACAAAGGAACTTTGATTTAACATTATTATCACTATATTTTTATAAGCCAACTTAGTAATCTCAAAAGTGTATACTGTTCAAACTATATTGATGCTTCAGAAAATGTAGTCCCACAGAGGTCTTTAAACTCTGTGGAAGTGCTATAGGCGTAACTAAGCCTTGGAGCCCTATGGAGGCTAATATCTGCAGGAGGCACTAAAATTCAGAATACAGCTGACTGGGAAAATACCACCACCATAGTATTTCCCACAGTTATAGGTGGCTGTATGAGGAAAGACACTTGATTTCAGGCTAAGTATTACATTAACCCAGGTGAAAAGTTATTCCTGCCTGACAGCACTGGAAGTTGTAATGGCCTTCAGCATTTCATCCTGGGACTAAGCTAATCAGAAAGTAGCACTGTGATGGGAATATGACTGCTTTCTGTTGTCTATAGGCAGCTAAGGTGATGTGGCTACAGTTGTGACATTTCGAACTGTAGAGTTAGAAATTGTTAATCATTCACAGGAAGAGGACTTTTCTTACTTTCAAGACTCTGGGAAGTTTCTTTTCAAGATTTACCAGAGTACACCTAATAACCTTGAAACTGATTCTCAGCCAGCAGAAATCACTGAAGGCAGTAAACCAATCATGATATATGCCAGCTGAGTTTCTGTCTTCTTATCTTTCCAATGTCTTTTGTCCTAGATAAGATTTTTGATATGACTTTAAGCTATATTGAGATTTGAACTTTAGGTTTTTTACATTTTCTGTTCCCATTCCAGAATTTAATAGAATGGACATGTTGTTGTCATTCCCATTATTGTTATAATTAGTCTTGCTGTTCAGTCTTAAGGAAAACATGCTATATGCATTTGAACCTAAAATAAATTTCCCGTATTGACTTGTTAGTTTGCATGCTGTCATGCGTGTCTCCTCTGACTGATAGCATGTACGCATTTATTGTTGCACTGGATCTTCTACCGAACTTGACATGCTTTTGTAATGCATATCCAGTAAACTGCTAAATAAGATGAGCTGGAAAAGTTCATGGAAATAACAGGAAAATGTTTCCTCATTCTGTTCATCTGGACAACCAGAAATAATTGAATTGGAGTTTAAATTTCAAACTTCCACTGCAAAATATTTTGACATCGATGCATTGAAGGTTTGGGTAATTTGGTAGGGAGGAATGCTGTCTTGAATTTTGACAGCGTTGTGTGTGTCAATGCAACTGATCAACGTGTTTGACATGAGGCATTCTTTCCCTAGAATGCTTCCAGATATTTGTCAGAATGTATTTCCTCAAAAGAAGTCAAACTGCTAAATTCATTTTGCCTTCTAACAAGAACCATCCACACTGCAGCAGCAAAGCTAAAGCTCCTGTGTGGAAACAACAGCAGGAGATATTCAACACAATTTTACACTCTGGTTATTGCTGAACACCACTGTGAGTAGTGGTGATTCTCAGATTAGATTGCCTTAGTACCAAACTACTATTGTTTCATGAAGCCATGTAAATGAAAAATAAAAATCTAAGCCTCCTTCTGGGAAAAATGGTATATCATTTTATATCTGCTTCCCAAGTCAAAGTGAAGCAAAATTGGAGAAAATGTACAGTGTACCTGGAGAGTGCAAGGGTTTTATTGTCTTGAAATAGCTTGGCAACTTCAGTCAAAATGTTAGCCATGCTGCGTGGTAAACTTTATCTTCATGAATATGATGGAACTTGCACGCTGGAGTAGAAAATATGCATTTCCATTATTTTCATCATCTTATACTCATGGTTCATATCTGGGGACAGAAATATGGCTCTAGCTCATCATGCTTCATGTCATTCAGTACTTGAGTGACAGTAAATACCAAGCCATTATGATCACACTGTTTTGTCTTATCAGGAATAGATAGCTATTTTGTGATTTTCAGTTGAGAGAAGCTTGTATAGCTCAGCTGTCTTGCTGGAAGGAGAATTATCTCTTGACTCATTTGACAAGCAGTGGCCTTGTCATAAGTCCAAAGAGATGCCCGCGTTTTACAGAAGACCAAGGTACAGAGACACTGAGATAGAAGATTCCAGGGGAGGAAAGTCCCTGTGGTTCAGAAGTGAACAAAGGAACTCACTAGCACTGTTCCAGGAGTACTGCAGTCACCAAGGTGTAACGCAACGCCATCACCTTGCTGTGGTAGCCTGGTCCGTAGTGTGGCCTGGCTGCTGAATGGTGAAACTGAGGCTCTGCTCCCATAGGATCCAGTGTGACTCACATAGACACAGACTGAGTCTCTCTCACCTGCTGTTGGCTAAGCCCTAGCTCGAACTTGACAGTTCATGTTTTCTTCTTTTCAGTTCAGTCCATTAAAATGCCCAGCTGCTTTTTGGTAGAAACAAGGCAATTATCCGCAACGGTAAAACTACTCTCCTCTCTCCATGCATACACACCTCTCATCCCCAGTGAGCTAGCCACAATTTGGGTCTCAATCTCTGTACACCCTGGTAATGGAAATATTATTCTTCATCTTGCCACTATCTGTAAATAATCCAATCCTTTTAGCTGCTAATTTTTGTTTAATATTTTATCTCAGAATCAGTTCTATTGTTATGGATCATGTTGGACCACGCAAAGTGATTCACATCACCAAGAGCAAAAAGACAGGGTGGAGCATCTTAAAGCAGAACTTGTTGTATATCTTTAAAAATATGCATCCTCTAGGCTTAAACTGGCATAAATGCTGTCTTAGCCTCTGATGTCTTCTTGTAGGACAAAACAAACAAAACCAAAATAAAACCAACCAAAAAGTAAATAGAATGATGAAAAAGTGTAAGTTTCACTTTGGTGTATTAACATCTGAAGCAAAGGATTGCATTTCTATTTGTATTACCTGGGCATCATAATGAGATTGCTATTGCTAGTCATTTACCTATAGCAGATTTCAACCCTGTTCAATAAATTATTAGGCAGAAAGCTACAGGGGACCAGCCTGTGCACCCACGGAGGGTTGTAAAAAGAATGTTCAAGCGATGGTCTTAATATTTGCTTGCCAGATGTTTACAAAAGAAGAGAACTGAGAAAAGAAGTCTGTGATCCTTGATCAGCACAGGATGACCCAGCCATGTGCTAAAGGGGACTCCTGACCCACAGAGAAGCCTTCTGGGTAACCCATAGCAGCTGCCCAAATCTCATGTATGTTTGGTTTAATAAAACTCTCCACTGAGATGAGCTGTACTCTGGTCTCCCTGATTGTATCAGTAATGGTAAGCAAAACGGGATGCAGGCATTTGCTCAAGCGTTGGCTGACGTCCTCAGCATTTCTTAGCATCATTTCTGACATGGGTTTGACATCAGCTAGCTCACCCTCACCAGATAATACACAGACATGGTCTGAAGATAATACCTTACCGGGACAGTTCCCAAAAGGCTGGATGAACAAGGCCATGCTGTCTTAAGAGGGGAAAGGAAATTCTTCAAAAGCATGTGAGCTAAGCTCTGTTGTTTATCCTCATAGTGAGTGGATGGGTGCTGAGGTATCCTGTCCACAGTGGAAACAAGGTCTCTCCTGAAGCAGGAAGGGTCCTACCTCACGGACACTGCAATGATAGACACATGGAGAGGAACTGTCCTAAGTTCTAAGGCATTATTTCTCAATGAAGTTAGATATTATTCTGGTATGCATACTTACCACTAATAACATCCTGCCATACTACTTACCACTAAAAAGGTGAATTGAGCAATGAAAATAATGTAGGGCCACACTCCATCCTTGATTTCTGTCCACAGACACCAGATTGCAAAAACAAAAATTCCATAAATACACAAGGAGGCAGAATCTGGGTAATTAAAAAACATCTTTCTACATTCAACATGTAAAATTTCTGGTAAAGCTTTTTCTTTTGCATTAGTTTCCCTTTCTCTTACATGCACTACACAGTCAAATTTATAATCACATCATTGAATTCTAATAATATATTTTGCAGTGTTTCCATATTAATCATTGCCTCTTTGTGTCTCACCTATTAAATACATATATATATATATTTGTAATACTATTTATAATTTCTTGTCTATGAGCTGACATTAATTAAAGATTTCAGAGAGCTAGGGCCTGGTTCTTAAACTGAAAGACTGGTTTTGCTCTAACGCTATGAGACAAGAGGTAGCAGCTAATGTTTATATTATTGATTAATCAGACACTGAAGGGATTAGGTTCTAAGATTGTTTAGCACACAGAAATCCATACTTATTGCATTAAAACAGATTTTGAGACCTTGTTTATTGGCTATATCCAGGGTCAAGCCTCTGGGATTTATTCAAGCTGAAATGTCTATATTAGATGTGAACATGTACCAATCTGTTAAGAGGAATATCTTATGTTGGCGACACAAAGACAAATAATTGTAGTAAATTACAGGTCAGTAATTGAAAAAGACCATTTATGCAAACACTTGTAAATTTAGAAATTTGCCTAAACATTAAATATATTGAGTAAATAAAGATGAAGTTTGGACTAGTACCCAATTTTGGCCACTGTTTTCTTTGCTCAATGGATTTTCTATTATGTATTCGTTTTGTAATTTTCACAGATAAAAAATTTCATTGGCTTGGCCATAACTTCTACACATGTATTCAAACAGAACAATGTGTCTTATAGCTCTTCAGTGTATAATGTACTGTGCAAGCAAATACTGGTTGCTCTTTGAAAGAGAAAATGTCATAGCTACTCAAGTATGTGGAGAGGTAGGTCTTTGTGCATGTGTGTTTGTGCATTTTTAGCTGTGTACATGTACGAGATAGCAACTTTCTAAGAGTGCGACACGTTAAAGGAATGTGAGAATTGCATTAATAAATGCATTAATTGACTGCATTAAGAAAATATTGATTTGGTGAATTGCTATGTTTGTGAACCAAAGAAAATATTGTGTTTTCAAGTTTGTTCCATCTTTGTTGTAATTTGATATGCCATTTTGACACTTAAAATAGCAAGGTTTACACCGTAACTTTTTTCAGTTTTCTGCAAGAGAAGTCATGACAAATCCAAAGCTCAGAAGTCATGTATAAAAAATTGGTTTGGATTCTTAAGAAACATTTTGAAATTTTTACCCAGAACTTTTTAACAGGTTTGCTGACTTGAGGTTCAATCTCTAATTGTCATATTGCAAACACTTGCATGGATATACCTAATCCTACTTTTAAAGAGTATACTCTTTTTTTCTGTATTTCTCCTCTGCTTAATTGATTCAAGGAGAATTTTTTTGGTGATACTTTTTCCTGGTTTTGTTTCTGTTTGTAATCATGGTATCCTTAAATCTTACATAATAGTGTTTTCTGTACTAGTAAGTGACTGCTGGTCCACCTTTTGTTGTTGATTTTCTTCCTATCACCAGTAATTGACTGTATCTTGCAGCAATTCTACGGTCCTTGTGGCTTTCCATCCTTCATCTTGTTTTAGATGTGAAAAAGGGAAGGAACATTTTTCTCTTCTCCAGAATGACAATATTTTGCACATCATAAACATTTCCACCAGGACTCTCTCTCTGTATCTCTGCCTTTTTCAATCTTCTTATTCTGCTTAAATAGTGTGTCTTTGGAACTTTGTAATATTATTGCCCAAATATACACGTCTGGATTGAAGCTTTGCCATACTGTAGGTGGTGGTGTTTTTCACAATAGTTTCATGCTGCCCACTGCTTGCTGCTCTTGCTCATTCCCTTTGATTTCCCACCCACAAAGACTTCATAAAATGGCCCATGCATGCACCTCGAATAAGCAGGTGATCGTATGCAAGACACGTTTTCTTTCTACAACTGTTTTTGCAATTCTGTTTTCATTTCTATTAATTATTGCCAAGAAGAATCTTGACGCAAACAAAGTCATGGCTCATGGGTTGTCATTATGAACTCAAAGCCTTTTAGTTCAAATGCCCTTTACATTAAAGTGGTTTATTCTGATTCCTTACCTCTAATATGGGAACCCATGTTACGTTGCTGGAGACTTTGTTGACAGAAAAAGTTTTTGTCCTTATACCAATATAGTTCTGAATATTTTAGAAATGCATCCCCCATGATAAAACTCTTATTTAGAAATAAAATTACCTCTTTAGCTTAAAACTTATCCTGACTAATATAAAGTGGAATGATAAAAACTTTCCTTATACAAGGTAAAAATATCTACATGGAGAGCTAGCATTAGTATAAAATTGTTGATTTCGGTTAGCACCCAAGGTTATATCAAAAATATTTCCCTATGTAGACAAGGTGTAAACTATAAATATCAATTGAAATTTGTTCAGATAAAGAAATATTACATATTAATCAACCGTTTGGGGGACAGGCAAACAGACTATATAACTGCTTCTTTAGGAGAAGGATTTACTACGCCACCACCTATTTTTTCCTTACACAAGTAGCTGTGGAGGCTATAAAGGACATACAGGTCATCCCAGATTGAAAATATGCTTCTAACGCTGACTCTGAGAAGGTAGATAAATTTGGAAAACTAAACATTGCCCTGTAGTTAGCTTATATGATTCAGATAACATATGAGATGATAAAGACTGAAACTTTACTGTGGTATATGGTGTATATATTCTAAACATGTCTATTCTTTTTACCATAATCTATGTTCCAGTGTCAGATTCCGCTATGCTGTCTAGCTGATATGCAATCTATTTTCTTATTCCAGTACCTTTCTGCTTAATTCTAATAGAAATGTTGCTAAAATTGATTTAGTTTTGCTTGGTTTTCCAAGTGCCACACTACTGGCAATTCAAATGGTAGCTAATGCCATTTTGTGAACCCTTTTTTCAGTTTCATGTAACTGTTCTTTTCAGTAATAAAATAAGCATTTAACATATAAAAATGTAGTGAAGTATTTTGAAACAGAGTATCAAATATAAAAGACTCCATAAAATACCCATTAGCGGGAATATTAGCAAATACTTGTGGTTTATTTTTTTTCCCTACTTTCCTGATCTAGCCGGAATTTAATTTGTAGGATCATTTACAAAGTTTAAAGTAAGAAAAAAATCCTTTTCACATCTTGAAATCTTTGCATTCATTTTCTTTCTTTTAAGATACATTTGAACTCTTGCTATAAAAAATGCTTTAAGTGATAACTTTTGAAGCTTTACACCTTTTGATGTCTTGCATTTCAGGAACATTATGCATTGCATTGTCCTCTACAAAGGGTGCCTTTCCCTGCTGAGCCATTGCGTTAACACTGATCTTGTGGTATGACCGAAGCCCTTCCCTCACACCCTTTCCATCTGACTGGTGCAGGACCTGGGACCTGGATCGGGTCTGTTACAGGGCACAGCTACTGCTCTCTGAATGAGTCCTCTCTCCGGTAACTGGACAGAGAGAAGGCAGGAATGAAACAGGAGTCAGCAGAGCTTTTGTACCAGTCCTACCTTTATTCTCTGACCACAATAGACTTTTCAAGGACTGCAGTAACTTCCTTCCTTCTGCCTTTTCCCTCCCATCCCCACCCCACACACAGCAACAAAGCAAGCAAGCAGGACATGTTATCTCTCGGAGTCACCCATACAGAGTCTGGCCATTTCTTCTACTGCTGATGCTGAGCTCAGGCTAGCTCTTGGATAGTGTTATCAAAGCTGAATAGTTCTATGCAAAAATAATCAAACCAGGAAAAATTCTAGCAGTCGTCCTCCCCAGTAAACAAACCAACAAACCAACCAACCAACCAGCCTTGCATTTGTTTCTCCTTGGGAGTTCGCAGATTCAGAGGGTGACAAAAATGAGCACAGTTTGCCTTTTAACAGATTATGAATGCCACGTGTGACGTTGCTTGAGAAGATGGAAAATGTTTATACAAACTCTCAGAGACAGCTAAGCTAATTCATGGCATGTGGCATGCACGTTTTTGAACCAAAAAGTTTGTCATACACCTACTGTTTGGCTGCAGAATGTACGAGAAGACAGATCTTGTTGACACATCACAGCTGCAGCTCAACTTATTGTGAAATGCTTTGACTGCTCTGATTCTGCAGCTGTAGCGAATGGGGTAAGTGAAGCATCTCTGCTTTTTTTGAATGCAAATTCCAAAAGGAGGTAAATATGAGCTACTATACACTGCTGTTTCACAGGAATGAGCGATGGAAGTCTGCCACAGCTAGAGGTTGCCTAGAGAGGCACTGGTAAGAAAGTGGGAAGAATTGTTAGGTAGCACTGATGGTGAGGGATGCAGGTGAAATACATGTCTTAGGAATCAAAATACTTGGTATGGCTTTGCATGGCCTTTATATTGGAATGCAACATGCATTTATTATGCTCCTTTATAGTCTCTCTCTTGACCAGCAGACTTCCAAACCAATGAATCTTCCTCCTTCTCTATTAGATAAAATGCCCTTCTGTAGACATAAGTGGTGAAGAGAAAAACTATGAGAGAATAAGTTGAAAATAGTCTTGTTCAGCTCAAACTGCAAGTGAAGTCCTGCCCATGTATCAGCCATAAGTGAGATGATGTTCTGCAATGTTATTGGCTTCCTTTATTTCTCACTTCTCTAAATCAGCATTCCCAGGAAGACAGTCCATAACTGGCACCAGATGTTATCTAGTAAATTACTTTTGTCCTGCAAACTCTGTATGCTTTTCTTATGTGATGCCATTTGGGTCAGATTTGCTCTCTGTATGTTACGTGCTTTTCTACTTTCTCATTTTGCTTCCATAAAACTGATGATTAAGTAAATAGTCAGTAAATAGATTCAGAAGTTAAAGTATCATTCCCATTAATTTTAAATTAGGTACATAGAGTCTTTTGGGGAGCAAGAATACTTTTCAATTATTTTAAAATATTGTCATGTATACAGAGATTTCTTACTGCAATGTGTTCTGTGCTAGTTTGTAATATAGGTCCATGTTTTTTCTGACTTGCCTATAAAGCTGAATTATTTTCTTAGTAAGATTCAAGGGAAACTGGACTTGACTGTATTGTCATATCCTATGTCAAGTAGACATCTGATGGATATTATATCGTGTTTTCTATAATAATGAACTCTTATCGTGACCTTCCGTAGTGAATTTTCCAACAACCTGAAGTGATAATTTCACTGTGGTCAGGGATGTATATGTTTTCACAGTACTGGTTAGTCCCCTTTAAACTGATTCTACTAAGAAAGGTTTCTGAGTCTATCCTGACCAAATATCTGGCATCATAAGGTTTGATAATATGAATTGTTAAAAAAAATTGTTTCTCAGGAATCATTCAGAGTAACTATTGAAATACATACAAAGACATTGATGCTTAAGGATCAAATCTATTCCAGAATGAAGAATCAATCAGAACATAAAAACACCTAGGAAAATTCTGATACTTACCAGCCTTTAAGTTTTTACCATTATATTCCTCTTTTACCACTATATGCCTCATCACCTACTGTCAGTGTGTTCTGGATATACAGCTTTTTTTACCTCCTCCAAAAATTTTCAGTGAAGGCTGGCATCCATCTTCTGTAGTAGTTCTGTAACGACCAGCTGTCCTTGATTTCCAGGAAGACAGGACATATGCCTGGCAAACAGACCATCTCATTCCCAAATTCCTGCAAATATGGAGAGGTTATCAGATGACCTTTCCAGAATGAACTATAAAATAAGACATTTCCTGTCATTGGCAACTTCCTACAAAACTCACTGTATTTTGGAGCTTTGCATCTGTCATGGTTTCAGCTGGGATAGAGTTAATTTCCTTCCTAGTAGCTGGTATAGTGTTATGTTTTGGGTTCAGTAGGAGAAGAATGTTGCTAGCACACTGATGTTTTCAGTTGTTGCTCAGTAGTGTTTAGACCAAGTCAAGGATTTTTCAGCTTCTCATGCTCAGCCAGGCATGGAGAGGCACAAGAAGTTGGGAGGGGACACAGCCAGGGCAGCTGACTCAAACTGGCCAAAGGGGTGTTCCATACCATGGGATGTCATGCCCAGTATAAAAACTGGGGGGAGTTGGCCTGGGGGGGATTGCTGCTTGGGAACTAACTGGGCATTGGTCAGCAAGTGGTAAGCAATTTCATTGTGCATCACTTGTTTTGTATATTCCAACCTTTAATTATCATTGTCATTTTATTATTGTTATTATTGTAATTATTAGTTTCTTCCTTTCTGTTCTATTAAACTGTTCTTATCTCAACCCACGAGTTTTACTTTTTTTTTCTTGATTCTCTCCCCTCATCCTACTGGGTGTGGGGACAAGTGAGCGAGCAGCTGCGTGGTGCTCAGTTACCGGCTGGGGTTAAACTACAACAGCATCCTTGAGTTCATTGCAGGCAGATGGGCCTAATATAACCTGCAAGTGAGACACTTGTCTAAGGAGGGAGGACAGTAAGTGGTATTATCCTAGAATATTTGGGATGAATGAGATAAAAGACAAAGGGGCCTTGAAGTCCTATCCTAGAATAAACAGGGATTGAGGGAGAGGACCTAAATGTGGAAGCAAGGTTATGCTGTGATTTTTTTTCTTTCCCCCGGTAGTATTTAATTATGCCAAGTCCTTGGGTTGGTGCACTTGTCTCAGACAACTTCAATAAACTGGTTAAGAACTCTGATTTTGACTCATACCCTGTAAATCCGGTATACTGTAAATACTCAGAAAGGGGAAAAATAAGAAAAGCATAACAGAGGTCATGTTGCCTGAACAAAAATTTCACCAAAGGCATATCAGAATCCAGTCTCTAAATCCTTAAAGATGCTGCTGGTGATAGGTGAAAGTCAGTAATATTTTGCATAATAATCAATGACAGAAAATTTATAGTAAAGCCTCAAAAATACTATTCTCGTGGAGTGGGGTTTTTGGCCTTTTTTGGGCTTTTTGTTTTTTTGTTTTGTTTTGTTTTGTTTTTTATATCAGACCCTGTGAATGGGACTGGGGCTGGGTAATTGAATTTCAAATGCTGACTAACTGAAGCTACAGAATTTGGACTGAATCTGAAAGGACCTTATGTGAAATGAGATACTGAAACACCTCACATGATTTTAAACAAATCCTGGAGATCCCCAGACTTGTGCCAGTACAAACTGTGACTGAAGCTCGATCAGTGTAAAGTTCTTCCAAGATGCAGGTGGTAACTTTTCTCTGTCTAAATTTGCCTTGGCTTTCCTTTGGACTCCCTTAGATGAACAGAGCCAATACCTACATCATGAGGTTTTCTATGAAATGCCCTGATAGAGACAATTTTCTTGGAAAAGAGGGAAGTCATCACTGTTTTACTCTCTCAACCACTGTAGACTTCTTTCTTGTCTCAGAAACAGAAGACACTTTGATTACCCTAGTAAAGTCCCAGTTATTGATTATACAGTATCTTGCTATTTTTCCATTAGAAACTACCCAAGGATACTCGATATTTTTCTGTAGAGTGGTAGGTGAGAAAAAGTGTACCTTCATGAAGAGCAGCCTCTAAACAGCCGGTCAGGACAGCTCTGGAAGGTGGGAAAAAAGTTCTGATGTTTAAATCTTCTCAGGTTAATGATGATGCTGGATTTTGATCCTACTTATGTGACACCTTCTGTAAGGCTATTACATAGCAAGACTAGCAAAACATATATATATATATATATATATATATCTATCTCAATACTAGCAAAGATCTGTTTTGAGCTTAAGAAAATCACTACAAAAAAACACAGAAAACCACAAAAATTTTACTGAACATTATGATGATCAGTGAGATAACTCTCTTCAGTTGCACATACAAATCACATAGCTAATAAACCACATTTTTTTTAATAAGAGAAGAAGAAAACTCCCACAAGGTAGGTAAGAAAAACTAACTCTCCATAACAAATTATAGTCTCCTTCCTTTAGAGAGGTAACTGCTGGGCACTCTGGTTTTTTCCTGCCTACCACGTTGCTGTTTAGAATATTTCAATCTTGCTGAGTAGCCAGGCCTGCTTGAAGCTGATGTATTCCATTTCCTTGGCTTGTTTCTGTTGGTTTCTCTCGCTTGCTGACCACCCACATTATCTTGCCTTCGCGTTGCTCCTCATCCCGCCAGCCACACGGAGAAGACATGATGGAGGCATTGAAATGAGGCTTCTGGGATGCAGAATGAAGAGGACTTCAGGCATACGCTGGTGCTTGGCTTTCCCTGACAGGTAGCCCTGCACTGGGTTCAAGCATCTTCTTACTCTGCGACTTCCTACTCTCAGTTGAAAAGCTTTATTCAGCCCAGTATAGCTACGGGGAATCACATGTTTTTGTTTCCCCCCTGCATCACCACACACCTTGAGTTAGGTGGTGTATAAATCCCTTATTGGATCTAGCCCCCATTTTTTGATGAGATTCGTGTTCATAAGGAATATAGCAATATATCTGACTATCCTGTCTGCAATCATACTTGAAATGAAAATTTTGGAGTATCACTGTGAAACTTAATTCAAATATTTGTAAACATTCAAAAATGGAACTGATCTATAGGATTGCCTAGCATTTTGTATCTTTTGAACTTGCACTGAGGATGAGTCTTTGAAGCCACAAGACCATGATATTATATAGTTTCCAACTATACCAGATATTGTACGATTTTCTCATATTTGAAAGTCTATTTTCAGAAATTGTTTTCTGGAGAGCTGTATATTTACTTTCTAACCTGGATCTTCTAAATTAATTTTCATTTAACCTTAACTAGTCCTTTTTCTATACTTATAATCTCAAAATATTCTAATGTATTACTTGAGGTATTTGTAACAAAAATTATCATAAATTAGACAAAGAAACAAAGATAAAAAAGATAAAAGAACATATACAAGGGAGAATTTCTTAATATATACACTGAAGCAGTCCCTGACCTGAGACTTCATGCAGTGGACCTCATAAAAACAGAGTCTGCTTGAAAGACTTTCAAAATTTAAAAAGGCTTTTGTCCTTAGAGAAAAAAAATAAAAGCATATAGCAAACAAACAAGTAGGCAGATTGGTATAGCATGGTTCAAAATCAGCAGTACCTGACTTAGCAATAGCCATTGATTTTAACTGTGCCAAAGGAAGAGTAGGATCTATGAGTTCTCAGGGATTAGGATGAGACACGAGGGATGTCAGAAGGGGATCAGAATATAAATTCTGTGCTTTATAAAATGAAAACAGATTGTGAGGTTGGGGGCTACTAGGCTGCAACATTTACCATTATTTCTTCTCCATTATTCTGATGGCAGTGCTGCAAATGGATCTAAAAAGAAATTCAAAGTCTGAACTTTACATTGACCGGAAAGATCAAGGGGCTGTGAAACCTGAACTCCTGCTGCTGCTCTCACTGCGTAGGGAGAAGTTGCCGGGACCCTCAGGTTTTTTGATACCCTTGGTGTCACATAGATTTGTGTATATCAGTGTGAGGAAAAGAGAAGAAAAAAGGAAGTCTAGGGAGTGAGAAAAGAAGCTCTTTTGCAGTTGATGCAAAACTGAAGGGACTGTTTGTGGTGAGCAGCCCAAAAAGCTGAGGATTTTGATAGTCTGCCCTATTCTGGCTGTTTCTTCTGTAAGGGCAAGGAAGGAAAGTGTGCTGATTTATCTCTTGTTGGTCTGGTTGTCCTCTGTGGCAGGAACATTACAAGTCACTGTTTCAAATACAGGCTGTCACTTTAGATGATAGAACAAAGGGAAGTGACTGAAAGTAAATAAAACTTGAATTCACACAGGTATAAAAGGACCTTTTTCTATAAGCAGGCAGTTATAAACATCACTCTGAATGGTTTGTGAGGCAAAAATAATGGGCTTGTTTGAGAAGCAATTGAGGTACTTTCTGACAAAAATAGTATATTAGGAGATTAGTCTCCAAGGGGTGGATAACCTTTTCAGATTCTGAGTATTTCTTCTGTTCTCATGTGTGAGCTTACAATCTGTTAGTCTCAAAATATATCTGCAAACCCACAGGCCCACCTTCCTGACAGCTGCTCGAACAACAGAGCGGAGGAGCAGGGAAAAAACTCTGCACCGTCACCCGCCCAGCAATTCTGAAAAGCTTGGTAAGTTACTCATACAATCCCGAAATGCCAGTCAGGGCGGGAGGGGGGACGGAGGCAGTGGGGGAGAGAAGGCTCTTCAAGTGCAACATTTGCAGCACACGCTCGAAAACTAAAGGGGCCAATTAGTATAATAGGTTTGAAATCATTTCAGCACAGTCCTAAAGACAAAAGAAAAATTGTCCTTCAGAAATGGGGCTTTATTGTTCAGACGAGTATAGAGACGAACAATGAATTCTATCAGTTTTGGAGGCAACATTCCTTCTCCTTCATACCGGACCATACATTATTAATGAGCACTATTTTCGAGTGTGAAAGAACTGTTTGAAAAGCATTAACATAGTCTATTGGATGTGATTGACACTGTCATCCCTTTCATTTTGCTGTTGGCAAGAGGCATCCCTGTAGATTTATGTGCATCTGGACATTACTAATATTCTCCTTGTTATGCACTCTGGGCAGCTGTGATATGGAAATTTTTAGCACGGTTTTTAGGGAGGGAGTTTACTGTTGTTATCTGCACGAAAAAGGAACAATTTTTTTTTTTCTCTGAGATTTTATCAGCCAAAAATATTTAATGTCTGGTTCCCTTAATAACTCTAATCTGCTTTCAATATGTGCGCTTTTTAAAGGAATTTAATCAAGATTACATGGATTCTCCAGATATTTCCAGTGACTTTTTTTCGAGACAGACAGTTTCGTTTCCAAGACTCATGTCCACTCATCCTGCTTCTATTTTAACCTCCAATTCTCCAACTTGATTGCATTTTTAATTGGGTTGGTGTGTCAAGGACTGCGGCTACTCTCTGCCTGGTGTTTAGAACTACCGAACCTCTTCTGATTTGCCTGTGTAATGACTTTTAATCACAACAATTAAGACCAGTGAAATTAAGAACCACTGAAAAAATGCATCTAAATGAAATACAAAACAAAATTACCAGGTTTTTTTTCAAGGTAATGCTATTTATATTGGTTTTGTACATAGATTATATACATGAATATTGTAATGTATAGCAAAGGAGAGGAAAAACCTACATAACAGGGTGAAGACTGATACTAAACATGAATGATCGTATAGACATTGCATGAAGAAGAGAGTTACCAATATGGAGATTTAGTTTCTAATCTAGATTTTTTTAGTGTTAGCTTTTATGTATCTATGTACAAATGTATAAAATGCATAGATACATACAGTCAAGTATTTAATTCAGGGGGCTTAATTCTCATTTTGGCTCTAATTTTTGAACCTGTTTTAAAGAGAACCCTTTTGCTACCCATCCATGTCATGAGAGGTCCTAACCAGAACAGATCTTAATGTTAAGGATCTGTTTTTAGTGTTGGGGTACAAGGGAAGGTAATGCAATTGGTCTAGAAGATAATAACTCAAGGCTATATTATTTTAAAACATGTTTTTGTATCTACAGATATTCTATGCGATGATGTAACAGGGAAGCCGTGAGTTTTTAACTCATTGCAGGGTTATCCTCCCCTCCAGTCTGCTCCAATAGCCCATCTCCATAGTCACAAAACATCTCACCTCATCACTGTTTCCTTTACGTACAGACTTATGCGACTACCAGTTTACATCCAGTTCTTAGAGGTGCATGAGCAGCTGCTTTCTGCGCACAGTCAGCAAGTCTGCTCTTCGAGTGACACATCCACCACCTTCCTCGGAGGTCAGGCCCAGCTTCTCCATAGCAGGTCCATTGTTGGCCATCCCAGGCTGTAATAGTTCAGCACTGAGGTCCCTCCTGTTTGGCAGTGCAAGGAACTGCCACCGCTCCACTAGACAGCCTAATTGCACCAATCAATCATGTAAAATAATTCATATGGCTAGCAGTGGAAAGGTTATAACTCATAAAGACACTTGCCAACTGAAGAGGTGGAGAAAAAAAAAGTAAAGTCAACATATAACTTAAAATCCAAACATGCTGTCCAACAAAATATTCTTAAACAGTTCCTCATAGTCAATTTTGTTTCTTTGGGCCAAAATCTAAGTGCCATTTATAAGATACAACCTTATAAATCAGTAATTACTTGCAAGACTTAGAACCTTGCTTTTTGATGTGCTTTGAATTTTAGTGATTCCAGCTTCACAGCAATGTAGATATCGGTATTTTAAGGACTACTTCCTACTTCATACTAAGATCACTTTGTGCCATCCTGCAGAGCATAAGATAGCTATGCAGAATAGTCAGTATAAGTTCTTTAATCAGAATTTTGAGATTTTTACATAGGTTCTTTATTTTGTTTTCCCCAAGTCTTGTTTGCGGTATTTTAGAATTTTGCTTAGTAATAAAGCTGTGGGCAACATGATATTGTTTTGTGGTTACTCTCAGAGGGACAGACATATAAAGAAAGATTCCTTTACCTTTCATTGAGAAATTTCTTGCACATTCTTCTACTTTCTGGGTAAGGTTTACTTCACCTCCTTAGCAGAAGAGTGGTTTTACGTCAAAGTTGTAGTGGTATCAGGAGAGTCATCTGCATGGCCCACTGTACTGGATCAAGTGCTTCCCAGAAACCACCCAGATCCATCCCTTGCTATTTCTGAAGACATTATAATTTAATACCAGGATTTAATGTATCACTGCCAAAGGCGTTTACTGAGTGACTTAATTATGAGTGTCAAAATATCATCTCAAATGATTGTACAAACAAATTATTAACTTGATATTGCACAAATGTTAGAAAACAAACTAACTTTATAACCTTGATGCAATCATTACAAGTAGAAAACACATGTGGATGAATACAGTAGTTCATTTTCTTATGTATGGACACGATTTTTTTACAAGTTTTTAGAAGTTTGCTGTGTAAAGCAGAAGATCTTTATCCCAATATTTGCCACTGTCCAAAATCTCTCCTGCTTCCAGTCTGAAGTGCAGGTGATTAAAAAACAAGAGCAAAAGATTTCACGGTGTTTTGTGCTTATGTGAGAAGATCAAACAAAAAAACACTTTCATTGGAGATTTCCAGGTTAGACTAAAATTCTTGAGGAATCTGGATGGTACGAATAACAGAACTTCTCATTGTTATATATATTCACTGAAGAAAGCAAAGCAGTCACATTTTTCATTGTTAAGAAACCACTCCTTCCTATCTTGTAGTATAGTATGCTTGCACATATTCTATATCACGTCGGTAACCCACGCAAGTGGATGGTCGCACGATTCACTTTGTCTCTCCCACGATGTAGCTTTGCCTTTTCTTCATGGAAAGGGTAAATCACCTTAGTAAGCAAGGTAGTTTGTAATGGGCCGCTAGAGATGCAGTTTATTAATTTTCCTTTTCTGTGTTGGTATCAATACAATGGTTTTGTCTTAGATTTAGATTTTGTAGCTGAATCTGGTTTAGGAAATAGCTGAGAATTTATAATAAAGAATTTAAATACTTGTGCTCCACTGAGTCAAAACAGGAAGAGGGAAAAAGTTGTGTATTGGGAGCACAGGCTGAAATCCCATCGCTTAGTATTTTCCTTGTGCAATGCCCCTAAGTGGTATGTATTCATGTCTAAATAGCAGAAATTAATCTGAGAACATATTTTTGGCTGTTTTGCTTCAACCAGACTGGGGTATCTACACACAGAGGTAAAGACAGATAATGGAAAGTGTTGTGGACTGTAACAATTCATTGTTCCCTTTTACTGGGACTTGGGGTACACAAGAACTTACTGACAAAACATGTCACTCACCCCTCAGAATGAAGTGTAATACCAGGTGAAGAGATGAATTAAGGAGTGCCCTAGCAACTGTCCAAGCCAAAAACACAAAAAGTGTTTCACTGTCAAAAAAAAACTCTAATGGAAAGTTCCTGTATAATCTAACACCAGAAGAATTACAGAAATTATTCAAAACAACAAAAGACTTCAAAAAAGAATACTATTTTTGCTACCATGCTCCAAGTCTTCTGCTGTTTTTTATTTTTTTCCACAGGAGTGTTACGTAAAGAGGACCCTTAAATCCTGCGAGAATCAACATGTGTCAAGCAGTGAATTTTCACCTTTCTGAACTCACTGCTAGCAAAGCTCAAACAGAACAAGGCGAAGACCTCCAAATCTGAGTAGCTCAGGCAAGGATCAGAAGCTTTTTCCTGCAGGGAGATACATTTGTCCCTTTGTTGACTCATCTCTTGCAACTGCCACTGCCATGATAACTTCCACCATGTCCATCCATAGTAGATTCTCCAGATTCTTTCTTCATTAAAAATTAAAAATGAAAAAAAAATCCCCCCCAAAACCCAAGCCAGAAAGATGCTATTAAAAGTTAGCCAACTAAAATTCACGTGTTGGCCATAAAGTTCATGAAGAAGCTAATGAATGGTTGTGGAAATATTGGCTTTGAAATTTTAGACTGGATTGGGTATAGTTTAACTGCTAAGTCCAAGGAATAAAGGTGAAGAAAGCCGTATTCACATATGAATATTTAAAACCAATTAAAGCCTGCTCTGAGGAACTGGAATTTCTTTGTTTGATACCGTTCTAATTATTAGCCAGATGATGCTGTGACAGCATGTTTTTGACCAGTGGAGATGATTAGACATTAGCTAGAGATGTCCTACAGCATCTGACGAACCGTGTTTCTGTGTCAATCACATTATTTCCCAAGGCTAGTTATGAAGACATAAAGTTAATAAATGCAGTATTGTTAAGCGTTGTGTATAAAAGCACAATCACATTTTTAAATACACTGATAAGTCAACCTGTAAATCACACATTTTTGAAATTGTTTTCAATTTGAAATTGTTTATTTACAGTGCTTTGTAATTCTTTACTAACTCTTTAATATTTAATTTACTTTATACATTTCCTTACTTTTCTGCAGGGAATCTTTCTTGCTGAGCAGTCTAAAGTAAATTCAGGACTTTCATCATAAGGTTTTAGCTACTTCTCCTGAGAACTTCCTATGAAGCAGTAAATACTGCACACCAGCAAAATATTCCTATGGTTCTCACCTTTTTTTGCTGCTTACTTAGGTTTGCGGAGAGTTATTTTTTTATGTCTGTAATCGATATGCCATGGCTGATGATTTTGATTGAAGTAAAAAGAGAAAATAATATTTCCCACAGGAATCTCCAGGGAGAGTAATGTTTGAATGTATATACAGGATACAGAGTGATTGCAGTTATATGCCTGAGGAAATTCAGGAATGGAGGATATTGTAGTAGGTATTCCAATCACTGCAAAATAGTTTTAAGTTAAAAAAAAAAAAAAAAAAAAGTTAAAATACCAAGCTTACATAATACAGTGTAGTTTTGAGTTCTTGGGGTCCCTCCCCACTCACTTCCATACTTCTGTTTTGTAAGTGTATCATGTCTTTTCCAATTGCTCAGCTACACAAAGGAAAAACAGAGTTCAAACCACAATTCTGCTATGTGTAGTTTAAACAGACTTGCAGATTGTGTGAAAAAATAAACAAAAATTACTGTGTGAATTCCCAGTTATTTCCTCATATCATCACTTGATGAAGTTTTGTATATGTGATAAAAGGTTTTGTCTATAGCATGGAAAAGCCTGGTTATTAGTAATAGGCCACATGGGTCATTAGGTCTGTCTGGTTCAGAAGGGTGCACAGAACACCCATTTCACACGGTCACATCCTCAGACAAAAAATGTCCACAAGATGTTTAGTAAGTATAAGTCTTGCAATAGAACAATATGAACTTCCCAGGAAGAAGATACAGTCAGATTCATCAGCAACATCCTTCTACTATGGAAAGGGATTAGTTAAACTAATCTTTGAGGAAATATGTCTGTCACATATTCCTTGTTATGAAGCAGGTGACTAATTCTTGCCCTTATCTCAAATCCATTCTTCCTATTTACAAACTGGCAAAAGGTAGCTCTTTACTCCAATTCTGATGACCTAAGCATGAACAAAACAGATCATCTCAATTTGTATTGTATCCCATTTCTAGTTTTGCCAGTCTTCAGTGATTCTGAAGAAGTTCCTCTTATCCCCTAGGTTCCTTCCCAAGTTTTCCGTAAGGCAAGGGAGAGAAATAAATCCATCCTGGCTCTGGAAGGTGCCCAGCACAACCTTTGGACTAATTAGTTTTTACACAATACAAGAATGCAGCATAAATATGGTGAAAACATTGCATGGTAGTCTTTTCAAACTGCTGTGACAATACTAGATACACAGGACTCTTACCTAAGAAAGAATTCTGTATCAGCATACCCAACTTCATGTCATTTCTACACTTTGGGACATTTATTAGCACAGTCAAAAAAATCAGTATGCAAGCCCAAGAAAAATTGCATTCCAGTAAAGGAACTAGCAAATTGTTTATCACAGAAAGTACCCAATATATCCCTCACACTCCTTTTTTCCACTTTCATAATAAATAGCCCACAAACATCCATTATATTTATACTTTAAATGCAAATAGTTTAATAAATTCTCCCATTTTGTGAGTTGCCCTTGAAATATCTGTTCAAGCTGCATCTTTGACAATTGGCTGACCATTTCTTAATGAGGAAAATATGTAAATGGTTGTTCATATTAGTAAACCAGATCTTGGAGTACTTTCCTTCAACATTTGCCTGCTCTACCTAGAAACAAACAATTTAACAATTCGATTAATACTGCAGGAAGCAAAACAAAACAAAACATGGTTTAGAACAACTGAATTTCTAAGGAAAACAAAAGTTTAAGTATAACAGAAACTAGTTTAGTATGATTTCATGAAACTTCTCTTTTTTTTTTTTTTGCAATATATCCACAAACGAATGTCTTCAATAACATACACTTGAGGTTGTCCCTTGACCTACTAAAATTAATGGGAGTTTTACTACTCACTTTAATGGGAACATGATGAGGCCTAATTTATTGTCTTCAAGAAGTTAGTCCTTCATGAAGACAAAGTGGAAAAAGTGAGAAAGGATATGAAGAATTGATGCAATTGAACTTTGTCCAGGGTCCTACAAAGAGCTTATTGGCCCTATTATCCTGGTTTTGTCCAACCATTATTTTTTTCTTTTCATTCATCTTTTTTTTTTCCTATTGTTTTTCTGTTGCTCCATATCTTTTTGCCATTACTATAATTTAATTATGACAGAATTCTCCTTTCCTACTCTCTGGGTTAGCAAAACTTCAAAGTTTCAGTGTTTATGACCCTAAACTTTTAATCAGATATAGTAATTTTGATAATAAATATACTTCACAAGTATAGATGCTTTCCACCTAAATACAACCAAAGCTCCTCAAATATTAATTAATATTTGTCAAACCCAAGAAGTCATTGATGCTAAGTTATGATATTTTCAACTAGGTGTCACTATGGTCAGCTAAAATAGAATTCATCGTGAGATTAAGACAGTGGGACTGAACGTCTGGATGTGGGCATCCGCAAGCACGCAAATTATCTTGTCTTTCATTATATTCAGTGGAGATTTAGTCAATGCAATTAATGGAGATTACAGAGGAATTAATCTCACTTGAGCGTAAACAACTAAGGTGAGATTTTTTTTCTTAAATATTGCTATCTTGTGCCATTTCAAATGCTAGAGAGTATCCAGGATATGTGCATAAGGCTGACTGATAAGTCACAGTGTTACAGATGATCTGTACCTTTCTGGAGCAGCAGCTAGAGACTAGGCTGGAGGAAGCTGCAGGACAAGATAGCTCAGAGTATCTGAAATAGCTCTTGTATTTAACTGAATAACTCCCTGGGCCTTACTACTTTTATGCCTTAATTCTCCATTGACTATGATATAACTTCAGATACCTAGCATAGGTGACGGACACCTTCTAACACCCCCGTGGAGAAGAATTAATTTTGATACTGTCTTGACTATCCAGTCATTCTCTAAGTTACTGATTAGTAAGCTAAATCACTACTTTGGGACAAAACCTAGAGATGTTGATTTTTTATTATCAATGCTGCAGTTCAGAAAAAATAAAGCAAACAATGCTCAGGCAGCTCTGTAACCACAGTGCTGATTCAGGGACTTGGACCCAAACTTCTCACTGATTTTAGTATCTTAACTTTCACAAATTGTTTGAAGAGTTAGGCAGCCGAATGCCTTTGACTTTGTGAGTCTATGTCCTTAATGATTACATTAAATGCTTTATAGCACAAATTTTGTAATCATGTGCCATGAGAGGGGAGGTCTGAATACAGAGGTGCAAAGTCTTCCCGTACAGTCACTCTGAATACAGGCTTCCACAGCGTGCGGCGGTCGTATGAAATCAGCATGTTTGTTGAGCAGTTAACTGCAGCAGATTTTAACTCGCCTGTCTCAACTTTCGAGGACTGCTATAACTACTAAGATATGAGCTGTACATTAATGACAGATCTTTTTATGAGTTTTAGGTAGATAGGTTTATCATTTAGCTGACTGCTATTTTATCTAAACTGTGGTCCAATTGTTCTGTTTTCCTTTTCTGACATTTTATCTTGTGAAGTTTTTCCTTTCAATTATGCTGAAGTGTATTTTATTTTCTCTCCCGTTCTTTTCTCCCAACATATTTGTTGTATTTTGTTTACATTTCTTCTGGTATAATTCCAGAGTAATTTCCTGGCTTCAGTGGAATTTCTCCAGATGTATATTGATGATTAGACTGAAGGAAGATTTTGTCCATAAGTCTCTTCCTCCTTTGTATTTTTCAATATTTTGAACTTTCCACTATCTTACATTAGTCCTTCAGCAAGAGCTTCTTAAGCCCCAGGACAGCCCTCAAAACAGTCTAATGTGGTTTAGGCAAAAAGAATGCTTGACCTATTCCATAATGGGAGCATGCTATTTGCAGATAAGGAAGCATGAGTTATAAATTTCCTGCCGGCAGCTCATGATGCATTTGAGAGTTATATATTCACATTCCCTAGCCAAAAAGTGCCTCCTTTATACAGTGGAGAAGGAAAACAAACAATTAAACAAACATTTTGCTTGCTATTAATGGGACATTTGAATGGCCTGCCACAGAACACTACAAAAGGGTAATCTGACATTCTCTGATGATTCTCCCACTGTAGAAACATGCTATGGGTATTAATTGGTTCAGACAGCTTTAAAATGAGTCATTAATAAGAAAATTTATAGGTGGACAGACTTCTTTTGAAAGTAGGAACGAGTATGGTGGGGGATGTTCCTTGGGGAGAAGTTGCTAGAAGATATGTGTCATTGTTAAGATGGCAAGGCTTCAGCTTATATATGTAGTAAGATATCAAGCCATAGAAACGGCTTGTATGGCTCTTTTCAAAACCTGCATTTCTCACTCCTTGCATTTATTTATCCAAATAGATAATTTCAAAGGCAAAGTCCACTTTTCCAAAGAAGGTAGCACACAGAATGTCATTTAGTGCTTCTTTGATTCCTGTAAAAATATTACAGCAGCATGTAGGAAAGCAACATTCGTATTTCTTTATGTCATTATAGAAAAGCTATATTTTTAAGCAATATTCTGAGAAGTGCTACTAATTCCGATTCTATCCGTGTATAGCTTGAAAGCTCTTGAGGGTTTACACAGATGTGGTCACTCAAGAAGAGCAGTATGACATCACCACCTGTGAAAACCAGGCATAAAGTTATCTCAGACTGGGTTTGCAGAAAAAAGTGCAAAGACCTAGGCTATAGCAATGTCAGTTAGGAAAGGGTGCTATTTAACTACAACGTTCTGTAATTGCTCCAAGGACAAAGCTGTGTTTGGAAGTGAGTAACACCATTCTGTTTAATCCTTTTCCCTGGAGAAAACGGAGGTGGAGAATGTGAAGTGGAATTCAAACAAATACTATATGTTGTAACTGAGACCACTGAGATACTTGTCCTTGAGCTACCACAGCAACCCAAATTATACATTAGTTTTCTGTTTTACAAAACAGGTAAACTGAAGAGACCAATGAACATTTTTAATCACCTTTACTGGTCAGGGTAAAAGAGAGGGTTTAGCAAAAGGCACTCAGAAGGGTTTTTGTTTTGTTTTTCATATAGGAGTATATTTCAAGTTGGAAATTGGCTTAAAATATATTGAGAGTATCTATTCCTGGAGTGGCCAGATAGAGATAGAAAAGTGATGATTTTCTAAGGCAGGTTGGCCTTTCAGAACACGATGCAGAATCATAAATGGCATCACTTTGAGTTCTGTTCCCATTTGTGTTGAACAATAAATATTAATTCTTCAGGAAAGTGATACAAAAAATTAAGACAAATCGAAAATAGATTGCTCAAGTCTCTTTACATTTGAGTCAAAGGACCAGGCCAAGTATTTAATCATTCCACTTTCCCCCTTCTTTTGTTATAATAATTATTTATATATTTCATTTAAAAAAAAAAAAAAAAAGAACTCCTTTTTCCCCTTTTAAGAAGGAAAATGGAAATTATTTTGGATGAAACTCTGCCATAATTGAATCTCTATTTATATCCAAAAGACATTAAACATTAGTTGTCCAGCTGGAAAATATTATTAACTTATTGATAAAAAAGAGAGGTCTAGTACCTCTGGATGGTGCTATAATAAAGGATCCTGTGAACTCTTCCAACTTCAGATTTGAGCCAGTACAACTTATCTGTAGCTTTGTGAACCATCAAAGCCTGAGATGGTATCGCTGTTCTTACAAGAAAATCTTTAACTTTAAAGGTTATACTGTCCCAGAAGACATAAAAAATATAGAAAATAAAATAAGAAACTAAGCAGAGAAGAATATATAATTAGTTCCATCAAATAAATAGCCTGTAGCTGAAGAGTAGGAGGAATTTTCTTCTGCCTGGGCAGTTCTAGGTAAGGTAGTACTGAACGATGTAATGAGCACAGGTTTATTAGAAGTACATACACACAATTACAAGTTTAGTAGATGAGGAATGGGGTTTTCAGAAAGTTTGCACCATCTTCAGACTCCTTATACAGAACTTTATCCAAAATCCATTAAGTCAGCCTAGGTAGATCCTCAGCTTTTGACACTGTGGAAACTGGAAGTAGATCTGGAAGCCTGAATGCCACCTGGTATTTGGTACTGAAAAAGCACGGCTCAATTGCATTGCAAGCTCAGTCTGAACTGAAAATTGCTCAGCACTAGATTTTATGTCTGCCAAAACAGGCCATAGGTATCTGTGGCCTCCTATGAGCATTCAGGAGACTAGAATGCCCCCAGCAAGTACCGTAGTGAAGGTCAAACACTCTCTGCAGACAGTACTGTGCTGAATCCTGAATGTCTCTCTGACATTCAGGGATTTAGCTTCAGCCTTGAATGTCACGAAACAAACGACATGCAACACTCAGGCTGGAGCATGCCTCCTGCATCAATTCATCTTAAAGCGCTTCTGGGAATTAGGCAGAGTTTGACATAATTTGTACAGAATCATTTATGACTCCCACAGAACACTTTTATGAAAGAAATGTTATCACAAAGCATTGCCTTAATAAAGAATTACGTTGATTTTAATCATCTGCTTTCCTTAGTTAAAAATAAATACATGAAGCCTTCTGCAGTAGTGCGTAAATCATGCTGGTTTCTGAATTGTTAAGCATCGCTCACCACACTCCAAAGCTAAGAGCAAGGATGCAGAATCCAAATAGATGTAGTTACATGGGGAGTGCATGTTATTCATTGTCTAGAATTTGTGGCTATGCCTGTGCTAATAAAGAAAATGCACCACAAGCCATTCTTTGGTCCTGCTGCCAGCTGCCTTGGCACAGCTTATTTCTGTACAGATAAATTCTCTTTTGTCCCAAACCGTAGTAACTGCATCCAGATTGCTTGTGAGGAGGAATCCCTGGCCCATGCTAAGCATCAAACTGTGCCTGGGCATAGTTCTGAGAGTGCTGGTTGATGAGTCCAAAATTATTTCGGGGGCCATGCTAAGAAATTAACAGTATGAATGACCACATACCAGCATGCAAGTCTGTGCATTGGCCCTGTTTAGTTTGCCAGAATGTATGTATTCCGTGTTGTTTGGTATCTGCCAGTGGTGTTATATGTGTTTTTGTCAGGAATAATGGAAACAGCAAACATGATGGTACTGATATCAGGAAGAAGCAAATGGAATTGGCTTATGGTAAATCAGGAGCTGTGCAGAACTTGTAACACTAGTGGAGGGTGAATTTTCTTCTTCATTAACCTTCAAGTTAAATACCCAGAAGATCTTCCTCATCCATGTGAAATTACTTTTAATACGTTTGCTATTTGATGCTGTCTCACACCGCATCTTTTAAACTTAGCAGCCTGACATCACATTATCCTGTATGCGGATGAATAAAAAAAACATTTTGATACATTGAAGCTGCTGTTAGCAAAAAAAAAAAAAAAGTACACAAAACAGGTATATATGAAATATGATTCTTTCTGAAGCCACTTTAATACAATCAGCCTCCAACAAGCACTGAGGTCATTGAGCATTATATACGATGTTACACAATGGATGGCACTTCAGGTTATTAGCACACAGTTGACAGCCAAACCTAATTGTGACATACAATATAAGTACTCCAGCCCTTCTACAGAATAGAAAAATGCTCTCACCCTATTGTGTGTGAAGCACATAGACATATGCATATACTCTGGACAGAGGGCATATTTAAACAGGGGCAAAACCTTCTTTGATACAGTTGTCAAAAGGAAATATATGTGCAAATACACATATGTCCATTATTATTCGATCAATCTTTTGTTGCTTTAGGGTAAGTTGAGTAAATGATTTACATGGTAAGTTTCACTGCATAATATATATATATTACTTATTGGGGAAAAGGAACAAGTCCAGAAGTTGAAATATTTAATATTCAGAGAGAATGCATAACTGTACAAAGCATGCAGAACTCCAGCCTTATTAATGTTAATGCCAATAACATTAAATGCCAAAAATAAATATATGCTAGGGTAATACTGTATGGAACTACTACACACTTCTTCCTTTAATTCTTTTTAACTGTACTGCTGTAAAGACAAGAGTAAAGCCTCTTTAGAAGGCTTCAGAAATTCAACAACTTACACAAAGCAAATCTGCAAGATTCTTGCAAATGAAACTCTGGTAAAAATATTACTAATTCCCAATTGACTTTGCAAGCTTACCTCTTTGGTTGGTTGGTTGGGGTTTTTTTAGTATAATAAATACAGGAAAAATATAAACCACTGTAAATAATAACGTTGAAATGTGTGCCTAATAAATCTGCTGATTTTCTCTGTTCAGACTCAACTAAGTTGTTTCTGTTATATGTAAACTTAGTTACATGCTGCTTGTGTATGTATGCTCTCACACACATTTTAATACAAATTCAACCAGTTCATAGTTTCTGTTTCAGCCCTGATAATGTGAGCATAGTGTGTGATAGTCAGATTCCTCAAGACACAGAGAACCTTTACAAATATTCCAGTTTTCTCTGCAAAATAGTCTGGGTCTCAATAACTAATAACATTTCCACCTGTAGCTTAATAGTTGACTGCATCTCCTCAGATGCTGATATACTGGAAACCATAGCCTATTCTCAGAATGGTACAGGCTATTGGCACATCCCTCCTTATTGTTTCTGTAATGTTTTACTCTACAGAACATCCCTTTTTCTCTTAGTTCAACCAAGGTGAGAAAATCTACATCTTTGCTTCCATTGCTATTTCATCTCAAACAAAACCAGGATCCCAGTGTGATGCCTGTAGCTGCCTGAAGGTTTTACTGACAGCATTGCATCTAGACGTGACAAACTGCTTATGCGCCAATGCTTTGTCTTATTCCGTGAACATATCAGAGTGGACCAAACTACCTTAATGAATAGTACATTCGAGAACAGGGTAATATTGTTATTCTTTTGTAATATTTCAGTCATAAATGAATTTGATATACAGTATTATCGCATAACATTGTCTTTAACTCTTATAGACAAAAACTTTACCATCTTTCCATAAGGTTGACTCAGTGTTAAGCAAGATGTGAATAACTCATCTACCTCCTTATAATGAAAACTTTCAACATGGTTTTTGGAACTGTTACTAAATATGCCTAGTCACTACCATACTCTATTTCTGCGTATTTGTGGACTCCTGTCTCACCCTGATGTCTGGAACTAAGCAGACAGATGAAATCCATGATTTGTATCCCTCGCTTCTCTATCTTTCTTTGAGAGATAAAATTAGTCCCACAGCTTAAAAACTGTGAAACTGCTTAATTCCACTTAGACATCTGTTAAACTGCAATCTAAGTTGCTATTTTATTTAAAATATCCTTTACAATATTTTATCCTTATGGAAATTGTATAATGGTGACTCTGTTAGTGAGGTAATATGGATTTAGAGCAGCTTGTAGTCCAAAGCACAGTCTAGAGTTGTTCATCCCTGTCATTCATAGGCATAGCGGAGGTGTCACTGGTGTGTCTAAATACACCATCAGATTCCACAGTTTCTCCTATGCACTCAAAGCAAAAGTGCCTAAAGACTCTCAGAAACAAATCTATTTCCCTCACACTTTAAAGAAATTGATCCTCGACAGAGCCGCTCTACAAATTTTAGTTATGATAGTAAGGTAGCAGTAATGAAAACCCTGAAGTTCACAGGAGCTGTGTTCCCTCTCTTGCATGCCGCAGTTGAAGTTTTGCATCTACCAGGTTATGTCCTGCTGCGTAAGTTTCTTCCATTTCTTCTTTTTCACTGTCTGCTCTCCTTGGAAAAAAATTGGTTTCCAATCCAGAAACTAACAACGCTGTGGTCTCCTAGCTGTCAGTGTGTAACAAAATGGTTATCTGAGCATCATTTCAGATGGGCCATTCTAATAGGTGTTGATGTCGATCCTGCTTCATTCAACAACTTCTTGTTTCCCTGGAAGCAGCTTACATCTGCTTGGGCAAGTTCTGTCATCACTGCCATTTCATTTGCAAATGCCATCTGTCCTGGAACTCCCTCAGGAAACAATCTTTCTTATCTGACTCATGAGAGACATCCACATCATTTGCACTTTTCCAGCAATACTTTCCTGAAGTGCTACACGTCATGTAAAAGAATCACCTCAATGCCGTAAATTAACAGATACCATTAAGTTACCAGCTTCACAATTCCCTGTTTGCAACTCTGCACATCATCTGTTCCGCGGATACTAAATATCTTTTTAAGGTAGACTTAAAACCACTGAGGTTTCATACAAAATTTCTCCATTGCTCTGCCCCTGGAAAGTCTCTTTCTGAACCCTGAGCCAGATTCAAGCAGAGGGTGGTAGCTTTCCCTATCTGTGTTTCTAGCAACATGGGTAAAGCCCTAAGAAATAGGGCTTTCAGTGTACTCAAAGAGTAACATAAATAGTTTGCTAATTGCCTTATAGTCGGTATGTACAAACACAACTGTAGGGTTTGTTATTTCCTCATCCCCATCTTTGGTCAGAGAAAAGAAGAGATTGGTCAAAAGCTGACAGAATCTTATGTTCATTTAACTTCCAGGAAAAGTTCCTCCGTCATCCTGAAGAAAGCGTCGCCAAATGCGGCAACGATGCCCGCACATGATATCAGGACTTGGCCTGCTTCAGGCCTTTATCTCAAAGACAGCATAAACCAGTATCATACAATCAAAGCTGAATTGTAAATATGGTTTTGGCAGTACGGTGCTGATCATTGCAGTTCCTTGGTGCTTTGCAGACATTTCCATAGCTCCCCAGAAGAAACAGGAAAAGGTACATTCGGACTCACTTAAACACTGTGTCAGACAACATTAAGATTGATTCAGTATAGCCCAGGATTCTGTAGCTAATGTTCTCCACTATGCCTGTGTAGCAGAGAGGCAGAAATGAGCTGACAACCAGTGTACTGTTGGACAAAGACAACTAAAATAATGTCTTTATTTCAGCTCTATCAGACTAATCTGTGATAGTACTTGCAAAAAATCCTTCTGCAATGTCTGTTTAAAATTAAGGCTGAGCATCTTCAGGAAGGTACAAGGACCACTTTTTCCTTTTCAGGTAGTGCCAAATACTAGTGTCCACAACAGCACAGGCCTAAATGTCAGTCTTATGGCTGAAGATGAAAACTAGAACAGTTTGCCGATCTTCTGCTGTGCCTAAGTAACATTGACTTGTCGACATTTTTGTTCTTCAACAGTGAGGCTTTTCTGTCCAGGGCAGGAGATGACTGAAGGTACTGAGACAAACTTTTTCAAAGGAGAATAATGCAAATTTTTTGAAAACTCTACAGCAAATGAAGTTATTTGGTTTAGCAGTAAGGAAAGGTCACAGATTACTTTGTAATGTCCAGATAATAGATTTATTCACTCATATTTTTGTAGTTTCTGTGCTTGTAGTAGCACCCTTTGTAAGTAAATTACCAAATCTCAACTCTAAAATTATACACCCAGCATGAGTTAGCAGAATATGTTAAAAATACATTTACATATACTGTACTATAAATATAGTAGACAAAATAGTAGGACATTGGCCTGAATCCTACAGTTATGCCAGTAGTCGCATTGGCTGGCTTGCAATGGATTAAGTTACTTAAGTGTGTTTTCTAGATTCAGTCTTCAGCGCTGGAATAGGAATGTATACTTAGTTAGGTTCTATGCCAATTCACTAATCATCATATATATTAAGTTTAAAAAAAAAAAAAAAAAGTGAGTAGTATTTAGTCCAAAATTTCAACTTTTGAGAGTATATATAGAAAATATTCCCCATTCTCTACATGAGAACACAAACCAACCCAAACAATTACGGATAAGCAAGAATCTTACTTTTCTATATGCGCATCATAGAGGAAGGTACAGTATACACCAATGACCCATAGACACATATCAAAAGCCAGTGAGACTTTTCAGCAGAAGAGGGAAATTCAAAAGGTAGATAATTGCCCTATATGCCCTTGTACTGACCAATACATCCATATTGACATGAGGATGCTGCATTTTACTAACAGCACCAGTCAAATAATCTAATTCATTTTTTACCTGGTTTTTTTAGGTTATTCACTGATTATTATTATTATTTTTTTATCTAAAAGCATGCAAATTTTAAAACCATAACTGTGATACAGTTTTCCAAAACTCACATTGATTGCTTAGCTTCACCAGCAGACTCTAACCCTGCAGACTCTCAGACAGGGCTAATACTAAAATGAAAACACCAAGCATGCAGTAAATAAACAATCAATAAGACAACAATGAGTAACAGCTTCAAAAGAAAACTAGACTTCAGAGTACTGTTACCTATGTTTGTATTTTTCTTCAATATTTTTGAGGACAAAAATGTGTATTTACTTCACAGCGCACAGTATACTCAAATACAGTTCATAATTCTTCCTTTGGATAGTATTTAAAATAAGTTCTTGTTTAACTTAAAAATGTTCTATTTTTGTGAACACAGTAATAATACTTATTCAGCAATTTTTCAGATCTTGTATATTCTCACTAATAGAGGAAATGCTTGATTCTAGTTCAGTTAGTAATATACACATCTTTTCATAAGAAATTTTAAAGGTACCTTTCCATATTTTCTTTGATTTTCAGCCTTAATCAATTTTTATTTGAAAAGGTAATTGTAAAGTCGCATGAGTCTCAAAACCAACACGAATTAAATATTCACTCATTCAACCAAAAAGATTTACCAAGGAATGCTAATGATATGAACATCTTTCTTTTTGTCTGAATACATTGATTATTCTAATTACAAACTGTTGAATGTAAATAGAATCCCAGTGTTTGTGGGTTCGGGTTTTTTTCTTCTTTGGTTTTTTGTTTTGATTTGTTTTGTTTTGTTTTCTCTTCTTTTTTCTGAACACTGAGTATATATTAAAAAAAAAAAAAACCTACTGGGGAATAAGTCAGGATTATGAGTTTCAATGTCATTAGAAATTGGGCATGATACTGAGTAAAACACAGCCAAATATGAATTGGAAATCTCTAATCTGTTGAGAACATCAAAATTTGGTTATTTTGAATCTTCACCACCTAGCTGTGTTCAGCTTTGTTTTCCAGCTAAGGCAACATATCCTTGTGTAGTCACAGCTGTTAGTCAAGATGGGAATCAAAGGCCAGTCTCTAGACTAGGTGGTCCACTGGGCTACTAAGGTAAAAGCACCACCCTTTCTGAAATCAGTAAGCGATAAGAAAACAGCGTTGTAGTCAAACACGTTTGACATTCCAGGCTCGAAAAGCAACCATCTGTCTACAGCTAGATCTTCTAAGGGAGTGGACTTTGGCACAAATTAGGCCAGGGACTCAAAAGTATGTCTGCATATCTGGAATAAAATGCCTGAAATGCATCGCTGCCACACTCCTGTAAGCACTGGAATGAAGAGAGAAGGGTTTGTTGGTTGCTTTTGTTTGTTTGGTTGGGTTTTAATATTTGTTAAGTAGTAAATGCAAAATCCTAACATGAAATAAATGAAGATGCTTTTTTGTATGTTTGTTTGTCAACGTTCTTAAGATGAACATGTCTTGATCAGCAACAGATTTTTAAACAATAATTTGTTTGCCACCGTTACGTAAATATTTAGGTAATACTTATTTTTGTAAATTAATTTTTATTCTTTTCTAGCTATACATGAAAGACAAAATTCACTCCATTGTTAAAAGGAACTCGAGCTATGATCTTTAAGTGAAGCAAATTTCTATATATAGTCAAGTCGAGATTTCCTTGGAATACACCCCAAAAATAGTAAAGGAGTTATTCAGAAAAAAAATATACTCCGAACGCCAAAGAATGTCTGGCTGTCCACAGACTGTTTAGTAATTTTCCTCATTTCATCTCTTTTCTGAAAGCTTTCTCTGTTCCTCATAGGGGATAAAGTTACGCTCCACGAGATAAAGAAACCTCTACATATTTATACAGTATTTTTCTTCTTTTTATCTCATGGAAACGAACAGCCAAATCGTGTCTGCTTTCTGTGGGAATACTTTAGAGATGCAGAACTGCAGGGAATCCCCTTCTGCCCTGAAGTTCCTCCCTGCAGAAAATAGGACCGGACTGCCGTGCTCCCCGAGGTCAAAGGCAGGGGAGGACGGGTGCTGCTGGCAGCGAGGCAGAGGGCATGCCCCTAAGCGGGGTGCAGCGTCCCCGGGAACCAGCTGGCAATTGTGAAGCTGCAACTGAGAAAGCTCGTCCGCGCACATTGTACAGACAAAGTCATCCACGCTACCCAGCACGCGGCGTGCAGCAGTACCCTTTGAAGCTTTATGAAGTGTGCTGCGCCGGCGTGCCCCAGAAATCCTGTAGAAGAGTTAGGCCCGGCTTGCCACTGAGCGGGTGCAACCTCGAACACAGCGCTCCCAGCCCTCCTCGAGCTCTGGTAAAGCACCTGGCCCAAACTGACAGGAGCTGCATTTTTGCTTTTTGCACGGGTGCCTCTGTGCTCGCAGGGGTGCCCATGCAGACCCGTACCTGCCCTTAATGCTCGTCCCCGTCGGCTGTGTGCCGCTGTATATGCGCACGTATAGTAACAAGACATGCCAAAATGCTGAATTATCATTAAACTGAGCCTTTTTCTACCCAGCATTCCTGTGACAGGAGACAGTAATGAGCTAAGCGTGATATTTTACTTGTCTGTTGAAACAATTACCCAACTTGCGATCAGGGAGAATTGACAACTGCTCCAACCACAGTGTGGTTAGAAAGCGGTTCGCATCGTACTCCAAGAGGGAGAAAATGGTCACCGATTTCACTGCTCCGGGAGTTTGCCCGTAGTTTTGAAATACACAGTTAAACTGAACACTTTATTCCTTTGGTATGGTCAATTTACCATCAATTTTTTCACTGTATGTTGAACACAAACGTTAACACTATCTTATATGAAAGTACTTTTACTGATTTCCTCACATATTCATGACTCTCATGCATACCTCAACACTCTCAGAATCGAGAGCTTCTTGTTTTCACGTTAGTTCACAGAATTTGCTTATCTGTCTCCTCATTTAGGTTGCCCTAGATCTATAATTTTACTCTAGGGACTAATACTGTTAATAGAAAATTTGTCATGCGATATTTGTAGTAGCACCTCATTTTTAATCTTACTTTAATATGTTTAGTGTAGTTCCAGGCAGCAATGGTAATGAAAAAAGACTGTCTTCAAAGACAGATTTGCCTGAAGAGCTATGTTTTCTATGTACAGGATGGGATTACATTAAAAATGTCATTTTGGATATATGTTTATATTGGTACTATTTGTATTATTCATACTTTTATCACCCCTAGTTATAGTTATATTTCTACTATTTGTATTTATACTTATATTTACATTTAGTACAATCACCTTCACTTTCACTACCATCTCAGTTAATTGCAAACTGATTAAATCAATGAATCAAAGTAAACAGGGATATTCTGTACTCTGATTTCAAAATGAAAATCAGCTTGTACAGAAAATGGCCTAAAGTGTTCAATTTAATTCCTTTGTTCCTTCAATACTTTAAACAAAATATATTTTTAAGTATATACTTGGTACATGTAGTTTTCAAGTGATCCGGTGATTTTAAATGTTTAATGTACATTTGTATGCTTATTGTGCATATTCTAACAAAAATGGCGCGTTTTGTTCTGACATGTATTTTTCCCCAAGAGACTTTCCTATATTTTTGTACTTTTCCTATTATTAAGGTTGTCTTAAATGATGACACAAGTAACTATTTAACATATTTTGTTGTCATTTCTTTCCTCCTTTTTTCTAAAGTACACTTATCTTCCTTGAGCAGAAGGAACAGAATGAATTTTGAATTCTTTCTGTGTTCTTTAGAATGCATTTGTATAGTACTTAAAATTTTGCCCAGAATGTGCGAGGTGGAAGGCAACAACAATCTTCTTTCAAGCAAAATGTTGTGATTTGTCCCTTACCAATCCGTGATGATCTTGAGCAATTTAATCTAAATAGACTCTGCTATTTTCACACATGAGTGGGTAACAATTGCCTCTGAGGTGCAAATGTGATGAACCATTGACCGTGTCATTCAAAGGGAAAAGACGCCACAAAAGCCATAATATATGCAGCGAACATAAGGCTAAATTGTTATCTTCAGATAACAAGTTATTGAACTTTTTTTAATGTAAACTTTACGTACACTATGATCTTTTCTGTAAACTAGATAGCTAAAAAGACATAAAGGTAATTATTGGAAGCCAATTGCAGTGAACTGCAGAACAAAAGCCATTCCTTTTTATGATGATAATTGAGCAGAGCGCTAGGCTTAGTAGGATAAAATGATTTCAAGCCTTTCTACATTGTGTTGATTAGGAGATTGAAAATGTGATGTCTTAATAAAGAGAAAGGTACAGTTCTAAAAACATACTCCTTTTCTGCATTATCTTAAATATAGGTATTTTTCTCTTTGTCTTCCACATAAACTGCAGTGCTAAGGGCCAAGTCCCACAATTACAGGTTACTTTCCATGGGACCCTAATAATTGCCCCAGTATGGCTTTGTTAACACTCAGTCCAGTGAACCAGACCACGTACCCTCTGCCAAGTTGATCTGCCTTCAGTGGCTCACAGAGCAATAGCTACACCTCTTTCTCCTTTCCACTCTATTCCCACTTCTGCTAAGGCTCAGAAGGTAACTTTGGGGCTCAGAAATGTCAATCACAAAATGACTGTAGCATTTAGGAGGACAAAGTGACATTTTCTGTAACTCAGTTCCATGTGCAATCTTAGGCAAAGCATCTGAGGCAAAAATAACGTGGAAATCCTGAATGAACATTGTTGGGTGGAAGTGGTTGTTCTGTTCCCTAAGGTGACGGAGCATTTCAGGTCACTGACATCAAGAATGATGTCCTGTTTCTGATGACCAGAATCTCCATCCACGTTAGTATCTCCTAATTCCCTTTCTCTATTTTAGTTATGGGTATTTGCTCAGAAAGAAAACAGCAAATCTTATGGTGGTAGCTTATCATATTTAATCATAATGATGCAATGGGTATAATTACCACAACATGAAACATTTCTACATTTATCATTATTTTGAAAGCTCATCAGGCAACTATGGATTTCCAACTGCTGATGTACACAAGTGAAGGGAGATCAGGTTGGAAATACTTCTGAAGTCAGAAAACTATATACCTTTAGTTTCTGCTGTTTTGCTTTGGTTCTTATCTTTCTGTTTGGAATTGGGTTGCCTACAGGCAATGATTTGGAAATCTGGCTGCAGAGATTTTTCTTCCTACAGACTGTCCCTAGGGGATTTCTGGCCCAGATCCCATTTCATCCCTGCTTAAAAGCTACTTGCACGTGAGATGTGGAACACAGTGTCATACAGGACAGTTCTGCACAGATGTCGGCTGTTGATAATGATACACTACAAAGCTTTCAGTAGTCACAGTTAATTTTTTTTCCCACAACAGACACGGCCTTCTGCTTATTCACATAGCTAGAAGCTCTTTTTTTCTCTTTTCTTTTTTTTAATGATTTTGTCATTAAGCGATAACATCATTTCTTGAATTACGACAGTTTTTGCCTGTCATAGTGCAAAGGAGGTAATCCCCTCTCCCCATCAAATGCAAGGCATAACATGCAGCAGAAACATTGTGTTTCAGGTGAAAAAGGGAAGGACAGATGGCTGGAAACCATCCGTCATCCTTCTATTTGAGTAGGGGCAAGGAAACTCAGACTTAATGCTATTCAGAACTATTCAGACAAAAGAGATACCAGTGAAAAATGTTGATTTGTTAAAAATAAATCTTGAATAGAAAAACATAGATTTCAGTGATTATTTTTCCTGGGGAAGTTTTCTTAAGATTCATTAAAGGTTTTGGTCAAATATGGAAAAGAGAGAAAGGAACCCTCCAACAACGAGTTGCCTCATGGTTAGGGAACCCACTTGTGGTAAAGGACTTGAATTCATGTCTATAATGACCCATAAGATGCAGAGCTGTAAACCTCATTATCTAAAATTGGATTGGAATGCAGTGTCCTTACTGTTAGTTATTCTGTCAACGAATTCAGTTTTGCAAGGTCTCATTATAGTCCCACTTAGGAAGTGTTGTCAAATTATAAACATTTTCCAAGAAATGAGGAAAATACATGTTTTCCTGCTTGCCTTTTTTTTTCTTTTTTTCTTTTTTTTTTTTTTTTTTCCATGACAGGCTATGTTTATTGGGTTTTGCCCCAGTTCTGAGTCACGGGATTTTCCCAGTATGTCTGTCATCTCATGCTATACTACCTGATCTTCCTTTAAACAAACACAACCTCTAACCTTCTTAGTTGCAAAGATAACCTTCAAACCCTGAAGTGAATGTATTTATTTTTATCAGCAATGTCTCATTTAGTCTGAAGCATGAAATGAATGCAAATTTTTTTATTTATCACACTGTTGAGTATTAATACTAATGCAATCCAATTTTTACTGTCAAGAGCTATTTCTATGCTGATCAAAGCCTTCAGGAGAAAAGATAGGAGGTCCTAGTGTATGCGCTGTGCCTCCTGTGAGTGCTCTTTGCATCCACAATCTTGGGGAGGTGAAGAGTGGGAGAAAAAAAGACTTTTAGAGGCAATAGTCTGCCATATCTTTCTTAATAATAACCGAAGCTCTTGTCCAATGACATCCATCCAACTTTCTGGAGGTTCACAGACTACAGAATTCCATACACAATACAATTACCCATCCAAGGACAGAATTAGTACAATTCTGTTTCTTACCTTTACAGATGTGATGGAAATCTAGTGAAAATTCTTTCAGTTACATTTTAATCTAAAAAAGGGGCACCTGCAGTTAACTATATAAATATCTGAAACCTATTGCCTATCTGCCTTCCATGAAATGCTTGAGCAAAGTAGTTAGAGTCATGCGTCTATTTTCACTAGGACTACCAAGAAAATGCAACAACTGCAATATCTAGGAAAAAATAAACCATTGAGTATAAAAGAAGTTAGATTTGTCATCCATGCTGCCAAAATGTATTTAACTGCCAAAAGCAATTGAAATAAAAAATGTGCCAGGAGACAGGTACTCCTAGTGATGTTAAATTAAAATAAACATGTAAGAAACAATAGAGGGACAACTCTGTATCAATAACTGCAACGTTGAATTAGACTAGAAGCCCAGGAGGCAGGAGAGAATAAGGTTGAGTTGGGTTTTTTTCCTGTTGGTGGGGGGTTTTTTTACATATCACACTAGATTGTAGTTACAGAAGACATACGTGTTTTACACCTAGGAATTTCAACACTTTGAAAAGGTAATGTTTGTATCAGGCTGTTTTAATATGCTTATGTCCAACATGATTTACTGGCTGTTCCTGATTGGAAAAAAAAAAATATCATTTTACTCAATTATTCTCCAGAATGGAAAAAAAACCCACAAAACAGTTTTTCTTGAGAATTTAGCAAAAATTTGGGTTTTTTTGTAACAGAATAATAAATGGTACACCTCTTAAAGGTGTGAGGAGTTTTAGCGGGCAGTTGTTTGCTGGTTTTTTTGTGAATGATGAAACCCAAGAGAAAGGAAGCTTTAATCCAAATAAAACTTTTATTTAATCTGAAGCCATGCTGAAATAGATCGCAGTGGGAATTTTCCTCTTTTGCACTGTAGTGCAAAGAGGTTTGGAAACAACCGCAACAGATTTTTACTGTGTGTGAAAGTTATCCATTACTATTAGGATGAAGGAAGTGCAAGTATTTCCATTTAACCTTTACACTTTCCATTCCATTCTATACCACTCCACATACCCACCATCCCCTCTGCCCCCCAAATAATCAGTGTGGAACTGATGATTTATAGTCTGCTTTATTTTATATAAGCCTTTGAGCTGCACAAAAACACAACTGAAATTAAGTCCTACAGTAATAACATGAGCTGGTTTGGGGGGGGAGAGGTGGGAAGATGGTGGTCAAATGGTGTATTAGCTCTACAAAATCCTTGCAATATTTCTTAACCGCAAATTTTCCTGCAGACTGGTGTCCATCCGTCTCACAGAGAAACTCATGTTTCTATTCTGATGTTGACAGACTTTCCTTCTTCTCGTTCTATAAAAACCACATTTTTCCATGATATGAAATTACCTTTGCCTGCATTGTGGCATAAATGGAATGATTTACCTGAGACCACACAAGAAATCTGTAGCAGAGAAATTCACTGTCCTTCCATTTCAATTAAAGCAGTAACCATTGAATTATCCCATCTTTTTCCTAAGTAGATGCTGGCCAAATATTTTTGAATAGTTAAGCAAATAAATAAACAAACCAGCAAAATAATCAATATATAAAAATATATTGGGTATGTAAACACTTTGTACTCACTGAATTTGGGATAACCCAATTTGTCTGGGTGAGAACTTCAGCTGTTTAAAATCAGAGTTGCTCTACAGAACTGAATAAAGCAATTCTGATTAATGTTCCTAGGTAAGGACCTCATCATTTTCCCTCATTCAAGTATTAGCCCTGTTAGCAATGAATCCTTCAGCTCTGTGTTTTAATGATACTCTCAATTGAAAACGTTATTATGGACCTATTCCTTCAATTCTATGTGACCATGCTAATTTATTTCAAGTTAGAACCTGGCCTAATGCTTCCTGTGACAGGATATCAGGTTTCAATTGCTTGTCTCCAGAGCTATGCCAGCTGGGCTCTCCAGCTCAGTTTTAAAGGCTAAAAAGCCCAAGTTCCTTGCTGAAGTGAAAATGAAACAAGAAATTTGGGAGGATAGGTCATTTGAGAAAGAACTGGAGCTGGCATTTTCCATATAGTATATTTTTAATTAATTAAAAATAAAAAAAAATAAAATACACCACCCACCCACCCTCACACACACAGTCTGTGTACGTAAAGTCTGAAGAAATGTTTTACTGAGAAATTATGCCAACGTATTCACAATGTGTGGAGCTTTCCAATCAACTTTCCTTCTTGGCCAAAACCATCCAAGTCAGCACAAAAAGGGTTTGCGGAGGATTTCTTTCTTCCTTAATAAACCTGTGAAAGAAACAAGTCTTATGAGCGACAGCCACATTTTCTATACTTTTTGCTGGAACATTTTGTTCTAATTCCTGATAAATATGCTGAATAGTTATTTTTTTACATGCATTTTTATTAAAAAAAATATAAACAATACTGCAAAAACCAAATTAAAATAATAACTGCCTTTGCTGTCCCCTAGGAGCAATACGAGAGCTGTTATCTTCTAAGTATCCTCTCCAAAATACTTGGCAAGTAGTTCTAAGAATGTGGCTCATAATTAACGAAAAAATGCTGTCAGGACACAGCAAAAACACAAACCTGGGCTACTCCAGAAGGGAAAATGAACCAGGAGCAGAGGGTCCATGGGTAGAAGTCCCAGGTGAGGGTGACTAAGGCCCGTTGGTGCATTCTGGGAGCACAGAGCACCTCTACGCTGCTTGGTGGTTTCCAGGAACACCCCTCAGGTGTGTAGCCCTGATAATCACCGCGGTGGTGAAGCTTTCCCTGGGTGACTTTAGAGTTTTTGTTTGGGCTCCAGGCTGCTCCTGCTTCCTGACCGCGGGAGGCAACTGGTGTGGGAAAGAGTTTGGGTGATGAAGCTGTAGGAGAGGAGAAAGATGTGAAAAATGGGGTGGATCTTCAGGGATCGTGGGAACTCTAGCAGGTAAGTAATTGGGTAAATGAGCTCTATCTTATAACCATCACAAGCCTACCTGAGGTTAACTTTGCCTGTTTAATGTGAAGAAGGATACATTTACCTCTCTGTAGCCTAGCACGTTTTCTTGTTAAGTGGCCCTACTGTAGATAGCCTTTCTTATGCTTCAGTGGGTAACATTTATTTTTATATTATTTTTATCGCTATGGGTGAAACAGTGATTTAATTAACTCCAATGAGAGTTTAGTGGATAACTACTGTGGGGCTGGAATTCTCCCCATATTTCTGTGTTAAGTTGTAACTAAGCTAAGGAACCTTCCACACCATGCCTGCCGTTCTGCATTTCCCTTGGACAAAAGCAGAAAGTGTTAATATGAAAAAATTCCGATTAATAATTCCAATAATTTGCCAGAAACACAACATCCACCAGTGTCAGATCTTGCAAATCCTCTATGAATATCTGCCCCCAGTACCAGAAACAGTACTGCACACACAGAAATCACAGACTGCAACTTAAAGTAGGTCAATTCCCTGAAAATACTTTTGTGGATTTTCAGTGAATGTTTCCCTGGGAAGAGCACTTCTTTTACTCCTTTCAAAGGCTATATGAAAATTATTGACTAGCTGGTTTCTTGCAAAGCAATCTGTAAGAAAGCTATTTGTAACAATGGCAGATGTAAAGAAATTTCTCATATGATTGCCCATTTGCTTTTATCTAGAATATGACTTAAAGACTTTATTTTAGCAATAGTATTTGTTTTATTAATATTCAGGATAAATATAGCTGTTTTGTTTTCAGTGTTCCTTCTTTGTCTGTTGGTAGTACCAATCTGTTCTGTCTTATCATGGACAGGGCTAGTCCCAGCTTTAGTATGGAAATTATTTTTTTCATTGTATGGGTAAAGACTGTATAACATAATGGAGCTCCAGGTTTTGACTGGGGTCTCTTGAGCACTGCCTAAAGAACAATAATAATTAACTGATACACAAAATCATATCACAGAAAAGGTAACTGGTAAACAAGAAGCCGTATTTTTTGTCAGAATGTTGCATTAAAAAAATGGCAAAATCCATTATTTAGATTATAATTTAAGACTTTATGAATGTCTTTACTTGACCATTCCAAGCTTGTCTTCAACCATGGCCCAAACTGGGCATGTGCAAAAGAATGCAAGAACGCTGCAAGCATGTGTTGTACTTCCGGAATGGAAGAGAAACACTAAATGAATTCTTACTCCTTCACCAGCATTAAGCAGAAACAGAAATACCAGGACCTGGGATAAGTATCTTTGAATGCTCATCAGCTTCCAGCTAATAATGACCATATTAAAAAGCTGTGTGCTTTGAATTAATTTCTGGAGGTTGTTTCTAATGTCTGCTCTTCCTCATTCAGGAGGTGCTGAGAAAAACATCATTCAGTAAACAAAAGAGTTCCAACCCAGCCTCCCATCATTTGTACTTGAGAGATATACTCATTCAGAAGTAGTTTTTTAAGTACTTATTAAGCCTCAATAGCCATTTCCTGTAATTTTGCCTAGAAGATAACCGAGAACACCTGTGGGTTGCCCAAACCCTTCAGGCCCATTAAATCTGGCTTCAGCCATGCTTGGCCTACATTAACAAAGACTTTCAGATCCCGTTTTCTGTGTGTTTTATAGTTCAATAATTTTACTAGTTGTGAAGTTCTCTAGATACCCACAAGACAGGAACATCTACTGTGTAAGCATCTTGCAGTTGCTCATAGCAATGCACCTCAAATTTATTCTCATGGGCATTAAGTAGCTTGTGAAGCAGAGGTATGCTAATGTATGCTGCAGGTCCTGAACACCCAGATGTCCAGACCTAGTGTGACTGCCTTTATAGCCTGGGTGTACGTGTGCATTTTTCCCCTGCATAAAGACCAGAAGGTGGAGTAAAGGATATGCTCATGTTTGTCCCTACAGAGCATGGCGCTCTTCCTGGATGCCAGAGAGCAGCAGCATACCCCTACTTTGCAATTTGGATGTAGTACAGGCATCATCTCAGAAGGAAATGTAATATCTTTACCATGAACAAACACTTATTGTGAGATATCTGTACAATGAAACTTTGTCTGAACTTAGTACTTTTACATTTTCTCTTGACAAACAGCTATTTGGGGGGGGGGGGGGGAGACTAAATTGGTTTTCCTCTAAAACTAAACTTTCCTAAAAAGATGATTTGCACTTGGACACCACATGTAGAGGACTAAACAACTTACTAATACTCCTTGAGGAGACTTTGAAAACATATTGTTTTGACGGACTCATCTAGTCCTTCTTCTAACACTGTAAGGGTAACTATATTACACGTTAAAGTAAAAAATATTTCATCTTTTCAAAATTTGAGAGGTGTTGAATAAATGAAGGTGGAGTGGGTTTTTACTCAGTGCAAGTAAGTTTGCTAAGTTTTACACACTCCCACCTATCTACAGTAGAAAGCAGATTATGTTAGGCTCCAGAACAGAACTGAATGTGAAAAAACCCCAAACAATAAAGTGATGAATTTTTGGACCAGATTTATTGTGTCTTAGTGATATCCGGATCAACCTTCCACTGTAGGAAGTTAAACTGTGAGACTTGCAGGCTTACTGTGGATGCAGGAGAGTGCATGAACTCTAGCAATACCTAACTCTGCAGGTCAGACTTTATGCACTCAGCCACATATTTGCAGCAGTTTTATCAATACCTTCAAAATATTATTTCCTTTATAGGTTTGCTGCACAAAATATTGCGTAATAGGACCGTTAAATAGTGTTTGCATCCTCTTTTTTTAGCCCTTCAACTTTTGGTGCTAATGTTAGGAAGCCAATCTTCCTATACATCTCGTGAGATCAAGTGAAAGAAACAAGTTCCTCCAGAGGTGGAGAGTCAGCTCCATCTCTAACTGTCCTCTGCAAAAATTGCTTCATTTTTAGAGAAAGGCAAGGAAATCAGCCTCATAATTTAGCCACCCAGATGCCTAAACAGCCCAGATACCATATTTCATCTCAACCTTTTCCTGCAGAGGGATAGTTTCTCGTTAACATTATGTTATTTTCTAGTGCTGCTGTGTTTGACCAATCTGTCAAAAATCTGTTCTAGGACCAGCTGTTCAAGAGAAATTTCAACATCAAGACACTGTATAAAGACGATAAGTAGTTATATCTGAACAGGACCTAGCATAACTCTTCTTACTCCCTGAAAGAAACTTGGTAGACATTTTCACCATAGAAAGCGATGATAATTATGCATGACTATCAAATATGTGCACCAGTTAACACCAAATAAACACCACCACCCCACCCCTTTCAAATCAATATTCTCAATCATTTTTTTTCAATAAAACTCTTGGAGCTGACCACATTATGCCACTCAAATTATATTAATGAAAGCAGAGAGGCCAGGAGAAATCAAATAAATGGTTTTATTATGGCACCTCTGATCAAACGATCAGTAAAGGGGCTTCTCAAACTTTATTTAGGTACATCCCTTCTCCTTCCCCTCATTAGAATTGCTTCTCTGCTGAGGAAGCAGCAGCGTAACACTGCCACCCACTGCCCCGCTTCACGCAGGTAAAGGCATGAGGGTGGATACGTGTTCAGGAGTAATCAAGTCTTTCCAGGTATAGTAGTGACACCTTTATTAAGATTTTGAAGCTCCTCAGGGTAAGTTGGTGAGGCTTTACTTTGTTTTGAATCAGATGGAGTATGATCTTCACCTGCTGTTGTAAATTGGCTCTGGGCATTACCGTACCTTTGCGTGTCGGGTTTTGCTTACCCGCTTTCAGATGTCACCATTTTCCTCTATGGCTAAATACAGTAGTGCTTTGCTGCAGAGAAACTCACCCTCTCCGCTATCTCCAAATAACAGGCAATCTCTGTGACAAGCAACCACCTCACCTACCATATTTAGGCAGGCAAGGAAAGCTGCTGCTATAAACTTATAATGCATGAGATGACGAGCAACATTTCAATGAAACCGAAATACTTACTGCACCAAACTTTTCATTCTACCTTTCTGAATCACTGCATTTGCATATTTTACATTTATTTGAAGGAAACTTTTGCATTTCTCTTATCAAAATGACATTGCTTTCACTTTGCTGATGCAGGAATCATTAAAATTCTACTCATGCAGGCTCACGGATCCTATTTGTTTATAGTTATTCGTTAGTTGGAAAAAAGACTAAAACCACTTTAAACCCCAAACAGTATGATTTTTTATTTTTTTTTTTAATTACCATGTTTGTATGTGATTTTATATCGTGCGTTCACTTTTGTTTAAAATTGCATTCTGATTTGAAGCTCACGGTCTCAAAAGCCAATTGGAAGTCTTGCTTGAATTATATTTCCCCCCAGTTTCCAAAAACCTTCAATCACTACTGGCATTCAAAGTACATGAGGCATAGAACATGAGGTGCTGCAGTGTCAAGATATTAGAAATTACAGCAAGGTCTTCTCATTTGAGCCCACACCACCATGCCCACTTCTGGACCTCTTGATATTTATAAATAATAAAGAGGAAAATTACTAGTTTTGCTCTCAAATACTCAGCAAATTACAAAGCACTGCCTTCACTCATGTAAAATTAATTCACAAGCTTGGTGCCTGGAATTACTTTGCTATAAGAAATTGCATTGTATCTCACATGCATTGAATATAGGACTTAAAGAAAAAAAAAAAAATCAATAAAAGAAATTAAATATAGCCAGCCTCCCTCAAACAATAAAAATCAATGCTATGTTATCAGGTACCTAAGAAGCAGGTTTATTTTCAACATTAATCTGGATAGTAGTTTCATGGTAATTGATTTTTTTTTTATTTTTTTTTTTTTTATACTTAAGCTGTCAAAAACTATAACAAGCAATGATTACTTGCTATTTTCCAAATTCATAAAAGAATTGATTCTATGGGGATTGTGGTCCCCCCCCCCCCCCCATCTTTCTCTGACACTGAATTAGTTTTGTCAATGAAACAATTGCTAACCTTTCTTGTAGCGATGACAAAATTGAAAAATAAATATTCACTAGGCCTTAAATGTAACTGCTTTACAACTGCAGTGAATTTCTGTTTGCCAGTAAAAATAAAGCAATCATATCTTCATTATTTTGATTGGTAAACAGTGTTACAACTGTTATCTATAGCTAATCTAAATGTTGCACTAAATATTAAATATTACGTTTTCATGAAATGGAAGAGTAATTATTTCTAAAAAATTAAGCTAAAACCAGGCTATATATTGTTCACCTATTTTGACCAAACATTGTTTATCTTGTAGGAAAACAGAGCATATCTACTACATGCATTGTAGTACAATATGAAAAAAACTGGTATTTTTATTCAAGTTTTCTATGGGAATTCTGAAACATGGGGAAACCTTAATATAAGGGGAAGTACGAATTCAGGAAATTCTTTTCCTTATTTAATATATCTAAGGATGAAGAAAGGAAGGTAGGACAAATATGTAAATAACTTAATTGCATGCAATCTAGAAACACAAAATTTATATATAGAATAGGATGCAAATCAACAGAAGGTTATTGCAAAATGAAGACATACCATCCTGTCTCAGGGATTAACTTCAGTTTTCAGTAGGCCAGTGGAGAGAAGAAAAAAAAAAAAAAAAAGGAAGGATCTCTGTACAAAGTCTAAGAATCCTTGGTAAATTTTCCTGGTTATTTTATACAAATCTTATCCCATTATACCATGTACTTAAAGGAAGAATATTACCTGGAGAGTAGCGAACAAATAAAACAATCTGTGCGCTGTTTTGATTTATTCTGACAATCTACATGTAAAATTCCTTCCAGTTCCTCAAGACAAATCAGAGCAGTAACAGTCATACTTATTCCAGGCAATTTGTAACTACGCGAGAGGTTTATTAACACAAACTTGCTTTCCATAAATAGCAGTGGCAGCTGGAGCAGCAGCCAAGTTCGAGCTGGCAAAATTAACATAACAGAGAGGCACACACCTCTTCAACAGCATCAGTATTGGCAACACCGTGCACAGTATCCGATCACATTTATCATGAGAGTGGCATGGCTGTAGACAACCTAGAAGATGATATGTCATTAATATTGATATGCAATTCTGCCCCAGAAGAAAAAGGGGCAGGCAAAAATTCCTCAGTAAGCATTGTATTTTGCTTGTTATGATGTGTGGAATGAAGTACTACAGACTATTTTGTATTACTGGAGAAGGATAGCCGTTAGATGCAGAAGACAGATAGGAGGTTTTCGAGTCCATCCCTCTACCCAACTGTGAAAGCGCTCTTCAGTATGTTTAATTCTTTTATTGTCCAGTCTTGTTTTAAATGTCTCAAGCTTTGTAATTTTCAAGACTTGCCATGCAAAAATATTTCATATTCCAATACCAAACATTATTAAGATTTCATTCACTCCCACTTTCTCTTCAGACATGCAGCTTAAATCTTTCCTTTTCTTAAATTTCAACAGTAATTATTCATCCTTTCCCTTTTGTACTGATTACAGACTTATGCTAATAGCAGCTTTTTCCCTGTTTCAGCTAGCACAGAAGAATTCCTATGATGATCTTTCTCATTTAGGTGCATGAGTCAATTTGTATTTTTTAATAAATTTTTGATCCCATCTACTTTAAACATTCTTACACTATCACCTTCCTCCTCATTATTGCTGAGGTATAGTACTTCTTTTTCTACCACAGTATTTTAATCTCTTCTATTCCCTGATCGGTTTTGACATTTTTTTGAACTGCCACAATAATTCATCACTACCCTACTGGCAGAAATACACCAAAAGACTCAATCAACACTGCAAGCCAAAGATATGGAGAAGATTATAAACCTTTATAAATAACACGGCCAAATGAACAGTGCATATTACCATTAACATATTAAAAGATACACTATGCCAGTATTTAAACATTCCCACATTATTAATAGAGCCTGGAACCTTCATAAAGCATAATTTTTTTCTTTTTTTTTTTCTTTCTTTTTTTTTTTTTTTTTCCACTCTCTGATATACAGATAATTGTATTTTGATAGCACAGGTTAAAAACCACAGGATTTCTCTTTGAACAGATTACATTTTTTCAGTTGGGATAAGAATGTTTTTCTTTCGACATTATGTCCTATTTTTGTGTATTCTTTATTAGATATTGTTGTTATTAATGCACTATAGTCAGATATCTGCCCTGTAGAAAGAGTAGTAAGAAAATTTTTTCATGATGACTTACTATATCATATAATAAAATGTACTGGCATTGCAGGAGGTTATTAATTTCAATGGTTTTCAAACAAAAAGGAAGAAAGAATTCACAACATGGGGGATCCTTCCTTAGATGAAAGGTATACATTGTCACTTACAGATGTGTAGACTTTGCCAGAAACTACAGAAAATCTGAAAGGTCTTGCAGAAGCTTCTCTATTTATTAGTCAACATCCATCAGCATTCTAAATCTGAGCCTCTCAAAAGACAGGCCTATGGCCCATAGGAATACAAAAAAAAAAAAAAAAAAAAAAAAAAAAAAAAAAAAAAGCAGCACTTTGAGGGATTCTTCTACATTTCTATTTTCATATAGTTATCTGTCACCATGGTATCTTGGGACCCCAACCGTTAGCGGAGCTCCATTGTGATAAGCACTTTATACATGGAAGCAACAATAAGAGGCAATCCTAGTTCTGAAGAAAACTCACAAAGAAGATGTGTTGCCACCTTCTAAAAGTACTGCACCATGAGCTTTAATTTTCTTTCAGTTCTTCCAAGAGATTAGAACATGGAAATAAAATTGTTTACTCTAGCGTTTAAGAGTAGTGAAATCTCCATAAGAATCCAGTATCATCTCATTTGCTTTGACTTCCCATTGCTTAAAAGAATAGAAGCTCTTGGCATGAACAGGTACTGCTTTCCCAATACAGGGAAATTACTTATCAAATATACTGAATATTTTCTTTAAATACTTGCAAGTCTGAAAGGTTAAGTGACAAGGTTAAGTGTCTAGTTTTGCACTCTTTTTGTTCCTAGTGTGCTCTGAGGTTTTCCTTAATGATAGGATTAAATATGGTTTCCAGCTACAAACAGTTGCTTGTCGTTCCCTGTAGGTTAGTCTCTATATTTTGTGCTTATCACAAACAAAGAGGAAATAACTTTCTCAGTCTTTGTGAGTCTCTTAAAATGCACACGCTTTGGGGAAATCATATTTTCTTGAAGGAAATGAGGCATGACCAATCACACAAAACGTGAGAAAATCCCTTGATAGGTGACCTTTGCCACGTGTAAAAGAAGCTGTTCAGTGGCTGAGATTTCATGGATTTCATGCATGAAAATCAGATTTTCTGGCCACCAGTGCTGTTCAGTAAATAAATAATCCATCATTGTGTCAAACAGTAGAAACATGAAGATACTGGCATTGCTAACTGAATAGAGGTTTTTAGTTAGCAACTTATGCAAACCCTGTGTTTTGTCTTCAGGAGCTGTACATGTCTTTTTTGCAGTGTTTGGTTTTCATTACTTGAACTTAGGTTATTCGTCTTTAGGATAAGTGTGAATGAAGTCTGTGGTAGGGTCTATATCACCAATTTGACTGTATATACCCAGATGAGCATATATAAAAAAGAATAATAAATAATACTGTCATACAATATACTCTGGGAATGCTTTTTGGAGCCATTCATGGGGGAAGAAATCCTGCACTATAGTGTTTTAGAGGAATGCTAGGTATTTTTCCAAGGTATATTAGAGGCACAGAGAACCACATATTCAACACAAATTCATGTAGCTATGTTTTACCTCAGTGTGTGATGTAAATTTGCATGAACTAGTAAAATATTATTTTCTCATCTATATTTCATAATCCCTGATCAGAACTTGTATTCATTAATCAAACATTTTTCTCACTTATATGTAGAAGATACTTTTCCATGTTGTCTATAGCCAAAACTTGCACTACTTTTTTTTTTTTTTTTTTTTTTTGGACAAAGGAGTGAGAACCTGGGTATTTAGCATGAAATTACTACACAAAAGGATTTTAAAAGTCATTGCATAGTTGTCTCTTTTCCTTAGACAGGAAATTATTTACGTTAGCTTTAATTTTGTTTATCTAAAAAGTATTTAATCAGTTGACATATTTAGTCTCATAACTAGAATTTAAATGCTGTAGTTAATTGTGCACAGTTTTAATTGCCACTGTTATAAACCCAAGAAATAGTAATTATAATAAGGCAAAATTCTTAGCTCCCTAGAACTCATCACAGTAATGAACTACTCACTTTTTCCCATTCACCTTCTGGTTTCTCTGGACAAAGAGATGTCATGACTTCTTCAGTCCACCACCTAACTGACACTTAGTCTTTGGTTTTCAGCTTCTCACCATTCCCACTGCTGATATTAAATAAATAAATAAATATAAAAATATACTTTTTTATTCTCCTCATGACATAACAAACATCTTTCCTTTACTACTTGTGTCCTACAAGTCCTACAAGACTTATTTATCCAGTTTAGAGGCTTATTTATCCAGTTTACAGCTCCTTTCTACCTATCAAATACAACTATAGATAGGTACTGTAGTTACTCACTCATTTTAATATGCTGCATCATGGACTCGGTATGCTTTATCAAAAATATCAGGTGTGATCTACAGTTCCATTAAAATGCATTAATAATATAAAACCATGTAACAAGATGTAAAAATAGGTTAAAGTAATACCATTGGGTATTTTTGTTGTTGTATTTTTCTTAGAGCAAATTAATATTATTTTTTTTTCAGTCACAAAATTTCCTGCACCTTATGAAAAGATTTATTAAGCTGCTCCTTAGTACCCATCAGACTGGTTAGAAATTCACTGTTGGCTCCCATCTATGGATCAAGTTAACGAATTATTCTGACAAAAGAAATATTGATTAATTTGCTTTCATAATCTAATATATCAAACTTATAAAGTCCTAACCATTCAAATATTTAGTGTTGCTATTTTTCTTTTTTCACTGCTTACTTATAACGAGAAGTTGCATCAAGAAAAATATTAGAATCCATTTGTGCATTTGTGCTTACACACACAAATGCACAATGTTATATTGTGATTTGGCCACACTGGTGTGAAGATCAAGACAAAAGTGCTTCTGATACAGTAGGTATAAGACAACTATGTGTTCATGCATATATAAATTTAGTTGTTCTCGTTTATTTTAACTTGGTGATCAGATCAAGACTACATGTTAGCTTATCCATGTTTTTAGTCAAAAATAAACAGCAGTCTTAGATATCATCTTTATGAAAAAAATCCGCATCTGTTTGTAGGAAAAAGATGCAGAATTGCACAAAGATAGTTAGCAAAAGTCATATGGTGCTTTCAGAGAAGGTTGCTTCCTTCCCTGAAAAGGAAATTCCAGGTGGTCTGTGCTGGCCATGCTTCCTAAATCAAGGCTTTCCACATGACCAAGGCTTTAAGTTTGATAAAACCCAACAGATTGTCCACAAGTTCTTCTAGAGTAATCTATGTTTGCAGAGAGGACATTTGTGTATACCAAGCATCCCCTTAATCTGGCCTCTCCCTCGGCCCATATTGGATGTGTACTTTCTTCCAGGTCTGTCCTGTGACAGTTCTGGTAAACTACTGCAAGTGCAAGAGTGAGTAGCTGGTTTCACAGAGATGACTCGGCATTCCCTCAGCATTTCTTCAGTTTTAAAGGAAACATCCGATATGCTTTTTCTTTCCTTTGTGATAACATTCTGAATGTTATTTCATCATTATTAGATGTCTTGTTGAGGAAGCTGCTTGATTTTTATTGTGACTGAAAGTAGCAGTAGGCGTACATTTTTTGAATGTAACCAGTATGACTTCTAAATGGGAATAAAGCATGTAAAATGAAGCAAACAGTAGGAACCAGTTTTTGCTCAAAGGCAGGATCTTGACTTCAAAAGGTGTCACTGCCATAGTGTCATGTTAATATAATATAATAAGGCAACCCTTGAAAATTAATTTTCTGATATTTTCATCTATCAGTGAGATTTGCAAGACTTTTTGCATTCAAATGTGGGGTTCACTCTCCTTTATTTATCAGGAAGCAGAATGAAATCTCAGCCTATTCTAAGTTGTAGAAGAGAAGAAAAAAACCAAACCAGTGAACTCCCACAAAGCAGCCATAATTCCCCAGAATTTACATGAATACGGTTTTATGTTTATGGCATAAACATACTCTTTGTGGCATAAAAATATTCTTGAGTGATTATATGAGTCTAAATTGGGTGTAGGATTCATTTGACCTAAGTTTAGATGTCCAAAAGTCTGGTTAAGCCTGAGCAGGTCATGCTAGACCATCTTAATAAAGTGGAGAATACCAGACTTTTAGGAAAAATGCATCTCTCTTAATGTAGACAGCTATTTTGGGATGAGTATAATTGTCTCCTAGATGTGCCACTTCTGTTGATTGGAAAGAGAAATGAAGTTGACCAATTTAGAATCAGATGGTTAATTTTAGATACATAGATTAGTCTGAGATGAATCCCACCAGAATTTTAAAGGTCTGACCACAGCACATCCAAACTAAATTGTGTGTTGCATCTGTGCAGTAATTTGCTTTTTCCTCATATAGTATAGCGGATGATAGAAAATAATTTGGAATTTACTCTTCATGCATGGGTAGTTCATTTAGCTATGCATTCAGAACCACTAGGCAAGGTTTTATCATCAAAAGTTATTCCTTTATTGCCAGCAGGTATCTTAAGATGTGAAAAGAATGGAATATATTGAACTAAGTCATCGGATGCAGCCCAGATTTTCTCTCTGGTTTTGTAGTGTTATTGGAGCAGTGCTCACAATCAAAAGATGCTGTATTTGCCAAAAATTGATGGGAAAATATACTGTTGTATGATCAGAAAACACGTGTGTATGTGCAACTGTGTTGACGTTGCAATTTGAGCCTTAGTTTTATCTTCCTGATTAAAGATGTCTGCCTTTGGAGTAGAATCATTCTACACGGCCTTTATGATCCAGGGAAATAGATATCTCCCAAAAGAAGTAAATAATTTGGTTTTTAGGTTGATTGACCCTTTCTTTGGAGACTTCCTGTTACCACTTCCCTGGCAACACCGTGGCGTCTACTTTGTCCCAACACTTACTGCTCCGCTCATCAGAACACTGAGCCCGTTATTTGCTCTGTAAGTACTCAGGAACTCAATGTGAGTTGGTGACACCTATGTCTCTGCCACTCTTTTTCACTCCCTCGGAAGGACTGGAAGCTTTTGGAGAGGCAGAATCAGTCTTGCACATGCTATCCCTCCAGCCGAGTCTTCATTCAGCACCGTGAGGAAGGTCACGATAGATGGGCCAGTGGACATGGGCATTGAGAGGCTGCTGCTGACAGAAGCACAGCCAGCTCCGAGACTGCTAGCTTTTCCCTCCCCTTCCCTTCATCTCCTCCAGATCACGGGGGCTAAGTAGTATCTGCCCATTCCTAGCAGAAAGATTCAATCCATTCTCCCTATTTCCTTCCTCTGATGGTCTGTTAAAGACAGCTCACTGTTGTTCCAATTGCTTGTGTTTAGTTTGCTTAGCAAAAAAAAAGTTCTTAATCTGATGTTAGAAAGTTAATGCACATTTTTATTCTGTCACTCATTTTTCTTTGGAAACAAAGCAAGACAAAACTGCAGCTTTTCATTTGGCTTCATTTCTAACAGAATATTTTTATTTTGGTTGTTGAAAATAAAAAAAAAAAGAATCCCTTTTTTTTCTGCCAAATGACTGTGCTGAAACTTCATGAGGAAAAAAAATGTGAAAGGTGACTTCATAAAAGAAAAGAAAAGAATTGAACTGCTTACTTTTACTGTATGTATTTTAAAGAATTAGTTTGGATTTTCTTGTCAAACTTCCTTCTTTCTCCTTCTTGCACCAAAAAAATTTCCTTGTTCTTGTAGCAGCACAAATATAAAACTTAAAAATGTCAGTCACTGAATAGATAAAATGTTTAAAAAAAGATACCTTCTACTCCAGACACGTTGAGTAACCTCCTTCACAGGGAACAGTCTGTAAGTTGTGTTTCTTCACTTTTGATAGTTTCAACCTTGAATCCAACAATGACCGTAACACCAATTTTGGGATTCACATCTAAGCTTTTGAAAATTCCAATTTTAAATTAAAAAAAGCATACAGGTCCTCATAGCAATGGTAGGATATAGTTTACTCAAATGATACCTTTATTTTAGTGATTTCTGGTCAAATGATACATTTGGATAAACTAGTGGTATTCTATTTCTCTGTGTGTCAGCTTGATAGGAAGACATGAAAGCAGGACTTTTGTTACAAAATATTGCAAGATGTCTTGCCTTTATCAATTATAACCAGAAACTGATGCAGAGAGCAGAAGTAAAGCACTGATGAGCTTTTAATGTCATTTTCAAAGAAGATTATGAGTTTCAAGATTCAAATTCAAATTGTGTTTTATACAGAGATCAGTTTTGGTTATCTCTGTAACAGATAAAGCAGTAAAACTAAACTACTGGAGAAAAGAATAATTTTGTAAGCAGTTCTGCAAGATAAAAGATTTTTTTTTTTACATGTTTTTTGTGGATTCAGTTTTGGACCAACAAAGGTTTGCTTGAAGCACATTGTAACATTAATTCAAGATGTTAAGGAAAAAGAGAGAGAAAGAAAGGCTTAATATAGATATTACTGTATTTTTTTTGGAGCCCAGCAGTATAGCTGGAACATTGCCGAGTTATGGCATTTTGTGAGCATTTCTACTCCAACTGAAATATAATTTAAGTAAATAAACATTTTCCTCCAAAGAATGTTAAGAGATGAACAATTAGTCACGTAACTGTAGTTACATCTTTTGGAGCAGATCAGAGAGCAAACATCGCTGTACAACACTAATAAAGCCCTCATTTAAAGGAGAACTTTAGGAATTTCCTGTCGTTTCACTCCATGGGAATGGTGAGAAGGGCTTTGATGATGTCTGTTTGGGAAAAAGATTCCCTTTGTAAATGGCTAGGTAAAAAAGAGAAAATCTAAAGAGTTTTAGAGGCTCTAGATTCAAAACTCAATCATGTAGTCTCAATGAGTCTGGAAGTATCTTGAGAGCCGGTCTCCGCCCTTCCTCGTTCCTTCTTTTTAGGTCTGGAAAGATGTCAAACTTTCATTTCCTCTCATGCACACTCTCTGATATCATCATTCAGTCATAATTTTAACTTCTCTAATTCCTCTCGTCAGACAGCTGAGAAGGCAGAATTTGTCCCCCCACAAACCCAGAGAATTAATTTGAAATCTTAGTCAACAGCTGAATCCATAGGGTTCAGGAAAAAAGGAATACCTTCTAGTAAATGCAGACATATTGCCTTGAAGAGTCCTTGTCACTCATATCGGAAATCAGAAACTAAATCTGCTTACCTCTGTCAGCCTGCAGCAGTGGAGCACTGAACTCTCTCTACTTCAATAGGCAGATATGGAAATAGGAAATCTGGAGCAGTTGTGTGTTCTTCTCTGTCCTTCTGAGCGAAGCAGGCAGATCATTCCAAGTGAGATGTCATTTGCCACGCTATTGTTAATATTATACATGGCCTACACAATTTGATAAGTTTTCAGAACTTGGCCGAGCCTATTTCTTCTATTTCAGATAGTGCACAGGATGTAGATTAAGTCATTAGAATTTGTTGATGGAATCAGGAGCATCGCCCTTAACTGTAAAAGGTGGTAGAACTGGTTTTGGCTTGTTCATTCTTAACTTGTACTACAAGTATACTGCAGTAAGTACACGTATTAAAGTAATATATTTCTACAGTAAGAATATATTTCTAAAATACGTTACGGACTAGCCTATGTCTTTCTGATAGGCAAAAAGGGAGGAAAGCAGTGTGTTGTTTTATTGCAGGAGTATGGGGCTGATTGTTTGCAAGTGAGGGGGAGAATGCTCCTTCTCTGAGAGCAACTGAGTATGGGATGGGGTATTAAGTAGGGAGCACGCAGCCTAAACGTGGCCTGGGAGTCTAATGTTGAAAGGAACAGGGGCCTATTACAATACTGAAGTAAGGCTTCAGAGATGGTGGAAGAGAGTCATCCGGATTTTGTTCCAACCACACAGTTGCCTAAAGTTGCTGGCCTGCCAAGAAGAACGAGAGGAAAGGCCTTCCATTTGCTACTGGAAACATGCAATGGCCACGACATAGATTTACTTTGATTTGTTATTTTATTTTGTAAGCAATCTCAGCCAGGGAATCTGTACTTTCCCTGTTTAAATTGTAGAAGTTGCTGGCTTTTTGAGAACGAAAATTTTCAGTGTATTTTGGTTGACTTCTGTTAAAGAAAAGATGAATAGTTCCAATTTAAGGCTTCAGTTAGCTGAGGTTTTACCATAAACCCTAAGACTCAAACAATATTAGGACACAAAAGAAAATACTTGAAATTAATAAATATAAATCATAGGCAAGAACAACATTTCCATGCATAACTTCACAAATATAACTTTTCATATCAAAATGCTTTCTGAGATCATAGTAGATGTCCAAAATTTTCATTTCTGAAAGGGTATTACATAGGTCTTAGTGCTGACCCACAAAACTGTATAATTGATTTTCAAACCAACACCTGTTTCAGTGCAGAAAAACTCTGAATACCCACAGACCAAATCATACCCTTTCATTCTTGAACTGAGGTAACTTTAAAAGAAAATTCCTCTACTGTGAGGGGAAAAAATTTCCTGTGGTAGAGTACTTGCAAGATATTTTTAAAGTACTGAGGAAGTTGTAATGTTACATCAAGACGTGATGACAAGTGATGATATTCTATTTGTGTTGTTCTGTATGCTGCTCTTATATTTTGGATATTACACATAAGTACATGAGGTTATCCACATAATAGAGGTAAAACTGGTATTGGTGTAAGTAGTTTTCAGCTGTTCTCATTGCAAAAGCTGTTTAAAATTCAAGTGGCACAAGTACCAACACATTCTTCCATGACAGCCATCAAGTCACAAGATAGTGTCTTTAAAAGTGGTGACTCAAGTCCAACCAGTTCTCATAGCAGATAAGAAAACAGTCACTTCTTAATGTAGGTGGGATTCCAAGTGAAGAGGTTGGGGCTTTTGTTTACTTTTGTTCTCCAAAGCTCTTGTGTGATTTCATAATGCACCAAACCAAGGAAACAATTCCACAATCAAAAAAAGTTACAATACACATAGCTCCAGTACTCCTAAGATTTGGGGACAGTGGATGATAGGCAGGAAGAAAACACTTTGAAATGAATCCAATGTCTCGTCATTGAAAACTCTAACTGCAAAGATTAACTTTTTTTTTTTTTACTTTTTCAGCCTGCAATGATTTACAAAGCTTCAAATGCCCACAAATCTACTAAGCCAGGCCATTTAAAGAATCTAAATAAGCTTGCACAGTTTTAAGCTTTCTGACTTTGAATATTAGCTTTGAAGTCATGCCAAAAACTGACTGCAGCAGAGCTGCTTTAGAACTGAATTCCTGACACTGGAATTAGTGTTGGGTGTGTGGCATGCCTAATGATAATCTTGACCATGCTTGCTGTAGACAGCCATCACACATGGTGCCTCTGAGTCAATAATTCTCCTAAGATAAGATGTGGAGCATCTTGGGTTTTTTTCATTTTTATAGACTGGTGTTTTGGACACTGTCCATTCTGCAAAGACAGCTTGCCTAATGACACATGGCGTTTTTCCACAGGACAGAAAGATTGCTTGCACATTCCTCTCGTTAGTTCCTGGTGAAAATGTATAGCAAGAGCTTAAGAAAAACATTAAAAGTTAAAATGCCTCACATATAGGTTACAACCACAATTAATTGTATTCTCAAGCTTCTTACATTTCTAAATGTATATAGCATCAGTGTTTTATTTACAGAAAAGCTTAGTATTTATATCAATACAAACATGGTCACTGTGTAAAAGAAGTAAATTTAGCATGCTACTTCATCTATGTAACAGCACACATGTACTGTGTCATATTATTTTTACCTGTGCTACAGTGAAGAGTATATGCTTCTGTTACTGAAGGCTTTTGAAGTAACTGTTATGTTAGAGCTAAAAAGAAAATAATACACAAGTAGGTTTTTTTCTAAAACACATGCACATATGTCACTGTTGTCTTAACAAAATACTCCTATCCTATGTTCAGAAAGGTAAACAACAGCATTTTCATTGAACTTAGTGGAGCAGAATCAAGCTCTAGGTTCCCAGAAAAGAAATATGTCTTTCACTCAAACATTAGTCACTGTGAAAGAACAGATAATTCATTTGAAATATTGAACTCTTAAAATGCATTCTTCTTCCTGGCTAGATGATTTCATTTAACTTTTATGACATGATTAGTCATCCTATTGTGATGCAGCACAATGTAACTGAACACATCAGGCGTTTCAGATAAGAGTTGCCTTGCAGATAGAGATGTTGGCAGTGGTTTCAAAGCGCATTCTGTCATGAACATATGAGAGGATTACACAAACAAGGCAAATTTCAAAAAGTGGTATGTGTATTCTATACATTCTGGACCGTATATATTAATTTTCTTGCATCTGAAGTGATATTCCACTCCTAACTTTAGAAAGAATAGCGAGGGGGAAAAAAAGAGAATGTAAACTTTAAACCTGTCACCAAACTTCATGTTTTGAAGACCTTTGGCAAATATATTTGCAAGTTTCTATATTTCTATGAAAATTATGTGTTGGACTTTATTGAATACTGGTTCATACCTTGTGAAGCTATTTCTGCTTTTACAAAGAATGAAAAATATGACACATAAAATAAATGAGTTTTGTAAAAAACCAATAGTCATCTAGAACTCTATATTTTAACTACAAAAAGCCTACCAAAAAATAGCAAAACAAAATAGAAATGTCTATTTAAGGTGAGAAAGCTAAACATAAATAAATAAGAAATTACTTGATGCTCAGAAGCCAGGTTAAATGTTGTTCCTCTTACATTAACATAACAACCACTGACTAAATTTTATTCCAATATTTTGAAGTAAACCCCAAAGTGCTGTGTTACTACATCTTGGAATATTTGATGTGTGAAAACTATGGCGAAAATTCTTAAGATTCTCCTTGAAAAATAATTGTTACAATTTTGTGTCATCTATTGAATGTTTGTGAAATGATGGTGTTTTTTATAACTCACACCTCCAAAATATTTTATTTTTATTTTGTTTTAAAGGTCTAAAATTTGCTGGTAGAAGATGTTACATGATTTACTTAAAACATTTAAATTTTTATTACTTTCGTGGATTGATTATGATAGATTATAGACACACATTAGAAGTTTTATGTCTAGCTCAGAAAAATAAAACAAAACCAAACCAGAAAATATAGGAAGCTAAATGTTTTAATGTACAGTGTTCAACATCTCAAATCTATCCTCCATTTTGCTGAAGCAGTTCCATTTGTGTCATGGTTTACATCAGCATTTTTGTGTGAGTGAATGTTTCCAAGTGTAAAATAGTCTGCAATCTATAACAAAAACACGCTTTCAATAATTCCCTGAAAAGAACATAGCAGACAGAAATATAATGGTTGTGAAGTGCATATACATTGTCTGTTTGTAAAATATCTCCATATGTAAAGTGTTAAATTAAAATATAGTTAGTTATACCATTTGTTCTGGTTTTAGTTCATTTCATAGTCTCATGGTGCATTGCAGCAAAATGTTTAAAGTTTCTTAATTAAGAATTCTTTTGTTTTCAGTAGTCCACTTAAGGAAGAAAGGAAGTAGAATTACATTTACTAATTATTTTTTTTTTCTAGAATTATAAATCTTACCCTTTATGTTTATTTTATAACAGACATTCTAAGGATGATTTTGATTTAATTTTGATTTGTTTTGTATTCCTCCCTTACATGACTTTCTACCTGCATGAATAAATGAATATTTTCAAACAAGACATTGGTTAATGGAGTCGTAGTAGAGTTATAACTACCATGATGGCTGAAGGATACAGGCAGAACAAATTATGAAGGGAGAGAGACTGTCTCTTAGGCTATGTGTTAAAAATATGTTTTGAATTCATATGTCACTGATAGAGTCATGGGAAGCAAATGTAATTCTAGAAAGACATGAATTGTATGTAAGTGAGTAGGTAAGTAGCCATTTCTTAAGCAAATTAAGTCTCCCTCTCCACTCATGTTCAGCTGTAAATAGTTTCTCTTTAAACTATTAGATTGTGGTATAGAGAGAGGTTTTAACTTTAGAAAATATTTATTTATTTGAAGAAAAGCATTCTCACAGATTTTTGCTAATATAGAATCTAAAAATAAAGAGGATCTTCTATCTTCTATTGCTAATTCTGTGGAAGTGTAATGCTGTTAGTTTCAGAACAATTACTTGTGGGATGAAAATCCTGGCTCTGCTGAAGTTGTAACTCCCACTGTCTTCACTGCAATCAAGAGTTTGCCACTGATTTATATCAGCATGAGATGAAACTCAGGCTTCAAGATATTGTCTGGGATTTGACAAACCAAAACCAAACAGCTTCACTCAGGCCTAGCTACAAACAGATCTGTTCATTCTTCTGAGTCTTACATGGAAATGCCAAATGTCAGCCGCTTCGTAGGCTGCCATTTAGAAAGCCTGGCAAACCCTGTTTCAAAAATTGGCCTTCAGAGTGGAACAAGTGCATCGAGAATGCAGCCAGCTTCTTTCTTCATGGGAGCAGTATAATGAATTCATGTCATCTTCCTACATGCAAGCTAACAAAGGTTCTTCATGGGAGTAATATAACGAATTCAGGTCATCTTCCTACATGCAAACTAAACAAAAGGAGAGTCAAATTAGAAGTTACCATAGATAAGAAATCTGCGTCCAGTATCTCTGCTTGTGTCAACTGACTCTGTAGAGCTTACCCTCTTCCTCTGGTTGGGGGTATACCACCATGATATAAGTGGAGAAATAACTTTTTCGTTGACTGCAGAAGAAAAGAAATGCTCTATTGGACCTCAAATTTTCTTGACATGGCAAGGCAGATTTTTCCATTAGAACACATGCATTTTTTTGAAATGTTTACTAAAGATTATTGTATGTGTTAAATTGTGAGTATATACATATGTGTATGCATGCATATATTTACACGCTGCCAAATGCAATGAAAGTTTGCTAAGAAAGCCAATATCTAAGGAGAAGTTATTTCTTAAGACTTGTTTGGTTTGTTTTGTAGAATCCTAGGTCAGATTATTTTTCCTCCGTACATTATTTCAACTTCTGCTTATACCATAACATTTGAGTTCCTTCTGTTCTACTTGTGTAGAGGGCATGATTTCAGCATTCTAGCTTTAAAGCTTGAAATACTTGGACTTCCTGGGGCCACAATTTTGCATTTTAGGAATAAAAATCCCAAACTCGAACAAAAAACAATGCTGCAATTTATTCTTTTGAGACTATTATTTGTGGTTTACTTTATGTTCATAGTAGGATGGTGCCTTGCTTTCTATACACTGCAGCAATATGAACAAAACTCAGTGATTTACCTGAGAAAAGAACTTTAGGTGGTTTTGAAAGGGAGTAAATGTACGGTATACGTATGTGTAAGTAAAGCTTCATTATCTTGTCTGAGGGGGGTTATATTTTGTTTCGGTGGTCTATAGTCTAGTACTCTTTGGAATGGAAATTACTGTACAAATGGTAAATATTTACTTGGTCAATAGTTAAGGCACTATGTCAGAAAAAAGACATGTGTCTCTGTAAAAGCATAGATCTCAAAACCAAAGTAAAGACTCACAAAAAGTCCTCCAAATTACTTTAATGATTTTGGGGACTGATTTTTTTTTTTTTTTTTTTTAATGTCTGGAATTGTTAACACAGAGGTAGGACCAAAATGGAGAATAAGGCCCACATTTTCTCCCGTTTAATCTTCCAGCTGGATCTCTTGCCTCTTAATACTTTCCACAGGCTTTGAAATGGCTGAAAGTAAATCAGACATCAAGCCCTAACCTTTACCTTCCCAGAGATACAGACCTATGAAAAATTCAGTTTTGTTTGGGACCCAAGAGCCAAGCATACTAGAAATTACTCCCATCCCTGTATTATTAGGAAAAGCCATGGCTGTTCAGGCAGACAAAAGATTTCTATCAAAGCCAAGAAAAAGTAGCTAATCTGCTTTCAAGTTTTGAACTAAATCCCCCTGAGATCCTGTAGCTCTAGAAAGGGTTGTTTAGGTGGGTTTTTTTAAAGTATGTTTAAAACTAGAAAAAAATATATATCATAGACTGTAAAGTGTGGAGCACTTTGCAGTTCTCTTTTAAAGTGCTTGTTTAATTGATTTTTTTGTTGTTGTTGCAAATGGAGATTTCTCTCTCGACAACAGCTGCTGTGTTTTTTGTAGAGTCTGGTAAGCATCAGTGCTCCAAATGAGCCTGAGTCTCAGGAGGAGGAAGCAGGGAATCAGAAAGAGCATTGTGCCTCTTTTGTCACTATTCTGTTAGCAGCCTTGAGTTAATGTATGCCTGCCTCTCAGGCAAAAAAAGCTCGACAACTTGTCCTTGTTTGAAACGATAATACACCACTGGCTCAATTTTGTAAAAATCAGTCTGCTCAGCTGTGGAAACAGACATGTTTTTTTCTGTTGTGTGATATATGCAATGAGTTATCACCATACGCCCAGTACTTGGATGATGGGATTTTAAATGTCAGGAAATAAATGAAAATATCAACAGTTTGGCAATAGGAAGATTTCTGTTTAATGTGAACCTGACTTTCTGAGAGTCTTTTTGTGAGCTTCTCCCTAAAACCTAATCGCTGAAGATTAATTTTAAATTGAAAAATGACAGCAGATTTGGGTTTGCCTGTGTGTGGTGCATTTCATTGAGGAAGAACCAGAAATTTTTGTCTTGTTATGGGTACAGTGAGAGGGATACTTGAGACAAGATTGAATCTGTTTCACAATTTTATTTGTCATATTAATAGAAAATAAGAATTTTCAGAGTATTTTTAATTGGTGCGATATTTACCAAAAATTAAGGAGGTATTTTATAAAACTTTCTTATTGAAATGTTGTCCTGTTTTCCCTGTTTTGTTTGGTTTACACCCCTCAACATTCACACATACATACACTCTTACTCATTCACTCTTAAAATAAACAAAATAAATACTCCCCCCTTTCATAATTAAAATGAGCTTATCCCAGAGTTTCTGCTGAAATCCAACTGGTCTTTATTTGCAGTACCACCTCCCGATGCCCTAACTTAAGGGAGCATGTCTGTGAAAAGCAATTTATTTATTTTTTAAATAAAAATACACATGTAGGTTATACCCCTGTTTCCTGTGTGAAATCTGAGAAAAGTTAGAGTAATCATGAGAGTTGGTAGGGGTTTATGATGTCACTAATAGGAAAAGGAGTAAAAAAAAGGTAGTGAGGACATTTATGAACATTTACCAAGTTTTTAGAGGAAATAGAGGGTGGGAATAGTTTGGGTGAGATATAGCCATGAAATGAGATGAATGGCAATGCAAGGCCTGGCGTATGGAAAGGAATTCACCTATAGAAAGATATTTGCTTCTATTTCTGTTTCCATTACAGTCAATAAGAAAATCTGAAAATATTTGTCACCTTCATTGGCAATAGGAAAAGGCCTATGAACACTTTTCCATGCATGGGAATAAAAAAAATGACATTGCTAAGACTTCCATTCACCTAACAAGTTATTTATTTGCCTCAGTGTCTTTTGTGGGACTGGCAGTATAACAATCCTCACTCTGCGTGTATGTGCACATGTACATATATATATATGTGAATAAATGCGTTAAAATATACACATACTAGATGGTACAAGCCAGCAGTGCTGAAACTGAGTGCAACCCAGACATTCCTACATTAATTGTTTATTCTGAGTTTGAAGCAAATCTATTTGTAATATTCCCTTCAGCCATCAGCACACTTACTCCATTGTAATATAGAGCAGTGAAGGTCAGTGTGATATATTCTTAGTGTGTTTTGAAAAAGATTAATGCTTAGCAATGAACTCCATATGAAAGATTTCCTTTCAAACAACATCTTAGGTTCACTGATTCAGCGTAAAACATGAGCTTGTATCATAAAGGTCACAGTTAACACTGCACTTGACTGCCGGGTCCCTGGTTTAATATAAGCTGAATTATTTTCCACTTTTTTCCCCATTACAGAAACTTAAGACTAACCACCACTGAAGCAAGAAGTTTTTTCACCTGTTACTTATACACTGGCAAGGATTAGACTCCTGGAGGGGTCCTTCACATCGGCTACCCCACTGATAAGGAATTGCTTTATTTTATCTGTTAAATATGTTATAAAGTGCGATGTGGCTGGAGTTCAACAAGGACTAAGTGTTTGGCTCCAAGGTAATGGGGGGCACCTCTGTCCATCTGGAGTGAAGCGGTCTGAGCCCTCTCCTTGGGTTAGGCTCTACAGGCAGTTCAGTCCCACCTGGAGAAGGAGGAGGGGCTCTTTGGTTCAAGCTTTCTGGTTCAAGACCTTTCTTCTGTTCTGCAAAGGACTGAAGTGAAAATCCCTCTGCTGACAGGCTTGGGTTGAGTCCCACTGTGAGTGTCTTCTTGCCTAATTAGATATTTGAAAGTGAGACATTCGGATCTGAACCAATCTATCTAGTTTCCCTTTGTAGTTAACGGTAAGAGGATGAGGGTTTCTGCTGATTATCCCAGACAGCTATTCTAGGAGGTATCTCTGGATGTGTCTATTTCTCTATGGATTATAAAGTCAGCCTAGGGTGACTACTTCAGTCTTATAAATGAAGCTTTTAGTTGCCTGTGTTAGGACAGATGAATCCCTCTCCAAGTCTCTAACCTTAATGATAAAGTACCCTAACAGAGTGAGTCTTGGTTAAAGCTGTTTCACTTTGAATAAAAAATTTGGAATATCAATTGGGAGGGGAAGGCAAAGGAAAGATTTCCTTACCAGCTGATTAAGTCATAGAAAGCTGGAGTGTCAGCCCAGTACGTGTTCTAATGAACATGTGTATCAGGAAGAGTAACACAGACAGGAGGCAGTGAGAAAGGCTCACTTCACAATATGTAAGAGCCCAGCATGCTTAAGGCTGTGGGTGCCCACAAATCAAATCCAGTAAAGAAAAGATGTTCTAACCACTAAACTTAGTTGTAAAGGGTAATTTTTTTCCTCATTATGCATAGATAGACTAGGCCCTAGAGGTGCGAGTCGTAGCAAAAACCTTAATTTTTTCCAGGTCTGTTGATGTGAGTCAGACAACAGCTGCCACTGCACTGTCAAGAATTTAAAGCTTCTGCCAATGTTCAGGGCAGAAATTAAAGTGTTTATTCTTGAGAGATTTATGCTACTAGGAGATTTAGGAGCTACAGGGTTTATGTTGTGCTTTTGAAGATCTAGCACCGAAAGGGGGGTTTGTAATAAAACAGATGAACACCAAGAGCTGCAAGAATCTCCTAGACTTGTTGCATTTCAGCAAAAGATTCTATTGTACAGGAACTGCAACCATAGATTTAGCCCAATGAGAAAGACATGAATAATTTTTTTTTTTCCTTTAGTCTTTCCTGTTTGGTATACGCAGAACTCCCCCAAACAGTGAAGACGCTGTGTCAATTCTTAACACAAACCTAAAAAATTATTTCGTACGCTTACTGAGCGAACATTTTGTTCTTCTCCAACTTTTACACTGCAGTCAGTGCTGTGAGGTCTAAGGATCGTGTTGCCTAGCTGCGGTCCTCAAGCGTCAAGGCCCTAGTCACAGCTTTTCAAACAGACATGCCCTGCAGTCAATGGAGAGAGAGGGGGTCCTGGAGAAAATGATTCGTCCAGCTAGCAAACGACTTCATCTCCAGATCGATGTCTAGATAAATCATGCTCTGGAGAGGCTTCTCTGTTCCCACTAAACCACAAAGGCAGCCTAGGTGATGAACTGAGCTTACATGGCTAGGCCTTCCAGTGGCTTAAGGGTAGGTGAGATGAAACTCGCTCGGCCTCTCCAGCATGCATGCAGTCTCTCTGCAAAGACAGGTCTTCACGTTGACTCCATTTTTTGTTGATGTTGCTTAGGAGGATGCTTTGTTTGTTTTGGAGGAAGATGAGGAATGGGATTACAGTAGGGGTTTGGGGTTTTTTTCCTATAAAATCTAAGTAAATCACTGTTCTGATAACTTTTTGTCCCTCTATTCGCTATGTTTTATGCACAAGAATAATCTTGATTTACTGGCGGTAGATAAATGCTCAACTGTATCTTCTAATATTAGATATGGTAACCTTCTCATCTTTCACCATGTATTTCTTCTGCTTTGTAGAGGCTACAACCAGACTACAGTGCTTGACTACTTCTACATTTCTATACAGTCAAAAAGTAGATAATCTACTGAGACAATCACCTTCTTAGAGAAACCACAAAAAAAAAATCCAAGAGGCAGACACCATGCTAACAAATTCATAATAAAAATGGATTAATGTCAAAACACAGACTTTGAGTGTGTATGTACACAATGAGATCTGAAAAAAAAATGAAATTATGAATCCCTCTCTAAATGGCTTTTCCACTTACTGTTGCAGAAAACATAAATTATATACTTTGTAACCATCTGTAATGTCAGTATCAGCAGCTGCTCCCAATTTACTGTACAGTGCTATTGTACATATTATTTGCTTTGGAAATTACTTGCAGTTTCTAGAACTACAACTTGACCGTTTGATTTTATTTTTTTTAAATGCACTCCAAAAATTTACAAAGCTATAGCTAGTTAGCAGGATGACTCTACACTAACAGTATTTCTGTAGTAGTGATTTCCTTTTTGCCATCTTCCACCAATGTTTATTTAATATGTTAAGTACATAAGAGTAGTGTTTGAGTATGTGTATGTGTGTAAATTTACATGCTGGTATATGCTGACACAGTTTACTTTCCCAATATTTGTGGAAACTGGTTGCTAATCACTTCTGTTAGTCTGACTTCACATCATTTAGATATCTTATCCTCTTAGGATAATTTCCTAACCATGGAAAAGAGAGTGCTAAAAAGAATAAAAATACTGAAGAGAGCAGATGTAAAACCTGTTTAGAAGGTAATACTTCAGGGAAAGTTGAGGAGGAAGGAAGAAATAGTTACATTGCAAAAAAAGTTCCAGTGATTTCAACTGCAAGCTTCCTCAAAGTTGAAAGAGATAGTATTTTGAGGTTTCTCTTAGGTATCAGTCTTATTCTCACACAGGGCTTCATGGGGATGGGCCAGCCTAGTACAGAGGTTAGAAGTGTGTTCTGCCCTGTTTCCTGGCTGTCACAAGCCAGGAAAACAAGCTTCTATTAAGCAAAAAGTCTGAGACACTTCTTACTGGAATGGTACGTTACTCATATAGTGTGTGATGGATAATGAAAGATAATTGTGACTTTGAAATTTAGTCATTTTATTCCATTCTTGATAAAGGACTGTAGCATTAGGCTCTTGTTGTCTGACATAACTGATGGGCTGGACAATATTCAGCTGTTTTCCTGAAACATATCAAGAATGTTCATCAGAAACATATTTCTGTAACAGTGTCAGCCTTATACCTTTGTGGCTCTGTGGATCATAGCGACTCCAGGCTGTTAAATATCAGACCTTTACATTCTTTCATTGGGTAGTCAGCAAGAAATGTTCTGCAAAAAGATGTTGTAATAGATGAGAGAGCCTCAAAAGGTCTGTTTCACTAAACTTTTAGAAAGTTCACGATTTAAATCACTGGAACCTTTGTGTAGTGTAATAATTTCTTCCTTTCTGCTTTACATTCAGAAGGTAACTTCTGGAAATTTGATCATCTATTTTCTTATACAGTGGTCTCCCCTGACCTCCCTTCTCTCTTGTCTTCACTCTGGGTTTTTTTTTTCTTTCTTTCCCATCTTTACTATCAGATTATTTTTTTTTTCCTTTTTCTCACATTCCACACTCAAGTTTTAAATTTTATCTGTGGGTATATTTGGGGCTTGGGCATAGCTATAATGGACTACTTTTAAGTTGTTATCAGTTAACTAATACAATCTTTCATAAACGATGGCCCACAACTTCATAGAAACAAAGTTTTTGGTGAGTCAGTACTTGAAATCACCATTCTTAAAAGTCTGTGAGGGTGTTTTGTGTTTATTTATTTATTTTCTTTCCTAATGATCAAAGTTTCTTGAGTAAAAAAGATCCACTGACTTTCAGCTGAAGTTTCTTTGACAGTTTTGGAACTGTTCTTTCTTGTCTCCATTGTTTCCAAGGTGATAAACTTCAGAAAGAGTAAATGTATTACAGAAATACTAAACCAAAGCAGAAATAAGTCTTAATTGTTGCTCTTAAAACAAAACAGAAAAATAACAGCAGCAGTTTGTTTGGGTTGGTTTTTTTTTTTTGGTTTTTTTGGTTGTTTTTTTTTTGGGGGGGGGGGGGGGGGAATTTAATTTCATCCTGAAGACAACAGACATTTGCACCTCCTTTTGCCCTTCCTGACATTTCAATAATTTAAACTATTTTCTTCAGGAGAAACCAAGGTGATGCTAAGTCCTGCACATACCCTCTGTTTCATGCATTATCCCCAACAGTAAGAAAGACAGAAAGAAAAAAAAAAAAAAAAAAAGACAATAAAACCTGAAAGAAATATTTAGTTGACAATTTTGTAGGTAGCTTATATGGTCAAAAATAGTATTTCTTTGTTTTGATAGGATTGAAGGGTATTCTACAGGTGACAAAAAACAACACAGCCATAAAAAGTATTTTCTACTGGCCTTAAATATGTAAAGAAAAAAATGAAATACCAGAAATATTGACATTCAAATATCAACAGAGGAAAATAAAATAAGGTCAAATTAAATAGAAAGTTCCTTGTTATAGTTATGAATATTAGCATGGTATGCCTCACGATGTATATACAGCTGAAAAGTGTAAGTATCTGGGACTAGGCTGAAAAGGCTCGGCAGTTCTCACTGTTCCTCTTCTGCCCCAGCCTTTCCATGACCTTCAGCAAGCCCTTCATGCTTGCTATCAGTAAAACGGAGACAATGATATTTAGAGAAGAAATCTGCAGCTACAGCACTTCAGCTGCCGATCTCACCCTAAGAAGGATTCCCAGGCTGTTAGCGATTATAACAGTGGGAACATATTTCTGGTAATGACACCACTATGGTGAAAAATTAAGCTCATGTCCTGTCCTTAAAGTTCCTGTGCATGTCCCTTTTTGCAAGAGGTGTTAACATCAGAGTCCTAGCTATGTTCTCTCTCTGTTTATTGCTCTCCAAAATCCACTTGCAGCTGAATATAGCCTTTATTTCCTGTCTAAGGCCCCTGCAGGGCGGCAGAGTGTGACACTGAGCTGTCATCGCGGTCCTTTTGGGGGAGTGTGACATCCGGATGAGGTCTCTGGGTGTGGGGGGGTGTGTGGGTGGGGGTGTGTAGATGCACGTGTGCAACTGGATTCCTTGCTCCTTTCCAGCTTATGCAGTCACTTCCTTTTGTGTAAAGCAAAAGCAGAATCGGGAAAAGTTGCTCTGGTGATATTCTTTACGTAGGTGGAAAGGCCATATGTGAGGTAAGGCAAAGTCAAAGTCAGGCTAGTTATTAGGAACTGTTTCATGGAGCCAGCCACTCTCTAAGGTAGGTATATGAATAGCGTACTTCACAGAAGTGTTGTGGTTTTGCTGTCAGTACACTGTGGGTTTTTTGAGCCTTTGTATTGTTACAAGCTTGTTGACTGCAAAACACTGCTGCCATTTTGTGTTCTGGCTGGCACCAAAAGAGAGACTTATTCCAGGCTGTGTGCAAGAAACTTCACTGTTGTTTTCCTTTGTAGGTTTTACTAAAAGCTAATCTAAGCAAAAATTAAAGAGGCATTTGTATGTGGATGATCTCTATTACTCCATTTACTAAAATATAAAAATGTTCTAAAGAAACTAAAAACTTTATAAAGGACAACAACGAAAAGTGCAAGCCTACTAAATGTCTAATTTACTAGCTGCTGCTCCAGGATCTTTTACATCACACTTTGAAGTACTGTCTCCTACAAATGTTGCAAAGAATCAAGGAAAGAGTAAAACAAATGAGATACACGTATAGTTTTGAAAATTAATCATAAAGAAAATGCCAGAATTCTTGATGACTGAGCTAATTAACAGGGGATGTAACAAAAGATGACATGATGGAAAAAGCTGTATTAGAGACTTAGTGTCACAGTACTTTACTTAGCTAAGCAAAACCCATTTTCAATGGCACCATAAACATTACTAGGCCCTTTTTTTTTTTAATATTTCTGAAGCACAAGAATGTTCTTAGTAATTAATATCATAGATGCTATTTACTTCAGTCCTTAAATACACTTTTCAAAAAATAAGTTTTTCAGGCAACTGAAAGAATTAAGAACTCTAATACAGCAGAAGAGCACATTAATTTGTAAGAAAAATAAATAAATAAATAGGAGTGCGGTAACACTGAGTTGCCACACAGGTTCCACTGCTGCTAGAGAATAGCTTCAATGAACTGAACTTGAACTAGTAACTTCTAGCAGAGAATGCTTATGAGTTCAAAATTGAATACATTCATCTTTAATTTAAATTCTGTGTAATTGTTTTTTTTTTTTCCAAAAGTACTTCTTCAGCCTTTTCATTCTGCATTTTAAAAGTTATTCTGGAAAAGCCTCCATCATTATCCTCTTCAGTTCCCATTTAGCCATCCATTACATGTTTAAAATCCATTCCTAGCTGCCTAACTCCGTAAGTCCCTGCACACACAAAGGTGCTGAAGCTGGATCCTGCTAGGAGTTAATTAGTTGCTTGAAGCTTTTGTTCAAGTTAAAATTCCTGAGAGTTTCAAGCTCTGCCAGGAGAAAAGCCTTCTTATTATAAGATCATGATCTTTTAGGTTCAGAGCATGCCCAGAAAAATACCCTGACAGATTACATAGCAGGGCAGACCTGGACATATACATTGTGTGAGTGGCTACCAGATCGTGCAGCATATTTCTTTCTCTCCTCCAATATGTAAAACTTATTTATATGTGCTGGAGCAGCTCCAAAAGAAGTTTTAGAGACACGGATTTGTAGCAGGCTAGCCAAAAGACCATGATGAGGACAGTCAAATATAAAATAATCAGGATCAAAAAATTCCTCTTTTAGCTTACTCAAGACAGCCTGGTAATAGGGATGTTCTTGAAGGATGTATAAAATTAATTTATATCTCTTCTCTGCATTCAGCACCACATAGGGGATTTAAGGCTCCTACAGCACCAGTGGGTAACCTACCAAGTTACTAACTATTCCCTCTCTCTTCAGATTTTTTGTTTATTTTGTGCTTTTTTTCTTTTCTCAAAGGAAAGGGAGTAAAAAGCATGCCTTGCCTTAACAGGGGACTTTGAACAAGAGCTTAATTACAGATTAATGTTCATAGTTCAAAAATCCAAGAGAAGGAAGTTATGTATAATTTCAGAGACGCTTACTCATCTCTGGCTACTTTTACCAGGTAACTCCCAGCCTCTGCACATCAATCAAAATTAGCTCAAATAGTGCCTTGCTTAGTTAGTTCCTAAAAATTCCTTCCTCAGACATCTAAATCTGATCAACTGATCTAGAGTTAACTGAAGATTAGGCATGAATTATTGCAGGCACTAAATATGTTTGATGATCTGACTCTTAAATCATGAGCTCAAAACCCCCAAAAACCTCAGCAAGGACTCTCACCTATACCCAAGAAAACAGGGGAGAAGGACACCCTAGGGACTCACGCAATGTGAGTATCTCTGAATGTTTTATTTATACAGTGCTGAGGGAAATTCATCCTCACTCCAAATCCTACAGCTGGGCTAATGAACTTGGAGGCATCAACTATTTCCTTGGCCCTGTTTTTAACAGTGCTGTAGTTAAAAGTATTTTCAGTCTAGGGGGATCTTCAGTAAATGCACTAGAAGAAGACCTCATTCTTTATCCCTTACAAATATGTAATGGCAGGGCAGGATAACACGCTGGTTTGCTTCTGTTCAGAAAGAAGTTCACACTAGAAGGACACGTGATACAGGTTGACAGATAAGTACATCACTCTGTTTAAATAGCCTATTTTTCTTTGCTGTAAAAGGCTCAAAGGGATGGATACCCAGCCCTTACAATAATAATACTGTAGTTGGGAGGCTTCTTGTGAGGCAAGTGGAATCCTGATTTCATTGCACTGCATGATTTCAGCATTCAGTGGGAACAATATTAAACCAATTCTGCTTTTGAAAATCCATCCTGTTTAGTACACGCCAAACCAAGATAAATATTTTCAAATATGTTCTATTTGCAAACAAAATATCTAACTGGAAAAAAAAAAAAAAAAGCATTGAAAAAGACGTTTTAAGGCAGGGCAAAGTCAGCTTGCTTTTCAAGTACTTATCCAAACATGTAACAGAAAACAAAAAGAAAACAGAAATGTATAGTTTATAAAACACAAGCCACAGTACAATATCTATCGTGTGAAAAGAACATTTGCATATCACTTCAGTGCAGTGTGCAAGAGAGATTTATTAGGAGCTGTAAGGAAATGTACTACATGATATTGAAATTAACTTTTCCCCCTAATGGTTGGGTCTCACAGAAATGTACCAGCTGCTGAGGCTGGCAGACTTTTTAAATTCCATGCCTGCAATTCAGAAATAATTTGGTTTTGGGAATAATCACGAGTATGACAGTTTGTCTACAAATATGTCACTATCTGTTTACTTCACCATGTGTCAATTGGATTAGTTCCTTATTCGGGGAGAAGAAGCTGAATCAGCCACTGCAGATTCCCTGCTGCCTGGTCTGCCTCTGCAGCCTGGAAGGGACCCCTCCTGCTACCAAGAAAAGCAGGGAGTGAAAACCCAAATACCGTGCCCTTGACTTGGTTGTGGAAAAAACAGGTTAGTAATAAATTAAAGGTTCTTCTATAGAGACAGCTGTTAGCTGTATGCATCAGGTTAGCCATTTTCTGCACAATAGTTTGTGTAGGTGTCAGAGGAATCTCAATAGTTCACCAATTACTGGAAAACTCTTGGAGTCAAATGTTTGACTGAATGATGGCTGGATGGTTTTTAAGTCTGCTTTTCCCTCTGCAAACAGCTGATGCTTGCATTAAGCTAAGATCAAATGAAAAATGTATTCAGCATTTCAGAGATACCCAGAAGCAAAATAACAGTATCAGGAGCTAAGCTTTCTTATGCTTCCTTTGTATATGTCAACTTATATTATCCTGTGCGATGTATCACCCTTCCCAGTGTACTTAATATTATAATGAAAGAGGACCATTAATATGGAAAGTCACGAGACTGTTTCTTTCATATGCAAAATAAATTGCATGCAACCACACCTCTGACCTGAACTTTTGAACCTAGAAGCTGTAAAATCTGCTTTTTATACAGTCCTGAGAACATTGATAGGGCCTACTACCATTTTTTCCTGACAAATGAAAAATATCCCCGTTCATAGTGTGGAACAGCTGCACTAAAGCTGTGATAACTGAATCACTGAAAGTATATATGACCCCTTCCTAAAATGTTTGTTCTTATTTCTTTTAGTATGAAGGTGCAGTACAGAAGTGGTAAACTCAAAAGAAATATTCTCTAATATCCTAGGAGGGATAAATCTTACTGAGAAAAAATAGTTTCTTTCTCTCTTATGCTTGCTTTTTCTCTAACTCTCTCTAAGGTACAAATCCTTTTATTTCTCTAGCTGTGACTTGTGTTTTGCCTCTTTTGTATTGGTGTCTATTTTATTGTGGGGTGTTTGTTTGCTGGTTTTTTTTTGTTATTGTTGTTTTGTTTGTTTGTTTTTAAATTTATATATACTTACTATAACCAAGATAACAAAAAAAAAAAAAAAAAAAAAAGAAAAAAAAGAAAAAAGGAAGGGGACACAATTAAGCACTGAGCACATCATGCAGACTCTGGGTAGTGCAATCAGCTCCAAGGGGCTAATTCTTCTTCCTTAGAAGCCAGTTAATGTTATTAGAGGTTTTCATGACATCAGAGTGGTTTTTTAGTTTTCTTGTTGTGGTTTTGGTTTTTTGTTTTGTTTTGTTTTTTTGATATTATGTAAATTCTAAATAATCTACTCATATTATATTTAAGGAAAGAGGAGTTCCACTCTTTATTGTAGATATTTCACCTGACCCATGTGGAGCAGTCAGGATGAGACCACCTTCCTCTCAGCTGCTTTGTGACAGCCTTTTTAGCAAAACATATTTCACCTTAGTATAGACTACAAACATTTTAAAGAAAAATCCCGAATAGTTATGAAATCCTTTCCATAGGTCAAGGCAGCTTAAGGTAAACATGTGCTAGGATGTGGCAACAAAATCTTTTTGGCAAGCAGATAAAAAAGACCGACTAGCAAAGTCTTCTATAAGGGGAAGGGAAGGGAAGGGAAGGGAAGGGAAGGGAAGGGAAGGGAAGGGAAGGGAAGGGAAGGGAAGGGAAGGGAAGGGAAGGGAAGGGAAGGGAAGGGAAGGGAAGGGAAGGGAAGGGAAGGGAAGGGAAGGGAAGGGAAGGGAAGGGAAGGGAAGGGAAGGGAAGGGAAGGGAAGGGAAGGGAAGGGAAGGGAAGGGAAGGGAAGGGAAGGGAAGGGAAGGGAAGGGAAGGGAAGGGAAAGGAAGGGAAGGGAAGGGAAGGGAAGGGAAGGGAAGGGAAGGGAAGGGAAGGGAAGGGAAGGGAAGGGAAGGGAAGGGAAGGGAAGGGAAGGGAGAAAACAAGAGAAGAAGAAAAATGAAAAGAAAAAAGATTCCAGAAGGACCCATAAATCACTTCCATCAGGTCACTCAGAAGAAGAGGCACCCTGCATATAAATCTCTATCACCTAGCAAGCAGATGAAGACTTCAGTTTTAAGTCTAGGCCCTTGACTTAATATCTCCTACCTAGAAATTCAGCAGAGTCTGAAATGTTGGACCTGAGTATAGAAGAGCCTCTTTTTTTACAGCTATGACAATATTTGTCTCTTCTGGGTGTAAAGTTCCCTCTCTAAGGGGCAAGGGAGATATACAGCCCAAAGGAAATACAGGGCACTGTCTTTAAAGCTAAATTGAAATAAGTATCTAACCAAACTCAGGCAAAGTATGTTGTATTGATGATGAGTTTAACAGCTTATATATATTCAAAGAAGAGGACCCTCACTAGCTGTCTTAATATTTCCAGTATATGTGGTATCTTATGTTAAGCCTAATGGTTTGCCACATAATTGCATCATTAGTAAACCAGCGTTCATGTTCAGTTTCAACTTTCCATTGGCTTAGAGAAAGGATTTCAAATTTGCATTTAAATGAAATTGAGCAAAAAGTGATAAAGGCTTCAATTAAAAGGCCACCTGTTTTTGTTAATTCATTTTTAATAGGAACAGTAAATATTTTCAGCTGATGCACTTTCTGCTGCAAGATTGGTACATTCTTCTCTTCTTTATCTCCAGTGTCAGACACCCCTCATTAGAGGAGTCTATCATTTTCTCTGACTAAAGGAACCTGTCCCAAGCTTCATGAATCTGTTGATACAAGACAAAAAAGTAAACCAAATAGCTATTTAGAAAATGTAAGCATAACAAACTACCATGTGATCAAAGTAAATTCTGCAAATAAATTATTTTAAAAAATAAATAAATTAAAGTAAAAAAAAAAAAAAAAAAAAAAAAAAGTTGTTTCCTCAAAATAAGCCACATCCTTTTTTCATTTACACTCCTGGAGCTTACTGACCTCACTTAGGCACGCTGGTATGAAATAAAAGCAATCTTCTATGTCACAATTATGTAATGCAGGGATTACAAATATGTAAAACATAAATCATGACAAGCAGTTTTCATGGAGTATACACCCAACTGGTGTTCAGGGAGTATGAGCTTCAACTGGCACCTGGAAACATTACGTCTTCCTATAAAATTTCCTCTTTTGATGATAAATTGTTCGCTTTTTAGTCTTGCTTTATAGGTTTACAGCTCTAATTTCATCCAGTTGCCATTAGTAACATAGTAGCTCATCTTGTTTTTCTAATACTTTTGAAATAATTTGTAGCCATAATTGCTTCTCTGTTTTCCATTTACTGTAACCATAACCACTAATTTGCTAACAACTGCTACACTTCGGTTACAAGCAAAGCTTAAAAATACAAGTAATTTCCTCAGGAACAATTTGCACTGGACACCCTTCTCTTTGGGGATGCAATGTGAGCATTTAAATAAAGAACTGGAGCATTTAATTAGTGTGTGCTTGCTTCCTGCTAGCAGGGCATCACACTAGTGAGTAAATGGATTAAGTTTCTTGTAATGCAAGCCAGGAGACATCTTGACAGTTGTGTTTTTCATTCTTAGATGTCTAGTTAAGGGGTCTAATCCCACCTTTAAAAACTTTATCTTTGACTTAAATTATTAGTCTTTTTTAATGCTTTGTGGTTTTCCACAATAAACTTAGCAAGGGATTGTGTTTTTCATTTCTGGTTGAATGAAGAAGGGAATTAACAGAAACGTAAATTGAAGATATTCATGGGAAACTGTCGGTTAGGGGATATACCCCCTATTTGTTACAAGTTAAACATTTGCAGAAGAAAATAAATACTGCAGAACTCTCTCCTCACCTCTTTCCCTCTCCACCCACCTGGTATGTATTTCTGATTGACATACCCATATAATTTTTTTTTTTTTTTTTTTTTAATTATTATTTATTTAGTGGATGAAGGAATGTACCAGGAGTTTTAAATAATTGATTTTTATTTGGCTCAGATTCTAATTCTTAACTGGTAGCTGCTGCAGTTGTTTTCTTTTTAATGCTTACAAAGCCAAACTAAAAATATCTCTTGAAGTTCAGCATGAGTACATGTTGCGAAAGGTTTGGACCTAATGCTCTGCCATTAAATAAATATATTAATCTTCTTCTTTAAAGTTAGAAGGCTAAAGAAAGTGGAACAAAGCATATAAATAACTGATTTCAGTTCAGCTCAAAGGTTCAAAAGACTCTGACTAGTTACTATGCCTATGGAGAAGGGACTGCTTAATGCTCTCCAACCCACTTCAAAGGACTCAGTGCTCTTTCTCTCACTCCCCTGGTAAAGCTGTGTATGAGTAATTATTGCCGTAGCTGTTACAGATTAAACTGAAATGGGGAAAAGAGACTGCATTAAAATCAAGGCAAAGTAGTGGGAAAGAGCAGCTTCTCACTCAGTCGCCACCTGCAGCCCTAGAATATGAATATCGAAGTTGCTGACCAGATCACTGTAAAGGCCACAGCATGCTCTGTCTTATTGATTGAAATGGCAAGCACTGAAGGTTACGTGCTCATCTATTTCCTATCAATTTCAGCAGGATTTAAATATCTAGGTATATTTTCCAAATTTGGAAGTGTGCATTACCTTTATTGTAATTTTAAAAGTCTAAGTTCGTTTGTGTCCACTGAAGAACTAGATTCAATAAGAAGCTAGGTTTTCTGCAGCATTTACCACCTATGTACCTACAGGAAAAAGACTCTTTCTATAAAAGCATAGTTAGGAATGTCACCAAGTGGAGAACTTCTTTTGGAAATCTGGAAACAACAATCCTATTTTCATTTGCAGATTTATTTATTTAATTAATAATTAAAAAAAAAACAAAAAACAAAAAACAAAAACACAACAAACACAAAAAACCAAAAACAACCAAACCAAAACAAAAAACTAAAAGTGGCTTTTGGCATGTTGAGTTTTCCATAGACACATAAGTTTTACTGAAAACCATTTTTTTCCTCCAAAGAATGCATTAAAAACCTGCTTTGAGACACAACACTATTGTCTCAAATTATAAATACTTAATTTTTACCAATGCAAAAGGAGCAGTATCTTTCAGATCAGCCCTCTTTTTTGATGGGAGGAAGAAATTTATGACTATCAGATTAAATTTTTATGATATTTGGATAATTGCACAATATTCCTAGTGAGGGCAATGAACCATTTCTCAGCAAAAAAATAACTGGTGCTGAACAGAATTCACATAATTCTAAGTGTGACATTTATTGGCCAGTAGAGGAAAATATTTAAACATCTCATTTTACTGGATTGTGAACATGAATCTAAAGGATAACCTATAATTGATAATTTAAAACCCTGCAGAAACTTATTTTTCAAAGAAAACCAAAGTAAGTTCAGAGTCCTGTCTTTGAGTTCTTGTTTGATTTGGGGGTTGGTTTGTTTGTTTCTTTGTTTGTTTTGCTGGTGGATTACAGAGGTTGGGCTGAGAGCACCTTCAGTACTGATTTCCTCTAATTATACGGTGGTGGTCTGTGATCCCGACCTGAATAATGCAATAGGGTAGGAATTAATCACGGTAGGTTGATTGCATCTGGAGAACAGTTAGCAGGAAGCAGCAACATGACAGGTAGATCTATCGTTATGGGGCTCCACCAACTGCTGTCTACCCCCTCCCATGGACAGAATGAAGATAAATGGAGTAGGCATGTCACTGTCATTGCGTTGAGTTGTACTATTCCTTTCAGCTGTTCTGTCCTGCTCTAAATCAGTAAAGAAGCCATAAACCACACTTTACATTTAAACCACCCTTTGGGCTTCTGTCCATCTCAGGAGTAATACAAGCCAGAATTGCAAATTCCACCTATCCTTTTTCTTCTTCTGAGGTCTTTTTGAATTACCCTTGTCATGCAGGAGGTTTAAAACATCTGAGGGGTTGGTTTAACATAGCCTTATGAGTAGTGGAGGGCAGGGGGTAGGACAGGAATTTTAATAATCCGTCAAGTAGAGGTGAATGATATTGTTTTCTGCTAAATATGTCCCCCTGGAAACATTACTTTGTCCTGCCATGCTGTTCCCAATTCAACTCAATTCATTGCATAGGTACCATTGAAACTCTTCAAACTGGTCCAAAACCTGGGTGACACTGTACCCGTCTTTGTCCATGTAGTCAGATCAAGACACATCAGAAACGTTATAGTTCAGCTTAGTACCGAATTCATCAGAAAAGGTCATGAAGAAATCTCTTGCTCCGCTTTAATTAGGATTAACCAGTCAGAGGTCATCCTCTATTCTGGTTAATACTACTTGTACCACCTGAAAAATAAATGGATTATAAGATTAAGTCTAGTTTCTGAATATGTTAAAAAAACATATTAAACCTGTAGATGACATTAAAGTATAGTTAAAAATACATTATGAAAGAGAGGCTTCACACACTGATTTTTATTTTATTTTTTTTTAATAGAGCTTGCTCCATTTTTCTTTAACAATCCAATTACATTTGTAAACAGCCTAAGATTTTACTGCCTCATATCTCTGATACACAACATATACACAGGATACCTCATATAACCAGTGGGGTTTGATCAAAGAATCTCAGTGTCACTTCCTCATTGTGTTGCTTTCTCCAAAAAACCACCAAATTCCCAAAACATTTTTACCTCAATAATACAGAGAATTGTATTGGGTCTGGCTGACATGGAGTTAATTTTCTCCATAGCAGTCCTCATAGTGCTGTGCTCTGTATTGGTAGCTGGAAAGGTGTTGGTAACACACCCGTGTTTTGGCTGCTGCTGGCTACTGCTCGCACAGCATCCAGGCTGTCTCTCCAACATTTCTCTCCCCCCCCATCACCTGTGGGCTGGGGCTGGGCAAGGTCTTGGGAGGGGACATAGCCATGACAGCTGATCCAAACTGACCAAAGGGATATTCCATACCATATGGCATCTGCTCAGCAATAAAAGCTAAGAGAAAGGAGGAGGAATGGAGACATTTGTTATTTACGCTTGCCTTCTGGAGCAACCGCTGTGCGTACTGAAGCTCTGCTTCCTGGAGAGTGGCCGGACATCGCCTGCTGATGGGAAGAAGAGAAAAATATCTTTTGTCTTCCTTTGCTTTTGCACGTGACCTTTGCTTTTGCTTTATTAAACTATCCTCTTGACCGATGAGCCTTTTGTTCTATTTTCTCTCCCCTGTCCAGTTGAGGAGGGGAGTGATAGAGTGGCTTTACTGGGCACCTGGCATCCAGCCACGGTCAAGCCACCACAGTCCTTTTTGGCACCCAACGTGGGGCTCAACAACGGCAGTTTTTTATTAAATGTGCTATAGCTATAGAAGTTACGAAGTGGCAAGCTCCTGTCCAGATCACAGGGTTTGTTGGCTGCACTGCTTATCTCTTTATTTTGCTGAGCTTGGGAACATGTTAGTACAAACTATGGCTATGTGCTTTACTCTGGCATTGATGGCCTTGCTGTGCTGGGGAGCTATCTTGTGGAGGAGATGAAGGAATACATCTCCCTCTCCCTACCCAGGATGGATGTGGATGGGTTTATTATGCAGGCTCCTGAAGTCCTTGTTCACCCTTACGCCAGCTATTTAATACTACTAATTAATACTGGTAGCATATTATGATTTTTGTGGCATCTGGTCTCATCCTGGTGTAAGAGAAGACAACTTTTGGGTGAGGCAATACTGAAATGTGCCCTGAGGTGGTCAGCCCCTGGGTGGCAGGGTGTGTAGAAGGATTAGGGCAGATTCCTAGGATGGTTATCACCTCCCATAACCTGGGACTTTACACACAAACAGGCAAGCAACCCTGGCAAACCAACGCGCCACCTGATAGAGGAGTGCCTTGCCTACCCCAGTGAAAACCAACAGCTTCTACCACTGTACTGGGGCCTGGCCTGTGCCTATCGAGCCACAGTTCAGTACTCCCAGAGGACTGTGGTTGAGGCAGGGACCCAAACTGCATTTGAGGACACCATGCTTGAGATGAGAGAGACCCAAACAACAACAACTACAGTAATTGCCCCAGAAATGAAAAAGAAACAGTGGACAAGGAGAACAATGGGTCCACATCACCAATCAGTAAGGGAGGAGGAAGAAGAGGAAAGGTTTGATCAAGAAGCTGGTCCTTCGACAAAGAAAGTGGAGGAAGGACTGAGGGAACTCAGACAGGAAGTGGAAGCTGCCCGGTCTCTGACCTCATCAAAACTTGGAGACATGCAGAAAGATTACAACTGCCAGCCCGGTGAGCAGATTGCTGCCTGGCTGCTCTGATGCTGGATTAACAGGGCCAAAAGTCAGCAACTGCAAGGTAAGGAAGCCCAACAACTGGGATGCCTTGCTAGAAACTGGTGAATTGAAAAAGAGGCAGCAATTTATAGTCTCTAGAGACAGCTCCTCTCAAGTGTGAGGGCAAGATATCAATTCAAGGAGGATCTTGTGAACTCCCCGGGAAAGTGAACTACCACAGAGGAAGGCATCCAGTACTTGAGAGAATTAGCAGTGCTGGAAGTCATCTACAGTGCTCTAGATGATGATGAGGTCTCCAAAGATCCAGAGGATGTCCTGTGCATGTGGGCCATGTGGAGGAAGGTGATTCAAAGTGGCCCTGCATCATATTCTAACAGCTTGGCAGCGATGTATTGCCTGGATATGAATATACCAACTGTGGAGAGAGTGTCTTCTTGGCTCCAAAACTTCGAAGAAAATCTCTGTACATCCTCATTCCTAGGGGACATTGCCTTGGCTTTTAGGGGCACCTCAAGAAATCAGTCCTCTCCTACTCTGGTCAGAGGGAAAGGGAGCCCCATGTGCATGCCGTGTGATGCACTCTGGTTCTTCCTGCATGTCCAAGGGGAGGACATGAGGAAGTGGGATGGTGAACTCGCCTTTAAGCTGGAAGCCAGTGTATGTGAACTAAGAGGGAAGTCAGCTGTTAAGAAGGGGTGACCCAAGAAGGCTGTCAGCATAGTTGCTGTAAAGACATAAGAAGGCAGTCAGTGATCTCCCAGACATAGAAGAACTAAAATAGTGTCCCTTGATTCTAGTGAGAGGACTTGTGGTCTGGCACTGCAAGTCTGCCTTTTGCCAGGAGGAGGAAAGGCATGACTAGGTATACTGGACTGTGTGGGTTCAAAGGCCTGGCACATCAGACCGACAGAAATATAAGGCTTTGGTAAATACTGGTGCACAGTGTATGCTGGTGCCATCAGGCTATAGGGGCACAGAACCCATCTGGATCTCTGGAAAGACAGGGGGATGCCAAGAATTGTCTGTGTTGGAGGCTGAGGTGAGCTTAACAGGGAACAAGTGGGAAAAGCACCCTATTGTGACCAGCCCAGAGGGCCCCTTGTATCCTTGGGATAGCCTACCTCAGGAGAGGGTACTTCAAGGACACAAAGGGGTATGGATGGGCTTTTGGGGTAGCCACTGTGAACACAGAGAAGATAAAACAGCTATCTACTCTGCCTAGCCTCTCAGAAGATCCCTTCATGGTGGGATTGCTGCAAGTTAGAGAACAGCAGGTGCCAAATGCTACCAGGATGGTGCACTGGCAGCAATATTACACAAACCGAGACTCCCTGGCTCCCATCAATTAGCTGATTCATCAGGTGGAAAGCCAAGGAGTCATCAGCAAGACTCACTCACCTTTTAATAGTCCCACATGGCCAGTGTAAAAAGTCTGACAGAGGGTAGAGGTTAACAGTTGACTATTGTGGCCTGAATGAAGTGATGCCACCACTGAGTATTGCTGTACCAGACATGTTAGAGCTCCAACATGAACTGGAGGTGAAGGCAGGCAAGTGGTATGCTACAACTGACATCGCCAATGCATTTTTCTCAATTCTTTTGACAGAAGAGTGCAGGCCACAGTTTGGTTTCATGTGGAGGGGTGTCCAATACACCTGAAAACAACTGCCCCAGGGGTGGAAGCACAGCCCTACCATTTGTCTTGGACTAATCCAATCCACACTGGAAGAGGGTAATGCCCCTGAACATCTACAATACATCATTGTGTGGGGCAACAAGGCGGAAGAAGTATTTGAGAAGGGAAATAGAATAATTCACATTCTTCTGAAAACTGGTTTCACCATAAAGAAAAGCAAGGTCAAGGGACCTGTACAGGATGTTCAGTTCTTCTGAATAAAATGGCGGGATGGACGCCATCATGGTGGTCAACAAGATAGCAACTATGTCTCCACCAGCTAACAAGAAGGAAACACAAGCTTTCCTAGGCCTTGTGGGGTTCTGGAGAATGCATATTCCAGGTTATAGTCAGTTTGTGAGCCCTCTCTATTGAGTAACCCAAAAGAAGAACTGTTTTGAGTGGGGCCTTGAGCAACAACAAACCTTTGAGCATATCAGACAGGAAATAGCTCAGTAGGTCTTGGGCCTGCCCAGACAGGACCAGCTGTGCAAAATGTACTCTACACTACAGCTGGGGAGCATGGTCTCACCTGGAGCCTCTGGCAGAAAACATCAAGAGAAACCCAAGGTCAACCATTAGGGTTTTGGAGCTGGGGATATCAAGGATCAGAAGTCTGCTATATCGTGACTGAAAAAAAGATACTAGCAGCGTATGAGCGGGTTTGAGCCACTTCAGAAGCTGTTGGTACAGAAGCATATCTCCTCTTGGCACTGTGATTTCCCGTGCTACACTGAATGTTCAAAGGAGACATGCCTTCTACCCATTGCACAACCGGTGCTACATGGAGTAAGTGGGTAGTGTTGATCACGCAACGGGCTCAACTGACGAAACCCAACCACCCAGGAATCCTGGAAGACATCGTGGACTGGCCAGAAGGCAGAGAATTACTGTATTGGAAAAAAGTTTTGCTCCTGAGCTCAGCCACAGCACAAAGATTTCAATGGAGAACTTACCCATTAGTAAACACCATTTCATGTATTGCAAACAGTCCATCTTTTCCCAGTTTCTGCTCTCAGCATGGCATACACATAGTGCTGGTCGGTTTTTGTATTGAACTATCTACTTTTTGGTATTTTTAATCAAATTTCCTTCTCCTCACCATTATGTGAGTTCCCTTATGCAGGGGAGATGTTTCTCTTTAAACATCCCTGAAACTAGAATAGTTGGGTTTTGCCTAATAAGAAGCTCAGTTGAACTAATGAAATATCTACTCTGCTGCAGCATTCCTCATACTTGTCCCATGTAGAACCATTTTAATGATTTCTGAGCCTCACTGAATACTTTATTATTAACACACACATGTTAATATTTAATGTATTTTTGATCTAACACTTAATGTTAGAGAAACCCTCCTTCCCCCACTCCCCAAACAACTGTTTGGTTAAAGAAGGTGGTTAAGCTTTCTCTACATAAGATTCAATCTAAAATTACTTGATACAGGTCAACATTTATACCAGTTTAGAACCATACCCAATACAGAACCAAACCCCAAATAAATGGAGAGGCGGAGGCAAATTATGTGATCCTGGAGATATTACCTGCTTTGAGCATGCCTGCTGCATTGGATATTGTTAATGGGATGGCAAAAAGCCCTTTAAATCTCCCTAGTAAATCTGCAATTTATCCCTGTTAACACTGTTGTGGTTTAACCCCAGCCGGCAACTAAGCCCCACACAGCTGATCACTCACTCCCCCCCGGTGGGATGGGGGAGAGGATTGGAACAGTAAAAGTGAGAAAACTCATGGATTGAGATAAAGACAGTTTAACAGGGAAAGCAAAAGCTGCACACACAAGCAAAGCAAAACAAGGAATACGTTCACTATGTCCCACGGGCAGGCAGGTGTTCAGCCATCTCCAGGACAGCAGGGCTCCAGCACGCCGAACGGGGACTTGGGAAGACAAACACCAGCACTCCGAATGTCCCCCCTGCTTCCTTCTTCTTCCCCAGCTGTATATGCTGAGCGTGCCGTCCTATGGTCTGGGATACCCCTCGGGTCAGTGGGGGTCAGCTGTCCCGGCTGTGTCCCCTCCAACTCCTTGTGCCCCCCCAGCCTCCTCGCTGGTGGGGTGGGGTGAGGAGCAGAACAGCCCTTGGCTCTGGGTAAGCCCTGCTCAGCTGTAACGAAAACAGCCCTGAATTATCAACACTGTTCCCAGCACAAATCCAAAACACAGCCCCATACGGGCTATTATGAAGAAAATGAACTCTATCCTAGCCAACACCAGCACACACTGATTTTTTCAATATTGTCCATGGATTGTATTTTTAAAATGTCTTTTTAAAAATAATTAAACTGCAGAAAAGCAGTATTTAGAAAGTATTATACATGTGAAACTGAAAGCTTAGAAAACTGCATAGCCTCTCTGAAATAAACAGGCCTAGGCTTCACCACCTTTCATTGCATGTTATAGAAACCACAGGGAAAATGGCTTTCTTTTGAGGGTTGAGAAAAAAATGTGTGTTAGCATATTCCATATTTTTTGCTCACCTACTTATTATTGTTGTCCTTACTCATATCATTATATTATCATATATTCATATTTTCAGTTTTCATGTATTCCAAATTTATTTTAAAATCATTTCATGTACATATGAAATTAATTTGAAACTTAGTGTTAACTGATTCATTAATAGGAAAATATCTGTAATATTTCAAATTTGATTATTCAAAGGATTTTTATTTTTATTTTTAAATCTGGTGAACTTGACAGTAGAGAGATTTTCACCACACTTAAACACCTTCAAAATGACAATTTCATAGTGTATAAAACCAACTTCATATCGCTAGAAAACGTAGGATACTTTTAATCTGTGAGATGATTATCACTTTGGAGATGTGCCTTAACATTTCATTTGAACACTGATAACGTGAAATATTTCTCATAGTTCTGAAATTGCTTTGGTGGATGAGGATAAAATAATTGAAAACCTTTGTTACACAGCTTTTAAAGCCAAATGAGAACTTGTGTATAGTGTACTTTACTGCATTATGCAATATATGAGGCAAGCAATTAACTTCAAGCAAATATTCATTTCCTTTTCCCATTAATTCTGTAGTCACAGGGATCTCCTCCAAAATTAGTCTTAGGGGTACTGGTTGCAAAGGATGATATGTTGTCAAAGTTCAAACTATTTGATTGTAGTATAAATTTTCTTTCTTCAAATATTCCTAATTCAGTTTCACTGATGTCCTGAAGATAATCAGGCCAACAGTGGATTATTCTCAAGTGTGCATCACGGAACAATGACCACAAACTTTTTTGTATTTCTGCTAGATGTAGGGGAAAATATATTGTTTTCAGCAAAGAATTAACTGCTTTGTTTTCAAACCAGAAAAAGTTGATATATCATTTTCAATATATGAAGCTTTTGCTTTATCAAGATTTGTCCTGTGGATTAATCTTGGAAAATGACAGCATTTGACCTTTTTGTAATGGAGTAAACTGTATGAAAAGTAATAGATCGATTCTGTTGCATCTGCATATTTTTTATTTCTCATTATTAATAATAACAAAAAGTTAAAGTATTCTCTTCCTAGAAGATACGGTAGAATTATTTTTATATGGCACTGATTAAGCCATTTGCTTGCCTCATTACATACATTACCTGGAACACAGTATTCACCAAATTTTGCAATAAAACATAAAAGCAGCATACGTGAAAATAATTTTCTGTTTCTTATAGCTCCTAATGTACTTTTTCTAAAGCAGGGGGTTTGTTTTGGTAAGTTCTGTTTTGTTTTTTTCTTGCATGGTACTTCAATATATGTATAAAGTAATCTGAGCTATCGTATGTATTTTAAAAAACACAAGTCAGGGAGACATAAAACCATACCTATGCTTTCATTCAAAATAGACAATTTTAGCACACTATAAATGGTGTGTGTGGGGGGGTGGTTATTATTTGAGGAGTATGTAATACTGTTAAAGACTCAGTGTTTATATTAAAGTCTGCATTAAAGATCAGGCATGGATTGCCTGACATAGTGCAAACGTGCCGCAGAAGCATCCTGTTGCTCAGATCAGACCCCCCAGGCATTTCATCAGGCAGCGTGACAAAGGTTCTGCTTCTGAGACCAACGGTAGAAGATGGGGTGATTTACCTGTGTCACAGACAGCCACCTTGGATTCCTAACTCTGATGAAGTAATGCCCATGTGCACTGAGGACAGACAGACCCCGTTAGCACAAATTCATAATGTAACTTGCTTTTGAACCTTTGGGTCCAAATCAAAACACTTTAAACCTCATGCCCACTCTAGATCTTATGAGGCTGTGCTTATGATAGTGGATTTATCTTGTGAAAATCTGAATTTTAACAGCATATACAATGTTATTATTATGATTGCTATTATTATCCTTATGACCCTGATCAATGTTGGTTTTAGATACATGACAGAAATGGTACTTTTTTGATAAAAGTAAACACTAATTTGACTGTCAGTTGAAGATACTTCAAGGTATATTGTAATACAACAGAGGATTATGCAGCCAACAGCCTCTGTTTACTATTCCTTTTTTGTCATCCAAGTGTTGATCCCTCAAGCATTCTTATTTAAAATTTTGTAAACAGGGGGGAAAATGAAGAAAAAAAAAAGGCCATATTTTATGGAACAGGATTTATCCACGCTTTCATTGGGTGAACAGCTGGAAAGACACCCTGACTCATTTAGTTCAGAATGAACCCAGTCACCTTCTGTAAAACTGTATTTACAGGAGGTTTTCCCATATAATGATTTCTATCATTAGCGGAGAAACTAGGCAAACAAACACTTTTGGTTTTTCCAAGATCCTCTACAACAGATTGAGAACAGCTGACATCAATGCAGGGTCAGATACAGCTGCTGTCTGTATAGGGAAGAGATGGGAAGCAGTAGAGTGTCTTAAATATATCAGAGGGCCAAGAGCATTTCCTCTTGACACAAGGTACTGGCTGGGATATAGTTCCCTTCATCCAGCGGCCTTTACTCTTTCCTCTGTTCCTGCGCAAGCAAACAGAACACACTTTGTACTGGTGAGTACTCAATTAAATATAAAGCACATATATGTTGCAGTGGATAAGGAAATGTTGTTGTGCTGATTTTGCAGCCTAGAATTTGTGAGTCCTGCACTCACAAAGACATTAGCAACTCTTTTATATGTTCAGAGGAGTCAATGTACCATTTGAACCACTGGCAATCTTGTACATATGAAACTGTGATTTTTTTATGTTAATATGAGGACAATAAAGACCAAAATAATAGCGATCTGTGCCACAGCAACTAAACTTCTATTGGAACAGTTATGACTGTGATTTTTTGTTACATTTGATATCTTGTCCTACTTTCTATATTTTTAATGTTTTTTAGTATGAATTATGAGGACCTTTTTTTCTCCATTTGCAAGAATTCTAGCACAAGATCCAGGCTCAACCTTGATCCTGTTTATCTCCACAATACAAGGATTAAGGATATGAAGACCTCAAAAGGATGTTTTTACCTAGACATGAATTTCATGCTATGTAACTAAATGTACAGAATGCTAAGAACAGAAGATCATCCTCCACTTTTTGAATTACCAACAGCAATATTTGGAGTTACAGTCATCTTCTGCAAATAGTATGCATTTTTATCACAATCTATTTTAAGTTCTTTTTTTCTGATGTATGCTTCCCCTTTCCCTATACTCAAAGGCTTTAAGAAATATTCTACCTAAAGGAAGTAAGTTATAGTAGTAACTCAGTGCAATATAATATTTTTCACTTTGTCATTTATTTTGTAATGCTATTGTTTTATTGAATTACACATCTAAGATATCCTCTATCTCTAATAAAGACATCCAAATATGGTTCTAAATGCTACCATTTGTTTTTAAGATTGTGTGAACAAATGTACTGCAAGACGGACTTCAGAGGTCATTTGTATTTGTTACAAATGTCTTACTCTGTCTTCTGTACTTATATCTGCCTTTAGTCTCCTACCCTCCAGCCCTCTCAGTAACAGAAATACTTAGGACTCCACACTTGACTTCATTCAAGATTCATAGGTGACTTCATTAAATGCAACATATGCTTACAACTGGGCACAGAATTCTACTTTGCTTCATCGCCATGTGTCCATTGTACATGCGAAGTCTTCATCATGAAAAATATCCAGCTCTCTTGTAAGTACAGCTAAAAGACTATAGCAGACATCTGAAGAATCCTTGAATTTCATTTCAAGTTTTCTCCTAAAAATGTCCCTGTAACAAGACAGGGCATAGTCCCAAACAGAAAGAGGGTAAAAAAGAAGAAAAGGCAAGTGAGGCCTTAAACAGAAAATTCCTGATAATATGTAGGTGGAATTTACATGGAAAATCAACTGTAACCTCTGAATGGATGACAGCATTTTGTTACTCTTTCTTAGCTAAGGCTGAGAGTGGGTCTGATTGGGCCTTCCCAATAGATACTGTCCCCAGAGAGTAAAGCTGAGGATAATGCAGAGCCAAATTCTGCTCTGAGCTGCAAAACCGCATTCAAACATCTACTGGTGTAGAGATCATGCAGTATACTGATTTCTCTGCCTAACCATCTCATAAGAAAAGACGGTTTCAGATGTGTACCAGAAGGTCTGTAAAAAAGCATTGCTCACAGGAATCCACCAGACTTGTCCAGAAGGACCAAATGAACTCAGGAGAGTTTGGAGATTTATGAAGCTGACTAGAATTTTTTTATGCTAAAAAGAAAAAAAACAGTTTTTTTAAAAAGGAAGGCCATGAATCTTCACTCATCAGATCAGAAACTTTGATTTTTTGAGAGCAAATTTATTAGAACAGCTATTTCAAATTAAAAGGAGACTGATGTTTGAAAATACTCTAATTCTTAGTGTTTTTCCAGGACTGCCAACTGAGTAAAATGGAAAAAACCACATCAACATAAAATTTATGTTTTCTTGAGAGACACCACTCAGATATCACTCTGTTCCAACACGTTTCTAATAAAGTTTAGCACATATGATATAAACCAATGTGCATAAGAATTAATCTTGTGTTTTAAATACCATGGGTACTGTGCTAATCAAAGTTCAGTTATAGCATGTGGTAAGATAGGAACTTTTGATAAGATACATTGGAAAGGTTTACATTTCTAAAGAAACATAAATGCATTTCTTTTAAAATCACAAGAATTCTTAACACTTTAAGAGAGGGATAGCTTCAGGTTATCTAAAGCAGTTAGTCAGCAAAATATTTACCTAAAATATGTAAATAAAAGGTGTGGGTCTGTCTTCTACATCCAGAAGCTAGACACATATTGCTGTCCTACCTTGGTTTCTCTGATTTTCTTTTATCTCTTTTAAACTTTTTGCTTTTCAAGCTTTCATCTTGATTATGATCAGTAATATGAAATTCTTTGATCACCTAATGTTTTTTTACAGAAAACTCTTAGAAAAATAAACAACACATTTCTTTTCCAGCTAGTGTCATATACATAGCAACAAGGCTCTAAATTGCATTCACTTAAACTTTACCCTATCCCTTACTAACTAGAAGTGTTCACAGTAAATAGTGATTGCCCGAAGCCTAGACAGATCTCTCTAAAATCTGTGAAAAAAATCCCAGAACTGCAGGGCCCGGATTTTTAGGATGAAATACAGAGCATTCCTATCTTTCTTGGGAAGTTCCCAACGAACTGAAATATTCAGAGCTTTGCAAAATTACCATATTGTTGATTTATTCTTGAATTCTTTTGGTCTAATTGACAGTGATGGAGTAGAAGCTTTGTTGTTGATAACATATTGAAATATGTGCTTTAAATCTAATTAGGGCAGCTTACTGAAAACTACAGATAGTGGGTTACATGTATTTCATATGAAAAAATAGTAATAAGCAATAACAAGTAAAAGAAAACTGTGAAATGTGCTCATTCCTCTGTCATGAATGATCATAATAAAATTTTATAACTAAGTTAAATCAAAAACACATAAAGGAAATAAAACCAAACCGCTCAACGAAAAAAACCAACCTCAGAAAGAGAATGAAGCCTCTGTCAAATAAATACTCATATGCACTTGAGACCTTAGTGGTTGGTTAGGAAATACCAAGAAACCCTCCTAGAGGACATCAGATAATGTAATGGAGTTGATAATGAGGACAACATAATTCATATTTTCCAAAAGTATGGGTATCACATTAAAAATAGTGAAAAATACAGATAATATTGTTTAAAAACATGAAAGTCAACATTTCCAATAGTGACCAATAACTGTGTTATTAAGGACTTGTGTTTTCAAGATCTGCAGTCAGCAGTATTTTAGAGTTTCAGTACATAAAAGAAGAAAAATCTGATCTAAATGAGTTTTCCGTTCCAGTCTGAAATGCCACAGACAGACGTTTCTGGAAACGCTTTTCAGTACTTGCTGAACATTGTTATAATTATTTTCACTCCACCTCATATTAACAATTCTGAATCCTTCTTCAAAACGTGGGGTTTACTCTGTTCGTTGGGTTATGAAAGTTAGGTTTTAAATACTAAGCGAAAGGACAAAACTAAAGACAAACTTCCTCCTCCATGAGTATTCCAAGTGTAAGAAAGAACATTGCATCAGGAAATGAAAAGTTTGCTGTCACTGCCTTTTGAATGGATCATTTCTAAGAGCTATATTTTGACAGCAATTCCTGGAATAAGTTCCAGGACGGGGAGCTTAGGTGGTGAATGTGTACTTTCTGCATCTCAGTCAAGACTGGGCATCAGATAGGGTCCAAATTGTCAGTATTATCCACACTAAAATCTTTCTGAGCATACAGAGAATCTCCCTGCTGTCCAGGCAGTCTTCATACTGAAACTGGGACACCAATAGTGTAATGTTTTCTTGTTAATTAAGCAGAAGCTAAGCATAAGTTTTCAGGATAATCATTAAATGCAGTGAAATGCTTCAGAGATGTGAATCCTTGCAGGAAGATTTCTTCTTTTTGGACAATTTTGCCCATAGTCCTACCCAGTCAGCCATATCAGTGATTTGATAATCACCAATATGACTGTTAACACTTTTAGAATTATTTTATATTATCTCATTAAAGCATTTTAGAGGTAAATCCCTGACATGTGTAACACTTGGGTATTTCTTCTACACCTATGTTTCGAGGAGGGGGGGGGAGGGAAAGAGAAGACAGTAACAAAGCAGAAAGCTGCCTTCATACCACTGTGATCTTAGAGGTTTAGTATGGTTCAGCATTATGTTCAGTTTCTTTTCATTTACCTCCTAGAAATACAGAAGTATTTTCACATAACTATGTTCCCTGGCTTGATTGCTTTTAGGTGTGAGTCTTGTGTTTGCTGTGCCGTGCTCTGCATTCTCCTTTTCTCTATATGCATGACACTTCGCCTGGGACTGCTCCTGTTCCCATTAGATACACATTCTTCTTTTCCTTACTGGTTTTGTTGCCTTTTTATGCCTGTTTGCTTCTTTTTTTCTTTTCTGTATTTATCATTCCTTCTCCTTCACCCAGACAAATCCTGTGATATTTGTACAACAGTTGACACTAAGTGATATACAACACTGTCAAACTTCACTTGAAATTCAACATTGAATAATTCTGAGATGTGATCTACTAATCTAGGTTTCCCAAACTAGCTCAGTGTAGAACTGTAGAACAAAAGGAGATGGTGGGATGACAGAAATCATGCAGAACCCCAGCAGAAAGATTCATACAGACACGAGACATTCAACGCCAGTAAGCACAGATCAGCACAACGTATATTTCTCCAATTGGCTTTAGTGGTTATAGTCACATAATTATGTGTCTGACTGAACAGAAGTCTTAGCAAACAAGCAGATAGTTACATGGTTGTTAAGGTTACAGCATTCCAGTCATCTGTAGGCAGAAAAAAAGTTTTGCAGTATTTGTCAGAATATTATTTTTTCTTTAAAAAATATATTGGCTCTCTAGGGATGAGCATACGTTATTAGAGTTTAAATATTTCTGGGAGTGTCTTCCTTCATAAATTACCACATCTGCTAACATTGTAGGTGTTCTTCAAAATAATTTCAAATGAACTATATGCATTGAGTTCCTACAAAAATATAAGTAATATTTTCACATGAAAAATTAGATCTCCATACTGAGATTCTTCTGCTTCAGCTCATGGCATGTATTGAATTTATAACTGCTTCTTTCTGTCAGGCTTTTTCCAATAATGTGTATTAAAATGATTATATAAAAATAAATTGCATTACACAGTATTGTAATGTTTTCAAAGATGACATTACATTAGTCTAACACAGGTCAATTTTCTCCGGTCCTCTAATAGCATGGATAATACCTTGCTTTGTGGGTGTTTTTGTTCATGTTATTTCTGATTTCCCCTTTTTTCCTGGAAGAAATGTGCAACATTTCCCGGCACACATAAATAAGATCTGGTTTTACATTGTACTGCGGGCACTGTGTCTAGGTTTACTTCAGCCAGCTAAATCTAATAAACATCTACTGGGATAGTAATTTTTAAGTTCAAGTTCAATATCAAACATGTCAGCAGTGCACTTAGCAAGAAGCAGGGCAGCAGTTTGAAGAAAATGCAGATCCAGTCACCAGTAATTTTTATTAAATTATAAACCCTTGTTACAGTGCTGGGATTTCATCAGCTAGCAATACTTAAATAAAAGCAATCCTTCTGCGGGAGGTGATTGTTTTTCTTAGGCATAGGCAGATTAAACATCAATTCATTTACATACTTTCGACACATGCTCTGCCACTCACATCTTCATTATCCACATTTGTGAAATGAATACTAGATTTTGCATGGTGTTTTCAGGAAGTTTCATGCTGTTCAGAAATGGACTGGTATTTGTATTTATTATCTAGTGCCTACTGATGTCATTTTCTTTCAGGTATTTTTTTTTCTTTGTAAAATAATTGCTGATGACCTAAAAAAATTAATCATCATATTTAGAGGTAGGAAATATTGTGGTAAATGATATATAATTATTTTAGAAGGTTTAGTTATACAGTATGATACTGAAGGTCTGTGTATAGTTAGCAGATAGATTAAAGATACTGAATACATTTTTCAAACAACAGAAATTATTTCTGGCCTATGATTACAAAGAGAAATAGATGAAACCTTACTTTAGGAAGTTGAATCCAACATTTAAGGCATTAATATTTTTGCCCAGTGGCTGCTGATGAGTTCTGAACTTACCTTGTTCCACTACATGTCCACCAAACCCCTAGATAGGTAAATGGTTTGATGCCTAAATCCAAGACGATTCTCAAAGTAGTTATTCCACCCAACTTGGTCTAGATTCAGAAAGTTTATCAGCAGTCACTTTATGACCTGAATCTCCCAGCTGGAGAACCTATCAATCTGATGAGGAGAGGCTGCGAGACCTGGGAGTGCTCATCCTGGAGAAGAGAAGGCTCAGGAGGATCTTGGTGTGTATTAGTACCTGATGGGAGGGAATGAAGATGAAGGACCCACACTCTTCTCAGCAGTGCTCACTGACAGGACAGGAGGCAAGGGTCACAAATTAAAAATCAGGAAATTCCATCCGAACACAAGAAAACACTTTTCACTGAGAGGGTGGTCAAACACTGGTGCAGGTTGCCCAGAAAGTTTGTGGAGTCTCCATCCTTGGAGATACTCAAAACCCAATGGGACCTGGTCCCAGGCTTCTGATTGAGCAGGATAATTGGGCTGCATGGTTTCAAGATGTCCATTCCACCTCAAGTGTTCTGTGATTCTGTGATTCCATAACACACCCCAGCAGACAGTATTTCCAGTGCCCGGTATCTAACTGGAATGTGGGTGACCTGTGTACAAATACCCACATCTGACTTGCCTGGAGTTCTGGACTTGCATGAGCCAGTTCTGATACTTATCCTGTAGCATGTATTAATGCATTCATTACAGCATACTCCAGACTGGATCTTCCAATTTTTAATTTATTTATTCTTCCTCCTGAAGATCTTCTTTGTGTTTCAGGGACTATTATCTGTATGTCCAAAGTAATGGAAAAAAATAAAGATTATCATTAAGCTATTCATTTTAGTTGTAATCTCAAAGGAGAAAAATGCTTAATAGATTTTAGAAGATAATCTTAAATCCTGTACATCTTCTCAGAATTTCCTCTTAAATTGCTTAATTTTCCACTTATGATATCAATATATAATCATGTAAAAAATATCTGCAATGTTACTTAAACAATGGCAAATATAACATCTACAGTGGCAGTATCTACACCACCATCACTTTTATACTTTCATGTTCATCTTGCACAAAATTCAAGATATGGCTCAGAACTGAGACTTTGAATTGCCTGTGAAAGATATTTGCTTTCCCTAGTCCAGTAAATTAATTTAATATGACTTAGCTATTGGGAATCAATTACTTTATTAAGAAAGGCTTGAGACATCTTGTCCTGTAATTGTCTCATCGTAGAAGTGACAGGTCAGGTTAGTCTCTTTTTTTACTTGTAGTCTTGACAGTGCTAGAGACTGTGACATAGGTCATAATTTTCTTAGATAACATGAATGATCTCTGATTTGCTAACTCTGTCTAACTCTTCTTAATTGTTGTCATTTACTCCACATACCTGACTAAACTAAGTGATCTTTTCCCAGCAACAGAATTTGGGTATACCTATGCACTCCAGTAAATGGACTGTAGGGGAAAAAAAAAAATTACCAAAAAAAAAAAAAAAAATTACCAAAAAAAAAAAAAAAATCATAGAAGCTCAGAATGGTTGAAATGGAAAACGACCTCTGGAGATAATCTGGTCCCAACATCCCCTGCTCAAGCAGATTAAAGCTAGTGCAGGTTGCCCAAAACCTTGTCCATTTGGGTTTTGAATATCTCCAAGGACAGACTCTCCCCAACGTCTCTGGGCAACCTGTTCCAGTGCTTGATTGTGCTAAAACCACTGTTTTCCTTGAGCAAATAGGTCTCAAAGTACAGTTATTTTATATATCTTTGTACTACCAATTCTGTTTCCCCTTACAGCAATATGCAGCTACTATGTCTTCCCTACAACTTGAATTTGAAATAAAATTTCATTACTGTCTGTCCTGGTTTCAGCTGGGATAGAGTTAATTTCCTTCCTAGTAGCTGGTACAGTGCTGTGTTTTGAGTTCAGTACCCGAAGAATGTTGATAACACCCTGATGTTTTCAGTTGTTGCTAAGTAGTGTTTAGACTAAGTCAAGGATTTTACAGCTTCTCATGCCCAGCCAGCAAGAAGGCTGGAGGGGTATTCCATACCATGTGACATCATGCCCAATATATAAACTGGGGGGCGTTGGTCTGGAGGGATCATTGCCTGGGGACTAACTGGACATCGGTTGGCTAGTGGTGAGCAATTGCATTGTGCATCACTGGGTTTATATATTCCAATCCTTTTATTAGTATTATTATTATTGTTGTTGTTATTAATTTTCTTCCTTTCTGTCCTATTAAACTGTCTTTATCTCAACCCACGAGTTTTACTTTTTTTTTTTTTATTTCTTCCCCCATCCCACTGGGTTGGGGTGGGGAGTTAGTGAGCAGCTGTGTGGTGCTTAGTTGCTGGCTGGCGTTAAACCATGGCACTGTCCAATAATGCTATTCTGCAAATTGTCCTAAATAAAATGGAGGACCAAGTTTTTTGTTCATGCTCAGATTCCTGAAGCCACATCCAGCTTCTTACAAAATGAACGATATTTTCTGTCTCAAATAGCATTTAATAAAGTGTGAAGTTCTGAGATGTCTTCTGTGCTGCCCTTAAAACTTGCAGGTAACTTTCAGACATGTCCTTTTTCTGTTGAGAACGTGAGGACTTGAGGTAAATCTACGTAACTTCTGATGAGTTCAAATCAATTTTTCATATCTTTTTCTTTCTTCTCAGTAGCTCCTGAGGCTGAATTGTGGGCAAAGTGGTCTGATTGCAGCTTCACTAATCCATCTCGGTCCACCCCTGTCAGCTTGATAAGTCAAGCTCCTTTTGCCTCTACTTTCATTGAGGTTATGAGTCTGTTATTTTAAAGTCTTAAAAAAAAAAAAAAAGTACTGTGAATGACAGATTTTTCACAGGGATTTGGCTTTTAACTTCCTTCATGCTTTCCTGAAACTAATTTTTCTCAGATTGATGTTTCTGAATTGCCTCTCTTCTAGTTCCTACAGTGTGCTTCTCTTTGCTGATATGCTGAGGTGCAGAACTTAGACTGTTCTGGTTTTGGTTTTGGTTTTCAAAACTTCATGGATAAGAATAATCTCCTCTAGTTGTAGAAGCCTCCATCAGGAGAAAGTAAACTGTACTCCACTCATAATAACCCTGGCATTTGGAATATTAAAATCAAGTAAAATGACCATGTTATTTTTGACATAACATCAGCACAAGAATGAACAAAGTTATTCCTCAGATTTGTTCTATAGATTTCTGTTTCAGGAAGTTGCAATGGGTTCATGTAGATTTTGATTGAAAGTCTCAGCAAAAATCTTTTTTAAGAATTTAAATCAGATCTACCTGTTTCTGATGCACAGTAGAGAACTGCACCCTTTCTGAGTTTGTTTGGTGATACAGGAAATTTTTCAAATTTCTCCAGTGTAATTTTCTTCACATCATGGTATTTCTTTCACCCCTTTCTGTTCTGTTCTGCCCAGGCATAGAAGAAGATGGAATTTCAGGTCTCAGTTTAGTCTTATCAGCCAAGACAATATGATATTTATGACGTCTTGAAATTTATGCTAGGGGACTAGAAATGTAATGGTGCCAATTTGCCAAGATAGAAATGTGAAATTCAAACAAGGGACCATCCAGGAATGTTATTTTTATTACAAGATATTTATTTAACTATGCAATATTTTCTTCCTAGTCAGGTACTGCTAGATATAGAATATAAAATAAGGAAAAAATACATTTATAATATAAATAATCTTTTATAGTAAACTTATCAAGTAGAAACTGCACAGAAGTGCCATCCATTATGAAAGCTGAGAATAAGCATACATAATAAATATAAAGTTCTAAAGTTTAGATCATGGACCAGTAGTAGAAAGATGAAGACCACCTAGAAAAGAAATGGGAAAATACCTTTATATAGCTCCATGAATTAATGTGGAAGTAAATAGCTAGTAGTCTGCCAGGATTTATTTCTGGAAGGGGAAGCAGCAAAGAGATTTTGGTGGTTTTGTCAGAGTAAAAATATTTTCTTATCTTTGCTGGCCCAAAAATTCTCTTCACATGACCCCTGCGAGACATAGATGTAAATATAAACATAGATTGAAACTATCTGCAGGAAAAAAATACCTCAATGTTTTCAATTGATTTAAAGGGACTTTTATGTTTAGAGTTAAATGTGTGTCTATGTGCTGAGCTGGACTAGGTAAGGAAAAAAATCCTTATAAAATACACGTTAAAACATGAAAGAGCTTTCTCAGCGTTATCTATTGAACAATATATTACATGAAACTTTTCCAACACTGCATTTTGGATCCTTGTCGCAGAAAGTAATGAGGACGAGCTAAACCGACAAACTTCCCTAACCAGCTGCACCTCACAGTGCAATTACGTACTAATTCATTTTACCAATGAAATTTGGCTTTGATGAAAATCAGAGCATTGAAGCTGAAAATTAACATTTTTATTTATTTATTTATTTATTTATTTATTTTGTTTCTTTTCATTAAATTAGCACACATACAAAAGCACCCATTAGTAGCCCTGGGCACCCTGAGAGATATTGCAATGGAAGTCAAAAGTGGGGAAACAACATCAAACAAGATAGTACAACTGCCGTACAATAGACCAACAAAGAATTATAAAAATAAATGTCTCTAAACAGTCATGTCCTTTACTAAGTATAATAACCAACAGACTGACTTTGCAGTATATCTTGAATGTCAGCAGACCTATGCTGTTTCAACTCAAATAGGCTACCTGTTTTGAAAGCTGAGGAACTCACTCTGAAAGTATTTTAAATAGTCTAATTCTTCTAAATCAACTGTATTGCATTTTGACTGCATCTTTTAACTTCAGTTATTTAAATAATATAATCAGACAATGTTGCAAGGAAGGATGTCTGTCCTATGTCATTTAAAACTTCACAGGTAAACCCATGTTGCTAATAATATCATTATTTAGAAAGAATTAATCTTACTTGGTTTTAGATATTTAGGGATAAACTTCTAAGTCTAATCTCATCATATTTATATAGAAAGAAACAGGCAACTTCAGAAGGCATTGAACTCAAAATTGTAATATTTGAGGATGGGGTTCATTTATAAACTCAAGCACCTAGCAGAAGTTTCTCTACTAGATATGTCTTGCAGTCAACGGAGAGAGAGCAAGTCACCTCCAGAGGATGATTTATCTTTAACAAACTATAAATTTATTTTAGAATAAGATAAATTGCCCTCAGATACCGACCTTTTTATTCCATAGAACGTGAAGCAGCTATGTTCTGCATTATTGAAGTGTTTCCCTATCTAAGAAAAAACAATCATCTGACTTTCAGGTGACAGAAGCATGGATAACTTAATTGATCAAACAGAAGCATCAGACATTGTTAGAGGCAGACTTCAAAAAGGTTTCTCACTCTGTCGAAGAAAACTGTTGTTGGAGTGCAAACACATTTTTACAGAATTTTTCCTGCTGTTATTCACTAAGACACAGTTATAGTGCCTGCTCAGCAGTCCATACATTGTTTAATTTGCAAGGAAATTCTTTAGGAAGTAAAATGCAGGAGGAGGTACAGAACAATTCATTTCATCTTTTTTTCATTCTTTTTAAGAGCACATCAAATTACTCATTTCAGATCTGTACACTTTACAGCAGGTATCTGTACATTATGGAGGGGGGGAAAGGAAAACAGATACAAGAGACCTCTAGATGAAAAAAAAAAAAAAAAAAAAAAGAAGATAAAAAAAGCTCTTCTGTGTGATAAAAATCAAGTAATTCCCTTCTCTCACACCATTTTTAGTTTAGCACACTAAATAGCCATTTTTTCTTTCCCTATGTGGTGCTGGTGTCTCTCTTTGCCCTGCATATATTCTACACTGCCATAAATTTTTATTTCTTATACTTGTGCTAAATTTTACTCTTGTCAAGCCTTGGAATAAATCCATACTGATTACATAGTTAAAAATTCAGAAATAAATATTTCTATCTATATGTTTCCAATCTCTCAGCCTCTGGATGAAAACCTGTCCTACATAGAACTAAATGAGAGGCTCAGTTTTCATGTCTGTGCAGCTAGAAGTTTCTCTGAGTTTTGTCTGATATAGAACTACAAGGGTAAGTTCTGAAAAGAAATCTGGAAAATCCCAAACTCCTCATTTTGTTTAAAGATCTGCAATTTCAACCAGTCTGTTACATGCTTGCTTCCTGTAGGACTGATGGGGGAAATAGGATAGGAAACAAGCCTAAACTTCAGACTTCTCCATCAAGGATCCAGACATGAAGCCAGTTCATATCAAGGAAGTAGAACTTCTCACCCTTACTAGATTTGAAGTAAGAAAAATGAATGTAAACATTGAATTAAGGTAAAGACATTTTTAATAAACTTGAATATATTGAAGCTTGTGAATTAAATATGATCATTGATTAAAAATATAAAATAGGTCAGGAAAAAAAAAATACTCAGAGAAGATAAATTCATGCTTAATATTTTTTCCTTCACAAGATGAGGTTTTCTTTTAATAAAATATATCTACGAGGATATGCTTTCTAAACAACAATAAGTAATCCTGATTTTATTTCTTTAAACAACACACAAATGAAACTATAATATACTGAGTATATTCTCATATATGGAATGATACACTGAATGATGTATTTTATATAAATATATTAATTTTTAAAATTACACTTTAATTCATCATATTAGAATCCCAAATTAGTACTTGTCTCTAACTCTGTGATAGGTCATATTAACTCCTTAAATTCAAATTCTTTCAATCTTTGGTGTGTTAAGAAGCAGAAATGTAAGTTTAAATGTTAGTGCTTATTCCCATCGCTAAGTATTCAATGAACACACCTTGCTAGTCATTAGCCTTATCCTGCAAACCCTATGAGTGCATTGCTCTCCCTAAAGCTAACGCAGCTGTTAAAAAGTTGTTAGTGTTGATAAAGGACAGAGTCAGAATCAGGCCCCTGAATGCTTTGCTGCTGTTGGTTTGCAGCTGAACCTCTTAATCTCTTACTGAAAGCTAGATGGGACTTGGACTGCACAAAATCTGCCACCATGTGCCTATATAGATGATGGCTTACGACATGCAAAGAGAAAACAACCATATCCAGAGTAGATGATAGAAAGGAATAAAAAAATTGTGACCTCTTTGCAGCTTCATGTCCTAGTCATCAAGAGAGTTGGGGTGTTATGCTATAAACTGGCACAGCCCAGCAGAAAATGGCTTCTGTATCCACTTGTGATAAGGAGGAAGAAGGACGCATCTCAAAAGACAGCTCTAGGAATTAGTGAACTTCACTGCCCTACTTCCTCAAAGCCATGATCTTCTTCCTGAAACCTTCTGTCTGAAAACTTTTATCAAAGACTACTCCTGAAATTTATATTGATAATATGTATTTTATATATTAAGTATACATGTTCCTTGTAAGTAACTGAATCCCATCTAAAACGTTTGCATTAAGGTAAGCTTGATCACTCCCCAGGTGCCTAAAACAAGATCTACCCTGAGCACTTAAGGAGCTTAGACAAGCAAGATAAGGCTCATGTTAGATGCTAAGTGTGTATTAAACTTTTGGTAGAGTTACTGTTATATAAACATTAAAATTATGGTCCTGAGTTTGTAAATATTTTCTCAAGTAATAGTTGTTTCAAAATATTCCTATACAATGTTCTGTAAACCTAACAAGCTATGACAGTTCATGCTTTAAGCATGAAAATAGAAATTACAAAAATAAAGTCTTAGTTCAGTTAAGACATTTTGCATATCCTTTGTTAAGATGAGACCCTAATGTCATAAATTTCAGTGTTTGGTCAAGAATTTAATAGTTTTTGAAAGTTGTTTCCCTTTGTTTATATCAAAGGTTGTTAACCTTTGCACAAGTAGTTGTAACTGTTCCTTTATCAGCCATAAACAGCTTTACTTTTTTTTGACCCTGTTGCACTTCTGTTATGAAGAACAGCATTCAGCATAGGACAGAATGGAATTCAGTCTGAGAGTTAGTCACGTAGGCTTGCATATCTACAGACATACAGTTAGGATTCAGTTGCTTAAAAAGAGGCATCTAATGATGTTTGAAACATCCTAATGTAACCCACTTGGCTTCTGCTTCTTGTTCCAGAAGGTATAGATCTCCTGTAGTTCTTGTGGTATAACTGCCAGCCCTGTACAGATGCTCAGGAAATATATGATGATGCACAAGATCATTAAAATGGTGCTAGATGCATATATTTTAGCAACTGAACCCCATCCTACTTGTCCACACTGGAAGGAGATCCGGCTCATAGCAGCAGCAGAGTAATTCAGCTCTACTGAATATAAATATCTAAGATGTGATTCAGTTACTTAGCCATAAACCTTTACTGTCTTTTGAGATGAACGGAAAGTGTCCCAAAATGGCCTCTGATTGTTGCATGAGAAAGGCACTAATTTCCCGTATGTCACATCTGTCAGTTTTGTGTGGTCATCTTGGATGGCCACCTAAGCCATCTCTCAAATAGCACAAGATGCCTTTGTGTAGGTGACTGAACCCCATCTTAGATTTTTACAATAGTGGGAAATAAATCCCTCCTCAGGCTCCACTGACAAGATCTCCATAATTTATAATGGGACGTAGCACAAGCAGGGTGGGATTCATTTGCCACACATACAGATGCTCCTGGCTACCTAGTCCACATCTTGGTTGTGGGCAGCTGAATCACATTTCTTGTGTGCCATGCATGAAACCACTCAAGGTTTCACCAGTTCTTTTGACTAGGCTTCCACTGACCCCAGAGGAAGCTTTGACATCTGTCACTCATAGACACCTGAAGGTTTGGTGTCAGTGTTTAACTGAATCCCACTCATAATGCCTAATTCTTAGAATTCTGTATCTCTCTTGCTATAGAGATGTCTCTGATGTATCAAAATAGATTTTTAAACAAAACAGAAGAGAATGTTACAGTATTGCACGACACTCTATGGTAACTTTGCATCCCTACTGGGGGATTTTTCAGCAGTGTTTATTTCCCAGTGCTGTTCTGGAAATCTCATCGTCTTTACAAAAGCCATTTATAGTAACACTACTTTCATTTTGAAAAACAGATCAGATTTACATTCTGAAAATTATTTATGCTTTACTTATTTCCTGGGCTTTGTATATAACATTTTGTTATTTCAAAACCAAACCAAACCAAACCAAACCATAGGAGGTCTTTTTATCAAGGTCCTAAGGCTAAATTTACATAATGACATTGTTATTTGCTTTGAAGGCAAATAAAATTTGTCAATCACCTGCCACTTTAGATGTCCAAGTCTGGAATTCTAATCTTTAGAAGTCCTCACAACATTTATAATGAGCTATAATTTACATTATGGATGACAGTCAAGTGTGTGAACATGACCATCTAGAACTATTTTAGATGGTTGTGTATCTTTACTTCTGTATGGGGCCAGCAAATATAGCATGGAACCTGCAGAAGATAGATGCCTTTCAAAAGGGGCAGCTAGAGGCCAGTCATAGTACCCTAAGACATCTAAAACTACCCAACTGTTTTTTGGTAACTGAATTTCCCATTATGGGATTACTTATGAAGACTATCAAAGTCATGGAACAATAACTGCCACAATATCAATCAATATTCCAATGATGTCACAAGACAGACCTTACATTAAAGTCTTCCTGAATTTTGTTTCACTATGCTGCAAAGAACAAAATAAATTATATTTTCCCTACTTATGCAACATTAGCCTTTATACTCTTAGTTTTTGTAGTCAAAAAATAACAGCCCTAAGGAAGAGAGGCTTAATTTACAGTCCAAAGCACAAAAGAAACATGAGGTAATATGGTCCTGCTCCTCCTCTCAAAAACACAAAATAAGTGTATTAATGATCTGACTGCAAAACATGTTGTTTAATACTGTTCTGTAACATTTACTGATTCTTGAAAGACACGTACTGTTAAAGCACCATTCCTGTACTGCCAAGATTAAGTTTATCCTGCACTAATGTTTTAGTTTGATCATTTAAATATTTTGCAAGTTTGAGGTTTACATTTTAATTTATTCTAGTTAGCTTTGTGACAAAGCAACTAAATCTTTAAGAGTTTGCTTACTGGAATGATTTAGTTGTAATTCTAATAGGATTGTGCAAATTGACAGCCTTATATCAAACCTTTCCTGTAAGCAGTATGCCCCTAGAATTTAGTCCATCTTAGACACAGTAACACAAACATCATAAGCAGCTGAAGTGTGATTATACTGAAGAAGAAAAAGTATGCAAAATATCCTGGTAAGTATGGCTGTATGCTTCAGCTAGTGTAAATCAAACAAGCCCATTTAAGTTAGTGGATCCTTACCAATCTACAATAGCTAAAACCCTGGCCCTGCACTTTTTTCTCAACAGGCCTGGACATCAACATTGTTTTTATTTTCTTATGAAATTCTATATTATAATAAAGTACTTAGGTATGTTTAGCCAATCAATTTGCTGGGTAAATGGAATAGTCTTAATGCTGTAATTGTGCAATTAGAGTCATTTGGTCTGTGTAGAACTAGCCACTCTTAGATTAGCAGATTGATAAGGATACAAAGAGAAGGCCAAAGCATTTTTTTAAACTGAAACATTATTTCATTATCATGTAATTGGGTTAGGTTTTATTTTGTTATTCCATATTTCAGTGGGTATGATAAATATGAGGTGCCCTGAGGGTGATGCTCATGCTATGATTTGCCTTGTCCAGGGTTTATCTGGGATAACGTTACTGTCCCAAGATTTAGTTTTGGAGCACAGTATTTGGAATAGCCCTAATATCTCAGTAACCATGGAATTATTGTGCTTTACCTATATAATTTTAGTGCTTATGCTTTTGTGTAATGCAAGTTTTGGTGCATTGCCATTGCTAACTTCAGGAGAAAATGCAAGTGGATTGAAAGCAGTGTTAAAGATCTTGCCCTCCTTTCTGTTGCGTTACAGTTCTTAACAGAGCTTGATGCTAAATGTGAGAAAGCATGGGAAAGGAATGTTTAGAAAAGATACGAAATCTTCAGCAATTATTTTTATTTCTATCAACAGTTCTCTCCTGTGTAGGAGGATTATACCAAAAATATAAATGATCGGTTGCACATTAATGATGAATGGATTCACCTTCCTGCTATATTTATCACTGCTGTCTTTTTAGTGCTGTATGTGCAGTACAAGAAGGTTATGTCTATAGTAGGATTTAAACAATTCTTGGGTAATGGCATACAGTTATACTTCCCATTAAATTGTTTGAACAGTACATGGCATGCCTTTGGCCTGGGCCAACGGGTGCTCTGCAACACAATTCCTAGACATTGTTTGGGATTTAACACCAACCAGGAACATTTCTGAATAAACAGTTTGTATTTGGCCACTCTCTTTTTAGGGTAAGAGAGTTTAATAGAACAGACCTATACTGCTTTGTGCTGGTTGGCACAAAACATCTGAAAATGGTCCCAGGCACTGTTTATTAGGCTACACACAGTCTATGTGTCTTCCCTAAATTGTTCTTTTTTTTCTTCTTTTTTTTTTTTTTATAACTAAGGTCTACCTGAGCCAGTAGGTTATTTCTGACAGTGGTAGCAGTCAATGCTTAAGGAGAGAGAACAAGAGGTTATTTCCTGTGTTTATGTTCTCAGCTTTCTGAAACGTGGAATCTGATTTCTGAAGCAAGAGATTGCACCCATATATCTTGTCTTTCATGAAGCTGTGCAGTTCCTTCCTGACCCATCTTGCACCTTCCTGTGGCAGTGCATTCTCCAACATATATACACTGTGTGTCTAATTTGTTCTAGAGTGGCCCCTTACAATTCCATCGTGTTCATCTTTGTCTCTTATGCCAAACATTGATTGTTCCATCCCTATTCACCTGTGTGGTGGGTTGACCCTGGCTGGACACCAGGTGCTTACCAAAGCCGCTCTATCACTCCCCTCCTCAGCTGGACAGGGGAAGAAACATATGATGAAGGGCTCATGGATCAAGATAAGGACAGGGAGAGATCACTCACCAATTACCACTTACCAATTACATCTTGGGCAGAACAGATTCAACTCGGGGAAATTAATTTAATTTATTACCAATCAAATCAGAGTAGGACAATGAGAAATAAAACCAAATCTTAAAGCATCTTCCACCCACGCCTCCCTCCTTTCTGGGCACAATTTTATTCCTGATTTTCTCTACCTCCTCACTACCAGTGGTGCAGTAGGATGGGGAATGGTGGTTGGGGTCAGTTCATCACACGTTGTCTCTGCCGCTCCTTCCTCCTCAGGGGCAGGACTCCTCACACTCTTCCCCTGCTCCAGCGTGGGGTCCCTCCCACAGGAGACAGTCCTCCATCAACTGCTCCGTGAACCAGTGTGGGTCCCTTCCCTGGGCTGCAGTCCTTCAGGCCCAGACTGCTCCAGCGTGGGTCCCCCGCGGGGTCACAAGTCCTGCCAGAAAACTTGCTCCAGCGTGGGCTCCTCTCTCCACGGGGCCACAGGTCCTGCCAGAAAACCTGCTCCAGCACAGGGTTCCTACGGGGTCACAGCCTCCTTCGGGCATCCCCCTGCTCCAGCGTGGGGTCCTCTCTCCCCGGGCTGCAGGTGGAGATCTGCTCCCCCATGGAGCTCCCTGGGCTGCAGGGGCACAGCCTGCCTCACCAGGGTCTTCATCCCCACGGGCTGCAGGGGAATCTCTGCTCCGGCGCCTGGAGCATCTCCTGCCCTCCTTCTGCACTCACCTGGGGGGCTGCAGGGCTGGTGCTCTCACATCTTCTCACTCCTCTCTCCGGCTGAAGTTCCTGCTGCGCAGGGCTTTTTCCCCCTCTCTAAATCTGTTCTCCCAGAGGCACTACCACCGTCACTGATGGGCTCAGCCTTGGCCAGCGGCGGGTCCATCTTGGAGCCGGCTGGCATTGGCTCTGTCAGATATAGGGGAAGCTTCCAGCAGCTTCTCACAGAAACCACCCCTGTAGCCCCCCCGCTACCAAAACCTTGCCATGCAAACCCAATACAACCTGCTCTGCTGAATCCACTGTGTTACAGATCCCTCTTGTGTTCCCCTTTAAGTAATTTCTTTTCAAAGCTGGAAAGTCCCAGTCCGTTCAATATCTTCTCACATGAAAGAGTACCCATAAGCCTGTTTATCCTTTTTCTCTTCTGAATCTTTTTTAGTTCCATATCTGTGTGTATGCATACAGGCACATACTCATGAACACATCACAGCACAAACTGTTGAGCTACGTATGCAGAAATATTTTCTTCCATACCAGAAAAGCAGAGCACCAGCTGCAGCATAAAAGAATATTTTCATTTATATCCCATATTTTAATTTATATCTCTGTAGAAAAGAAAACAAGGTGAGAAATTAGATTTGGTGTCTTTAGGTGATCAGAGAAGGGTGATCAGAAGAAAAAAACCACTCTAACACTAGCTACTTCAATGTACAGTGTTTTTAGCATAAGAAATTCAGTGCTTTACTTTTCTTTGTTAAAGGCTAATTCTAGCATTAGAATTAAGAAAATGCTGTACACCATGGAGGAAAGTAAATCTAATCAAACTTAAAACAAGCAAACAAACAAAACAATATATGTCTTTGTTTTAGTTAATATCTGCTTATTAGCAGGGGTTTATGCCAAATTTCAATTACACATTTTGAATGATTTCTACCAACCAGAAGTTCTGAAGATCAGTGAGCCTAACTTGATATGTTTTTAGTATCATTACCTCTCTTCCCTCTCTGAGTGGATTCAGCTACACGAGCAAAATTTTGGCTCTTTCTTTTGTGTGTAGGGTTGTTATGCTTTTATTTGGACACTTTGCTGATTATCTTCAGGAACATAAGGGATGCTGTGCCATTTTACTGCTCCTACACTGGCTTGGAAAGCACTGTTAGTGTAGAAGCAATCTACTTCCTGATTTGATCAAGTGATTTAATACAATTATCAGGTTTAATAACTTCAGGGAGGCTAACTGTGCTTCAAGAATGTCAAGCATTTAAATTGTCTTCATTAAAAGAGAACTGTTTTTGTAGAAGGAGGCTTTGCAGAGTGTCCAGTTTGCAGTTAAATACGGAATTGGTGCAATTATTCCATTTAGGGTAAGACTTCATGACAATAAAGTTCTAGTGTAGAAGCTAGCCTATTAACATTTAGGTAATGTATGCTCATATAACTCCTTCTGTCATGGTTTAACCCCAGCCAGCAACTAAGCACCACGCAGCTGCTCACTCACTTCCCCCCACCAGTGGGATGGGGGAAGGAATCAAAAAAACCCCCAAAAAACTCATGGGTTGAGATAAGAACAGTTTAATAGAACAGAAAAAAAAAAAGAAACTAATTATGATGATGATAATAATAATAACAACACAAATGACAATAATAATAAAAAATATTGGAATATATAAAACCAGTGATGAACAATGCAATTGCTCACCGCTTGCCGACCGATGCCCAGTTAGTTCCCAAGCAGTGATCCCTCCCAGGCCAACTCCCCCCGGTTTATATACTGGGCATGACATCCCATGGTCTGGAATACCCCTTTGGCCAGTTTGGACCACCTGTCCCGGCTGTGTCCCCTCCCAACTCCTTGGGCCCTTCCAGCCTTCTTGCTGGCTGGGCATGAGAAGCTGAAAAATCCTTGACTTTCAGTCTAAACACTGTTTAGGAACAACTGAAAACATCATTGTGTTATCAACATTCTCCTCGTACTAAATCCAAACCATAACACTATACAAGATACTAGCAAGAAAATTAACTCTATCCCAGCTGAAACCAGGACACTTCTCTCACTAAAGCTGCTTAAAAACACTACAAATTCCTGATACAGATGAATGCATTTCTTTCTTTCAGGTCAAAGTCTGTGAGATCCTACCAGGTCTTCTTGAAAAACCCAGGACTGTAGCAAATCCTAGCATGCAAAAGTACAAATCAAAGACACGCAGTCTAAAAAAAAAATAATTAAAACATCTTGTATCACACAGAACAAAATGAGGCCACAGAACAAAATGAGGCCACAGTTTTTAAAGTCCTTTGGTCCTTACCTTTCAAGAAATAAAGACAATGAAAAGCATAAAAAAGGAGGTAAAAAAAATCATAGATCAGTGTATGGCATATATTCAATGCCCAATAATACCACTAAAATTATGATTTGTTTGATCTTAGGAAAAACTGAGCAGAAGGTGGTTTTTGTTTTGTTTTGTTTTGTTTTCCCCTACAAATGGGGATTTCCTTCACTCTGAACATCTTTGCACATAAGTCAAATCTATTATGATATCTTTATCTTGCAGTAGATAATTTGATGCAGCAAATTCATTGTAGGGCTTGTGTAGGATGTTGTTGCAGTAAGAGGGTGAAGCTGACTGCTCTTTCTAATTCTGACAGCGCAGAAAAAAGCTGATCAGTCCAGGAGAAAGAATACGTAATTGAGTATCGAGGATACGTGGATCTCTATTACTGCTTCTGACTAGTGATGAAAAGAAAATTTTTTTTGTTGGTTTTCTGTCTGCTATGGCTAACTAAGCATGCAAACAAGCCCAGGGTCTTCATACAGAATTCAAAGCTTCAAGCAGCTTGAAAGGGGGAATCATCAATAGTAAGCAAAGGAAGAAAATATGTCTTAACTATTTAGCTAACATTAGCTAGATATTAGGAAAGATTAATAATAACAATAAGTGTGGGACATCTAGCTCCAGACAACAGGTTTCCTAGCAGAGAAATGATGATATAGGGAAATCCTCTGGCTTTGTCCGAAAGGAAGGCGTGGGCATTTTCCTGGTATTCTGCTTGCCTTAACAAAATGTTGGAGATAAACCAGGCCATGATCACATTTAATGGAGACAGTTGCATGGCTGGAATTCCAACATCTATGGACAAAGACTGTTAGAAACCAGCAGAACTGAACTCAATTAAACTGAATGAATAGAACTGAAACTTCTGTCAAAGAAGCATTTGGCCTAAAGTTCTTCCTGTCTTTTGTAGTAGTAAATCTGAAATCATTGTTCATATTTCAACATGTTTACTCTGTGTCTCCTGGGCACACTATTGCATGGAAAACATTTGCTGTATCATATTTTTCAAAGGTCAGTAACTCCCAGTGTATTCTGCCCTTGGGACTTGTGTGTATAGATTCTGATGCTGAAAATTTTAATTGTATTGTCTTGCTTAAAGTGCTGTAAGAGGTCTATTAGTTTTTTTTTTTTTTATCTTCAGAATGTCATATATTCTGAAGAGAAGTCATCATGCTGAATAAAGAAAACTATTTAGATTCTTTAATTCAAGCCCAATTAATACAGTTCCTTTTCTTGCTAGTACTGTTAAGACCATTAAATTTCCATATTAGTTCTAGGAATATTTCAATTATAGAAGTCAGTTATGAACATGGCTCATGTTCAGTTGTAAACAAAATGTTTTCTTTGTTTTCAAAGAAATAACTAAAATATTATTATCAAGGAACTTCACAGTTTCTAACACTGATATACTTAATCCTTAATTCCCCATGGAGTTAATTAATACAAATATGCATTTTGACTAAACTAGAGCACTGTGCCCAAAACACTCAAGGGACACCCTAGGCTATATCTGCCAGTCCCAGAGTGCACAGCTTGTAAATACTCAGGTGATACAACCTGCTTTCCAAAAAGACTTAAACAAAAAAACTTTCCCTCCACCCATCCATCAGAGACATGCTAGGCTACAACCTTGCTGTCCCCTTTACCACTCGTACTTTGAAAGTGAGTGTATATGTCATTCTTCATATCTCTGTTCACTTCCTTATAATACAAGCCTTCCCACATAATGTGCCTGCTTTCCTTTAAGATCCAGTCTTCAAATTGTTGTGAGATTTTTCTCCTTGAGCTGAACCTAAGTGAAATATAGTACACACAGTGCTTGAAATACAACTGGAGCTCTACTTTTCTCAGGGAGAAGCAGCAAGTCCGGTTGGGTAAGGACATTTTTGGAACAACAAAACTCCTTTAGAGCTGGAATCAGCATCAGGTTATTAAATGTTTTATTGACTGAAAATTAAGACTCCTGTCTGCACACTTCTGAAATGAAAAGGCTGCAGTCAATGCATTGTTTGGGTCATTATTTCTTTTCTTACCAAATGGTTGAAAAACTTCTTCATTGGCTTTTTAGAACACTGTATCTAGTCTCTGAATTTAAAATAAGCTTTTCTATAAGCGAAAAACATTCAGTTCCTTGCATGCTGATAGAAATCAAATAACAGAATAGTGTATGGGTAAAGAAAATCAACTCTAATTTTAAGTAAATATTTGTGAATTTTTGTACAGTAATGATAAGGTAAATTATTAGTAAGTATGAAGCAGAAAGAATTTTACTTGTGTCAAAGAGAAAATCTAAAAAACCCAGTGTTTCCCATAGGATTTTAGTGATACCTCAGAATTAGAACAACAATAATAATATAGGTCAAGATAGTTTATATGCTGCAATATATATGGAAAAATAAGATGGAATACAGATGGAGATTCTTTAACTGCTCTGGGCTTTGAGGAGTTCAAGTCATGCTATCAGTGCTTTTTGAACATAATTTATTCATGTGTAACTATCTAAAGCAGTTCAAAACTAACCACATATTAAATGGAAAAGAAGATACAGAATATTTTTTATTGAAAGAATTGCCAATGCATGTTTGCATTATAGTCATAGAGAATTATGTTCTATTCTTTGAATTCAATGATGGCTAAGTGAATAAGAGAATGAAAAAAATAGGGTGTGGAGAGGAGGGAATGTAAAAAACAGTGTGTAACATTAGCAAAACAAAGCTAAATAATTTTGGCCAAGAAACACAAGTCTTTCAAAATTCATTAGTACCGTTAAAAGACAAGCAAGAGGAAATATCAAATGATTGAAGTTATGTCCACCTAAGCAGGCTGTGCGGTGCATAGAAAGACCAGTTGTGAAACCCTGTAGAGGACTCAGTGTGCATTCTGTACAGGTTTTCAGGGACGGGGGATGGGGCAGGGGGGAGGCGAGTATTTAGGATTAACTCTAGTCTGAATGCCCATTAATGGCTGTAGGATTCTGCATGTGCTCCTGGCATGTGTCTTTTGATTTAGTTTCATCGCAAAGGTATCCAGCTCATGCACTCCAATACATCTCTACAATAATAGTAGAAGTATAGAAAAAATTGGAACAACTGGTAGATTTGTTTTTCAGATGAACTCCTAAACTAAACTAAGGCATTAATATAAACAACCCATGCAATAAATAGAGGGCAGCTCCTCCATAAAGAGAATGCTGTCAGAGCTCAGACTTGGTTCATTTTATCTTTAAGATGTCCAGAAGTGTCTGACTGCCTTGAATCTCTTTGGTGAAATCAGACAAGGAATTTAAGGCAGGGTTCCCACACCCAGACTTGGAGCAAAAGAAAGCGTTAGAGCTTTTCATATTCAGTGAATAAGGGAGAAGCTTATTGAATAACCAGAGTCCAAGCTGCTGCATGAAACCAGAAGAATATTTTTTCTGTAAGTGCAGAGGAAACAAATCATTAACATTAGAGTTGCTCTAAATAAAATTTCCTAAGCATAATTTAACAACTGATTCTACTTCTGGGAACAAATGAAATGAAAATGAGAAATAGTTAAAATATAGAAGCAAAATCAAAAAATCTTCAATCTTTCTATTCACAAAATTAAAATAGAATTTTTAAAACCTAATCCAAATAAATCCTAATATAGTAACTATTTTTGTTCAGAAGATCATTGAAGTGCAATGTTTAAACGGTGCTGATGCCACTGGAATTTATATATAGTTTTAGCTTTTAGATATAATCTTACAAGGTTCTCTGAACAGGGAAAATTGCTTAAACACTCACTAGTTGGTACAGAAACCAACAGCTGGAAGCTCTGGGATTTAAATCCCTACAACTGAATAATTCAGGAATTTGATACTGATACTGAGATTCTGTCTTGGCCCTACTCCTTGCATGTCCAATCTGATCCAACCTTTATTGACAGAAGAATCAGCATGTACTGAGGTCATTACAAGACCAGACATTATCTGTTTAGTCATTTATGTAGCAGATTTCACTTGATATCAGAACCCAAGGGATTAATCTCACCTCATTCAAACAGCAAGAAGTTAGTTATTCCAGTCTAAGGTAGTCCTCAAATGCTCCTTCTATAGTAAGCAGAGATAAAGAGGTACTTCCATGGAGTGTCTAAGATCATTAAGGTGAACTGACAGCTGGAAGTGTTATTTTTCTCTATTTACTGTAAAGGGAGCATACAGAGACCAGTTTTGGCTTACACAACAAAATCTGAGATATAAAAATTGAGGAGAATACTTCTGATTTTGGGTGCAGGTCTCTGCTTAATGGCTGTTAGGCTGAACTGGTACACCAGCTCTAAGTTGTCCCTAAACTTCACAGAAGCCCAGTTATGATCACTGCTTTTGGGTCCATTTTCACCTTGAACAGGTCTGCTTTCAGTAGTGAAGTGCATATTCTTGCTTCTGCTTTTACCTGCTCTTCTTTTCTTTTCCTCATGTTCTTTCGGACTTTACTGGGGGAAATGGGAGGGTGTGGGAGAAGAAAATCACATTCTAAAATTATGCTTTGTTTCTTTGAGCTATTGTTTGTATATGACTAGTTTAATCATGCACAACATTCACCCTTCATTACACTGAATGTTGTTAGTAGTAGATGCCTCTGAGCACAATAATGCCTAATTTGCATTAATCTTGCTTTGCTCAATTCTTTTATAGTGATACAAACATATGCCACAAATTACTCTCCATTTTTTAAACCACAATAAATGTATGAGCTACACTGCCATATTAAATAGCACTTAATTTACCGAACTCCTCTAAAGTAACTAAAAATGTTACAATGTTCTCATTTCTGCAAGAAAATACAGAACTACAACGTCTCAAAACAGGCAACAAAACAGTGTCTGCATAATGATGCAAACAGGTAATTGAGCATAAACAAGATTCCCCAAACCACAAATAAATAAATAATTATACTGCAATCCTGGGCTTTTAAATTTTTTAACTTCCCACTCCTCTACTCTCCTGCAGGTACTGTTTTTGCAGGTGCAGCCCAGACAGTTCCATTTATTTTGTTAGGGTGTCTAGAAGAAGGCTTTTAGCTAAATATAGCTGTCATATAGCTACTACTGAAAGTGGTATCCATTCTGTTTTCCATTTAAATGCTCCAATATATGCTATTTCTTTGTCATTTATTCCAATTGTTAAAGTTTTACTATAAGTTCTTGTGGGTTTTGTTCAGAGAATCTGCATTCCTCCAACTTGAGTAAGAGATGCTGATGTTGTGTGACTTCTATGTGTTAAGTCCAGGAACCACAGAGTTTGTGCAGAAAAGGAGACATCCACCTCAGCGTCATTCTGTCTGAGGCAATCTAAACCCTCTTTTGAAACTCTCAGAAGGCAACTACCCAACACTCAGAGCAAGGAAATGGGGCACTCTCCAGCTCTCAGGCCCCATGGACTCCCTCTCTTATCCAGTAATAATGGTATTCACTTCCTCCTGTGGTACTGAAAAAGACCTGGAAGAACAAGATCAGCACAAAGGACCTTATAATCAGTATTATGACCATTAGGTCAGATGGCTATGTCCTGTCTTAATCTTACTCCTTTTTTGATCCAGCAGATGTAGAATTTCATCTTATGCAGTGACACATCTTTAACAAAAAAAGAGGCTGAGAATATCCAGGGTATCTTGGGCCCTCATGGGTATGGTCCTCCTTAAAGCAGATGTGGTTTAGCACAGTCTCAGACAAAGGAGTAAGTTGCACCTGCATATTGCTGGGCAAGTTTTCTAATCACCAAGTAAAATGGGACTGTCACTTAATTTTTATTTCTTTCAGCAACATTTCCAAATAAGACATTGTTCCCTGTTTGACTGCTGCATAAAAAATACATAGACATGTATCTCCTGGGGAAGGGTTGGAGCTGAAGGTTCCAAGTGGGATCATGTTTCTGCCTACAGCCTCGTTTAAGACACCTGGCCTGTGTACTAATTTAGGTTAACCCTATGTTATACTTTGTATTAGCTGTGGAGAACTGTGCACGTGTTTAGCAGTATGCCTACACTGTGCAATTATCTCCAAACTCATGCCAAACTACCTGCCTCCGGACTTGAACGTAATACAGTTGTTTCAACGCTGACACCAGAACCCCAGCTCACGAGCTACGTGTGGTATCTTGCTGTCACAGAGGTAACTTGGCAAGTCAAAACCTTATCTGGGCTGTGTACTCAGACCCTTACACGCATCCCAAACATCCATCATCAAGATCTGTACAAATGAGTTTGAATCTTTCCGTGCTCAATGATACCGGAACAGGAAAGCTGCAAACCACAGCAGAATTACTGCTGGGGCAAGTGCTAAAAGGTGAAGGGCATTATTCTGCATACTGTCCTCTCCTCCCCATTCTATATTGCTTCTCAAGGAGAATTTTATCCATGAAAACTGTCAGAATTCCAAACTGGAACAGCTTTCAGAAGAGATTAACCTTCTCCATGGCACAGCAATTTTCCCTCCTGAGGAAAGCCATATTATTTCAGTCTAGAGAAGGTGTCTATTACTTTAGAATTTAAGAACCCACATGTTTCTTCTCAGAGAGAGAAGCAATTACTTTAACTGCTGTGCTCAGCATGAAAATGTTTGGGGAAAAAATGTCTCTCTTAATCATATTTTGACATCTATATTTAAAATGGGGCTAAGTATATGAAAAAAACCTAAAATCTAAGTTAAAAAATATGCACCTATAATAACTATCATGAAACTGTAAAACACGATGTATACATTATTAATATTTTGCTGTATGGAAGTACATTTTAATGTAGTATTCTACATTAATCCTTTGTGGGGCTTTTCTCATTAAAAAACAGTTTCGATAAAAGATATTCTCATAAACAAAACCATACTTTGGATATATAAATAAGTATGGACCTTGATTTATTATTTATTAACAATTCTCTGTTAACAACCGAACAGTTTTTGCAGTTACAAGAGGGAACTCCTCAGTGTTTTTCTATATCTGACAAAGAGGATTCACCCTGTAATCTTAATATACTACCGTGAATAAAGTGTTTGATTGCCACAGGACATTTTCTATTACCAGGCAATATATTTTAATTTTTTTTCCCCTTTTGTTTCTTCTGCCAGTTAAAGTACATGCAAACACTGAAGCAAAATAGCGCTTGATTTTTTTCTACATCCTCCCATCTCCCTTATAGAAAGGAAAGGATAACAAAATTGTATAGCTGCAAAACAGCCGGCTCAAGGGATTTGCCTTTGGTGTGGACCATAGAGGTACAAAATGGCTGGGGTATAGCACATGTGCCGGCGCAAGGCTCATCCCCACCCGTTTGCCTTCCCAGTCTCTCCTCCTGCTAAAAGAGCCTCGGTGCACCTTCAGGGGCTGGTCCAGCACCAGACAAGCACAATCTCCCCAGGCGGAGGGGACCGTCTACTTTAAATCATCGGCCACCATGCCCAGCTACGGCACTGCTGAGAGGAAAGCCTGTGGGAGAGATGTTTCATATATCACAGTATACCTTAATGCTCAGTCAGCTGTTGGTGCGAGGCCTTCCTAAGCATCCTAGAAATCTACTGCTCTGTCAGTTCATTTACCTTTCTCTTGCCCTTCCTTTTCTTTCTCGTACCCCTGCATTTCCAGGGAGGAAATTGATAGACACTAGGCGATACAGAACAGTCCGTGGCCATGTGTAAAGTAATATTTGGTGGCAGAACTGTAGCGTGTATCCTCCTCTTTCCTGGTTCCCTGCCAGCTGCATCCCGGTGGAGTTTCCCTTGCAGACATCTCCCACTGTGGATGGTTTCCACAGTCACGATAGCTGCAAAACACTGGATAACCTCCATCTGTATTATCTTTTGAGAGGAATCGTTTAATTAAAGAGGATGGAAAAAGGGACGGGGGATTGTTAATGACTTGAATATTTTGTTCTACACTACAGCTTGCTGGAGCCTGTGAGTGAATTAGTGTAATTCAGTCTCTAAGTGATTAACTCAGGAATTTTCATGAGCAGTAAATTCACTGTGAAAATTAGGCCAAAAGGTAAAAAATACATTGTAATCATCATCAAGTAGAAAAAAAAAAAATCATTCATAAAACAAAATTTATGGCCAAATAAACATTGTAAAAAGGAGCATTGAAAAACACATTAATTTGAGGGCACCTTCCCCCTTCCCTGTTCTATTCAAAGAGAGTAACAGGAGATTAAATCAGTAGGAGAGATATAAATGTCATACTTGCAATTTATTTTAGTGCTATTGAAAGAAGACATCTGAAAACAAACAATCTACAGAGACAAGCAAAGGCTTGATCTGTATCAGCGATGAGGAAACGGGCCAACCATCTACAGAAGAATTTGTAAAGCACAGTTGTCAGAGAACCCAGTACAAATAGCTTTACTGGGGTTTCTAAGAACTCTTTGAAGCTCTGTTCTACCCTCCCTAAATTGTTTCCTTAGTGCTAAAGCAAAGCCTGTATCACGACAAGGTTATTCAACTGCAAACTGTGCAGTGTGTTGCCATATCTATCTCTGTCTTATGTGGTATCAGCTCAGAAATGACAGTGCGTGACCTGTGGATAAAAAAATCAAGTTACAGTTTTTAAAAAAATGTGAGAATAGTGCATATGCCCAAACCTTGAGGTGATTTAAAACACAGAGTAAGCCTCCTTTCCTCCTTAATAACTGATGGCATATTAGTGACTTGAATTAAAAATCACTTTCCGTGACCCAGATCTTCCATAGATATTTAATCTAGTAGAAATACATTTGTTGTTGTGTTTGTATCTCATATCACAAATTACACTTCTACAAAGACAAGCCGGTTCTGTGTTTTGCACAACATAAATGACAGCACATTTTGATGAAATATTGCTGCATTTGATTGGAAATGCTCCATACAGGAGTTGAAGCTGCAGGCCGCTCTGAATACCCCTTAAAGTGATTCTGTTGAATTATACCCCACTACTGCAATTAGATGTAGAACGATGTGATTATTGGGACTTTGAAGTCTCTCCCTATATTAAGCAGAACACATAAGAATAACTTTGACTTCAGTTTTGTTCTTAAAATACTTATCTAGGTTTAAGAACATCGGTAAAGGTTTTGTAAGCAAGTATTATGAAAGGAGAGACTTCTTACTTGGCTAAGTAAATCCACACTTACTAGGTTTCAGTCTTGTCTCCTAATCTTGCCTCTGCCTCTACCATTATTTCTGTCTTGGGCAACTCATCTGATCTTTATGCCTATACAATGGAAATAATACAGTCTAATCATCTACTGCAAAGAGAATTGTTAGGCATCTTTATTTAACAACTGCTCTGAAAATACATTGAGCTGTAAAACTGCTAAATAATTTTATTATCATTGTATACCCACAAGCGGCTAAGCTCCCATAAACAATGATCATAGATGTTATATGAGTCAGAGAGGTACCATCAGTATTGTCTCTTATGAATCCAGGTTGCCAGTTTAGTTATATTTTTAGTTTGACCTGTTTCTTGGCTGTAGATTTTAAATAGCAGGCTCAATCTATCCATCAAACATAACACTTTTACTCAATGATTTCTTCTAAGAAAAAGAAAAATAAAGAAACTGTATTTTTTTCAATCTAATCATAACAAAGAAACTCCGAATTATAGTATTCAATGAAGATAAATCTGCATTTTCACATGGCTAAGAAAAAGCCGAACTTCAGACAGCACTTAGTCTTCCTTCACTATGTTTTGCTTTCCTATATAAAAAAGGAAAGAAGGTGTCATATTGACAGAGCTATTAAAAATAGTCTATTCAGAGAAATTCGGACTACAGAATGGTAGCTTAGGAAAAATGATTGTCAGCTACAGTATTAATGAAACAAATCCAGAATTTCAAATCCCTATGTCTGGCAGTGACTTTATTAAAAATTCAGCTGTTGGCTGAGTTCAGAAGTGATCTTGATCCTCCCATGGCTCTTACCCTGCAGGTTAACAAGGCTACAAGCATTAAGACCTCGTTCAGCAAAGCACTTTACCAGTCTGCAGGGGAGAGGAGGTGATAGATCACATATGATTCAAACATCCCCTAACCCCACTTGCTCAGAGTACATTGATAATAACATCAGTCTTACAAATTAGACATGGAAAAAAACCCTATTGAATCATGCCACCTATCTCCTTGGCAATTTGTGACTTATCACATCGGGATACAAATAGCGCACTGTTCATTTTTGGTTTGCATGTTTCAAGATGGAAATGTTCAACTGAATCCCATTTAACACAGGCATCTATTGAACTGCTAGGAAGTTTGGGGTTTTTTTCCCTCAGATGTTTAACCTAGCTTGGCTAGGTTTTTTTATACTGCCCCTATAAATCTACATAATGAAGCAATCCAATTTGGTCTTTCTAAATATTTTTAAATACTTAGAAGGTAGCCATAATAAATATTACTCATTTTTTCAAACATCACAAGAAATGGATAATGAATCTGACGTAAAGTAAAATATATCCCTCTGGCAATATATAACATGTAAAATATAACTGTATATAAAAATAATTGCATGTGTAATATAAATCAAATGAATCACCTTTATTAATACTTTCTGCACATACCCAAAGGAAACTGTAGGAAAACAAGAGGAGGTTTTAACAATATATTTATAAATTGCCTGTCTGTATATAAAAACTTTAAATGAAAATAATGTTATCTAAAGTGTGCTTTTTATTGAACTTGTGCTTACTTATATTTTATCTTAAATACTCTAGAATTTTATATATATTTATAGCAAGCACTAATGCAAAGTGACTATATAAATGTGTAAAACCAGTATGAATAAATTCTCTAATTCAAGAAAAATTACCATGCAGGCATAATTACACCTTCAGTCACTTTAAAATGTTTGTATCTTTTCTTTGAACACTCTCCTGTCTGTCTGTTAATAACTTCTTTGTAATGCTTTGCTCAGAATCATATGTAATTTTCTAAAGACAGTCACACTTCGATCATACCAAAGTGCTTTTATCTCCCTGCCACAAGACCTGATGGTTTTTTGCATGCATGTCTCAAAAATGAGTTGATTTCTTCATCCCACATGGGTATGGAAAATGTGTGTAAATGGTACGCTCTTCTTACACCTACAGTAATTTTCAGAATTACTGCTGTCCAGTTTGCTGTTTCTGTTGAATGCTTGCGATAGTGTTTTCTGTCTTTTCACCTTACATTTAAAAAAGAAAACAAATTTATGTTTTACTCTTGTTCATTTTTATAACAATTCACTTTTTACATTATATCACTTCTGAGGGGCTTCAGTCAAGATCAGTGACCTGCTGTGTCAGGGATTGTGTGAGCGTACAGGTATTTTCTGATACTGGTTCTAAGATAATTAAGTCTCCTTGTATTACTTCCCTGTCCTCCAAGCATCTCTTTAGTATTATCTGTGAACGTAATTAATGCTATTTACTTCTCTCCTGGGTTAGTGAAGATATTAATCCCTGACTTAATACAGATCCCTGCAGCACCATGTTACACACCTCTTCCCATCTGGATATATTGCTGACATTATCCTTTGTTTATGCTCTTTCATCCTCTTTCAATCTTTCAATGAGACAGTGTTTCTATCGAAGCCAATTTTAATTAATGTTGACAAAGATTTTAACATGTATTGCAAGCCAAATATATTGCAGCTATTGTTTTTCATGTCCCCATTTTTCTGTGTAGTTCTAGTTAAAAAATAAATCAGATTTATCTTCTAACCCTTTGTTCTTTCTGCATCTATTCTGCCTCTTGCTGCTAGGTGCATTAGCCTATAGATATTCATGGTCTTTTCTCTTGCTATGAGCTTTGCTGTCTGAGGGAGAACAAGGACAAAGCAGAGCAAGACAGTGAGCAGGATGGCCCCAATCCAGCAAAGCAATGAAACACATGGCCATCTTTAAATGCAGACATAATCTCACTGGAGTCAATAGAAATACTTGCATGCTTGAAAGTAGTATCTACCAGCTCGAGGCTGCTGCGCCGAATGTATAAAAAGATCGTGTGCTAATCGTCTCGTATTTCCTTTTGTATTTAAAAATAGTTCCACATTAACCTTTCAAAGACCCCTTCATTCTTTCTGATATCTGAAGCAGTGACAAAATACATTTTTGAGGTAGCATGCATCAACACAGTAGGATGCAAAATATTCAGATTTTCTGAACTATATACTTTCATATTTCCCCCATTATTCCCTAACCTGCTCCTCATCTGAACAGGAATTATTTTAACATGATATTCATATCACCTATTTATAAAGCTAGCTTATTAGTGTTATTTATTTATTCACTAAAAAAGAATTCAGTATCTCAGTCACTTTTGAAACATCATTAATTTCACCCCTCCTCAGGACATACTTGATTTCTTCAGTACCAAATGCAATTTTGCTTTGCACCCAGCAGCATAATGGTTCTTGTTGACAAATGTTAATTATTTGTGTGGATTTTCTGTTCCCGACATTTTTGGCTCTGAACTGATAATCAAAGCAAAAAGTAGGGGGGAGGAGAGGGGAGGGAACTTTTCCCCAAATAGTGGAACAGCTTTATTTGTGAATGTCATGGGAAGCTAGAAGGAGAAAAGAAAGCAAGTAAGTGAATGTGTTAGCCCAAGGGAAAGGATTTCTAAGGATGTGCTCTTACATCCAGCTGGGACTAGTCTCTTCTTTAGCTCAATGGATGAAAAAAAAAAAAAAAAAAAAAAAAAAAAAAAAAAAAAAAAAGGAAAACAGCCCCTTGGCCCCACACCCCTAGAAAATACAATGGGATTTTAGCACTCAGAGAGAATCTCTCCCAACCACAATTGAAACACAGCTTAACTAGCCTTAAATCAGACTATCTAATCAACTGAAATCCAATGAAAAATAGCTTCTGTTATGCCTTAGAAGCAGAGTGTGGATGAGGAGATTAGCTGGGGTGAGATTAATCACTTTAGAAAAGAGAACTTTAACTACTTTTTAATAACACACAGTTCAATGTGGTTAAGAATATGGAAGCTCAGATAAAGCCTTTTAAAAAGTAAGAGCCATCAAAGCAGTTGGAAATTTTTAGCTGCTCAGATACAGTAGTGGACAGAACTCATTTTCATCTGTGCTTGTCTGAGGTGTTTCCTTATTATCATTCTATAAGTTTCATGCTAGGCAGAAAGAGAAAGAAAGACTCAATAGGTTTTTTGTCATTAATGGTTGTCATTTTGATTAAAAAAAAAAAAAAAAAAGAAGAAACACTATAGTTTAATGGGTAAATGCAAATGGACTCAACATTGCAGTTTTGTACTTCAAAGAGGAGTAAATTTGTTTTGAAGTTTATTTGGTAGATGAATTGCTGTCAGAGATAAGCAAAAAGTTTTGAACTCCCAAGGGCTCTGATAATGCTTCAGAAAGGAGAAAATTCAAGAATTACCACACTTGCGATCAAACATAATGAAAATTAAGGCTAATAAACAGCTTTTCTAATGTCAGTCTAAAAGGTGAGCCAAGGAGGCTTGTGGAACATAACATTATCAGTTAGGAATTCACAAGGCTTGTTATCTTTGATTTTTTTTCATCATATTTTTTTGAATGAATATTACTTCCACCCCTAAATTAAAAATATTCTTCTTGCACAATAACCTATCCAGATTTAGCTTTTACAATCAAACTCCTATATGTGGGCGAAATTAACAGTTATGGTAGAAAGCTTTCTTCCCCACAGTTCCCTTGATAGGCAGAAGCAGGGTAGTAACTCTCAAAAGATAATTTAAATAACAATTGAACCATTGTACAGGAGTGACATTTCATATAGACTGTTTGATTATCATATTCCATGCTCCTAGGAGCTATAGGACAAAACCAGAAGACAAGATTACCCTGCCTTATGCTATAAAAAATTTTCCCCAAAATGTCTCTGATTAAAGACATATAAAAGGTATGATTTTACTTTTGAACCATCCAGACATCTCTTCGGTATTAAACACAGATACATGTACATTTTTAAACATTTCATTGCCATTGATGTTTTTTTTCAATGTCATATTGTAATTGGAAGACACTGGTGTCTGAGTAAATTTATGCTGATTTGTATCTCCTGTGAATCTTTCCTGGTAGCAAAGTTGTAGATGTTTTTATTCTCCTCCCTCATTGATACATACTGTCCTGCAAAACTTTCAGACAAGGCAGTCTTGTCGGTGCTCGCTAGCAGCAGTCGATGCCCATTGAAAGGGGTATACTTTGTCTGACTTTGCTTTTCAACATCAGACATATATAACACGACAGAGCTCATTGTGTGTTTGCTTCAGAAAGAACGCCATGCTGTCAACATGACAAAATCAAGTACGAGACAAGCCAGGACACTGTAAAAATCATTTACCCTCTACTGCATGTAAAGATAGCTTAAAGCAAGGAATAAAAGTTTTGACAAGGCATTTAAATACTCACAACTAACCATTTTCTGAAATCAACCAAGTCAAACACTTTTCGTTCTAAGGTCCAAGCTGAACGGGAAAAACTAGGACAGAGCCTGGCTGCCTCTGCAGTCTTTCTTACATTGTCAGAGACACGCAAAGGAACAACTGTAAGACTGTACGGGCAGCCCACTGCTGACCTCTGGCTCAGCCTCCATCGGTGGAGCACAGCAAGGAAGGGACCCTGGCTGTAGCATGGTAGAAGCAAACAAAGCAGCTCCGGAACATCTCAAACTGCTGCTGATGTTCTCATCAACATCTGAATGGGCTCATCACCTGAATCCTACAGAAACATTTTCTGAGACTTTTAAGTGTGGTACGTGCGCTCTATCCACCCTCTGTGACAAAAGTGGACAGCTCATCAGCTATGAATGTCACCCCAGGGAGATTATATAGAAATATAAATTAAATACTGGGCAAGGTAGACAGCTGCGTTGTATTCTTAGTTTTCTGTCACACGTACATTCTGCATGTGAACTCGAACAAGTCATACAGTCTTCTAGTGTCTCATTTTTAACTATTAGAATTATTCAACACCATCAATTGTTTTGGGACACAGATTCACCGCACTTCACTTGAGGCATTCCAGGTATCTAAGTTACATGTTGTAGGTTCCACCGATAGCTGATGGAGATAACCTTATAGAGCTGACAGAGAGAAATAGGTATTTCATTCTCAGCTTATAATTCAGACCTCAAATTGGCTGAACCATTTTGGAAGACTCTTTTTCTCTTTCTCCCCATTAACTACAGAAGAAGCCTTGAGGTTAGTTATCCAACGTTGGCAACTGAACTAGACATCTAAAACTGGACCAGATGAATCTAGGCTACAGTGTCTGCACATGGGCTACATATTCTTAGTTGAAGGACTTTTAGATAGGAATATCGATACTTCCAAGGTGATTACAGTGATGAATGCGTTAGGAAGTAAATAAAGCTTGGCTTATTTCCATTTGCCCTTCAGAATATGTTTTGAGCTCAAGCTACTTGTCTTATATATATATATGTATGTATATATATATACACACACACACACTCTTGCACAGTCTTTTTTCAGTTAACTACCATTTTATATTGATTCTGCAGTGCATGCATTGTTGTTCAAGCAGACCTTTGGTATTGCTATCACACTTCAAGAGCTCAAGGGAGAAAGAGGTGGCTTTCTACAGCTTCTGAGTAAATTTGTAACATTATTAGTGAACTGAAGAAATACGTATGTATGTCAAGACCCCCACCTAAGTAAGTAAAGAAGAGAAGGTATTAACCAAAGCCCAATGTATAGACATAGTTTAATGGTTTGTTGAGTCCTACATAGAGAGAAGAACGTGTCCTAAAACTCTGTATGCATGACCTCAATACCATTTGAGTTAATGGGAGTCTTGCCTTCAGTTTCACTGGAAATGGGATCAGGCCCCATGCTGATTAGCTGCAAGGATACTTCCAATTTTGGGTAAGGAAAGAAAGCAAACATTGATCACCTGGATGTTATCCAGACTGAAGCTGTCCCTAAGTCTATGGATGTTCATATATGACTGACAGTTAGTGTTTTCAAATATTGTTTAAATTCACATCCATGGAGTAGCTTCCATGTGGAAGATTAGACCTTTGTAAAATGCTCAGTTGCAACTCCTTGGGGTGCAGTTAGGGCACTCCAGCTTTCCATGTGGTCTCCTTTCCCAAGACTGACTGAAACTGTGATGCCTAGCATTCAAAATTGGGTACATGCAATGCTGACTTCAGTCTTCAATAAAATAAGGAATTGGCAATAGGACATGGAAAAGTAATCGCTGGATTATGAATTACTTCTTTTATGAAGTGCTCACAAAGCAGTCTAAGAATCTGTGCCTACTATCTTACCAGATAAAAAATTTCAAACACTCATTTCTCTGTTTGTACTGTCAGGTTGATTACTGTTGATTTCCTTGGAAGTTACTCATGTTTCATCACCAAAGAGGACTCAGTAAACTTTAGTTACTTTAAAACAAATTATGAATGAAACTAATCACAGAAAAAATTACTTTCTCAGTAAAGAAAAACTGTTAGTCTTTTATACCTCTCCCTGTGCCTTCAGGTCAGCTTATAAATATCACAGCTGAAAAAAGACTCTGGAGTTAATGGTGTTTTGGTTTGTTTCCTTAAGAGGCTGGGGCAAGGCTAGTCATATATGTGATACTCGTTTCCATTCGGAGAGATCTCAGTGAAAGGTAGCCATAGCAATGTAATTATACATTTACTTGTCAATCATTTATTTGTTGGCATTTGAAACCTGGTGTTGCTTTTTACGGTGAGGGCACAGACAGCTTCAGGTCTCAGCTCAGGTAATTACCCTCCCCCTTACGCACATTTCTCCTTCAGCGTTTGTGAGAGTGAGATTCTTTCCTTTTCTTTATCCCGTTCTTTTATATCTTGCTGTGCACAGTGGAACTGCTCCTATGTCTTATTTCACACCTTACTGAGCTGTAGTAGGAAAGGCACTGCCAGACCATCTCCTTTTGTCAAGCGGTTCTTAGGCCATTTCTTGTTTATATCAAGTCAGCACTTACGCACAGGTCATTTCGCCACAGCTAACAGCACTTAGTGTTTCTCCACAGGACACTGCAGAGTCTAAACAGTTTCTGGGCTTATCACAGGGATTTCAAAATTGTCTGTATAAACTATACCTGTTGGGTAGAAATACTTGTTTCTCTGCAGTCTAGAAATGAAAGTTTGAGTTTCGTCAGTGCTAGTAGTCGTATAAACCTGGTTTCTGTTGCTCCCTTACTGAATTTTTGTAGACAGAGGATCAATAGTACAAACACTCTCCAGCTGAGAAAACTCTTTAAAATGTGTCCAAAGACAGTACATTCTAAACTGAGCTGTCCATTAGGCACCCAAGTGAGATGACAATTCACTGTCACAAGCTGCTAATTGAATGTAGAAACAGCAACATCCTCTTTCCAGAAAACATCTTCCCCTCATCTGTTTCTTTGCATGGACACTGTCATGTCAACATTCCCGTAATTCTTTTTTATCTTATACTACCCACATTATCAATATTTCCATTGCATTTTCATAAGATGCTGAGAATGAATTAAATAATTTGCATTTGCTGAAAAGTCCCTCATTGTTTTCTATGTCGCATCTGTGAATTCACTAGTAAAGGCATGTCTGCTAGAGATGCTGACAGTCCCTACTGATACTCTGTGACTACATTTATACTAGTGAATTGAATATGCTTAGGTTTGTTCTCTGAGAAAGAGTCTAACTGACATTGCACGATCCACATTCATACTATTAAAATCTAATTCTCTGCCTATCAGCAAGGGTTTCTGTGACCTCCAAACTCTTTGATCATGTCCAGGGAATGCTTGAGAAAGTAGTAGCTTAGGCCAACACCCTTTTAGTGACCATTTTAACTCTTTAGTGATGTACATAATAAATTTCTAGCACCTGGGAACATTTATCGCGACTGCCTAACTTACCAGTTTAGACACAGAGTAAGTTCTTTACGTTTTTGCTCATTAGGTTTTCCAGATGCCTGGAAAATCTTAGCACATCGAAAAGTATACTGCAAAAAAACCCCTTATTAAATATGTATCACTTGATAGGATTCTTAAGATAAGGAGTTTGCAAGGTTTCAGGTGATAAACTTATGAAAGAGAAATCCACAGAGGATTATCAAATTCAAGAAGCCACACATGGTTTGTAGTAGTAGTCCCTGAGCTGAACACTGAGAACATTAAGAGGTGGTATTATGGTACTTTCCCTGCTCGTATATTCTTCAATTTTCACCTACTTAGAAGAAGTAAAATAAATACTGGGATACGTGTAGTTTTGGTCTGAGTAAGTACAGATATTCCTCTATTAGCTGCCTTGCTTTCCACCACCCTGTGTGAAAAGTAACTTGTATAGCATGGCAAGTATGACATGGCCCCCCCCGCCTCTGTCAGGCTATTGATTTCACCCAGGCTATTGACGTTTTGTTTATAATTGACCCCTTTCCTGATAACAAGGAGGAGTTGGATGAACATTTTTTCTTTTCTTCTGTTACATAGTTAAACTAAAGGAAATGGAAATGGAGAGGATAAGTATATGAATGCTTGCTTTGATATGATTGAATCAAGTATCTGCCAAAGGTGGACTTACACAACTACCCATCAATTCTGTCACTCAAATCCATGTAATAGAAAAGTGTTCTAAATGTTTCCAGTGACGTTGTATCACCTCATACAAAGTACCTACATATTTTACTATTTATATACATATGTATATATAATACAGATATTTATATTGCATGTGTTATTAAAGTATACCATATAATTCTGGGTCTGGATCAGTCCCAGCCTGCCTAGGTCTCACTCAGGAGTGTACAAAACATCAGACTGTAGTGATTTTTCTCTTTCTTATTAAAAAAAAAAAAAAGTTTAAAAAACTAAGCAAAAAGGAGGCAGGATAGCCTCCTCCAAAATACTCTGCAGTCCAACAGTCGTGATGCTCTTGTCAGTGGTAGGTATAAATGGCTCCTCTAAAAAGCAGAGAATGGAGAGGAGCGATAAACCAGAGTTTTCTGTAGGCAAATGGGATATTAGATACAAACCCAGTACTGATTCTTCATTCTAATGTCGGGAATGGACTCTCCTAGGTTAGGTGTCCTCTTCTGAAATAAGATCAACTTTTGTTAATTTCATGCTTATCACTTTCATTCTAACCTGGACTTAAGGGACTGACTCATCCCAAGGCAGGACTTCAGAGTCTTCTTGACATACCAACTACCTCAGGTTCCTCAACTTTGTAGCCCAGATTATGGCAATATCTATATTTCCTTTGGGAATTCAGTGTTAAAATTCTTTGTTGTACCTTGCGCTTTTCTATTGATCCTACACTACAAAATTTAATTGCAAGCACAATTCAATTAAAAGAAGATATTGCTCCTGTAAAGTAATGAACATCTGCATGAATCTTTAAAACCCAGTTCTAAATATCTTCAGTATCCTTAACATTTGTGTGTGAATTGTGGCATAATATATGAAAGGTCATATCTTTGGAGGAATTTTAAAAGCTCTTCCTAATGTTGCGTGTTCATATTTCTTCATAGGAAAATGAAACCTATTCCTGTGAAGTTTACAATCAGCCAGTTAGTCTTTTGGATTTGTTGTTGAAAAAGTCAGATGAGCAATCTGCTTATTGCAGTCAATCAATCTCTATGCAGTGTGCAAACTTAAAAATAATTTAGTAATCTTCCTGTCCTACAGCCACATGGTTGTATACACTTTATTTATTTTTTTTTTTCTCCAGGTAGAATGCACCAATCTGCATCAGTGTGTTATTTTGTGCTAAAAGCAATAGATGAATGGCTTTGCAGAAAATAATCTTTTTTTTACTTCATTAAAGGTGTAACATGAAAAATATGACTTTCTCCACTTTGACCCATCCATCACCCTCAAACCCTAATGTGTTAGAGCTATCAAAAGGGTAATGAAACAGTTTGAATGTCTAAATGACTTGCTAAAAAAGAAACTTTGACTGCATTATAGCTTGAGAAAGGAAGAAAATATATTTACTTTAATAAAAAAAAAACAAATCTGAATCTAGTTTAGACTTTCATGATTAACGTTTAAATTTTGACATTTACAGAGATGTAAAACAAACATTGCCAACTGTACTCAAAGCCCTTCTAATCTGTTCATCATTTATAGTTTAGCTTTAATTTACCGTTTTCACAATAATTTAATCACATCTTCAGTAATTCTCGCTTTTGACACTGAAACAGCATGGGGTTGATTTACTGTGTTTTCAGACTTGTGCTTTTATGTAAACACATTAGTATTTTCACAGCATGTTTGGAACAACTGGAGCAAATTCTGCTCCTCTTACACCTATACAAAATCTATTGACTATGTTGAGTAACAGAGAGAAAATCTGCCTGAATTGCTGGAGTAAGTCAAGAGGAGTCAGGATGAAAGATGAAAAACTTTTGCCTATTCTGGAAGGTGAAAGAGACCAATTTCACATAGCACTGAAGAAAATGGAATAAACCAGCAGTCAAGACAGGTTCTGTGTCTGACAGCTTTTATCTGTTATAGCTTTTATTACAGCTGAGTTTACCAGCTTTCATAGTTACAGAAAATAGATTCCTATGTACAGATAGCACAATACGATGCAAATGTGTTGTACATAACATCTTTCAAACAAATTGATACCTAAACGTTCTCACAGAGATAGGGAAAATAATTACAAAATGAAATAATAAAAAACAGAGGGAGAAGAAGGAAAGTACACATGATAGGTAAGGGAAAGGGTGTCTTTTTCAGGGGAGACTCGAGATTACAGCATCCCTGTGAATTAAGGCTTTCATTGGTAACAAACACTCCTGCTGTTGCTAAAGGATTTTATTCATCTGCGTAGCTTGACTCCTTTATGCCATTGCAAAAGGTAACAGAAACATCTTATGGGTCTATTTCACCTTTTTAGCAAACAGGATGTTTAAGCCCTGAAAGGCAAAGGTATTGCGATGTGTTTAGTGAGAAGCGACATGTTGGATCTAATTCTGTGTTCTGTTAACTGTGAAATGCCATTGAAGTCAACGTTACACAGATGTAACTGGCAGGAGATTTTGCCTTTTACTTCTAAAAATCTGCTAACAGTGTCAGAGAGCAGAGACTGATCTGAAATACGTTTAACTCCTCTCATCTTCTGTTCTTTTAGCTTTCTTTAAAATATGTCAAAAGATGTTTTTTTTCTGGACCTTATCCAGATTCCATAGAAATCTGTGAAGAACTCCTTTTTCTACCAGTGGTCTGTGAACAGTAATGGAGTCTTGTGCAAAGATAAACTGACCAAGAGAAATTTTTGCTTATATGTATTTTTTTGCTAAATGGTAAGACCGTATGCTTTAGGGTGCCAGTCCTGTAAATCTTACCCATTTCAATTGGATCAGCAGGACTACACTTACAGACATGGAATGGTTCATTTTCAGTAATCTCCTTTCTCTAATTGTAAGTTCCCTGCTACTGCACTGTGGGTTCTAAATAACAAAATAATTGGCACATGAAATAAGTCTGAAGTTTTGCATATAAGTTCACATTCAGAAAAATATCCCTTCTCCAAACAAAATTCAAGCATGCATTTAACCCAATAGAATTCAAGAACATACTTAAACATCTTCTTATAAGAGTGGACACAGGAGTTTTCCTGCATCATCATGAAGTTGCTGTATTTGGGTCTACTGACAGGTTAAATGCTACCTAAAGGCAATATTTCAGTTCTAATTAAGCCAATTTTTCACCATCTGTAAAGAAATAGGTGGCCATTTACAGGCAAATGTGTGATTTGTGTGTACAATTACTGAAATTATACATACACATTGGGTTGAAATGAATCACTTAAATTTGTATACATATGAATTTGGGAAAATCAGACCCCCGTGCTTTAGAGTATGATGTAAATTTTACAAAGTGTGCCTGAACCCACACGAAGTAAGGAATTTTAATTTGGGGATTTCCCCAGCTGTGTACTTAATGTTATGCTAATGTTTTTTCCATTAATAGCTAAAAAGATCCATTGCTTCTCCTTTCAATGGGCTTGTTGCTAATGAAAAAGATCTTTTGTTCCACAGCAAAACTGTACAGCTCAGGCAGAATGATAACATGCTGGCTCTTTACACTTTGGACGCTAAAAAGCCTCAGGCAAAATATTTTGCTGAAAAAGGCAAGCCTGGCTCCATTCATTTCACAAGTACTGCCCTCTTACACTAGCTGTGACTGTCTCTTTATTTAATGATTCACTGCACCCAGACATTTGCATAACAGCATATACCTATGTGGAGTTAAATGTTAGCCATCTTTCTAAAGAGATCAGTTTTGAACAGTAAGAATATATTCTCTTGTCCTGGGGCATCCTTCAGGCAGCAGTTGTTGAGGCAATATAAATAAATCACAACACTATTCCAAAATGAAATCAACAGAAACAAATTCTTACGTCTCCCTCTTTTTGAAAGGTGACTTTGAGCCAGAAAATTCTATGTTGTTTTCAACAAGGCCTCTCTTTATCCACTGAGCCAGGAAGGGTGGGAAACTATTCAGGAACTACTATTGATTTTAAGCATCATTTAGACCAAAGAACAGATTTCAAGTGACCTTCCACTGTGCTAACAATACCTGTAAGCTTAAAAAACAGCTTTGTCTAAAGGAAGTCAAAGTCTCAGCTATGAAATACGATATATAACAATTTAAGTTTAGTTTAAACCAGTAACTAGCAATAACATACCAGTTGATATCTCAAAAAGACCTCTACTGAATCAGCAATTTTGATCTTATTTTGATGTTCTGCTAAATTTTGAGTAATCATCACAAGCAGCCAATATAATCATTCAGTCTTGGCTTTGGTTTTGTTTCAAACAGTCATTACACTCTGTTTAGTATTTTCCCTTTTCTTTCATTTAAGACTTTACAGTACAAATGAAGTTTATATTGTATTTTATTTTATTGTTGATATACAAAATATAAAAACCAAAAGGCTATACAGTTACCTTCAGGAACTTCAGTCCTGACATAAAAAGCTGTCATAGCAAAGCTACAGTCTTATTCTGCATTAAGATCAGCCCATCAAAATAGTCTTTAATCACTGGCACACCTGCATTTGTTTCTAAATACTTTATGAAGAGAATTTTCTCTTGAGTTCACATGGGCTCTGTGAACATCCCTTTTCAGAGTAGGTGATGACTTACTATCCATAAGGCTCCTAAACGTTGCTAGGGAATCCTGTTGGAGGAGTACAGAAATCCAGCTTTGTTTCAGGATAAATATCATCTGGACAGAAATAAGCTAGGAGATTTATGAAAATATATTTTACCTCAGCTCTGTGACAGGATGACAGCATAGCTCAGCAAAAAAGTACAGCAACACGTAGCACTCATTGTATGGCTCAAAGTTTTCTGATAAAAGGGTAGAGTCTAGATTTGGTCCCAGAATTACCCATTTTACATTGAAGAGTGATTGGTTACCATGTCTTGGTAGAGAGAGTAAACCCCACCCTCCCACATCACCTCATGTTCACCTTAAACTTGCAAACCCACATTCTTCTTCTAGTTGACCTTTATATCATTTACATATTTTATTAAATAAGTTGAGCATCTTATTCCTAGGTGGACACTCACTAATCTCTTTACATATGAGGGAAAGGGGAATAGAAATTGTCTTCTCTAGCTGTTTCGTTTCTTGAAAGAAAAGAGTGACCTCTGCTGAAGCATGTCACAGACCTTGCATGGCAGGTGACAGCTCCATGCTATGACTCAAAATTGCTGAAGCTGAGAAACTGGCATTTTCAAGATGAATTGGACAGAAGAATTGAAAAGATTCATCCCTTCCTTTAGCTTTTTGTACTCTGTAGTTTGGGTGTCTTCCTCATACAGCAAATTGTCTGCTGCAAATTTCTTTCCAAGTCCTTCAAATCCCCTCAAACTCTGTGCAAGGAGCATTGGGCCACATTCTCACTTGTGGATTCCCCTGTGTAAGGTAGCTGCTGAGCTCTGTCATTTCTGCATGATTTTGCGATGTTAGTTTCCTGCCTGCTGGCTGTGTATGCATTTACAAACATACATAGGATTTTTTTCAATTATTTATAGTTTAAATTGGTTCTGGTAAAATAAAAGCATACATTTAGACACCAAAAAAATGTTATATATTGTTTATTTCATAAGGGTCTAAAACAAGCATCAGAGAATTCTACATTAGTACTTGTAAGGAATATGATGGGAGAGATTCCAAACTCTTTTATTTTTGTTTCTAGAAATTGTTAACAATTTTTTCAGTCGCCATGACAACAGTAGGACTCTGCTCTTGTCACACGTTCTTCGTATATCACCCCTGTCTGTGTGGAAGCAACGTTTCACCCATGCCTTCATTTTAAATCCCTATTTTGTGCTATCCCTATTTTTCCTAGAGACATGAAGCCTCATTCTGATCTTGCCTCCAATCATTTTACATGGGTGTCACCCTTACATAGGAGAGAAGTTCAATCTGACTCATAGCAATGAAAAACGGGTTAGAAATAAGGTTATGCTGTAACTGACATCATGACAGAGTTCTTATCACTCAAAACTTATTTCACAGCTCTTCCAGCTGTTTTCCTTCATGTACAGAGTCATAGTCCTTCAAAATATACGCATGTAGTCCAGAAATACACACTGGGAAAAACTGGGACATCACCTCACCTCAATGGCAGTTTCAATGGAAAGGGAAAAAGGAAAGTAGTAGCCATCCTATATCCCACACCAGCAAAATATAGATAGAGCCACCCATTTCATGGCAAGGTCTCCCTCCTCCTGAGCTGGTGAGAGGAAACCCTAGCCACTGAGAGAAGGTTTTGTCATGTTTTTCATACACCCAGCCCTTTCTTGCACAATTTGCACATGTAAGCATTTGCTTGAAAATGCAGTTGGTGAGAGAGGGAGAGACACTATATTATTAAACATCCAAATTATTCCACTGCCACTTTATTCAATGATTATCTTCTCAGATCTATCACACGTTTGTTGAAAAAGGAGGTGGCATCTGGTCTGAACATGAATTCATGATCAACTTACAGACTGGAGGTATTAGCTTCTGTAGTTACAAATGTATACACAATTCTCATAAGTAGTGATGAAATTAATTAATTTACTACTTTGTTCCATTTGTATCACCAAATATTTTCTACCAACCATCAAATTTTTAACAGCTATCCAACAATATATTCAGCAGAAAGGATCTACCTGAATTAGAAATATTCTTTAAAACTGATTGTCTAATGATTTGAACAATTTCTGTTTTGACACACATCTTGGAGACAGCACATAACAGCTGCACACTGTGTTTACAAATAATAGTGTGATGTCAGACCACAGAGACTTTCTGCTGAATGACTTAACTTTGGACATGATAGTGAACAGCCTACCCCACTGGTCAGCATTGCAGTCACTGCAGCTTCTGAAGCTGGAACTCATCAAGTTGCGAGAGGGGCGGGCAGTCCTCTCTCTTAGGAATTTCCCTGGGAAAAAGGAACCCTGCAGTGTAAAAAGGAAATTCAGAGGTATGGAGAACTTATTCTCTCATGCATGAAACACTTAACATCTGCCTATTTATAAATTTAGAAATAGTAGATGATTACTTACCTTTCACAAGTGATCTATCTTCCTACTACTAAATAGTAGGAGTTCTGGGTTACCAGGAAGATTAAACAAAGCAAAGCCTTTTTTATTTATGAAATATTTTTCGGCGCATGAGCTGGTAAAGCCCAAAGGCTACCAGCACTGTCTAAAGCTGCCTTCAAGTCTTTATCTTTTAAACATAGTTCTCTCCAAATGTATAGTGGTCTCAGTTTTCTGCATTTTAGCATGTTGTACATTTCCTTTAAATTGCTTTGCTGGCAGAATCTTTTTATTATGAAAGAGTCCCAGTTTTCCTCCATGGAAAAGTACATTCTTAGTCATTGTAAGTATAAAAAAAATACTTTGGGAACATAGGTCTATGCTCTCTGGTAGCAGAAGACATGGAGTAGATACACTACATTTATTGTATATTAAACCTCATGATTTTAAGTGACTATCAAGGTCTTGATTTATGATTTTAAAATGCATAGTATTGGCAGAATTTTCTTCTAAGTCCATCAGTGATGTAATGGTTGAATCTTTTATTCATAACATTCCTGATTTTATATGAATTGTTCTACTTTGCAGGAGAAGACTATTGTAAGGAATGCAAACTTCTTGACATTGAGGGCTTTAGCAGATTAGTAATTAATAAGCTTGATGCCACATCCCAATGGCAAAATTCCTGTTAATTTCAATGAAAGCATGATCAGGCTCAAAGTCACCTGAAATTTCTGTGAATGTAAAGGCTATTTCTTTCTTTCAGCTACTTTTTGACACTAATAAGGTTGATTTTAATAGAACTTATTACATCCTTACTGGAAGCAGAATTTGACCTCAGTTGAAAAGATTGCCCCCTTCTTTCACCTTGTTTTGAAAAAGAGCTACATTTTCATAATAGTGTCCGGGTACGCGCACAAATCTCATTACCCAATAATAGGATTTGTCTACATACCTCCTGCTCAGTCTTTCGGAAACGTACATGTCCCTCAGCATGGGTTATTTTTTTTTCTCCTTGTTTCCATTTACATCTGTCCACATGAGTACAATAGATTATATTCTATATAACAGTTTTAGTCAACCAAAAGTAGCTAAGTATATAATCAAGGAGGAGGCGGAGATATTCTTAAAGGACAAAATCAACTTTGGAAGCTAAACACTCACTTTTGTTACAATGATTGAGACATATGAGAGTAAAAATATGCCAGAGACGTGAAGCAAAATGTCATGGAATAGCTCAAATATAGCAGCAAAATGCTAAAGCAATGTTTAATTATAGTCTGCAGTCCAGTTATCCTATGATTGGATTAATCTGCAACAGTGAAGTTGTCTTATAGAAACTTAAGATTCCAACATTTTAAATTGGGAATATGAATGGCAGTTTATGTTGATCCTTATTGTTTTCTGAACTGTCTCTGCTCTCCGTTTCTTTCAAAGCAGTAAAGGAAAATAATTGAAAATAACTTTAATTTTTACTGCTTTACTTCCAATCACTAGTTCTATAGCTGCTCTGACTAAACATGTTATAGAAGCTGAGTTAAGATTTTTATTCAGAATGTAGAAGAGTAAATTTTGGAAAAGCCCTCAATAAAGGTTTGGAGGAAAAAAACCCCAAACAAACAAACAAAAAACCAAACACCACCACCCCCCCCAAACAATTAGAAGTAAACCATAGGAATTAATATGGAATAGAGAAACAAATAAACTGAACAGCAAAATATAAATTCATCATTCCTATGCTTTGTGAAACTCTCTGGAAAGGTTCATCACTTGTAAGATGCATGAAAAACAGCTAGAAATTTGGGCTGTCAATAGAAGTTTGTCCTTTGCTTTATTTGTCCTATGTCTATATCACACCACCAGTCTCTCCTCTTATACTTCTTTCTTTCCAGTGACAAGTCATGCTTAATTTACCTTTTGCTTAACTAACCTTCTGAAAAGTTAAGGTCCATCTATTTTGGTTGTTGAAAAGTATGAATAAGATAAGAGGTCATTATTTGGATATGAGGTTTTGCTCTGTGTGCATGTGTTACGCACTTGATGCAGAAGGCTAAATTTTCACTTTTTTCCTAAATATAGGCAAGTGTCCTAAGTCTTGTTGCTATGCAGTTTAGCCATAGCAACAAACACAAAAGCCAATGTGTTGTTATTTCTATTTTCCCTTCCAGACAGTTTGCCTAGTAAAGAAGACATGCTAGATATAGCACTGTCAAAATAAGTGCAGTATTTCCTGTGAGAGATGTCAAACATTTCATCTTTTAAAAGATTATATTGTGCAAAAATGCTAAGCAAGAAGGTGGAGAGGTTGTAGTCAAGCTATCCATATCCTTTTGACGCACAGGTACGGAAGTTAAAAAGTAATTACTGTAAAAGAAGAAGTCAGGTTTTTAGTTATATATTTATTGAATATAAAAAATACCATGATACATTTTGTTCTTTTCCAAGATAATGGTACTTCATTTTTTATATAACCAGACAAAAGGTAAGGGGTGAACACCTAGTCTTCAATACTTAAAAGAGTTTTGTGATATATGTGATGCATCTTTGCTTCACAAAAATTTTTATCCCTATTCTCCAGCCAATGATAGCTTACAGTCAACGTTGTACTGAGCTTAAATAAACCTACGTAGAACTTGTAGGACAATATCCCAGACTGTTGAAAAGATACATAACGGATTTTCTTGTGGCTGAGGTGAGGAGTGTGAGGAAAACCAAATAGTTTATTCGACAGATTCTTACACAACTTCCCATGTGATTCCTAGCAAGTCATGCAAAGGTAATTTTCAATGTAAAAGAAAAGTTTGGCTTCCTGCCTCTTCCTTACTTGAAATGGGACTTAGATGCCTGCCTGTTATTTCTGTTATGGAAGGTCTTACTACTTGCCTAGATAATCAGTTTTTCCCACTTGTAAAATGAGGAAATTATGAGAATAACTCAGAGATGCACTGTAGATTTAAATTTCTAAATATCCAAAAGTAGCCTTTCAATTTTGGATACAAAAGGTCAAGGAACTTAACGGCTATTATAATAGTACTGATTTAGTTAGTTAGTTCTGCTACTTTATGTAACCAAGCTTTTCGTGCATTTCCATGAATATGCCTAACTTAGGATATACCTATGTATACAACTTCATTTGTTTTTAAAAAAAAGCTTTATCTGTTTCAAACATCTTAGGAAGAAACATAGTGGCCCATCTATCATTGAAAAAAATATATCATTAAAAACACCAGTCACTGTCCTTTATCTATATGGACTCCAGGTTCTAAGTTCCTCTAGTGCTTACAACCACATCACATAAATTAACCAAAACCTAAGAATTTAATCTTTGTTATTCCCAAGAGACAAAACTCCTGTCTCATCTGAAATTATGCATTATATCAACCTGCAGCAAAGATAAGCTTTTCAGAAGTTCAGGGGAACAATTGGAGTCCCCTAATTTCCAGTGTGCTCTGTGACCTCAATTTCAAATAACTTTGGCGGGGGCACTCTTGCTCTTTCAAGAACTGGGATCTTAATCCCAGTCTCTCTACCATTTCTTTGTAATAGATGTGGGAGAAGCTAACAGTGACAGACCATAGAGAATGGAAAGAAATACCATTTCAATGACAGAAGAGGAAAATAGAAATAGCTTTTTGTTCATCTTTTAATGCCTCTTTTCTTATTTGATCAAATTGTAGAGTCTAGTTTTTATTTAGTTTTTTTTTTTTTTTTTCCTGATTAATATCAGAACTTCAAAATGTGATTGATCTCCAATTGCCAATGTGGACACCAGTGAGCAATTTTTTTTAAGGAATTTAATTTGTGGATAACCACAAGTGATGCAAATGAAAATATTTGGAAAGGAAAGAAAGCTATAGGCTATTTCTTAGAGACTAGGTAAAAAAAAAATTGGCCACAAATTTTGGATGTGCTATGCACTTCATTTATGCAGCCATGTGTAATGAAATCAATACCAGCCTCCATCCCTCCACCCTCTCCATCAGATGAGAGTAAAACTTTCAAACTGAATAGGGGAGATGATTCAATCTGCCCTCTGGTCTACAAGTTGTGGGAACAACCCTAATTGCAAAACTTGTACATAACTCCTCCCTGGGTGTCTTTCTTTCCAATCCAATTCAGCATGACATGGACAGGCTTGTCTCTTTTCTTCCACCCACTAGTTCATCTTTGCAAGTGATAACCTCTGTCTTGTGAAATAGTGTGTACTGCAGACAACCTTGAAAAACCCTGACCTTACTAAAATATGTTGAGGATATGGCATCCAAAATTGCTGGTTACCTCAACCTTGCTTGCTTCTTCCTCCAGGGTTTCTTACCTCCAAAGAATAGATCCATTTGAGTTTATTTAACAGCAGGAAGGGCTTCAAATTTTGCTTTTGTTCTAAGTCAACCCCTTCGATACCACAGAAAACAGAATGCATTTTTCGATTGTTTCATGAATTTTGAGGTTTCATGCAGAGTTAGCACTGAACATAGCCCAGTTTCAAAATGTGCTGCAATAAAAAACTGTTTCTTCATATTAGCAAAGAGTTATTGTGCCTTTTGTGAAGCTTCAGTGTTCCTTAGAAAGATGTAGTATTGCTGTAAGAGTCCTTTCACTTCACTTAAAGGTCAAAAAATAAAGTGTTTCTTAATGAGTTAGTCATCCAAGACTTCCTTTAAAATCAGGAAGGAAAAATAGGCATCTCCAGAGAGCAACTCATCTCTTCGTAAGGTATCTAGGATTATATGAATTTTCCCCTTAGAATTGCCTCTGTTTCTCTGTGGACAATGAGGGGAACTGAAAGTTCCCACAGAGCAGATTAAAATTCAATGTTCGAACTGAAATTATTTATATTTAGACATCCACAGTTAGATAAGGTAAATACTGCCATTTGTTACTCTTTCCCTGTTGTGGTAGGGCTTCCCATAGAAAGTGCTTGCTCCACCTGGGTGTACGCTGAAGCTCCAGAGTTCTGGGAACAGCAAACAGGCCCCGGGTGTGCTGTCCGCTTCGTTTATGCTGGAGACTCGGAAAGTTAGGCAGGCTGTTGTCAGCCTCAAACAGAGGCGGGTGCGTGAGCAGTAGCTCCTGATGGGATAGAAAAGTCTTTTGAAGACTTGGTCTTCATTCCTAGTCCTCTTCTGGGAGCAAGCCCAGCTCTCCAAAGCTTTTGAGTTGCTTTTCTATCTTTATTGTATTCCTTTCCTTTTTTTTTTTTTTTCTTTTCAGTTTTTCTATTACTGCCAAATATCTAGATTTAATTAAACATTCTCCCAAATGGAAAATTACTGTGAAATGTAAGTAAAATCATTCACGTCTTCTCCTGTGTCAGATTACGTGTTTTATTCAGGAGAAGGAAAGGGAATCATTGAGACAACTATGAGTTCTTAACTCTGCAGCTGCCTGGATCCTGATTCATTGCACTACAGTGTGGAAACTTCCCCCTCTCACACATGAAATAGATGCCAGTGGAAAATTGTCACAAGATGAATTCATACTTGGTAACTTGTAGCAAGTTTATAACTACCTTGTATTGCTGCAGCAGTAAAAAGGAGATGGAAAGAGAGCTGAAAATCTGACTTCAGTGTACTTAATTTTACTAAATAATGTGACTCTTCCATTTTCTTTCTTTATTAACTTCTCTCTCTGCTCTATATTTTATTCTTCTATTTATTCTATTTAATTCTTTAGCCATTTTCCACATCCTCTGTCTCTGTGCTGTTTTCTCAACTCCCACTATCTCAGCAGTTCCTCCTTCACATGACTTCACTTTCTTCTGCTACTTTCCATCTTTACCCTTACTCAAGATTCTCTCTCTGACTCCTTATTTCTTACTTTTCCCCATTCCCTGATGATTCACGTGGGTCTTCATCCTCTTTTTCTATGTGATGCAGTTTCCATCTTTTCTTTACAAATCAATGTATGTTTAGCCCACTTTCCAATTTTTGTTTTCTCTTCTGTTTATTGCTAGTACCTCTGGCATACTCAATTGAAAAACAGAAACTGCAGTGCCAAATCAAATTCCTCAAGCCTTTTCCCTACGCCTATATATAAGAAATCTAAATTTCTTATGAAATAAAATCTAACACTTCAAGTTTTTTCCTGTCTATACAGAAAGCAGAATAGAGTGAAGGGGGGCAAAGGCATAAAAGAGAGGTACCATTAAATCTCTTATTACAAACACTTTTACTTGCATCTGGAAATGTTTCGATACAATTAACTTTTTTATATAAAGCTAATTTAGAGTTTCTTTTTTTATACTAAACATTTTTCCATGATGTGAAAGAAGTTATAAAAGAGAAGGATATTTCTAAGAGGAAGGAAATGACCAGCCAGATAGATCAAACAGGAAAGTTTTATTTGAGCCAACTGGTCCTTTTGACTAAAAGTGCCTTTAAAGTTACCCACACTCCCAAACCACAAGAATTTATTTAATTAGAACTTTCCTTGATATTTATAAAAATGTTCAGTTTATATAATCTCAAAAAAAAATTTGAAAGGCAAGCTCAGCAACCTCTAATCACATAACAAACATTCAGCCTTATTAAAGCTTGTAGTTCTTATGGGACAGGTCTGGGATCCTTTACCTTCCAGCAAGTTTTCCATGTAAAATAACTGAAATTTCTTTCTCTTTGGTAATTCCTGCTTTTTACCATAGAAGCCCTCAAAAATCTTTGCCCCTTCTACTACCTTAAACTCCTGCTTCAATATTAAGAAAACTGCTTGCACTGTAGGGCCCAGCTTTGTAAACGTAGGTAGAAATATGGCCAATCTTATCTGTGTGATACTTGTAAGATTAGGTAAACTCTTCATCACCCAGACAAGATGAAGATGTCAGTAAACTCCCTCTTTCCACTTCTATCAGTGACCATACTTAAGCAGTTTATTGCCTTCTTTTTTTCATCAACACTCACTTATTTTTATTATTACAAACTCATTGAAGTTCCTCATAGCAGCCTTTGATCTAATCACTTTCTTCACATAGTAAGATAAGACAAATTCAAATATATTGGTTAAAAAAAACCCAACAACAACAAAACATAAGCAGAACTATTATTTCCTTTTTTCTTGACAACTCCCTTACCTAACATTTGCTTTAGCAACTGAAATTGAAAGTTCCTAAGAAAATGAAGATCTCAAATTTTGTTATCCCTAAACTTACTATTGACTCGTTATATATAAATATATATGTAACATCACATTATACTCTCTTATATTCCATTAAATAGCGTGGTTAAAAAGGGTAGTCAGGCTCAGGAAGACATGAGGAGTTGCTGCCACCATTGATACCTTGAAGCATTTTTCATATGAGACCATATGCTGGTTTGTACATTTATCTTCACTGTAAAGATGAGCAAAAGACAGGCTGAACAGAGTGTTCCTTAAATGCAGTGCACAGACACTTTCTGTAGCATCCATTTGGACATGGTTTTGACACTATCTAAAATCCAAAAACTCCCTCCTTGGTCTTTGCAAGGACTGTGTTTGATACAAATAGCCTTTTGAAAGATTGTCAGAAGCTTCTGCTTGACACAAAACCTGGAGGCTATCTGTGGAAACAGAACAAAACAAAAAGAGGTAGATAGGAAAAAAAAAAAGGAATGATTTTTTGCCAAACAGATGGGATTGGCAGTTATCCTAAAAAAGCTGGGTTATGGCTCTGCTCAGTACTAAGGATTTAAAAATAATTGCCTAAGGCCTCAACCAAGAATATTTTTGCCTGGTGCTTTTTTAATTTTATTTATTTTATTTATTTTTCCTCACTTAGATATACAAAAAGAGGTGCAAAAATAAGGAAAAAAGAGGGACAGTCAAAAATTCTTTCTAAATTTTTTTTTTAATATCTTCCTATGACAGATTCTTCTTTTGTAATAGTTACAATAAAAGAAGTAAATCCGGAAGTACTTACATGGAGATTTACAGTCCTACAAAAGAGTCTGTGAAGAACAAATTCCTGCATCCCCATCAAGGCCCATAGCTCAAATTTTTTTTCTTTGAAGAATTAGCAATTTAGGTTCATAGCAAGACTTTTATACTTAAAATGGAATTGATGTACTGAAGTCCATGACTGCAGTCCCTACTTAGCTCCTTACCATCTTGAGTCTGTACATACTTAACTTTCCTTTGGTAAAGGTCTGTAGCTGCCTAACATTCTGCTTTTGGGCATATCTAGAAGAGCTACCACCTTGACAGCACAGATTTTCCCTGCACTTACCTCCTAGCTTAGATACTCTTATTCTCAGCCCTGAGAGAATAATTTTTATAGATATATTTATATGATAGATCAATAGACAGATGACAGGTAGATAAAGACAGAAAAAATGAAGCCTACATTCACTATACTACCCAAAAGCAGACACCAAAATAATTTCATTCTAGACAGTGAAATCTTCTGGAAAGAGGTCTGTGTACTGACCCCTGCACAAAAGGCAGCTAACTAATTCTAAATGAAGCAATCATTGGTTAAAATATGTAAACAGGTTTCCCCCTCTTGCATCCATGCTCTTGTCTCTATACAACAGACAGACTGCCTTCGGAGCGGAGTTCAGAAGTCAGTTCCTCCATCATGTGCAAGCTAGGGAATAATGCTTTCTAGCCACCCAAATGAAAAGTCTATTTCAAATTCATGGTCCTCTGAAATTTGAATTTTGTCCAGAGTCTAATCCTAGCAATATAAAGCATATTACAGACCTAATTCCTTTTCTCTCCAGATCCCCACCCCCCACCCTGCCCCCAGTTCAAGAAGTCCACTTTATTTGTTTATTTATTTATTTGCTTTTGGCAGTGGGTCACACAGCTTCTTTAAAAGAAGGGAGGGTTGCGTTGGAACCACATAGAGATTGAGTCATGAAGGGTGTTGGCTTCCAGTTTCCAAGTTTTGGAAACTATTTTAGCCACTGAATTTGTGTGTAGAACAGGATATTGCTGACTGCTCTTCTAATTTTTTATAACTGAGTAAAAATGACTACTGCTTCACCCTAGGATAGTTCCAGGCTATGCCAGTTAATAGAGATGTATTCCTACAGACCAGAGGCAGTGACATAAGCTCCTCAGAGGACTGGGACTTTAAACCAAAATTAAATTTCAGTGCTTCAGATTGTTGAATGACACAGCCTTCCACAAACAAAGCACTTGTTGTGAACCTTCTGCGCTTAGATGTCATGTGTCATACATAAAGTATGTGTAAAGTCTAAAATCTTTACAGAACTGGCTTATAATAATTAGTTATGTTTTAATATGAAACACACCTACTTTAAAATTGGTATACAATCATTCGTCTTCCATAGGAGTATACTGATATTCATTTAAAGAATTAAATATATGTGTGTATGCACACCTAAGCAGCACAAAGATTTTGTTTCCCTCCATGTCTTTTAGGGCTCTGACATGTATGTTAGGCACTTTTTTCTGCCTTTTAAGAAGACATTTTTGGCAACTTTCATAACAGTAAAATACAGATGTAGAATAATGCTACCATACCTCACTGAGTGTTGAAAGGATTATTTTAGGTAATGCAGATGCAAAGTTAAGACAACAGAAAAGCCATTTGTACACACCAGTTACCCCTGGTGACAATTTGATAAGAATTCTCATATGAGTTCTTCCTGATGTTCCCAATATCTCCAGGCACTTTACAAGCTGAAGTGGAATCCATTTAAATGAGAAATATTTTTCTATACAACAGTTTTGCTTAGGTTCAAATCCAAAGGTCTTTAAAGTAGATAATAATGTTTCCATTGACTTTCTTGGGCTTTGACTCAAGCTCCATGAGAACTGTTTAATTATAAATGAACATTTCAGCTCTTTTTTTTATATTGACCCAGTCTGGCAGATAACTGTGTCTGCCACCTCTTAATTTGCTAGCCAGGAACTCAGCAGTCACCAACAGTGTCCTACTTACCCTCCAAATGAAGAAGATGCAGTGCCTGCTGCAATTGGCAGTGCCTGCTGTTGCTCTAGCTCCAGATTACCTACCTCAGCCCTTGTTGAAAATGACAAAGAAATTCGGGGCGGCAGGGGAGAACAGCTTTGTGAGAGAGATGAAATCTCAGGCATATGCCAGTGTTTCTGCACCGACTATAAAGTACTGGTCCGAATGATTCCTGCTGGTTTTGTTTTCCGTCCAGGAAGTTAAAAGTCTGCTCACCTTTGCAGTACGGACTGGAATGTTTGGAAATAGCAAACAAGTAGCGGTTACTGTAACAGTACTCAGATATATAATCAATGGACCTGTGATTCCAGGAAAACCCATGAAAAGACCTGTCGGGCCTCGGAACTTGATTTAAATGTCTAAATATATGTATCAACACAGACTTACATTAACATGTGACACAAGAAGACAGCTATCCTCTTCTGGGTGCTCTGCTTTCTTTTCTAGTCATCCACATTTGTCACGCAAGAAAAGAAATACCGCATTAGTGGCAACTCTTATGTACATTATGTACTGGAAAAAAAAATCTTTTTTGGGGTCAGATAAGACTCAAGTATCCTAGCTCTGCACCTTGCTACACTAACTATTCAGTCAAATTAAAAAGAGTCGTGCCCAAAGTATGAGGTAGAAGTGGAAGAAAAAGGACTTAATGATTCCCCAAGAAGTTCTCTGTGCCAAGGACAGTCAGCATAGACTGCTGTTTTAGGAAAGTCTCCTCAAACTCAGTGAAAAAAGACAAGGCTAATTTTGCAGATAAATATATTGAAGTTTCTAATTAATAACAAAAGGGGAAATCTTACAGATTTTACTCCTCAATGATACTTTCTTACATATTTGAGATGATGATTCTGCATATCTGTAGTGTTGCCTCCGATCATTTATTTTGCTCAGTGATACCTTCCTATAATGAACCTTCTATTTAATTTCTTCTTCCATCTTAATTTCTTCTCTAGTTTATATCAGATAGTAAATTATGAAAATGTGATGGACAGAACAGTCTTTGCCTCTAGCACGGTCTTTCTACCGCTCCACTATTAATATGAATGCAGATAGGCAGATAAACACATACGAAACACAAAAAAGCAGGGGGTACCTGTATGCACACAAAACCCCATCTATATGAAACACATACAAAATAGGAACACCTATCAAAAAATTGCAAAACAGCAAAGCGAAAATACTTTAAAAGATACTGTTTTAAATAGTTGTCGCATGCAAGGCACGCTTCATAAACTGCAGATAGGCTTCCTGAATAAAATATGAGGACATGTAGCTCCATGACTATCTTGGTTAGTAAAAAAAAAAATCTGAAGAAAATTTATAAATAGGCCATACACTATCTCCAAAGGGATAAACAAAATAGCCAGCAGTGACAGTATTTGCTTTTCATGTGTGCAAATACAAGGCATAACAAATGTCAGCTCCTCATTTGCAAATTAAGATGTAAAGGAAATGTCTGTGACAGTACATGCAACAGTTCATATTTGAAGTTTGGCACAGTGAACTGACAGCCACAGAGGAACTGCAGTCGCCTAATCCTTTCTTTCTGCCTTCCAGCTACTGGCGAGGAGGGTGGAATTTAATAAATATGTGATGAGAAAAGGCTGTGAAAGGCTGGCGTATCTTCTGCTCTGCAAGAACTCATCTTCAGAGATAATTAACTAGGTGACAATATACAATGTGCCATTAACAAGAGCATTCAAACCATTTCTGGACTTAAGTACAATTTTAAGCTGCTTATCAGATTTTCATTTCTGAATCCATTCAGCTGTCAGGCTTACATCCTGGCTCTTTATTGAAGCTCACATGGGAATCCAAACCTTCTAATTTTCTATACAGATTCATTTCAGAATCAATTAGAGCTGGTGGCAGCCTTGTCCCTGTGTGCTAAGGGGATTAGCTGGGCACTTGCTCAGCTGAAGGTACCTTTGAATGTACATTCAACCCTCTATCAAGAAAGAGTTGTTTTCCAGAGGATTCTGAAGCAATTGAAGCACTGAAATCAACAGATGGTCTCCAGTTTTGTTAGGAAAGGGAAAACAATATTTCAGACTGCCTCCTAGGTAAGAATCTTATGCTGTACAAGGAAGAGAGTAAGCGAGAAGAAGAAGAAGAAGAAAAAGAATAAGAAGAAAAAGAAAAAGGACAAGGGAAAAAAAGGAAAAGAGAAAAAAGGAAAAGGAAAAGAGAAGAAGAAAAACAAGCAGGGGACTCTTCTGACTGTCCCCCAGTTGCACTGAGCGGACACTCTCTCTAACTACCAGAAGAACTCCTAAGGGCTCTCCTTTTATTCTTTTTTCCTCAGTAAGTACTTCACAACTCAGTTTTTGCATCTGACCTTTGGCCGTCTTTCCACCCACACGTTATTAACTTCTCTACTACTTGTCTTAGCAATTTCAGCTTGCCATCCCAAAACACATTGCTTTTGTCTTCTAGTAAACACTTCAGAACATAAACCCATGTGGAAGAGTTGTCCACTTTTTTCTGTTTCCAGGTAGACTAGTCTTTATTTAGTGACTCAAGTTGTTGAGAAGCTATTTCAGTAGCTTGTGTACTGGGGTCTTTCTGCATAAAGCAATATTTGTGAAAGATTTTTATGCACTGCAAAATTAGAAGGTTCTGTTTAATCCCTTCTCAGTGCTTAATTCTATAAGGTTTTTGCCTATGAGAAGGTGGCTTATGCTCAGCCACTTCAAAAGACATGACCTGCTGAACTTTGAATTCAGGTTTGTGAGAGTACTTGCAAAACCTGACAACTTCATAAACAATTAAGCAGCCTAAGAACAATTTACTTGTTGTAACTGAAGGAATTTTACCAGCTTTTACTTGAGCAAAATAGAAAACTGGTTTATGGAAGTATAATAACCTTATGATAATGTATTTCGAGGTATTTAGTTTCAAAGTGAAGGTTATAAACAAGGAAAATGACCTTCCAGGTCCTTGGTTCTGTACTGATGAACCACAAGACACATATCCTGAGGATCAAGACCTCCAAGGGAGGCTAGAAGGTAGGAGATGGCCAACTATGTCATGGTCGTGTCAGGTATGGGCTCTGTCACTGGCTATAGTGGTCTTGACAGGTTTTTTTGTTGTTCACTGCCTCACCAAAGAATGCATATTGGCAGGTAGTTTCCAGCCTCCCTAAAAGAACATCCCTGCAGGAGCCGTGGTCTAACTTTGGCACAATAACTGCATCTGAGCTGCTCGTAGGTCATTTGAGGGCCAAGAGCCCAGGTCACTAACCCACATTACAGACGTTCGGGGCAGAACTTCAACATATCCGAATAATCTTTGGAGACATAAATGTTCCAAGTAGTTAGATTTGAGCTCCTTCATGCTGAAAGTGAAACAAGTATTTAGGTTCTTCATTCACTCATTGTATTGTTAACCTACTAATACTAACCAAAACTTCTACATTCTGCAAGTTACTTTTGACCTTTAGATACCACTAAGTTATATGACACAGGGACAGATCCAAATGCTCCTGCTCTCATTGGGAATAGAACAGTCTCATAGAGAAAATACATCTGTCAAGACAGGTTCATAAAATGATAAATTATTCATCCCAGCAGTATATTTTCCATTTAAAGATTGTTATAATTCTACCACTAAATATATAAATCCCAGCCTTTTTTTCACTCTCCTGACAGTCTTTTTAGAGTCCCAATTATCTCACATGAAGAATGGTGAGATTACTACATTCAGGTAAGGGATTTTTTTTGCTAAATCAAGAAGAAAGAACTTCACTACATAGTTCATTCACATATTTTTAAATGGAAATTTTTGTTTAAAATAAATCAGCTTAGATGTATTTTCCTAACTCCTGAAAAAATAGGAGGTCTAGTGAACATGCTTATTTAGTAGTGTTGCTCAAAATCTCCCTTCAATTCTCAGCTGGGATCCATGGGCTCCACATGTTTTCATAGCTGTCATATTTCTGAGCTAATAATATTTAATGTGTTCAGACCAAATGAGAATGGATGCAGAGGTGTGATTCTGTGATATTGTTTTCTGAATGACAAAGCACAAAGAAAATAAAGTTCATGCATTATTCATACAATAAAAGATGAAAATTATTAATGCAATAAGGATAAATCACACACACACGTACAGCGGTATGTCTGTATATCAAGAGTAAGATAAAACTGAAATGCCTGTATTCCCAACGTAACAATTTTGAATAATTCTGATATTCTGAGATTTAGACATACAATTTTTGCAGTGCCTTATATATAATATTAATTTTGGTTACCACTTCCAGTGGAGAAGAAGAATGCTTTATTCTTAACATATGATTGTATGACATTCGTTTTAAAGTAATATGACAGTGTGCTGAATTTAATACTGTAGAGAGCAGCATCTCTAGCATTCTGTAACATAAAAATGTGAAACAAAATGCAGTCACACATACATGTGAGTAAGCTTCAGCTTGTATAAATAGTCATGAGTCTCTTAATTTCGGTAAAGCCATTTTATGTTTGCTAAGGAACAGATCTATTATGTTCATTAAAGGTGACAGTAACAACCCTTGAGGCTGAAGATATCTATTATCATGAACATCTAACCAAGTAGAGCAATCCACAGAAAGCTAGCTCAGCAAACCAATAAAATAATATATTCTGCCTCTGTGAGGGTGTGTGGGTGCATATGTATGTAAAAGAAAAACCTGTTAAGTATTATTTTTTCAATAAAATGAAATGAATAATTGCATTCTTAAAATGTACATATGTTAAAAACAAAACAAACGAAAAAACTCCTGCAAGGTGTTCTTTTTATTCAGTCATACAGTATGTAGTGATGTTACTTCTGCTGTCAAAGTGTCATGGTTTAACCCCAGCCAGCAACTAAGCACCACAAAGCCACTCGCTCACTCTCCCCCGCACCCAGTGGGATGGGGGAGACAATCGGAAAAAAAAAAAAAAAAGTAAAACTCACAGGTTTAGATGAAGACAGTTTAGTAGGACAGAAAGGAAGCTAATAATAATAATAACAACGATAATACTTGGAATATACAAAACAAGTGATGCAAAATGCAATTGCTCACCACTTGCCGACTGATGTCCAGCTAGTTCCTGAGCAGCGATTCACCCTCCCCAGCCAACTGGCCCCCAGTTTATATACTGGGTATGACGTCCCATGGTATGGAATACCCTTTTGGCCAGTTTGGGTCAGCTGCCCTGGCTGTGTCTTGTGCCAACATCTTGTGCCCCTCTAGCCCTCTTTGCTGGCTGGGCATCAGAAGCTGAAAAATCCTTGACTTTAGACTAAACACTACTTAGCAACAGCTGAAAACATCAGTGTTATCAACATTTTTCTCATACCTAACTCAATACCACAGCAATATACCAGCTGCTAGGAAGGCAATTAACTCTATGCCAGCTGAAACCAGGGCATGTAGTCAGTGGCAGTTTTGAACCTGGATTTCAACTCAAGCAATTGAATAAGGAAAGTACTTTATTTTCCATCTTTCATAATTTTTTACAGTTACAACTACTGTACAGATATAGGGCATTGAAGCCTGACTGAAGAATATATTTGAAATACTATTTGCAAATTTCCATGTATCAACTTGAGAAAAACTGAAGACCCAGAAATGAGTTATATAATTTCTATTAGTATTTAAGAGGAAATAGCAAACAAGGAAATCGGTAAGGAAAATTGCCAATGACAGATTTAGAAGAGTCGCAAGCCCCAGTGAGGCCTCAGAAATTAGCGACATGGGCAGAAAAAGCAGAGATTCAGCTTGAAAAAACGCAAGCTGAAGAGTCTGTGAAGAGATAAAGCAAACCCTACAAAAATTGAAAGGGAGGCAACAACCTGGAAAGCATTAATTCTGGGAATAATGAACATTGAAATAGATATCAATTTCCAATGTGAAATATTATTGTAGTAAAATAAGAAAGCTAAGAGAAATTTTGGGGTGCATATGCATTGCCTTACAAAACAGAGGTCTAATAGAACTTCTCTTTCTAAGGTGCTGGTGTGATTTCACCTACAGCAGTGCATTCAACTCTGGGCTGAATTTTCCGTAAAGAAATTTCCATAAAGCTACTGATAAATTAGTACGAGTTCAGCATACTAAATAAATAAATAAATAAATAAAACTTTTGCTAAAGTGAATGATTTATGATGATCATTCAAGGAGCTAAATAGAAGCCTGGCCACCTAAAATGGCATTTTCCCTGACATGAAAAAATGCCACTGAACGACATTCACATTACATGAAAAGGTAGTTTTTTCCTGAAAAACTTCCTTTTACCATAGCCAGGTCCCTATATGTAAAAGCTTATTGAAGCAGCAACTACTGAGGCAGCTATAGTTCAAAGAAGTCAAAGTATGTACAACAGAGGAACCACTGATGTTAGCATAATACATTAATTCAATGAAAGTAAGAAAGGAGACAGTAAACTGTGTGAAAGAAAATCTGTTTGAGGGGAACTGTGCTTTTATAAATAGCTTTTGGAGACAACTGAACAAAAAGTCACATAAATGATACGCTAAGAAAACTCCTGGGAAGAGTAGTTCCAGACAATCACCCATGTTTTTCTTTAGGATTCTGGGGTAAGTGGGAGAAACACGATGTAACGTATTTCATGATTTACCAGCATTAGCACAGAAAATCCTCTCACCAGCTTTTATCACTTTTATTAAGGAGAAGCAGCTTCCAGTATTAAACATGTATGTGTAGATAGATACAGATCAACATAAATATAGATAAATATAGAAAAGCACTATAGAACTATACAAATTTAAGATGAATACAATATGCCCTAGCTTTTTCCAACCCCCTATGGGTTTCTCCTTAGCTAGGTATCTTGCTTTTCTTTTATTTTTTTTTCTTTTTTTTTTTTTTTTTTTCAAATTTAGTAATACATTCGAAGACACTAACTTTGGATAACTTTATTGAGAATGCTAATTGAGACCTCCTAAAGCTAGTATATGACACCTAATTTCAATCACTTCTTACAACACTCCTGGTTTAATTTACCTGATTTGAGGACAAAGAAAGAAGCAATAAATACATATGAAAGATGGATAGTTTTCTGTTCTTTCTTGTGCTGTGTACTGTGGTAGTGTAAGAAAAAGTAATTGCAAAACCTGTCTAGAGCTTGCATATCCTGAGATGCAACTTCCTTAGCAAGGAAGAAATCTTCAGGGTTTTCAGATATTAAATAAATGTTAACATTGCTTTATTTAGCATGGCTGAACTGAGGTTTCTCTCTCATCTAACTTGCTTAAGCTTAGTTATTTGAAAAGGTAATGCAATTACACACCTGTGAACAGGATCTTGTAATTGGAAGTATCAACTTAATTTAACTATGTGAGATATTAATAGCTTGCTTTCACATCTTTTTTTATTATATATTCTTTATTTGGAACTGCTGTGTTATACACGTCTATGTCAGACACAGAAGCAATGGCAGTTTGTCACTTACCTGATTTTTTAAATTTACTTGGTTTTTTTTCTCACAATGCATAGCTACGTTCCACTGTCATTGGAAGATATTTTCCTTGGGTCTTCCTTAGACATATTTATTGCAAGATGTTTAGCTTCCCTAAATTTGGTTTCAATAAGATTAGCTTTCATTAGGATTCATCAGTATATGTTATTAAGTGTCCAATCATCCAATCATCTCCATTTTCATGAATAACAACCCATCTTTGGTTTTGACTCACCATATCTCTCTTGCATATCTGAGAAGGGAAAATTAACATTTTTATATTATTCTTTCAAGTGTATTCTTATTTTTTTTAAAATCACAGAGAATTGGCATTTTTTCCTGTTATTCATGTCACGTAATCATCTTTCAGAAGAATGTGGTAAACAACCATCATTCAAACTGTTTGACCTGCTCCATGCTCTCTGTGACATCCACTTCCTTAGTGGCCATACTTTTAAAATCATTTAATAAAATTCAGTTTAAAAGTGTTTTTAGAGATGACTTGCATGTTTATACATGTACCTTTGGATTGTCAATAAAGAAATACTACTTTGTTTTCTCACCTATTTTCATTAAACTAGTAAATGAAAGTGTTTTCACTAATCTTTGCAAAATGTTTTCAGAATTTGTCAATTATTTTATATTTATATATTTAGTATAAAGTAGCTTATATTTTTAAATGCCCCATAACTCTTTAACAAGAGATGTTCATTGTGATTCATAATGATATCCTATGAACTTATTAAAATTATCGTTACATTTTTTGTTAATTAAGATGCATTGTAAAGCAAATCATATTATTCTACATTTATCAATTTACTATCACTACTAAATGTTTTTTTATTGATTAAACAATATTTTCATAACAGTATGATATCAAAAACCCATAAGCAATTCATCTGATTCTTAAATTGTGAGGGCAAAATTTCACATTACATTTACTGACTTCCATTATGAAATAGTTCATAGATTTCATCCCATGACTCATATTCTTGCCATTTGTTTAACTGTAACATACTTTTAGAACACCTAGTTTTGGCACAAGCATTTCAAACAATCCATCTATGACATCCCTTGCTAATTTGCCCCAGTTGATAATTATGGTCTTAAAAATATTTATTTTGATTATTTTAAATTTCAACTCCTTACTGTTTGGACAGATGAAGGTGCCATAAAAATAGTTAAATTAATTCCCATTTATTTTTACTCTCTTTGGGTTAAATGGTTTATGGGAAAGGAAATAAAGCATTAGAGCTCTGTTTCAATTCTGCCAGTTAAGGTTTTGTTTGAGTAGATTTTTGTTTTCCATTTTATTATTTCCATTTCCTTTGCTGTCAACCAAGTATGACAAAAGATTATTGCACATTGTGCTAATACAAGAGGTTTCTATTCAGCTAATGTTGCAGAGTGTACCTGCTTAGTAGGCAGTTGGATATACTTACAGAATTTTTTCTCCTAATTAATCTGGACAATTCAGTTTGTATGCTGTCTATCTGCATTTTTGTGCTGTAACAAAAAGAATGAATTTTTCTATAAGGACTTTTCCAGTATAGATTTATGGAATTCTGTAAAATCTTCAACATCAGATTTATCTTCCAAACCCATAACTTTCTAATCATGGCCTCCCTCTGTATCAACAATAAATTCATTTAACTGGCTAATAAAGAAGCTCTACAAGACCAGATCATGCAATATAGCAAATAACAATTGACAAAATTATATAACGCATACACCATATTTGTCCATTTCAACCATTAAAACGGAAATGTTTTAATTAATAGTTTCTTATTCAACCATGAGGGGTTTTTTGTTATTGTTCTTTTTGGTTTGGTTTTATTTCTGTATTTTTTGATCGTTAACAATTGCATTTCCACAAGGATTAGATAGCTAATACTTAGTGTCAGTTTACAATTCTGTATTTATACTGTATTACAGTGGCCTAGATCTGTTGAAGCGAGTCCAGAGGAGGGCCATGAAGATGATCAGAGGGCTGGAGCACCTCTCCTATGAGGACAGGCCGAGAGAGTTGGGGTTGTTCAGCCTGGAGAAGAGAAGGCTCCAGGATGACCTTATAGCAGCCTGCCAGTACCTCAAGGGGGCCTGCAGGAAAGATGGGGAGGGACTTTTTACAAGGGCATGTAGTGGTAGGACAAGGGGTAATGGCTTTAAACTGAAAGAGGGTCGATTTAGATTAGCTGTAAGGAAGAAGTTCTTCCCTGTGAGGGTGGTGAGGCACTGGACCAGGTTGCCCAGAGAGGTTGGGGATGCCCCATCCCTGGCAGTGTCCAAGGCCAGGTTGGATGGGGCTCGGAGCAACCTGGTCTGGTGGAAGGTGTCCCTGCCCATGGCAGGGGGGGTGGAACTGGATGATCTTTAAGGTCCCTTGCAACCCCAAACATTCTATGTTTCTATGATCTGGCATTTTTATACCTTAATTCAAATTGTTCTGTAGGATAGTTGCCTATAATAGAGCAATCATCTAGTGATCAGTCATGTCAACAACTGTGACTGGCCAAATTAGATGGTGTGTACTTTATTATTAAAAGGATGAGGAGGAATGTATGATCTGCTTTTTTACCTGCATATTACAGAGGTATTTTGGGGTAGAAAGATATGAAAATTGTTTCTGTTGGGAGAATAGACTTTAGGCATTTTTTTTTCCTCCCTTAAACAATTGCAATAAGAAAAGCAAGATATTTTTATTTTAGAATATTTCAATATTATAGAAAAACTAGAAAACATTTATTATTAAGAGTAGCTCTGGAAAATAATCATTCTACTTTGCAGTAATATACAAATGTTTAATTCTGTGATAATCTCAGTTATTGAGGTTTTGGTTGGTTTTTGGTTTGGTTTTTGGTTTTTGTTTTTGGTTTGGGTGTTTTTTGTTTTGTTTTGTTTTTTTCAAATAATGGGTTGTTGTGGTTTAATATTAGTAGGCAGCTAAGCACCACACAGCCACTTGGTCAGTAACCCCCTCAGCAGGATGGGGAAGAGAATTGGAAGGGCAAAAGCTAGAAAACTCATGGGCTGAGATAAAGACCTTTTTTTAAGAAAGGAGCTCCAAACAAACACCACCACCCCAAAAAGAACAACTAAGACAAAAAACTGTCCCCAAGCAATGGCAGCTATGGCAAACTTCCCTCCCCAGATTTACTTGTTGAGCTTGCCATCATATGGTACTGGGTAACCCTTTGGTCAGTTGGGGTCAGCTGTCCTGTCTGTGTCCACTCCCAAATTCTTAGCTACCTCCAGCCTACCTGCTGGTGCAGCAGTGTGAGAAGCAGAAAAGGCCTTGACTCTGTTTAAGCACTGTTCAACGATAGCCAAACCATGGGTGTGTTATCAACACTGTTTCATTCACAACTCCAAAACATAGCACCATACAATCTACTGTGACGAAAATTACCCCAGCCAAAAGCAGAACAGGGGTTTTTTTCCTATAATACTTTCCTCCTCATTCAGAGGAACTTTCCAGTTTTCCATAATGGTGTAGAACCTTATTGCATCTCATAATTTTCCACAGTTTGCTCATAATCTAAGTTTGCAGAGAAAACATAGAAAACTCTGATGTTTTAGAAACCTTGAATTGTCACATATAAAACTCACAATTTGAACTCAGGTTTTCTCATCTCTAGGTTGGTATTCTCAGACAAATAAATAAAGTTAATGCAGAAACGAAGCTTGAACCAGACGTCTCCAATATCAGTGCATGAAACATTACCAGGAAGTTATCTTAAAGGAATAGAACTTCAAACCTAGAAAGCTAGAAACTCAAACCAAGTAAAAGAATGAAAGAGCAATTAAGTGAATGAAATAACCCTAACAACTAATGTATTTCAAGATCTTTAACGCTGGCTTAACTTCAGCCAAGACTCTTAAGGAACAGATGAAAAGGTGTGGCTTGAAGAACTTTCTGGAAACAGTAGCTAAATGCAGCAATAATTTTAAAATTTCTTGATTGAAGAAGGTTTTTTTTGATGTCGGGGACTCCACTTGCTCAGGAAGGCCTGGTCGTCAGGAATTTGCTCATCCATAGACTGCTGAAAGCCAATGAGAGTGCAGCTCTTAGGAGAGCAGCCCAGGTTATCTGACTCATTTGCTCTCCAAACCCACAGTGAGACTGAAGAGCCTTTCCTATGGATGCTGTAACTTCCATACTTCAAGGTTCTCAGCCTTCACTTTGCTGCACAGCAAACATGGAGACTGTTGCAGTAGTCTGATCTGTATGTGCTGTTGCTGTTGTGTTATCTCCTGGCTACCTTAGTCCTGTAGCACTAATAAAGATGTAAACTCCAGCCAGGCTGTAAGACACCCAACCGCAATGACCTCCTTCATGTCTTGGTATCTGTAGGGAGGAAGTCAGACAGTTTGGAATGAAGACCTCCACAGCACTTTCTGAAAGTTGTTCCTTAAACAACAATGAATATGAAACTATACTCCAAATATGAAACATTCCCTATGAATAGAAGGGAAGGGATTATGTATCTAAAAGTCTGGCTGTTGACTCCAGCTGCATCAGAGAGTTTGATGTTGTTACTAATGTCCTTTCATCACTAGGATTATCTATCCTCTGTATCATGTGGCTCCAGTTCTCCCCTGCAAGTCTTCTGTGGAATTTCTCTTGAAATGTCCATGATAAAGATTTACAGAAAAACAAGAACTCAACCTCAGATACATTAAAGCTGCATGAAGAATCAATAGAAAAGGGGGAAATCGTAACATCGAATCTTCTTTACCTCTTAGTAACATATGTAGCAGAACTGTAATTCCTCATTGTTTTCATCTTTTATTCTCCTTTCTCTCCTTGCATATATTCAGGAAAAAAATGAGGTAATCACTCTTCTTCATACTGTAAGATGATTCAGCATGTCTGCTCTATTGCAGCCAGGAGCTTGCGTCCCCGGTTTCATATTTACACATAGCGAGTAACTTGTCTTTTATGAAGAGAAAAGTTACCCTGCTATCCACATCAAGGCACAAGTTAGGGACAGAGTATTAAAGCTGCGACAGAAACTGGATGTTGACATACAGTCCTCAAAGTTTGTCAATAATTAAGTGAACCGCTTCACCCACTCATCATTAACTGGGCAAAGAAATCTTGATAGATAGCTTATTCCTCTTCGCAAGGCTAGACATCTCTGTTATTTTTTCTGTATCTGTCGGACAGACTTGATAAGGGCCAAAACTTGTATGGGACAACACTGATTTCTCTGAGTACATGAGATCTTTTCTCCATTTACTCTAGTCAGCTGTACCTAATATGAATTAAGAAATGTAGTCTGTAATAGTCCTTTAATTTTAGGTGATTTGAAGGATTGTTTCAATCTTGACAGTATTATGAAAAAGTCTGACAGATCTTTCTTTACATTGAAGTGCTATTTCATTGATACTCTTAATTTGTTCATACTTAAATTCATCCAGACAGGTCCCAGGACTTCTTCCCAAGGACAAAAATTGCAAAAGCTAAAAGATAACAATGACTTTCCACAGTTGTTTTTAACTATAGCGTCATATTTCAGACCACTTATAATAGCTGTTGAACAACATCATTGTTACTTAAATAAAAATGCTACCCACTGTTTTATCAGAATCACTTTTCAGTTGAAATTTACAATTGCTTTACTTATCACAGCAAGAAATCCATTTTACTAAAAATAATAGAAAGGGGCACACTGTATGCCAAATTTGTGTAATAGTTCATTTGAAACAAGTGAATTCAAAATGTCTGTGGAGTCTTGTACTAATTACACTTTCTGTTTTCCTATAATTCATTTTCTAGAAGTTAGAAAATATATCTAAGATGTAACTGACATTTCTGACAATTTCCAACTGCTTTCTCAGACTATTTTTAATGAATAAAAATAATGGATTCAAATATTTCAACATGAACTTAATTCTTAAAAAAAAAAATCAGACTTAAAAATAGACTAATGTATTACTTCAGTATGTACATTTTTTGAATCTTAGAGGTCATTTATATTTTTCTGCAGTTAGAATATTTCTTCTCAAGAAATACTCACATGAAGAAATCAGGTCCCTTAGCCAGAAAGCTGCATTAATACAAGCTTAATTTTAAGGATGTTAGTCCAAATGTAGTTATTTTTTTAATAAGGCTCTATTATTTTGATATTTTCTGTACATACTAGTTTAATGATAAATTTCATAAATTTTGAATGTTTTAAATGATATCTAAATCATAGTAGGTGGTATATTTCATGTTTTTCTTTGGAACCCTTAGGCCTAGTTTTTTCTCAAAATTTCTCATCAAAACTGAACAAATACTAGAAAAAAACACCTCAAATTTCAACTGGTGATCTCTCTGAATGCTTTCACTATCTTCAAATTATTGGTAAAATCCCTGTATGTTTTTAATTAAAAATTTTTGATTCATAATTCTGTTCTTCATAGAATTTAATTTTACAAAACCAATTTAGGTATGAGCAAATACGTACAGGAACAGGAGCTGGATTATTACCAGGAATGTCTTAAACATGGGATTTGAAAAAGACCCCTCAGATTGTTAATCTGTGGACTGAAGGGTTAATCTCTTTGGGCTAGGGTACATGTCAGTCTTGTACATAGACCAGTCACAAAAGAGAGAACAAAACCACATGTATCATCACTGTGGTTTATCCCTGTTTATTTGTTACTTTTTATTATGTTATGGTTTAGAAAAGTTACAATAATTCAATCCAATTGCAAAAACAACACTATGTGAATTAAGCAAGCTTTTACACAGCATGAATAGCACAGAATCCAACCCCCTAGGATAACATTTAGCAACCTAAATTACATGACCATCCTCCAAATTCCTGCCTAAACTCTATATACTTGCCAACTTCTGCATAAAATTGAGGTGAAAGACCTAAAGTTTCCAGCCAAATTCAATACAGAAGAACATTTTATTTTCAACAGAATGGTTGAATGAGCAGCATCCTGCAGAAACGACAAAATAATAACATAAGACCAGGTCCTGAGGGACTGTATAATAACAGGTGCACACATACGGGATCAAGGATAAGTAAGATGTCCTACACCACCATAGCTCCAATTTTTTCTAACTTCTTAGTGTTAGGATCCCAATAAAACAAAATCAAATAAAGTAAGCCCAAATTAAATTAAATCAAATTAAAAGCTGCTTGCATGCCTTTCCACCTTTGTAGTCTGGTCCCCACAACCCTGTGGCCATTGGTGCAATTGCTTCAACACTGCTTCTTGTTGCTTGAATGCTTTTGTAATATTTTGTCATATGTCCAGTAAAAGATTCATAAAGGAGGTCATACACATAACCAAAGTGAAACACTCTAATACCCAAAAAACCTTTTACATATAGCCAGCTAATTCTGGAGGTCTGGGCTCAAATTTATCACCTAACCTCAGGCACTTCATTGCTGTAATTAAGTCAGGAGCTAGGGCACTTCATTTATTCTTAGTGAAGCAAATTATCTCTACAAGGCAGAGACTCTAGAAGTGTCCACATACCTCCAGTATACACAAAGAGATAATTTTAGGTGGTTAGTTTTCTAACTTAGACGTAAGAGTAACATAGGCTAAGTGAGGTGACTTCAGGGACTGTCTTCTGCTTAACTCCATTCAAAATTCAGAACACTGAAGTTCTACCACCTCTGTTTCCTAATGCCTCTGCTCTTGTAGCATTATGTATATATGTAAGCACTATAGAACAGAGACCCAACAAAATATAGAGCAGGTATTTTGATTGAAAAATAAGTGGATGAAAAATCCTGTTTAAAGCCTGCAGGTAGTGGGAGGAAAAAAAAAAATCACTTTAGTTGTGGGGTTGTCCTTCTGTCTTATTCTTCTGGTTTACTCAGGCACACATGATACCTGACATCCTAGAGGACTTAACACTTGAGCATTTGATGTTCCTTACCAAGCATACCTCCATCTGCAACCAAATAGTCTTGGTATTACCTCTAGCCTTTAATTAACCTGGACATGTCCTGCCTAACCGATAAGAGACAGCTAAAGAGGATTGTATTGCTTCATTACTTTACAGTTATGTTATGCTACCACTGTGAAAATTTGCTTTATAGATTTTTTAGGAAGAATGCTTTAGTGGACCATTTACAACTACTGTGGATTTTGTGTTGTTTTACTTCTAATCCCACCCTCATTTGCTATTTTGTATGAAGTATTTAGATGCATACTGCCCTAAAAATGAACTCCTCGGCTATTTTGATTTTTTATGCTGTTACTCAATGGTCAATTAATTCCACTTAAGGTCATACTTATGCTTTTTTATTGCTGGTGATGGTGTTTTTGTTTGACATTCATGTTACTTTGTTATATCTCATAAAAGTGATTAATGAAGGACTCCTAATTGTAGAATATAAGCTTTTTATTCTTGTCACTCCTGCTGCATAAAGATTTCTAAGTATTTGAAAGCCTATTATACAAGCTAAGTGAAATGTGGTCCATTCTGAAGTACAAGACTTAAGACTTAGATAAAAAAATAGATTCTGTAGGTGATAATGGACCAGAATATTCTTCCAACTCTTGAAACACCACTTAACTAAGGGAGATTTCTCTCACTACCATTCAGTATATCAAGAAAGCATCCTTTTTTCTTGCTTTTTCACAGTCTACATTAAAGATTAATCTAAAGCTTAAACCCTTACCAGTCTGGGTCTTGTAGTATGCATTGACTCTTGAACAAAATATATCCAAATGTACTTACAGAGGCCCAACAGCCATACTCATTTACTCAGAAATATTTATTAGCATGTTTAGTTACCAGTTTAGTTACTTAAAAGATGCCCTTTCCTTACCCTTTTCCATATACATATGCAAGCTTAGCTTCCCAAGCTATATTTCCCACATCAGGTTTTTTTTCATTGCTACTCTCTCTAAATCTGACTACATTAACTGAAGGCAAAGTAGGTGAGAGGAAGAAATTTCATCTGGGATCCCTTAGTTAAAAGCAGGAATAATGTTGTTGACATGTCATAGGCCAAAGATATCAAAGAAAAGAAAACCTCAGTAATCTGCAGGACAATCAGTCAGAAAAGGAAATTAAGTTTGGGCTACATTCAAAGATTTTCCTGACATAGCTATGCTGCTTAGAAATTTTACCAGACCAAGGAGCACTTCTGGAATAGCCTACTCTGTTTAGAACTTGTCCAGTCTGATACTCTTAATCGTTATCCTGGGTGGATGTTTTGCAGTATAGTACAAAAAGCAGGTCCCTGTAAGTGTTGATACACTTTGAGATACCTGATGCAAGAACTTCTGTGTGTGACTGTGGCATGAAACAAAGACTGACCATTCTGTGCTCAATTACTTGGGAGAATTGCAGAGCTCCTGCCATCTGTTTACACTACGTTCAGTTATTCTGAAGAAATTAAATTAGAGAAAAGATTGAGTACATCTAAAAACTGTCTGCCCATCCTGTACACCTGTAATTAAGCAGAATAGAGCATTTCTGAATATGTCTAAGCCCATTATGCTTAGGCACTGTCAGTCATGTTGTGGAATTTTCTTCTTCTTTGAAAAGTAAGAGGGGGACCATGGCAGTCAATATTCTCCGTCTGTGCAAAAATTTATCAACAGCAGAAGGGAAGTCCCAACAAATAAGTTGTAACATAAGGGAACAACTAGGAAAAAAAATATATTCACAGAGCAAATTTTTAGTATTACTATTGTTTACATAAAAGTAAACTGATGGGTATTAGTGTGAGCCTTGTATAAGTATGAAATATTTATCCCTTGTGCAGCCTGCATAAGAGTCATTCAGGAATGAAGAAAGTTGGATAAAAGAGGAACAGGCAATGTTTGAAATTTGTTCCTGTTTTAATCAAATCACAAGAGTTTCAAAGGGTTTTCAAATTAGAAAGTTTCAGAGAATTTGGAAGAAGTCAGAAAGGAGGGAAGACAATGGAGTAGCCACATCCTACACCTGCACTGGAGTCAGACAGGCATGAAGCTTTCCTGGAGCAACTCTAGTGCTGCCATCAGTTCCCAGAGCTTTCCAATGACCGTTCCTGCCAAGTACGCTCTACTGCCTTTCCCAAGTACTCCACATTCATAACTAAGAAGTACAAAAATGCCAGAATATATCCATACAAGTGACATTCAGAGTTGACATTTTCAATCAAAATTGACTTTTAAAGTAATATGAGCTTTCATTTTATTTCACCTTTTTGTTAATTGCATTTGCTTTCTCTTACATGTCTTACAGCCAAACAGTTGAAGAGTCCTGCGGCAACAGAAGTGGGAGTACCTCCTGGCTCTTTTGTTCTTCCAGCTCCCACTGTCCTTTATAACAATCTTTATTGAAAATGAATTCTATTAAGTGGATGCTGAATTTTGAAGAATCTCCTCATCAAGGCAGGAGGTCACGTTACATCTGAAGAGAAGAATTCACTTGGTGAATGCATTCCAGAGCTCAGAGCGAGTAGGAACATTACATTAAATTGCAACTCACTTGAAATATGGCATATCACATTCCTGGTTGAACATCTTATTTTACTTTTATCAAAATATCAACTCCTCTAAGGACAAATGAAGTTCTGTCAAAAATTTGTCAAGAAAAAGGTCTTGGATTAATCTTTCTAGATTAAAAGAAAAGAGAAAAAGAAAAAAGAAAAGAACACCCATCTTGCCCATTCCAACAGCTATGGATAATGCTCTCCTTTGGGAACTGTGACATTGACGAGGCTTGATACATCAGCCTCTCTCTCTGTCTCTCCCCCTGCCTCCAGTTTAGTATAGGAATATCAGTAGAAATATGACATAAAGCATAGAGGTGTCCTTTCCTCATTGTGTTCCTCACTGTGAATGAATAGAAGCCTGTGTATGTCTGCAACCAGACTCAACAGACGTGTTAGGCAGTATGAACACCACCTCAGGCCATGAGTGTCCAGGACAGACAATGCCTTTAGGCCTTTTGCACCTTAGATAAAAGCCTGAAAGTTCAACGATGACTTACCCTTTTCTTACCTTGGGCAGATTACAGACCAAGAATAGAGGACTTTGTCCTCTGTCTGCTAGTCTTCCACTCTGCAAGGCTTTCCATCCACTTATTTATTTCACGCCATAATCAATTAAGTTAATTACTGATTTTACTGTTCATTTTACTGTGAAGGTGGCTGAACGTAGGAACAGGTTTCCCAGAGAGGTTGTGGAGTCTCAACCTTTTGGTAGTCAGAAGGTTTTAACTCTTGGTAGTCACGACCCAAATGGAAAAGGCCCTAGGCAACCTGCTCTACTTGACCCTGCTTTTGAGCGAGGGTTTGGACTAGACAGTCTCCACAGGTTTCTTTCCCCTTCTCAGCTACTCTGTGATTCCATAGCTGCTTGAGGTAAACTGATTTAGAGAATTTATAGAATTTCCCTGTCGCACATGGTTCAGCCATTTTCCATGTTAGAGCTAAAAGCAGTAACAGTCACGATAATCTACTGCTTTAAGACTAAAAGAATAGCCATTTTCTCCTTATTATAGTTTCTGTTTACATTTTTCCTTTTCTTCACAACTTTCCCCCAATTTACTTCCTAACATAATTCCTCAAATTTGATTGGTATGAAACTATGTACTACTGGAAAAGGAGTGTAAAGTACTGCAGATCCTTCCACAGTACACCAGCTATATTTCTGTATTCAGCCTCCAAAATTGCCTTCAAACAACTGGTTTCTCTGAAATCATTCCTCTTCCAGAGGAATAAAAATATTCTTCTAGAATAATTTCAGCAACTGAAAAAAACTACCATGGTCACTGAAGCAATACTTTCCTGCTCAGTCCCTAAAATAGACAGGCTTTTATCAGGTTCGTTTGATGTGCCAAATATTCTGTATAACTTTATTATTAAGGACAGCTAATTTTTCACTGGGAGTCATAATTATAGAAAACACCTATGCTTTCTAATCCTGGTGAAGCTTGAATGGGTCTATTCCAAATGCTAATGATTTATTAAAGGTATCAGTAGAAAATGAGAAAATATTAGCTGTTTGAATACTGCTCAAATAACTGAATACATCAAAAAGTTTTGAAGTCTTTCTCTCTGCTGCCATTAATTGTCTGCACATCCCTTCATCTGCCTCTATGCATTGCTATGCATTTGCTCATATCCTCTGTTTCAATGTCAGCCTAAGACTAATGGTCCCACCTGTGCCTATTCTCTTGTCACTCAAAGTCCTTCCAAAGTCCCATATTTCCCATATCATCTAGAAGCATACCCCTTCCATCTGTCTTCTCTACTTGAAAATAAAAAAAGAGAATACCAAAGAGTATATAACAGTCCAATGTGAATTACATCTCTGTACGCCTTGTCATCTCAATCACTGTTTTCTCCAGTAAAGCCTAGAGACATTTAACTAGAATAACCACAATTTATGAAAAAAGTGATTTATTTTTTCTGGATTGGGACTTTGGATGATACCCTTTTCAGGCCAGGAATTTTACTTACTTCCTTTGTTCCAGAGAATGCAAAAGATTGTTTATCTGAAAACTAGCATAATAGCAAGTCCTAGTGATTTTAATTAGAAAACTAGAATTTGCCTTATAAATTTGTATAAAAGTATTCTGCTTTAGAAATGGTCAAGAGTTCTCAAGTGTGAAAAAAATAAAATATTTTACATAGTGAGTTTTCTTTCTTTTCAGAAGGTTCTAGACTCAAGACTAGATATTATATAGCTATTGAAAATCTTAACAATTGCCTCTGCAGAACTGTGTGAAAAACCTGGTGGTTTAGCTTCAGTATAATTCCCCTCACTATCTCACAGGTACAACAATCCTACTATGAATACAGGTGGTAGAAAATAGTGTTGGAAAATATATTTACAAAATTCCAGAAAATTATTTTAAAATACTTTATTTGTTGGATATTTTTTTCCCAATTTCATAGGCAGTTTCAGTCATAACTAGGAAGTCCGACACCAGCACAATTGACCCAAGGTCTATGCATGAAAGTAGAAATGGTTCCTAAAAGATTACAGAATGTAATATTTCCTGCCATAGCCAGTGACAACTGGAGATACCTAGTAGTTATTTGCAGTATTCAGATCCTGCAAGTAGAAAATCTTAGGTAATAAAAGCTTTGATGGTTCTTGTCCTTTATTAGTCCTGTTTCAAAATTCAGTATCAATCAGATTTTTTTTTCTTGTGAGCTGAATCTGAAATATGGTAAGTTTGACATAACCATCAGCAGGTCATCTTAAATTGTCAGAGACATTGTAAGTATTTTTCTTTTTTTTTTTTTAAGTGTTTCCCTCATGATTACTAATGATCTGTAATCGTGTATCATTTCCAACTTATGTGTATGTATCTTTTTTATGTATGTATCTTTTTCAGCTTTCTCTTCACATACCTCACCCATTTAAAAATACATTAAAAATTACCCTTTGACTATTACTGTGTTACAGCAGGAGAACTCATAACAGCAAGGTTATTTAAATGTTTGGATTCTAATTCTATTAGTCAAAGACAATTTAATTTAAAAAGAAACTAAAGAAGAAACTTTTTACAGTAAAAAAAAAAAAAAAAAAAAAAAGATAAAATTCTGGAAACAATGTTAGTGTCTGTGGACATAGAAATATGAACTTTAATACTGTTCCCAGTCTTTGACTGAAGCCTGCTATGGTTATGGTGAACACTATTTTTTAATCTAATTTTGTTGCAAACCTTTGAAACTGCATGCTGAGTATGCATGCTGTGATTGCTGAGATTTCTCTTAGCCCAAAATAGAAGGAAACTACTTCTGTGCAATGTGTGAGCTAGTGCTGTGAATCTTTGTTTGGCCATCTCTGTATATCTTGGTATGGTCTATGTTCTTATAATGTGTGCAGCAGGCTATTCCCTGCCTAAAAGGTCTACAGAACACAGAAGTAGGTAATTGTCCTTACAGTGTGATATGTCCTATCGCCATGTGTAGGTAGTATGGCAGTGACAGTCTGTAACCTCGCTGCTGGCGAGGGAAATTTCTTCCCAGAGTCCGCTGCTTGTATCGACCGAGGGTTGACCCCAAGTGCAGCTCCAGAATGGCACGGGTAGTACACAGGTCCTCTGTCATGTCTGCCATCTCAAGCAGATGTTTTAGATAAATGAGCATCCTGATGGAAGCAGGTGCCTAAGAGTGAGCAATGGAATTCATCTCCACATCTTTGTTGAATATTATGGATGCTTAGACACATCTCTAGAGAGATGGACTATGGACCTTCAGAACTCTATGGACTTTCAGAACTCTATTTTGTTGCCATATGCAACTATCTAGTAAATTCAGGAAGTCCCATATATCTGAGATATTCACTTGGTTCTGGGAGATATGATCGGGACCTAAAGGAGACCCACTACCATTCCTTCTAGCATCAGTCTGTAGTCAGATGGAGATACAAAAAGGTACTAGAGACATGTCTGGACAACTGAACTGGTCCCATAAACTCAGGAGGAAAGCAAAACTGTGAATGAGACTTTAAGTGTCTAACACTTCTCAGTTTTCTTTTCTTCCGGGGTTTGTGGGTAATGTCTAACACTTAGATATTTAAAGTTAAAATCTCCATATAACAATGTAGATCCCAAAAGGAAAGCAAGGAATTAAAATTTGAGTCTACTTAGTTCTTTTTCATCTTTCACTTCTTTAAACTTTTATTCTTTTTTCTAAGAATCTACAGGAACAGCAGATTTTGAACTTCAAATTTTTTTCAGGAATTTCAGTACAACTTACAGATATTAAGCTATGAGAGAATGCCATCTATTTTGGTCTCCCTCCTCTCTCCCCATTATGATTAAAGGCAGCTTAATTTAATGACTTCAGAGCTTTGTACAGAACAGACAGATATTGAAATCAAGGGAAGAACACATACAGTCTGTATCAGAGTTCAGGGAAAAAAACAACCAACCAAACAAACAAACAAAAAGCCAAAGCCCTCCAAGCCAATCGCTGCACCAGATGTCAAACCCAATTGTAAAAAATCATCCTGAAATATGTATTGTTATACATCTATAACACTATATATTGAATTAAATGTAGTCAGTATTTAGAAGAGTAATAAAATGCCAGATCCTATTTTCTTTATTTCTGAAGACTGCAAAAGAAAAACATGATTAACTGTTTGGACTCCATCTCTTATCAATGAATGCTTGTGTAAACATAAGTTGAAAATTTGTGGTGTGTTGCTCAAGACTGAAGAGCAGTCTTACATACAAAAACCTGAGAAATGGACACCAAGTCAGCACACATGGAAACTGTGTGCCAGATACCAGCAATAGTGCCTGATTGGCTTGAGTAATTATAAAGATCAGAACTAGATGATATTCAGGAAGCAGTGAATGTTTCAAATCCCAAGGAAGTCACTCAGAAGTAATAAAGTTTAACACATCACCAGATCTGATCTGATGCTGTTTTACTGGAGGTTAGATGAAAGTCTGTTTAAACCACCATAGTTCAGAGATGGAATAGCTCTTGATGGAACCTATTATTCTGCAAAATTCCAAATAGAAACAAAATAGAGACTAAACTTCTAAATTGTAAAAGCCATATAGATGTAAGTATCCATACTATAGTATCCAATAAGGTGAAGAGAATTCAAAATATAAAAATAATGCATTTCTAAGATCTTTCAATATTTTCAAATCAGTATAAAAAAATGCATTCGTCTTTAGATTTAGAGATCACAATTTAAAAAGGCCCAAATCACTGGCGTTTTGTAAAGACCAACAGGTTGTTCCAAAGACCAAAGATATTGGTAGAAAGGTTTCCATAAGCTTTCAGGAAGTTTGATAAACAACAGTTAAACAGATATCTAGCATATCATTTAAGGAATCTGCAAAAACAAGCAATGTCTCCGCCCTGCCCCAGAAAAAATAAAAATGACAAAATAAAATCTATAACTTAAGTGCTTAGTGAACTCCTTGATAAAGTTTTTGGGTTACTAAGAAATATCAGGTTTATTTTTAACTTGAATGCTAAGAAGGAATTATTTCAGCTATGCTTTCCTCTGGTCAGCAAAGCTGCATATGTGTATTTCATTGAATGGGGGCTCAAAGCATTCCCATCAAAAACAGGAAGACACTAGTTAGTTTACCAAGGTCCATGAATGAGACTGGTACTTATTTTTGAAATTTTATGTAACTTCTAAAATCCACCAGAATACAGAAGGCTGTCCCAACATCTGGAAGTGCTTAAATAGAATTCACTTACTAACAGATGACTGTGGAACAGATTTATTGGTATATAAAAATGTAAGTCAAAGTGATTAGATGGTGTGTTTTTAAGCACATTACTGACATCATTTACTTATGTAGAATCTTCACTTTAGACTAAAATGCAGTCATTTCCTGCTTTACTTTGAAAAATTTAAGAACAAGTTTTGAAAAGGAATGTATTAAAATTAATCTTAATTTTGAAAACTAACATATGTAAAGATAATTACTTGCCTTACTAATGGATTTCAGCAGTAACCATTTTTTTCAGCCCTGTGAATAAATTAAAATGGTCCTTATCTTATTAATATGAAAATCCTTTCTGTGCTCTGTCTATCCAGTACATCGGTAATTAAGGATTTAGAGGCCCTTTCCCTGATTCTCCTCAGTGAGGCAGGTAAAATCACAGTGAGTTTGTGACTACCTGTGCAAATCCTCTAGATTATAGATATCAATGCCCAGTGTTTATTCAGTTTGAATATTCTGGAAACTTAAGTATGATAAATTCAAAGGAACTTCGATTTCACAGTCCCCATTCATTGATAAATTAAAGCTGAAAAGGAACTTGTTCTCTGATAACATATAGGAGTATGAATAGACTTAAACTAAAGATCTGATATATTATTCCCTGTACGCATGTTTGAGAAGCTGGCAAGTGAGGTCGTGTTGTCTTTTTTACAGGTATTGATAAAGATACGGTAAAGAACTAGGGATTAAGTTCACAGGGAGCATTGCAATGCCTAACTTTTAAGTATCCAGGAGACTAAGTTGTCCAGGCTTTCCTACATAATGCGACAAGATAATACACTTAGCAAAAGTGTTTGCAAAAACTAGCATACTGAACAGGAAGCCCTGAAACCACAGCCATCTGAAAGGCTTTTTATAGACATGCAGCAGCTGATCTGGTGGCTGAAAGTCAAACCAAGGAGGCTAGATTCAGCTGACATTAGGTGTTTGGGGTTCCTCATAGGGCTTGGTGTTTCTCAGTTCAGCTCAAACCGATTAATATACCACAAAATGTGTGGGGAATTTTCTTATTTTAACTAATAGGTATAACTACTAAAGAATACTTTTGGATGGAAGGGACAGCTGTTATTTAAATCCAGAGTTCATATTTCCTCCTCCTGGTCTCCTTCCTGCTCGTGCAGGGTGGAGCTTGATCATTGTTTTAAAACACAGCGAGATTTCTAGAGGTTGTTCATTGGTAGCTGGTCTTCTGTGTCCCAACAGATTTGAACATCCAGGAGGTTTCACAAAGTACAAGCTGTTTTCCTTTCATTACCGTTTGCTCTTTTCCAACCATTACATTCCTTGACGAAAACCAGTCAGCAATAAGACCAGAGGAACAGTCCATAATACTCTTGCTTAATCAGCTGAACAGGCCTCTGTAGGTAGAACCAGACCCATTCCATCTTTCTGGTGGCATGGAAGCATATGCTTGGAAACTTCTTCTCCCTCAATACGCGTAGCTCCATTTTCCTCCTTTCTTCTTGCACTTGCCTAACTTGATTATGACCACATTTCTTCTCTGATCCTGATTGCTGCCTGGCTGGCTGATTAGTGTCGCTTAGCATTTTAATGAGTTTTGCGACTTCATCTAAAGGCAATGTACTCATGGAGACAAGAAGAAATTGGCATATAAAAGTCTGGGAAAGTAAGATACTTATAATGTGGCTGATATAAGTTACATGATTTAGGATCTGGAATCCTAAAGTACTGATGACTTTGTAAGAAGTTATGACTGCCATTCATTTTTTGTTAAGCCTAAAATATTACAAGCCAGTGAAAAATAATCAAAGAGTTTAACCTGAATTAAGCTGTTAATTTTACAACAATTTCTTCGTATAGAAGTACATTTGAACTAAGAATGACCTCATATTGTATGGTATATTCATGCTTTTCAAATTTATATCATAATCAGCTGATTACAGCTATTTATTACTTAGCAATACGAAAAAAATCTATATGATGTATAAAAAGAGATGAGTAGGACTTCTTACACAGTTTTATATTTTTATACTTTTTTATTTCACAAAAGAAACCCATGGGCTGTTATAGGAGGTTCATCTGAGGACAAGAAATATTAGATTCTTCAGATCCTGCTCAGATATAGATCAATCTTCACGCTGCAGATACATTATCATTCCTGAGAGAGCATTGTGTGTGTAAGTAGATGATAAAAGGTTAGTAAATACCATAAGCATGTTAGTCTTAGGTACCATGTATTACAGATAATTATAAGCATATAAACAGAAGGCTTTGCAGTTAACCTATTGATCCGTTGAACTCTATAGCAATTTACAGTAACTGGCTGACCACTCAACAGGTCATATATAATCTTTTATTATCCTTTATATATTGTCATGAATGAAATGTATTTTAAAATAAAACATGTTTCAAATGTATATTTAAAACTACTTCTCATAAATGGCTAGGTTTAATTAGTGATGACTGTCACTGGTTTTTTGTGAGCTCTGATTTATGAGGTAGAAGAGTCTGGGGGTTTTCTGCCCCTTGCTTTCTACTTTATCCTTCTCTCAGAAAAGTCTTCTTTTGATAAGGAAAAGCTATTTTTTTAATATAGGAATAGCTATTTGAGAAGCGTTGGTGCAACCCATGTATTATACAAAACTTTACCAGTGTACTGCTACTGAAATGGGTTTTCTTTAATACAATAGGCTATTATTAAAAATAATTAAAAGATGATGTACAAGTCACAAGAGTTATCCATGAAGCAGGGTGGCCCATTGGGAAACTAGTACAATCACTATTCTATGTAATTAGACTGAATTGACTCAATAAATATTTGTTGGTATAAATTTATTTCTATTATTCATCTATACAATTCCCAATCATTATCAAGAACTTCCCTCATTTACTCATTTTAACTGAAATTAGAAAATAAATGTGGCATAAATGCTGTTCTTATCAATATGCTTTTTTGAAAAGCACAAAGGGAATTTTGAAGACTTTGTTCCTTTTTTTTTACCTAATTGACAAACACAGTAGAGCTCCCCCCACCACACACACAAACACACACGATTATTTTGTTTGTGCAAATGGAAAACTATGAAAATTCTTCTGCTCTGGAGCCTATAACTGCACAGCAGCACTGTGTGTGAAAGCAGGTATATAGCCCCTAACAGCACTGTAAGTGCTTAACCATAATTTCTAATGATGTCTGTTGGACTTTAGGGATTATATATCTGTTTAAAAATTAATTTCATGGATGCAAGGGTTTTTTGGTCTAAAGAAATTGCAGATTCACATTCGTTGTGCATATTTGACCTCTGCCCTTACATTCTCAATCAGAAAGGGCATGAGGCTGTTGTCTTTTTCTGTCAAAGTGAGTAAAACTGCCTTTCGCTCCATTAATGAGAAATTCAGCCATTGATCTGAACTTTGCTCCACTGCCATTGATTTCTGCTCTTTGTTTTGTCATTTGGACCTAGAACTGTCAATAAGTTATTGACTGAAGAATAGAAAGTCAATCATTTGTATTCTCCTTAGAGCCTGTGAAAATTGAATTTATCTTCATATTCATTGGCATTTTACTATGAAATTCTGAGCCTGTAATAAAGCTGCTTCCAGTTATTCTGCATATGAGAAGTTTATGATTATGAAAGATAATTTTTGACACAATTACTTTAGAGATTAATGGTTTCTAAATGGCAATAGAGAACAACCCAGCATTAAAGATCTATAAATCAGCATATGTAGTATATCTTTTGCAATAGATTAAAATCATAGCACCTCTGATAGTATAGCACATTACATCCATGCATCAATACCTGAATTGCTATTAGGTTTTATTCTGGGTTCTTTTAATACAAGGAAAGAGTAAACAAAACAACAGCAGAATATAGAAAGCATTCACAGGAAACTCTGTCAACTGCAAATTTCAATGTGTTATAGAAAAGAAGGTTTGAGGCAGAAAGGATGACTTCAGAGACCTTTTTTATATATAGATTTATAAAGAAGTTATCGCTAGATTTAATTTTCTATTTGGATCACTAGTTACAGGTCCACTTTGAGGAATTCTGAATTGTATGTTGGATGATCTCAGATTTAAAGGGATACTTAGGTCATTAGTTTTTCAAGTAGCATTTTTTTGGGTCACTAGATTCTCTGAGAGTCATTTTTTATTATATATTTTACTTGATACTTCCGTACATGGTTTTTCAATTGAGTCCTCTGGGTAAACTAACAAAGACAAGTAAAGGCCAAAAAAATGTAGGCAGCTGTATAAGCCATGTTGCCAAAGAACATTAAGTACCCTTTCATTTGACTGGATACCCTGTGTCCAATGCATACATTATTGGAAGATAGCCTGCTAAAGGTATATGACAGGAAACAAACTGTCTCCAGCATTCGAGGGAGCTGCTCACTTGGCACTTAGAGACACAAGGAAGACAACAGAAATAAATACCAGTATGTGTCAGAAAACACCCGTTCTTCTCAAAGAACATGTATCAAGAATCATGACATCATAGACAAATTTTACTCGTGGTTATAAAAGCCTTGGAATGGGAATCAAAATATCAGTGAAATTATCAGGAGCAGATTAAATAGATCATGGTAGTATTGCAGGAGAAAAATTATGACTATTCAGGACATATTCAAGACAATCACAAGATTCCCATCAGTTTTCAGAAAATTCGTGTTGGTTGGGCTGTTGCTGTTGCTGATGTTCTAGACTCACTACCCATGTTTTTATAAAAAGGATCAATTCCTATTTTCCTGATTCAGGATAAATAAATGCTGCAATAATACAACTGTGTCTGAAATGGACAAGAGAGATAATTGTTTTCATTTTGAGAAAATCAGATAAAAGTGAAAATAATTAACTTTTGATTATACAGACATGGAAAATAATCTTTGTAATTTGCCCTTGTGGTAATATGGAACCAATACGGAATGGAAGGAATGTTGAAATTTGACAAGTTTTCATTGCAGAGAAGCCCTTTTCAGTGTTCCACTGAGGACTGCGCTATTATTGATTTGACCAGATGCACACCCTGTAGAGAATTTCATTCACTGCACACGCAACACACATAACAATTTCTTAATAAATGCTCTCCTTTAACAATGACAGTCATGCAATACACACTTATACTCACCTATGAAAATATATATGAGACTGTGTGCACATAAGGAGGCCAGAAGAATTTTCCACAGCTCCAGAGTTTTATACAGAAAAAGCACTGTTGTGTGCTACAGTTGAGCATCCTGATGGAATCCAGCAGGACAATGGCAGTATATACACTTGTTTGCTTAACAATAGTTTAAGATACTAAATCTGTAGTCACGGTATGGCTACTCTAGTATACTGGTTTTGGCTAGGATAGAGTTAATTTTCTTCATAGGAGCTAGCAAAGGGCTGTGTTTTGGATTTGTGCTGGGAACAGTGTTGATAATTCAGGGCTGTTTTCGTTACTGCTGAGCAGGGCTTACCCAGAGCCAAGGGCTGTTCTGCTCCTCACCCCACCCCACCAGCGAGGAGGCTGGGGGGGCACAAGGAGTTGGAGGGGACACAGCCGGGACAGCTGACCCCCACTGACCCGAGGGGTATCCCAGACCATAGGACGGCACGCTCAGCATATACAGCTGGGGAAGAAGAAGGAAGCAGGGGGGACATTCGGAGTGCTGGTGTTTGTCTTCCCAAGTCCCCGTTCGGCGTGCTGGAGCCCTGCTGTCCTGGAGATGGCTGAACACCTGCCTGCCCGTGGGACATAGTGAACGTATTCCTTGTTTTGCTTTGCTTCTGTGTGCAGCTTTTGCTTTTCCTGTTAAACTGTCTTTACCTCAACCTATGAGTTTTCTCATTTTTACTCTTCTGATTCTCTCCCCCATCCCACCGGGGGGAGTGAGTGATCAGCTGTGTGGGGCTTAGTTGCCGGCTGGGGTTAAACCACATCTAGGTATGCAGTGAGCACCCAGTGAAAATACAGAGGTTGTGTATATTTTTTAACCATCAAAATTTCCTCATGTTGGTAGAAGTGATCTTCATATTTACTATCATAAATCACTACTTGCTTATAATTTTTGTTAAGGATCTGGTTAAATACATAATAATTTCTACTCAGATAAAAAGGCAAGCCAACACCAAGATTTCCATTGATTTTGAGGAATTTTATGTTTTGCTATTTAATAAAGTTCTGAAAGCTTAATCTCTCTATATGTAACAGACATAATTTTGGACATAATTCTATATACAAATAATTCCCAACCACTTAACTTTTTTATATGTGAGAGGTGCCAGTGCACTAACATCGTTCCCCCCTTCCTTTCACACAAGTGCCATGTGTCATGAGACCACTGGCAACCAACATCTTCAGAAATTTCTCCGAAGCAAGATAAAGTTTTGAAGTCCAAGGAAATTCCATGTTTACCTGAAAGAGGAAACACATAGCAGAACACTTTTCATATTTATGTATTTATTTATGCTCATGGTGATCTATAGCTGCATGTTGAAATCATGAGAACTGTGTATTTAAAAGGGGAAAAACCTTGGAGGTAAGTTAAGAGGCAAAAGGTAGGTGATGTCTTTGAAGGTGAGTAACAAATACAATTACTGCAGGTGTCTGAAAATTATAGCTACCAGTTCTGCATATGATAATGAATTGTATACAGCAATTTGGACAAATGAAGAAACAGGTTCCATGCTAGTAGACAAACATGATCTATTACAGAGTTTTATTGAGTTTAAGTATATTGTGGTTTTATATTTTTGCATCCAAATACTAAGGAAAAGACAGCTATTACATTTTTCACAGTTCATTTCTGGTTTTTGCCCTGCAGACCTTGTATGACAGGAAAATGCGATCCTAAGTTAAGTCTGCAAACTCATTGATTCTCAGGAACGCACAGCCAGTGGTGTTTAACGACCCATATTGGCCTGCTCAATAGGAACTGCTCTGCCCTCCTAAAATGGATGGGCTGTCGCTTAGAAATATGTACTTTTACATTATTTTTAATTTTAGTATATTAGCTTTGCACTCCAGTCTACTAGAAGAGATTTTAGAGAGATCTGACCACTGGGGGGGAGGGGAGGAAGGCAGCCTATAAATTGCTTTCCCAGCAGGGAAAAGTTGTTTCTGCTTAATTTAACTAAATCAGTTCCTTCGCCTAGACAACCAAGGTGTATACTCTATAAACTTTTTTATTTTTCAAAACAGCTTTAGTGACCCATTACAATTAAAACAATTCCAGGTTTTCATACACTAGCTTTCTCTGTATTTCACTACCCATTTCTAATCTTTTCAATGTAAAAGCAGGAAAAAATTTATTATGACTGAATCACTGAGAGAAATATATTTGATTTATGTATTGAATGATCTTGCTGATCTTCACTTTTTCAGTGGAGTGCTTCATTAATTTGCATTCAAAGAACCTTTTATCCAAATCTTGTATTCAAGAATTGTGGTGTTCAAGAAGTGAAATTTGGAAAAGCTAATTCCTAGGATAAACCACAATTTTATTATAAACTTTTATTTGTGCTTAAACATCTAGAGCTTGGTAATGAAAAAATAATAATAATTCTTGTCCTGTTTCATTTACATAAGAATTCTCAAATTCAAGGTTCCTACAAGAAAAAGACTAAATTAAAATGAAGTCCCCTAAGAAAGTGTCATAGAGCATCAAGAAAGACTGACTGAATATGAGGCCTTTAACATAGGAAAAGTCCTTTCTTAAAGGCAGTTCTGGAGAAGTTTTGGCACTGATCTCAATCTTAAACCAGAGTGTATTCTTGTGACAAGGAGAATTTGTTTGAAATTAATGAATTTCCAAATTTAACAAGTTAGTTTCTTTCCTATCAGAGACCCCAGAACAGCAAGGAGAGCAGAAAATATTGCACTGCGAAGTATTTACACTTTTAGGCTTTTCACTTGCTTTCAACTCTGTTACTTTTGTCATCTAAAAAAGAGATAATATTAAATTCATCTAGAGTAACTGAATAATAAAACTCTTTTATCAAAGGTAAAGATGAGGTGAATGTAAGCCTATAAGTGGTATTTAATCAGTTTCATTATTTAAATTTAATGCACAGCCATCAAAACATAATCAGGAAAAGCTACCAATGTTTTGTCAGTCACCGCCCAAACTGATTGACACAGAACCCTGTGTGAAATTGTTTATGTTGTATAGATGTATAGGCATACAAAGATATAAACATCCACCTTCATTCACACAGTAGTGAAGAGATCATCAAGCTTGTAATACCTCTGTTTCTTAATTAAAATGTGTATCAGTGCAATCCCTTTCTCCAAACGTGAGAGAATGTTGTAAGACCTTAAGGGTATGGGCTAAAAGTAGGGGTTTGCCACATTTGTTAGTTCAATTGAATTAGATTAACATGGATGAAAGCATGGGTGGGGGGCTGAAATGCAAACAACCTGAATCTTGACGTTTTAATTATAGCATAACCTTTTAGCCCAGGCAGCTAGGCCTGGGAATCATCAAGTATGGTCCCAAGAGAAAGGGTTCAGCACTACTTCTATTATGAAACACAATACATGCTTTCAAACTGCTTGTAAACTCTTCCCAACATGAATTAAATCTCAAAGTGTTCCAAAAAGTACTTTGTGGGTTTTTAAGTCATTTTAAATAGATCTTACTTCCTGATCAATACCCTCCCATTTGTTGGCATACCCATGTGCCCCATTAAAGATACGGATATTTTTCTCTTATTCTCTCTCCCTGATTTGCAGCATGATGCGTGAAACAGATAAAGTGGGATGAGATCACCCTGTGTTTGCTATTGTAATTTCACAAAATTGTATTTCAATTAAATAGGTCTGGCATCATTTCTTAGGAAAGCTGTTAATCATTCTGTGCCAGGAAGAAAAGATTTCAGAGAGAAATTTCCCTTAAGTGAAGTCAGTGGGAGTTGCTGTTATCAAAAATTTGTCAGCAATCTTCCAACAATTATGATTTTTCATGGCAATTCTCACAGAAAAAAAAGTGCCCTACTGAAAACTAGTCTGCCACTTCAAAGTAAAAAAAAAAAAAAAAAAAAAAAAAGTGTTTTTATTAATTAGCTGAACTTTTTAATTTAATTTAATTTGTATAGACACATTACATATATGTTTCCTTCAAAAATAAAAGTACTAAAAATCATTGTTACTGGCTGTTTTACATATTTTTGTCCCTGTGATAACTATTGGTCTATACTACCTTTATATCTGCTATTGTTTAGGTCTCTATAGACAATGTCATTCTTTGATCATTTTCGTAATTCCTCACTATTACCACTGCTTGCTAATGACAAGTGGGTTTTTTTTAACTCTTGTTGAAAAATTAAGGTCAGCTTTTATGATCTTATAAGGAATACACCTTTAGTTTTTTCTCTGCCTGCTATTGAAATCAAAATCAGAATAGGCATGACTTTCCAAAAGACAAAATTTTGTGGAGGAGCCACTGCTGGCTGTTCCTTGAGGGCAGATGAGCCAGGAGTCAAGGTGACCAGTGACCGCACCAACTGGCCAGAGATGCCCCGTGCCTGAGCTTGGCCAGGGCGGTGACAGTGGCAGGCTCTGTCAGTCCTCTGCAGGTGATCATCAGAGAAGGTGAGGTGACAAGTGGGGTGCGGCATCCAGCCAGGACACCCAGCCAGCACATCAGGCTTGCAGGGGACAAGACTACCTGTAACATAGGACTGAGGTCCTTCCAGGACACATGGCTGGAGACCAGTGGTTCTGCGGTGTTTCTGGGGCAGGGACTGACGTCCCTGTGCTGAGCTGAAATGGGGCTCCAGGACCATGGGCAGGCAGTGGCGAGGTGCCAGGGGATGCTAGGGATGGAGACCGAGGTCTGTTAGTGTCTTCACTTCTTCCATGTACACTGACTTTGCTAGACTTTTCCCATGTTTAGGGCAGCTGGTCCCTGACAAACCTCCTACTGATCCTAAAAAGACTTTTTCTTCCATACGTCACGTCACCTCAAATCCTATTCTGAATTGTAGTTCAATATTTTATATGAAGGGTTTGAGTTGACTTTAGCCCTTCCTAGCAGTTGTCTAGGTCTCATATCTATATACATTAATAAGACTCATAAATTATTTGTTGAGAAATGTAACAGAAATTTCTGCTTCACATGCAATATTTAATTTCCTCTCTTACTAAACCACTGTTAATGGCCAATTTTCTAAGAAACGTGGGTTGTCCAGTTTGCCGTAGGTATTGTTGTCAGCAACAAGATTATCTTGTCAAAGAACCTGTCAGCAGAATGCAAACAAGTTTTAGTTTTATCTTTACTGACCTTAAGCACTACTGTCCTTTCCACTTTCTTCATATTTCAATCATATTCGTATCATATTCTTCTTATCTGCTCTAATAGCCAAAATACCCTACCCAGAACTGCGGTTGGGCAGACAGCACATTTATTTTATTTCAGACTATGCAACAGTTTTTCCAAATGTCAAAGTATTACTGTTCCTTAGAAACACTGGTGAGCACTTTTTGTTCACTATAGAATACTGTCACATAAAACCAAAACTGCCGTTTCCTTGTACCTCACCTTTTCTTTTCTTTTGTAACCATCTCTACAATCTGTTGCCAATGCAGAACAGACAGACATAACACTATACAAAACATGCATCTTTATCCCAAAGCACTGACACTGTACCCGTGCTTTCCTTGTTAGAATGCTTCTGTATTCTACCTCTTATACACAATATACACCTCAGCGTCAGCGACAGGACAACTCCAAAATATCTAGAAATTCAGTTCCTTCCAAATCAGTACCTGTAAGTTCTGATACATATTTCACATAAATACATATTCACAGTTCAAAATTCTCAATTTTAAACCTTTTTGCTGTAGTTTATGAAGAAATATGAAAAAAACAACTTCTGCTTTTGACATGATTAATTGTGAATATAAAAATTATTCCATTTTCAGTGGGCTAGTCATATAGATTCTCATAATTTTCATATACTCAGCAGCACCACGAAATGCTGACTGGGCAAAATAAATTTAAAAAAAATCTCCAAAATCAGTTTTTGTATTAACTTACACAGAAATAGAGGCTTAGTGATGCATAAAAGGAGCACATTCCTTTTAATATATCATGAAAAGACTGTTATGGTGCATCCTAGAGAGCCACCCAGCCTTGGAAAAAGGATCCTGATATCAGTAAGGCAATTTTGACACTGACAATCCTTAAGGCTGCCATTTGCGCTGACTGACTGATAATTGTCAATGAGTTGCCGGGAACAGTGTTTTTATAATGATGTGAAAGTTGAGGGGTAGCATACTGTAAGCATGGGACTGATGGACATGGTCACTCTTGACTTAGGAAGGTAAAACAAAACCAGGGACCTATTTAAGAGAAAGATTTACTTTGAAGAGTATGTGCCCGATCCCAGCATAAACAGGGAGACCAAGTGCTGCTCAGATCTGATCTAAGGGGAAGCATGTAAAATCCAGGAGTGGCATCCACCTTTACAACCAACAAATGAGACTATTAAATGATTAGAGCTAGTTAGTAGCATTTATCATTTTAACTTCTCAAAAAACCCCACCAAACACAACAAAAGCCCCCCCCAAAAAAACAAAAACCCAACAAATCAAACTTCTAATTAAATATAACACCTGTTCCCATAGTGGCATGCTTTGGCAAAGCAGAGGTTTTCTAAGTCCTGGATAACAATGTATGAATCTATATAAATTTCTCTCTCAAGTTATATAGTACTAAGCCTGACCAGGAGCTTGGGGTGAGTTACCTGCCATCTCCCAGGCTCTAAGTAAAATGAGTCAAAGCTCCTTCTCTGCAGAAAACAGCACAGCATGGCTAAGCATCGCATGGCTGAATCCTCATCTGTTCCCCAAAATGGTCACCTCACATGTGCTGCCCAAGGGCAACTACCCCTGCCCTGTTCAGGAGAGTGCCAAGATACTAATCAGCTTAAACCAAAACCATACCAGAATCATGCTAAATATTACACTTAAAAAATGTAAGTGACCTTGCCCAGGTGCTTTGGCTTTACACCTATCTGGCTAACATATGTATCTTAGCCATATATGTGGCTAACATGGATGAAGCCAGCAGCGGTGAGGACAGTTAAAATTGCTGCTTCCTAATGAACCTGTGCAAGTTTTAGCGGTATCACATTTAGTATAGTTTCATTTCTCCAGCAGACCATCAGCCTTGTTTCTCACTTACACTGCTCCTCCCAATTATTTTATTTTTTTTTAATTTAATTTTGTGCAGGTTTCACTTGCTTCTTGCTGGATTACTGGGGACAATAGAAGAGTTGGAGGGAAGAGAAGAACTGGTGAGGTTATTAAGAGAAGATGTCAGCCTGAGAGGAGCAACTCTCCAGCTCTGCTATTTAAGCCTTCCAAGACAGGTTGCGGTAATGCAATCTCTTTTTTCACATTTAGAGTCTCCTTCTTTCTCGCAGGCCTCATTTTTTCTCTGTGAGGCATTTAATCTCTTCCATCTTTTTCCTCATTCATGACCTGGTATCCAATTACAGTAACTATTCTTGCTTCCTCATGTCAGCTATATCTTTTCAGTATTTATCATTTTCAAATAGTATCTCTTACCACAGACTTTCTTCATATTTTTAGCCTTAAAAAGCCAATTAAAATTCACAGGAGCTGATAAGTCTTAACGTTTTTCACTGTTTTTAGTGATTTTCATCACAGTCAGTTTTTATATGCAAATATAGTCTTCAGCTTGATATTTCAGAGTTAGGCAAAAACCACGGCCATTAGCAGCTTATGATTCCTACTGAAATTTGCCCCAGGTAAAATGTTTGATTCACTGTAGCTGAAGATCAGAATGATTAGAATATCAAGTTTAAATAGCTATTTTTAATGCTTCATTTGACATCTTAAAACCTGCACGCCTGTCCATTTTTAAGAGAGCTGGCAATTCTGACAGAGATAACTGTCACGAGACACTAGCTGTTATTGTATTTTAAGTAGATATTAATTGCCACCTTCAAGGTAGATGAGTTTGCACAAACCGATAAGATGCTTTAATTTAATTTATGTGTAATAATTACTTAAAACAAATACAATTTGTGACATTTTAAAGATGGTGTTCTGGGCTGCAGGTTTTCATAGGGTAACATACATTAAACCCAGTTCAGTATCTTCTGTATCACCCTGTACTGCTGCATTTTCAAGAAATTTGGAATTCCAGTACACAGAGAGACTGATGTATTCTTAATGTGCAAAAATGATAGTGATCATGATATTTTTCCAGCCCCATTTCAGGAAATATGCCATGTGTTATAACATGCAGGAAAGTTCCCAACTGTTTTGATTCTCAAGAGTCAGGAAGAAAAAGCATTTGGGGGTTCGTTTAAAATAATCTGAGAATGGAAACAACAAGCCTAGAGACTAGCTAAGTGTCTTTGATTACATACTTATGGGGTTTTTTTAATACATTACTTTAGCCACTGACATACCTCTTTCCCATTAGATTTAATGTTCACTAATGTAATGTATAAAAAATGAAAAGCATTCAAAAGGAAATCTCTAAAAAAGGTTATTTGAAACGGTCAGCTTAGTATTCTAATTTACCTTCCAGTAAGTACTCTATTTTAAAACAAAAAAAGAAAAAGAAACAAAATGCAAGACCATCAAAATACCCTAACTAATATTATAACTTAGTCTCCAGCTGGAGACTGTGATGAGAAGTAGAGAGATGGTGCTGACGTACAAAGAGGAAAATGGATTTTTCATACAAGTAAAATGTGAAGTGAGAATGTTTTGTAGGCCTCTTGGTATTTACACAAAATTCCTGCTATTGGCAGCAAACAGTCAGACATGTAATACAGAACACTCCCCCCAACATTTTATTTTTTTTTTAAAAAACGTCATATATTATATATATTTGATTGGTATGGATTTTTAAATTTATTTCAGAAATAGTGAGTTGACAAAGCAGCACAAAATGGAACGTATCTAACTTGCTAATTTAGGAGAGAGAGGCAAAATATTTCATGAACTTGCAGACTATGAAAGGATTAAACATGAGCCTTTCTGTTAAGGTTTCTAGATGTCTCTGAATAACCACTTGCACAGCTAATTTTTTTTTCCTAACGAAAATATAGGTGATAAGGACTTCAGTTGTCCCATCAATGAGTCATTCTCTATCTCTTTCTGGAAGAAAATAGCTGCGGCTGAATAGGGTGAATTAAAATTATTTTTGTTTTATTTCACTGAATGTGATGTTAAAATGCATCTCATCCAATTAAAAAAGGGGTTTATTTTACTCCAGATATTTTTTTTTTTTTAAACTTCTAAAAAGAAAAGTTATTCAGAAATTTCCAAGTGAGGAAGCAGATAATTATAACCATTTGCTCAGGGATTAAAACTCCTTGCTGTGAAGATGACACATGATATTGTGCTCAATCCGGTATCTCAGGAAAACATCCTAACTACATATACTGTGTTTAGGACAGAGGTCTGCTTCTCAGTCCTTCCTGTCAATACTTTGCTGTTCCCTGAACTGACAATAAAAATTTGAATTTGAATTTTCCCAATGATTCCTTTAACAATGCAGAGAGATGGCATTCAGATAGGGATTCCTTACCTTTGGGGGGAGGTTGTAGTTAAAAACACATCTGTGACAGAGAATAAATAGTAGTAAAGAGCTTCAGTTGTATCATAAACATCTGAATTACACTTCATGTACTGACAGATTGCAGTTCCAAGAGCAAACATGCCCGGAGAGGCCATCTCACAACACCCCTCAGGGATCACTCACTCTGGCTGAGGTCTCTGATTTCTCAGCTCCTGCAAGAAGGGAATGACACATTTGGTTGTAAATATAGCCCCCCAATTTGTAAATTTATTTTTGACCCCAGTTTTGTGCTTCAATGTTTTCCAAGAAAACCATTTAATCTAAATTCCTAATTTGTTTCAGGGAAGCCAAAACGATGATGTTTCTGTTCCCCTCCAGTGCAATTCCAGATGTTCAGGGAAGACTTTTCAGAGATGTACCCTAGAAGAATACTGGTTAGTGCTTCTTTAGACCTTTCCAGATATCTTCTATGAAGATTGCGATATTTTCCACTATTCCTATTTATTTTTCAATACAGAAAGACCTCTCATATTGTTCATTCTTAAAATCTGACTTTCTTTGCAACTCCAAGATTTTTATGATATAAATTAGAATTACTAATAAAATAATATGCTTAATGAACACTATATAAATCTGAGTTTTACCAGTAATTTTAGTACAGCATACCACAGCTTAAAATACTAATTCAGTTACGGAGAGGTAGTCTGAGAAAGGTGTATTTTGTATCAAACAAAACCAAAAGGTTTTATTTGGAAACAAGAAAGCAAGTAATTAGCATCTGAGAAATTGTTAAAGGTTTGAGTACCTTACAGGACTTCAAACTTTAAAAAGTATTGTCTGTTACAAACTGTTTTAAACAGCAATGAATACCTTTATGATGCAGTTAGGAGACTATATGAGCCACTTTCTCATTGTATTACCACAGTGCATCTGTGCATAGCACAGGTGATGTATCGGGAGATGTTAAGGGTAGGAGGACAGGCGAAAACTCCCCCTTACCCTGCAGTAAGTTTGGTGTTGTCTCTAAAAATCAGTTTTGCATATTTCACAAAGAGGCAAGAGTTCAGAGTCATGGTTGTTTGAAAAACAGAGCATTAAAATAAAATTCACATACATATTTGACTTTTCTGTCATAGGTATTTGACTTTTCTCTGACTACTATAATCTAAGAAAATACTATCCAATGTATATTTATTTTCAGCTTTGATTTCCTTTTAAAATTTTCCTTCTGTGAAGACAGACTACAAAAAGAGTCTCCTCCATCCACTCTTACTTTTTTCCCCACTAATAGAATGTATATCCACCCATATTAACATTCTGGCTGTGTGATTCATCCCACCATGTTGCGGTAATTGCTATGTTTTCACACTTTTCCTCCAGCGTTATTGATTCAAATTCATCCTGTTTAGTACTCATGCTCTCAGACAATAGGGAACTATAGGTAAAGAAAATCTGCTGCCTCAGAAGGATTTAGAGCCTAGCAATGGACTTCCTGCAGCTTTTGCTCTGTCTTCCAGAATTTAAGTTTTCATTAAAAAAAGAAAGTTCCCAGAACATCAAATTTTAGGAAAAGCCTTCACTGTGTAAAGTGTGTTCAGAAGAAAGCCATTTTTCTAACAGAAGAGTAAATTCCTCACGTCCATCTTACTGCACTGTTAAATATAACAGTGTAATTACCTACACTGTTAACCAGAGAGCTGCTGATTGTCATAGCAGAACCAATAGGCTGTGGCACTTATCCACTGTGACTAACTGTATCTGCCACCTCTGAGACCCCATTCATCTGAGAATGTTTCTTAAACATAATAGAAGCTTTGACTACACAGGGTTACAACACTTTACTTTTAAAGGTTTGCTTTTTTTGAAGGAAAAATAACAAGAGAAGAATTCTAAGTTTAGTCAGCTAAAAACTGCTAGAATCTCCTAGAAAGTTGTCCAGCAGCGAAGATTATTCAGCTTAGCACATTTTGACTATCTACCCTGCATCTTAGTACAATCTTAGCACAGAGAGACAGAAAACAAATCAGGAAAAATTACGTATGAAATTTCCTACAGAATTTCTAAAAAGCTGAAGAAAAAAATTACTTATTTTCCCAAAATGCTCTCATTCACCTGATATTTGCAAGGAACCTCTAAAGGAAATTCTCCATCAATTAATGTCACGTTTTTCATTAACTCTACACCTTGGCATTTCAAATTGCTTCTGTAGCCACAGTTAGTCTTGTGGGTCAGGAGCCATGAAAAGACCCAGAGCAGAAAGCAGGAAGCAAATGAGTTCCAGACCTTTCCACGCATGACTCTCCCCAGTTGGGTTTCACTCGCAGTTTGAACTGTAATCCGAGTTTGAAAGCTCAGTCTTAGGCAGTGACAATTAGGGGGCAAAAGTAAAGGGGAGACAAGGAGAACAAACAGTATTTCAGGCATGTGGTGAGGCGTGTGTGCTAAGTGCAGGGGCGGGAGGTAGTCGAGGTGAAGTGGGAGGTGACAGCTGGGTCCTGCCCTGTGCAGCGGCAGACGGAGCTGGGGCAACTCTTCCCATTTCAGATGAGGGACCAAGAGGATGATCGACACCATAAGGTCTTGGCCTCTTTTGCTTGTCTGATGCACAGCTTCGAAATAGAAAGGAAATGAAGCAGCACTAAAGACAACTCCCTCCCAAGGTTGCTTTTTCAGTGGAAGCCCCATCTTTTTGATAACCTTACTCTTTCTTCCCATTTACACTTCTCAGACCAAAATGCTTCCACAGGAGCCAAACCCTTTCATATAGACAACACAGCAATGCACTGTCCCACTTGTGGGGCTTGTGTCCTCTTCTAATCTGCCATGAATTTTCTTCCTGTTTGTGCTATGTAGGCCACTTAATTTTATGTACTTTCAAGGGGGTGCTCTTCTAGCCAATAGCACTGTGATTAAATGCAGGGTACTTAGTGTGGAAAAGTGTGATTTTACCATTAGTAAGGCTAAATATATGCGTTTCAATGGTCCTAAGTTTGGAAATCAGAAGGATTTAAAGGACTTATGAGCAGGGAGGAAGAATAATGGCTTTTTCTTTTTCCCTTTCTTTTCCTCTGACCTGCATCAGAAATTTCCAAGCAATACATTTATAACTATTACTATCGTAATTGGGAAACATATCACATCAAAAATATAGTTAAAACTAGTAGAAGTGCATCACAACAGAAGAGTTGCAAAGAAAATGTTGAAATTATATAAAGCTGATGAAGAATTATTTTGCGAGTGGTTGCTCAGAGTGATATATTCTCTCTGGCCATAAGCTGTAGAGCTAAGTTTTAGAAGAAAATGTAAAAAACCAAAAGCGTTTGCACGGTGGGACACCAGGACCCATGCCCAGTGCCCTACAGTAACAGAGATGAATAAAAATTATGCTATTAATGTAGCAAGAAATACAAATTCTGCTTACAGAGCTAGAGTTCCGAGTTCCAGTTTGAAACTCCTGGAGAGGAAAACATAAGTTTGAGGGTGGTTAGTTCTGCCATTGAGGACAATATATCCATAGTATTGAAACAACTGTAGCTGTATGTGAAAAAACAGCATCAGTAAATTTGCTTCCTTTTGGATAGTAAAAATGCCTTACCAGAAAAAATGAGGCAGTTTCTTGTTCTTTAAAGGCCCACAGAAAGTAATGAATTAATTTTTCTGTTAAAGAAAATTGGAGGAAGAGAGCAGGAAAGGGTGGTGACTAGCTGGAAATGATGGACACAAACTGATGATCAGAAACTTCCCAGTTGCCACACTGTGCCTCACTTTACCCTGGTCATCTAAAGTTGGGCAACTAATATAAGCTTTGTCAGCCAGACTCATTATTCCCAGGAAAGATATTCCATAGGTGTCTACAATAGCTGGGAGGAATCAGCTTCTAAAGGTGACCAGCTCTCTCTTATGGCGCTAAAGAAATCCTAGGCAGATAGCTTAGACTTTTATATAGCTAAATGTAGATCAGATTGGGTCCGCTTGGGTAACTGCTCATATTAATCAGTTGAATATGTCCAGGGCGTTCTCTGACACTGAGGTCTACTTGTATGATATGACCTCATGTACCCACACTACCAAATTTTTTACTCTCCAAAATGAGGTAATAGCATACAAATTGCTTGTTGGGAATGGTCCATGGCCCATGTTAATTCCCCAGCTGCACTGAGGAGTTGTTCAGGTAGTACTGCTTGGTATAAATCAAAACCATGTCAGGGACTATGTTAAAAATTTAACAGTGTGTCAAGTGAAGTACTACTGCATGGAAATCTTGCCTGGCACTGTGCAATTCTCCAGTATGAAAGCAGGCCATACGTCTCTTTCCTTAATCTGTTTAGGCCACTTTAAAATCTTGTGATTTTTAATGGGTGAACATACAGCTATAAGCTTTTACCTACAAGCTATTCATCCATCACTTTTACATTAATTGCTGCTGGGCAATGGAACACTGTATACAGCTAAGTGGCAAAAGACAGGCCTCCTGCTGAAACATTCAAATAGTCCAAGTCTACTTTTAGCTAGTTAAATATCTAGCAGTTCACAGAATACTTCATTTAGCTAAACTAATGCAGTAAAACAGTAGGTGGTAAATGGTAAAGTTTTAGCTCCAGCTCACTAGTATAAAATTATCCCCACAGCCTTTATATCTTCTGGTTACAAATTAATAAAACAGGAATCTAAATTAGCATATTATATCAAAATATAAGTTTGCAGAGTTAGAATTCCACCTCTGGTGGATGTTTCTCATGCCAGTTTCAGACTTACACATTATTTTATTTTTTTTTTAATAAAGTTGAAATAAAAAATATTGGAAAAATCTAGCCAATGAAGTACTGTTATCCCACTTGCAATGTCCCTGTTGTTAAATTTCCCATTACATTTTTCGTTTACATAATAATGCAGTGACAAGTGGCATAAACCCCAATGTTTTGCCTTGAATTTTATGTCATATAAAAAGTGTCGTATTCATGCACACTATAGTATAGTAATGACAACACATGCATTCAATCTTGATCAGAGTTTTCTTCAGAGAAGACAAATATTCACATTAACTTCTGGTAAAAATCAAATAAGAGGTGTTTAAGTGGTGCTTGTAATTAACAGCAAACATAAGGAGTGGCAAGAGTAACTGTGTAGGAAGACTGGGAATTATCCTGTTTCTGGTTTTCTTGCAAAACTGCAGTTTTATAATTTACTAAGGACCGATAGGTTTTACATTTCTGGCTGCTTTCATGGGCCTACTGTGATTGAGGAGATTATAACATTTAGGTGATATAGGCAGATACGAAGATAGGGAACCGGCTGTGCTGGTGGCCCCAGTATTCTTCTGTGCCAATGACATATTACTATACAAACTGAGATATGTCTTGGAATATGTTGCATCTCATCTCTGTGCCTGCCTCACCTTCTAATTTTGTTTGTCTTGTTTACAAAAAAGCAAAGCAGTGATAGAACCTAAAAATGTCAGCTGTTAATCATATACGGTATGGATGCATATACATTTTACTTGTTTCTGGGAGGTTTAGTTTGATGTGATAAAAATATATTTATTTTTTATTATTTTTTTTTTCTCTTGAGATACTAGAAAGTTTATTCAAATTTACAAATATTCATATTTTTTCTTCTTTTGTACCCTCTGTTGCAGTTCTCATTATATATGTTCTCAAAGTATTTATTTCTTAAAAAAATGAAAAATGCATTTAAATAATTTTCAAAGAGTTCTTTACAGCTTTAGTTTATACTTTACCACCTGGTTTTAGCAAATTAAAAAAAAAAACAACCAACAAAATGAAACAAAACAAAACCCCAAACCAGAAGAGAACCACAACTAAAATGAAAATTAATTGCCCAAGGCAACCCAAGTGTACATACTGCATTACTGCTTATAAACACAATGGTATAGCAAAACCAATAAATCATGCTCTCACAGTACTATTTTGTGTTGGTGCATGGTTTTTAAATATTATTTAATTATTTTCAAAGAACCTTTCCATGTTAGGAAGAAATATATAAAACTATTTAATCAATAATATGTTACCCTTTGATGTTATCATAACTCCTTTGCTTTTATCAGGGTATGAAATGTTTATGGTTAAACAAAGCTTGCTGAATGTTTATATGATTTATCAGCTTTAGACAGGTGGTTTCTTTTCAGAAAGTAAACTGAAGACTTGGGCTCTGATCCAGGCCAGCCCATAAGCATACACTTAATTTTAAGCACAGAAGCAATGTCCTTAAAGTTATGTGCAAAAAAAATTTAACACATTTTTTTTCTCTTGTCTGGATCAAAATTTAAATTGGCAAGAGATGCCAGTTCTGCCCCGTCTCTTTTGGCCTTTCTGTTCTTTTTTTTTCTCATTACTCAGGAAACCAAAATAGTCTTAATTGTGATATAGTGTTAAATCCTATGGAGGAATGTAAAAGTTTCTCCAGTTCATACTGCAAACTGGGTAGACACCTGGAAACTTTACCTTTAGTTTTCTACACATCAGCTTGTCACCATTTTTCAACAGCTAGTTTACACTGTAATGACACCGTAAGTGGGAGCTGAAGTCGCTGTCTCCCTGCTGATGAAGTAATCAACATACACCTGTTTTCTGCTGGGAAAAATGCAGCAGTTGATGTGGTGGCTTTTTAACCTGCAAGATGGTGATAAACTAGCATGCTGTAAACATTTGAATTTGACAAACTTTCTCTTACTGTTTGCAAATTGAACATGAGCAGCAGGACACCGGCACATGCATCTCTTTCTGTGATGACAGACTACAATGTCACTGGTGAAAAACTACAGTCATGGCCAGTAAGGATAGAGAAATCTTACCGATTCTTTCATCCAGAAAACTGAAAACATTAGCTAAGGTTATAATGTGAAGATTCACGTATTTCCACAGCATAAGAACGTGGGAGGTCATCAAAAACTTAGATTAGACAAGTCCAGGCAACTACATAAATCCATCAGAATCTTAAGAAGAACCTTCTCCTCATGGCCCCCAGCCCATGCACGAGGCACAACAGACTGTCTTAAGTTTAAAAAAAAGGGGGGGAGAGAGAGAGAAAACCATGCCCAGAGAAAGAGAGAGCTGTTGCCATTGCTTAAACACATGCAAACTGAGAGAATACGTTAACTGAAATATTCCTAAATCATTCTAGGAATAAGACTACATTCACCCCCAAAAAGGGAGATAAAAGAAATTCCAAGATTTGACCTATGGGAAATACCTTCTTGACAACAACTTCAGCACTGATGATGTAAGGATCACGTCCCAGCTGAAAAGAGTTTTTATTGCCTATGGGAACGTGTCTAACATCCTATCTCTAGTGACCAATCTCTGATGCTTTATGCTATCTTATTATCCCAAGCTACAAAGTGAAGATAGATATCAAAGGGCGAATAAAATATTCTTGGGTCCAATAGCTGTCTACCCAAAGCCTTAAAGCTTTAGATTAACACATTACCAGACATATCATATCTAGCAAAATCAACAGAGAGAGAGAGATGACTCTTTTAACCCCTCTTGGGTGGGGGACACCCACAGACTCACATGCTTTAGTCTCTGACATCATCATGATCCCTTACACATCCTACAGTTGTTTATATAAGCTTATGTTCTCCATTACAAAAAAGCTTTGGTTCTTTTCCATGGCAATCCCGTGGACTGAACACTAAGTCTTTTTTTCTGTATGTTTGGCATCTTCCTATAACTAGAATATCTGAGTTCACAAGTGATCAGCTGGTCTTTGAGATCTTAAAAGGCTGTTTTTCTGAAGGCAGAAAAACACAAACAAACTGTTGCTAGTTTTAAAGCGGTTTATTTTTGTTTGGGTATATATTTCTTAAAGGAGTGGGAGGGGAGTAGCTCATTTCCCTGAACATTGTTACCCCCCCCCCCCCCCCCCCCATTTCCAATTTTGACTTGCCATCAATCTCATAACCCATTGTGGTCCCCTAGTAGTCATAACCATTTCTGCCTTTTGTTTTCTTTTGTTTTCCTGGGGGGAAAGCCTTGCTTCTGTTTTCCCTCTGACATTGATGTCTTCAGATACGATACAAGTCTTCACTGTTCCAAACATTGTGTCCTAGACACTCCCTTAGTAAGTCAACTGCTGAGTCCCTGCCAATCTGATCAGTTCTCTGGTCATTGTCTTGGCTTGTTCCAACGACGCTAAACAAGCTAGCATTCAAGTGTTCCCTCTTTTAGCCTAAATATGGAATATGTCCAGTCACACTTGATAACAATAGTATTATCCACAATAACATTGCACACAAAAGAATTCTTAACATATTTTTAAAGCTATAAGTCAATGCTAAAAAAAATTAGGAAATACCAAATGTAAGTTTGCTAGTGCTTTCTTTGTCCTACATTCTCATATCATTTTTCCATGGTCGCTGCCACTTTCAGCACACTGTTAAATAAACTAAACCAAGTATTATTTCACCTGTCTTGCTCATAGTATGGCCCTCTGGCTAATTTGCCTCACACCATTCAAAAATATAATGATTATATATCTCTTTAGCTTTTCTATGGCAGTGATCACTATGGTATCTGAATGTTTCATAAATATTAATGGGACTTTTCATAGTATCTTAGTAAGAAGAAGGGGTTAAAGAAAACTGAGGGGAATTACAAAGAAGCACAATTTGAAACCCAACTTATTAACACAGTAATCATTAATGCATTTTCTGTTTTCAGATCAGTTCTTATAGATGACAACTGCAGCTGTGAGCTCTCAGCAGTTCTGAAGATAACCTTCCCCAAGTTAAGCCTGCAGAAAATGAGGGAGACATCATTAATGACCACTCTCTTAAAACTTTAGCTTTCAGTGACTTAAAATATTGCCAGAGATGTTTTGTAGTAGAGGTAGGAAAAAGGTTAATGCATCAGGACACTGTTTATTCCTCTTAACTGTCCTCTGCCTACTTATTCAGTATACAATTTTTAGTTTCGCAGGAAAAAAAGGCTGATACAAGTGACATTCTTTCATTCCCTAGTACTGGTTCACCCTGCCAGCTTGCCATGCTCTCATTGCAGGGAGTGTGACGTAGTTATCGTATCACGTATGTTCCAATAAACGGTCTGTTCTGAACTACCAGTCTGTCTTAAACTTCTGGCTACTCATCTCAGTCTCATTTTCCTCACACATCAAATCTTGGGTTTGTTCTTCTCAGACTCCTCATTTCAGAGTAAGAGTCCTTGGTCAGTCCACAGGAACATCACCATGTGGCAAACCCCAATCCCGTGCTTTTTCTCTGAGCATCTCCCTTTCCGACCTCTGCTTTCTGCTAAAACCTCTT